>NW_025106664.1:0-1200000 GCF_013123115.1 Colletes gigas
CCACCCGTGAATTTAATAACGGCGGTAAAGTTGACCGAAGGGTCTTGCTACTCGAATTTTCCACTGTAATAAAATTCCAGCAAAAATACGAATTGATTAACGTCTACCAAAACACTTGAAAGGCAAAGAATATAATCGTGGCAATTGCACAAACGGAAACAGATGTAATTGTTGTGCACTAATTGTATTAAGACTGGGTGGTTTAAAAGCTCTGTGATGGAAGTAAGATTAATATGTATTAAACAGTTATTAAACCAGAATTTTAATTACAATCAGGTTGCACTTCGTTCAATTTGGTAGCTTTCTGCATGTGCAATTAAATGAAATAGAATGCTGGAATAATATTAGAGTACACATCCCAAATAAGGAAGTGCATTTTCAAGAATTTATGTTTAATTAACATTTAAGTCCAATGATTTTTTTGTGGGGATGCATTGATTACAAGACAAGGGAACTATAAACACGTGGAAGAGTAGTATGTTTCGATTAAACAGAGTTATCGATTTAACGTTAAAGGACGCGAAAGTATGTTATGGGGGAACTGGCCGCATAAGGAGAAATCAATATTGTCTGAGAATCGATATACTCGCATAATCAATCAAATTGAAAGCTACATAGTACCATGTAATGTTACATAAAGTATCATAGAGCATCATACAGTATCATGCAATATCACATAACTTTGTACACTGTTGCAAAGAATTCTACAGAATTGCACACTATCATTTTCATTCCAACTTTTCGCCATAATTGTCGCTTAAATACCTGACTTTATATTGCAATGTGAAAGAATGACAATGAAATAAAAAATTGAACGAAAGTACAATTTTCTGTATAAGCCTTCGTTTTCGAAGAATTTGAGATTGAGCTGAGTCGTCTGACCATTACTCGTTTGTTCCACTTATGCTGAAATTGTACTCTCTTGCCCACACATCCAATGATTTTTCGATAAAAAGAAAAAGGGAGGTATCCTTGATCTGTCTAAACAAGATGTATACATTTTCCTTTATTTTATAGTAATCACTTTATACAGTAATAAATACTATATTTAAGAGGTATTTCATTCGGCACGAGTCATGGTTTACATCTCGTATAATTTATCGGATAATTTTTCCAAATTCAACTTTTATAATTGTATATGCTATTTGCACCGCATTTGATTATTAAAATATCGTCGGAAATGTCCACAGATTAATCTGTAAAAACCACGGCGGGATATACATATGTTTGCATCATCAACGCTCATGCATCAGATTTTGTTACCTGAAAAACAAGGATTGATATGTATAAAACAGCACTATTGTTAGTATAGTGTTCTTGTAGAGCGAAAGATCAGTAACTACCGTACGCGAAGGAGAGTGTAAGAATTGTTCTGGGGCACTTTGATGTCGCTGATACCGGTGAAACGTCTGCAGAATGGAAAACAAACGATTTTTGAATCACAGTTGGGCATGACAGTTTATTAATTGCAGTTTACCGATGGAATTTTTCATATCATGCCTCAAACTTTTCGATACTTTCGTGAAAGTGATCTTAAAAATTGCATGATTCGTTTCGAAAATACGCGTGGAACGTGTATCGTTGCTCCCTCCAATCTAGAGTCAACCAAATTACACAATAAACAAAATAGAATATGCGAAATAAATTTCTTTTCCGTTTCTGGTGGAAATGTCAACAAAAGAAAATGAAGCTTTCGGTGCTTCGATTTGCTGGGCGATAAAGGAATATATTACGGAGAAATAAATGAATGATTATTGTTCCGCCCGGTCAACTCGGGGTTTTCCGCTCTTTATGGTGCCAGATGCGGAATCGTGATTCAGTCGAAAAGTCTTCGAATATTCCGCATCTGGCAAATGTCATCGTAAAGTAATCGAAGTGCCTCGTCGAACGAAAATACTAGATCTGAGTTCACCAGCGAAGGGCTACATTGTTCCGCGTGTGGTCCGGTCTTCGAGGCCAACGTCGGCCGACCGGCAACGATCATTGCCAACCCATGGAACAATATAGCCATAACACAGCTGTACAACACGTGCGGCAATTCAGCGCATCCTAATCCGGAGTCCCGTTTTTTCTTTTCCTAAGCAAAATTAACGCGGCCCTCGACTTGGGGAGGACACCGCGGTCACCCTCTTCCAGGGTGACCTGGGACTCGTTCTTCACCACGGTTGGGTGTGAGGGAGGAGTTTTCCTCCCAACCGGGGCAGGACAGTGGATCCTCCTTCCCCAAGTCGATGGCCAATCAATCGAATCACAAGGTCAACGCACAAATCAGTTAACACCCTCAAAATAGTGTGTCGGAGGGGGTTTGACCTGAGGAGGAACGGGCTCCGGAAAGATCGCGACACTCTTGAATCAATCGTGCAGTCAAACGCATCTCGTAGATTTTCAACTTACCATCTCTATCCCGTAACACGGTTAGAGAAGTACGGATTCGCGAATTCTAAAAACCTAGAGTCGAAGCTTTACAACCTTCGACGACTCTGAGACATCGGTTGTTCGCGAAGCGTGCGAAAACAATCATTTTAAATAAAATAAATCAAACGAATAATTACGTGGATTCAAAAAAATTTTCAATTCAATTTCAAGCCGAGTACTTAAAAAAAGGGTAAAAATATGCTACTGAAGAGATAATAGTACCATGTGTCCACGAGAAGAAGGCACAGCGTGTTTACATCCCCACTCCTGTTGCAGTTCGCTGTGAGACAGAGTTATGGCAACATTGGGCATAGTTTTCCAATAGAAAGCTATTAACGAACAGAATGATTTCCTTTCTGTTTAGATATTAGCATCGATTCGATAAATTTCTCGTAATGAAAAAATCCAATTTAATATCTTTAATAATCGTTAATATTAAATCGATGAAGCGATATGATTCAACAGATTCAAACGACAGTAAATGCAAGAAAACGTAAAAGTTATGCTGGTCCCAATTTTAACGTGATTACTTTTTGCGTAAATTGTAATTGAGTAAAGCTTATCTAGATAGAAATGGGTTCAAGAGGATTTATAGTATTTTTAATAAATACAAACTAATTCTTTTTGCTGAAAATGAATTTCAAAATATTAAATTGAATTCATTTCACTTATCGAATCAACAGAAAGGAAATCATTAGCTAACGTTTCCATTGGAAGTCTACGCCAATGTTACCATTATTCTGCCCCACTCTTCGTCACCATCTTCGACCAATGGCGATCCCTGCGCCAATAGAGTCAGCAGACTGCAACAGGAGTGGGGATGTAAACACTCTGTGTCTTCTTTTCGTGGACACATGGTACCTTACCAAGGGACGAAGCACACGTCACTGACAAGACCTTCCGCATTCTGTAGCCTGTTCTTTTTAATCGTGGATGACTATAAGTGCCCATTACTTTACGTTAACTATTGTCACGATCATTGCTACTAAACATTTTACTGCATCGAATACAACATAGTGAAGTATGAGAAAGACGAACTCATCATCTGAAATAGAAACACTTTTAACGTAGAATCGAATACACTGTAGGTACTTGCAGATGATAAAGTGAAAACAATTACCACCGAAAAGCCTTCGTAGCATGGAACGAATAAACCGGAAAGATTAAATTCACAGCCTAGCGAAGTTCTACGCAGTATCATTAAAATCAATTTCTGCATGTTCACTGGAACACAATACCACATAGAGTTGTATCTATATAGTTAAAGAGTATCGTGTCAGTAATTTTCGTTAATTATTACAGAAATATGGCAAAAGGTCCTCGAGTGCGAATTTAAAATGAACGTAAACTCACGTTTCGTGAAATATATCGTTGCCATCGTCGATGATATATTGTCCGCTATGGTTATTTAAGAACATGATTACTACGTGAATGAAAACTATTATGCTAGAAAGAACAACTTCATGTAGATCACTCATTTCCACGACTGCTAGAAAAAACTGTCGCACAGAATGATAAAATTAAATAATAGATCCTATCGTATTCAACGGAAAATGATATCAGATGGATTTGCTTATAGTTACGGTACTTACACGGTACAGATTTATAGCAAACGAAAGTACAACTACTAGAATCGCTATTAAATATGTCAACATCATCCCCGTTACCGCTACTTCGATGGTGCTAGTTTCAGAATTCATGTTACAATGATTCAGTATGTTGACAAACAGTATGCACAAGAGAAGAAAGGTTTGTTCATTAATAAATGGAAGAATATATTACCGCGAAGTTTAAACGAATTTTACCAACTTAATAGATTTCTTATGTATGGACACAGCATGACGAATGCTAGGATAAATCGTGGCATGATGTTTCGAATTGGTAACCTCTTTTGCCACGTCGTTGACAGCGGTTTTTATTCGGTAACTAAGAAGCTAAAGGTGGATTACTAAATTCCAGCAAATCCTTTGACGGACAAGTGTCATTCCCAAATATAAACGAGTACCTAGTGATTTTAAATAGTCCGCATACATAGAAGGCGATAACAGTGAGCGTCGATTCGGTGCACGTTATCACCAACAATCCAATCGCTGACACCAATATCACATGCATGGATACCAAATTCACGTACTTCTCTTGCTCAATGAAAAATCCGAGGGCTTTTAGATAATCGGATCGGGTTCCATTGTTGCGTAGAACAGTGTTTAACAACATTGGAGATGATAACAGTACAGCGATGCAAAGGATGCCTACACAAGATACCTCTACAATTCAAGACAGACATTGATTAAGCACAGTGATTGGATGATGCTGTTACTGAGTTGTATTTTCTCGATTATCAGAAGTAGACTGCGAATTTTTATGCAAATTCATATATTTATTAATAAAATAAGAGCTTCGTAGATGGTTCTTTCCCCTAAATACAATAATTCTTATCTTACTCGAGTTTTTGTTATATTTTTGCATATTAAATGCATTCTATAGTTTTTTGACAACCCAAATTTCCCATAAATGCATAAATATCCGCAGTCTAATCATAAGGGATTCTTAACACTTTACCGACTTTTTACCGATTAACACTTTACCGACCGGTAGTCGATAAATCAGTTTTTTTTATCGCTCAACACTTTACCGACCGTTAGCTTGTTAATCGGTTGTAATGAAAATTAAAATATCACTAGATTTAATTACCCTGTAATGACAGAAAGAGAACAATATAGTAACCACTGTCGCAAAGTTTCATTTAACAATCTTATAAGTGCAAGAAAAAGTAGTGAATCGGTCGGTAAAGTGTTAATATCAGATCAAAGATACATTTGCACAAATCGAAGTTAATCGGAAGTTAATCAGCCAAATGTGAATTGCTTTGTGTGGCTTAGCTAGATATCCAAAGAAAATAATTTCTAATCAGATGGAATCAAAGGTCAATATGCAGATAGTAACAGACAAAATTTATATGGCATTCCATTTTCGCTAATATTCGTAGATTGTTTTTAGTGAAACTGATTCTATAGAATTTCTATTACCCTTGAGGTTTGCACGGTAACACGTTACGATTAGTAGAAAATATACTAGAAATCAGGAAATAAAGTGACGATATTGTTCTGCTTCCGGAGTGTCGATGGAAGTATATTTCTTGGACGTCTTACGCAAGAAGATCAGGATTATACGTCTCGAAGAATCTATATGCTTCATTAGTATCCCCAGCTCGTCCGGATTTTTCAGCGCGGTGCAATCGATTTGTATATTCTCATAAATAAATCTTACCTGTAGTTAAGCGGAAAGGCGGTTTGCATTAATCATTCATTAATCGTTCTAAGCATTTAGTGCTACTTTCTATTCGATGTCGATCTGTCTACAAATTTTATAATTCAAAAAAATAATTCATAGCGAGATCAATGATCTATTGACTCGTAAATGAATCAAGACTTAAATATTAACCCTTGAATGGACCCTCAATCTCTATAGAATTATTTTACTTAATTTTAATTTTCACCAAACTGGTAAATGGAAATCAATTTTTCTTTAAAGCATTTAAAAAATGAAAGATTGCATGAATTTTCGAATAATTACATCGACATATATTAAACAATTATTAGTTTAAACTTGCGTACATAAACATAATATCCAGTTCACAAGATATTTAAAAACAATTATCCCTCTTATTCTAATCTCTCATTAGGAAAAATAGATCGGTGATCTATATACGCACTAAACAAGTTCTTTTATGTAGCAAAATTTGAAAAAAAATCAATTTAGGGGTTCGACATGTGCTCGATGTTGTTCGTTGCGACTTACAGTGGAAAAACTAAAGATAAAACCGACATATCGTAAAAAATACAACATCAGAGGACAGCCGTACGAGAGCGTCAGTAATACGTTCTTCAATGAATATTCAGACATTGCTAGCGTCGAAAACTGCAAAAATGTATCATTCATTAGTCGAATTCGAAGCATAACAATTTCAATGCGCGTTACGATTACGAAAAATGTAGTTAATAAATCGATGGAACAGACGAAATAGTATAATACTACTATTAGATGTACAAATGAATAATCCAATTTCTTCAGTCACATTCGATGTTTATTTTAAAAGAAAGTTCGGAATTGTTCAGTCAGAGTATTCGTCGTTACTTTCTAGAACTTTAAGCCATCTTTCAAGCAGTTGATGAATTCCATTTAGGAAAAATTTTACGTTTTTGGACCGAGATAAAGTCGTATCGCCATTTTCAGATCTCATCCACTGATTGGAACTGCATAAAGCGTGTTGCATCGACTGGGACAGGTGATAATCAGATGGAGCAATGTCTGATGAATACCCTGGGTGCTGCAAGACGTCCCAAGATTCATCATGGTGTCTTTTCTATGGGAAGCAATATGTGGCCTAGGGTTGTCATGCAACAATTTCATTGGAAGTTCTTCTTTGCTAATATACGGACGTTTTCGTTCCAATTCCTGACTCAAGCAGAAAAATTGACGTTGCTAGCAGTCCCCAGTAACTGTTTCACCAGGTCCCAACAACTCCTAATAAACCAAGCTCTTGATATCCCACTAAATGCAGAGAAGAACCTTCCTTTTAAAGAGATTGAGTTTAGCAACCGATGTTGACGCTTTACCAAGATTTACTCATGATTTTTTGACTTTCAGATTGTCATAGAGTATCCACTTATCATCCCCTACGATTTTCCACAAGAAAGACTTTCTACGCTGTTTATTGAGAAGAGAAAGACACGCTGAAACTCGTTGAATTTTCTTGGTTGCACTGAGTTCATGTGGAACCCATTTTCCATTTTCCTTTTACTGGATCTTCCCCACCTCACGTAGGCGTTTGGAAATCGTTTGATGGGTTACTCCTAAAGGTTGTGCAAGTTCTTCTTGCGTTTCTGCCGCATCCTCAGCGAACAGATGTTCCAAATCATCGTTGTCGCACTTCCGGGGCTCCAGGGCATTGTTTATCAATCTGACTCAAATCTCCGCTTTTAAACCGATTAAATCACACATCATGAGATGCAACACCTTCATCGAGAAAGGAACAAGTCCATTTTCATGCTCTTGTAGCATTTTTCCCTTCTTGGAATTCGTAAAAAAATACACCTCATATGTTGCCATTTTCGACTCTACTAAATTAAGTACTTTTGAAGCTTATATTTACCCTTTCCCTAAACTATCTGTAGGAAACTAGTGTGTTGGCTAGGAGAGGTCGTTCGCAAATAAAGTTTGGACGAGGATTCGTCAAACAAATAACAATAGTTTATTAAAAATACGATAACAGAACAATAATAAAACCCAAATCGCTTCTCTCGCTATAACGCACTCTCGCTTATTCAATGTCGCCTATCAACTGCCGCGCCGCCGAACATTCACGCACTTATAGCATTCACCCTCAGTCGCTCTATCTTTCTCACGCAATCATCCCTTTTCACTCACACCCAAAATCCTCGCATCCATGGTCCAGGTTCACGCAGTCACGTACAAGCCTTGCTAATCGTTTCATTCTCACGGTTCAGTCGCTCAGTTCCAAACACTCTTCCTCGCATTCTTTCAGCCACTCGACATTTTCTAAACGCAGTCACCCTATTTCCCAAACATCCCGGCGCCGTCCAGACGCAAGACGACACCGACCGCACGCACGCAACAATGACCAATTCATACCTCACGAAAGTTTTCAAGACCCAGGCACTCAAATCCACAAACATACTGGTGCCATCCCGTCGCGGGATGACACCGACCGTTCGCACGCACGACAAATCGTTTACACCCTACATATCTATATCTCAACACTATATGACCCCCAAAAACTGGGAAAATCTACTGACTTTGAACTTTGAACTGACTTTTTATCAAATATATTTGGATTATTCATTTGTACACCTAATAAAATAAAATACTTGGAAATAATCGTTTGGTAAAATATATCACGGGTAATAAAGGCGATTATGTAAAGTAAGAAATATTTTTCTTTCACCTGGATTATACTACAGCAGAGCATGAGGAGAGCAAAGGTCATTCTTTGAACCTTCACAAGTATCGAATTGTCAAATGGCCACAAACCGGTGAAACACAATAAGGAATAGTAGATGCTATACTCTCTTCGAAACGTGTCCATGTTTTCGTTTGTTGTCGCAGAACGTGTGAGCGCACAACCCGAGACAGCACTCGATTACACCTCGGTGTCATATTTTATTCACAACTGTTGCGTTTTTCTTTTAAATTTCCAACGCCTGGCTCGTTGACGATAATGGGCTAGTATTTTCGAAAATTACAGGCTACCGTTCGCGACCGATCGATTTCATTACCGCCATGCCGGAAATTTGAGACAAATCAAGATTGTATTCAACAAAATTGCGAGGTAAAAAAATGTACTTGTGCTGTTTTTCATTTTTCGACACGAAGGTGTAGAATATGTATTACGGGCGTTATTTCCCAGAATTTAGGCGGATATCGCTCGAAGGGGATCTTTTTGCCCTTACTTATAACTATCCTTTGCGCATTGACAAAAAGAGAGCATTGCAGATAGGGAGGAAGACAATTTTGAAGAATAATCGAACCACCGATACCTGAAAATGCGTCAAAATTATGTAAACACGCATCGAAACGTTCCGAAATTCCGCAAGAAGTAATTCTTTTGGTGTATGGAATTGTTCCTAACAAAACAGGTATGTAAAAACGTCAATAAGGATTAGTTCGAAATGATCTTATGTGTCACAAATATAAGTTTTGAAAGGCAGTTTGCTTGCAAAAATTAATATCATTAAAAAGAAAACGTATGATCACCGACGTTTGTCTAAACAAAAGCTCGTATACACTTTCTTTATTATCTAATAATTACTTTGTACAATTATAAATACTATGTTTCGTTCGACACGAGTCACGGTTTACGTCTCGTATATTTTTAACGACAACTTTGAATTTTAAAATTGAATATACGATTTGCAACGCGTTTATTTATTAAAATATCATTGGAAATGTCCACAGATTAATCTGTAAAAACCACGGCGGGATATAATATTTGCATCTTCTATGTTCGTGCCTCAGATTTTGTTACCTGAAAAACAATGATTGATATGTATAAAGCACTGCTATTGTTAGTATAGAGTTCTTGTACAGCCAAAGATCAGTAGCTACCATACGCGAAGCAGGGTGTAAGAATTGTTCTGGGGGCACTTTGATGTCGCTGATACCGATCAAGTGTCTGCAGAATGGAAAACAAACAACTTTTGAATCACAGTTGGGCATGACAGTTTATTAATTGCAGCACAGACGAGATGTATGAATAGACGTTTCACGTAATGTAATTTTTCGGCCGGAGTTTCTGGGGTCCCGGGACCCCATTACCATTTTCGTGTCACTCGCTACGTTATCAACAGATTCAGAAATTAACACAAGAGGAAGTGAGACAGAAAATAAAATTACATAAATTTTATTATTTTTTAACGGAATTAAAGCTGTAGGGTCCATCATTGGACATTAATCGATTAATTTCATTGGAGAAATCAATCGATTAAGAGTATTTAAAAATTTCAAGATTATTAAAATTCATAAGGATGTATTTCATTGATACGTACACCGCAAATTCTCTATTTTTTATTTTAAATTGTAATACATCATTTATTAAAAAAATAACTCGGCAGAAACGTATTTGCGACTCGAAATCAGTTTAATCAGACTGTGCATCGGGGCCCCGGAAACTCCTCATTCCTCGCTTTCGCACACTATGCTCAATTGCGTGTACGTGAGCTCGTTGAGTTTCGGAAGAGCCGAGAAGAACAGGCTGATACTCGCTTTCCTTCTCGCTCTTGCATCGCTGACGTCATTTACATTTCTCGAAAGCAAGCCTGGCATCGCCAACCGTTCGAATCGTCAGTAATAAATTGTATAACTTTCGTTGTATATCTACTTTCTAATAACATGGGAAAATTTTAAAATATAAAAAAATGTAAGAATACTGTAGAATTTTTGCAATGGAGAATTATTGAAAGAAAATGAGGTAATTATTTAGAAAAGGCCGGGTCTCACCGATTTCGATGATTTTTGAATATGTTGTAGAAATCAACATTTTTAGCAACTTTTTCCTATACATATAACCGCCGCTCGGCCTTAGTTTCCGAGATTTTTCTTCAAAAAGATCGCTACTACTACAATAAATTCTGTCTATATGTACATATCTGTGGCTCTGTATTGCATCAGTCCACGATCGTTGCTTTTTTCTCTTGTTTGTATTAGTCGGCATGACAACCGACGACAAATAATGTATAATGTGTCGAGCTAAATCTAGTTCTGCATTGTTGTCAAAGGTTCGAATATTCTGACGTATGGAACTCGCCAAATACATTATGTAGGCTATTTAGTTGAATTCTTCTTCCGTCGACAATATCATGCTAATGATCTAATAATTAAATTTGTCGAAATAATGGCTGAAATCTTTCCCACTTCTGATAATATTGTAGCGGTCATTGTATAGCCACTACGCCCTTGCCAGAGTATGAATGGGAATGGAATGTAAGGATAGTTTTAAGCTTTCTATTTTTCCATTTTCCCAGGGTCTCGTGCGAGCCTGGTCGTCCTGTTAAACACTTGGCGACCAGAGCCGTGCGAGGCGTCTGTTTTCCCTCAAGGTTTCGCCTGGGCCTCGGACCACCCTGATCCGGGCCCGGCGAGCCTCTTGACTTTTATGACTCTCTTTCGCTAAACTTTTCCTATACTGAGTATTTTCCAGTTTCGTTTTTCCGTCTTTCTGTCCTGTCTCTTTTTCTCTACCTTTGCTATTAGGGTAAGAAATTGTATATATTCAGGGGACGTGAGAAGAAAGACCCCCAGTCTATTTTAGACCTCAGTCTGGCTAAGACGTCGCGCGTTTGCGAAGCCAGTTATAGTGTCGATTTTACCTACGTGTGGCTACACCCCCGACACCCGCGAAATAAACTCTTTAATAATTGTTAGGGTAGATTGAGGTTTGTCACTTGAACCTCCAGCCTCCTCAATATCAATAAAGAAAATTGAAATAGAAAATGAATGCGTGGCCGCCGTCAGGCGGCCGGCTACACAAATCGAGTTTTTAAGCACAGCTGTTATACGCATTCATTGCCGGCCGCCTCGATGTATCTATAGAAACAATAAACAATCGGCGAGTCGTATACATACTGCAGATTTTTTGTCAACAATCGGCGAGTCGTATATATATAACAGTCACGTAAGTGTAGATAGAATTCATTGTAGTAACAGCGATATTTGTGATATTATATGGTACAACTTTGGAACCAAGTAAGGCATTGTGTTGAAATTTGGTTTATATGTATTTATGGACATTGAAGAACACATATTTACAATACAAAATAAAAATTTATTTCTCATAATTTTCTATGGTATGGTAAATTCTGAAACAATTCCCAATATACATAGCAGGTTGATTTATACATGTTTCACAATAAAATGTTGTTTGACGTCTTTCTCCTGGTGTTTTCCTGTCGGAACATATAATGCAGTCCCGGTTTCTTTGGCCTACATTTGGAATATGTAGCTTATTATTCATTCTATTGTCCGACAAAGAACGTTAATTTATTTATAACGAAGATAGCAATAGAAATGGTTCGACTTTGAATGAAGTTTCGATTTTACGTTTATAGTTTTTTACGTTTACGTTTTATGTTCTTTATGTTAAATAATTTTAGTAAACATTAAATAATATAGTTTATATAGTTACGTTTATTGTCCACGTGTTTGAATCCGACCATACGTCTCTGACCATCCTCGACAATCCTACCACTTCCAACGTAAAAACGGCTGATATATTTCTCATTTTAATAGAATATTTCCCATTTTAATAGGAAAGCACAGGAAAACATGTGTTTCTTAAAAAATTGCGGTGAAATCAGTTCATTCTCCTTAATCACTAATAAACTTTCATGTCCCCTCAGAGGGGACAACCGAGTGCAAAGGGTTAAAATATGTTCATAAAATATTATCGTTTTAAAACGTGTATTTCCGTAAAAACAAATTTTTGTAATTTTTTCTTCATTATGGTATATTGCTTATACATTGTATGTATATGCCTACACAGGTCGGAAAGTCAAAAATGCCTAGGCAGTCGAGAATCTCGGCTCGAGAATATGCGAGATCGAATTTCAGCTGTGTTGAGAGCAAGAAGGATAGACTGACATTCGCCGCCTTTCTCGAATCTACGAAGCTATACGAAACGCCAGAACTCATATACAAGGTGGTTGGCATTAGTGTGTGTGAGTGGTGGGGCAGTTCCCTTTCGGCACGGGTCTGCCGTCTGATAATACTCCACTGTCTTTTCCAATCCCTCCCATAATCAACTCACATGTATTTACGTACACACTCAGCTGGCTGCCCATCAATACTAATTCAGTGCCTAGTTTCTCAACTAACCGCCATCCATGAGAAGAGGCCGCTAAAATCAGCTCCGAATTTTCAGGTCGGTATGGCAGTCAGATTCGGCCGCGAAAGTCCATAAGGTGAAACGTCTATTCATATATCTCGTCTGTGATTGCAGCTTACCGATGGAATTTTTCATATCGTGCCTCAAACTTTTCGATACTTTCGTGAAAGTGATCTTAAAAATTGCATGATTCGTTTCGAAAATACGGGTGAAACGCGTATCGTTGCTCCCTCCAATGTAGAGTCAATCAAATTACACAATGAACAAAATAGAATATGCGAAATAAATTTCATTTCCGTTTCTGGTGGAAATGTCTATAAAAGAAAATGAAGCTTTCGGTGCTTCGATTTGCTGGGCCATAAAGGAATATATTACGGAGAATTAAACGAATGATTATTTAAAATAAAATAAATCAAACGAATAATTACGATGACCCAAAAAATTTTCAATTCAATTTCAAGCGGAGTACTTTAAAAAACGGTGAAAAATATGCTACTGAAGAGATATTAGTACCATGTGTCCACGAGAAGAAGGCACAGCGTGTTTACATCCCCACTCCTGTTGCAGTTCGCTGTGAGACAGAATTATGGCAACATTGGGCATAGTTCTCCAATAGAAACGTTAGCTATTAACGAACAGAATGATTTCCTTTCTGTTTAGATATTAGCATCGATTCGATAAATTTCACGTAATGAAAAAATCCAATTTAATATCTTTAATAATCGTTAATATTAAATCGATGAAGCGATATGATTCAACAGATTCAAACGACAGTAAATGCAAGAAAACGTAAAAGTTATGCTGGTCCCAATTTTAACGTGATTACTTTTTGCGTAAATTGTAATTGAGTAAAGCTTATCTAGATAGAAATGGGTTCAAGAGGATTTATAGTATTTTTAATAAATACAAACTAATTCTTTTTGCTGAAAATGAATTTCAAAATATTAAATTGAATTCATTTCACTTATCGAATCAACAGAAAGGAAATCATTAGCTAACGTTTCCATTGGAAGTCTACGCCAATGTTACCATTATTCTGCCCCACTCTTCGTCACCGTCTTCGACCAATGGCGATCCCTGCGCCAATAGAGTCAGCAGACTGCAACAGGAGTGGGGATGTAAACACTTTGTGCCTTCTTTTCGTGGACACATGGTACCTTACCAAGGGACGAAGCACACGTCGCTGACGAGGCCATCCGCACTGTGTAGCCTGTTCTTTTTAATCGTGGATGACTATAAGTGCCCATTACTTTACGTTAACTATTGTCACGATCATTGCTACTAAACATTTTACTGCATCGAATACAACATAGTGAAGTATGAGAAAGACGAGCTCATCATCTGAAATAGAAACACTTTTAACGTAGAATCGAATACACTGTAGGTACTTGTAGATGATAAAGTGCAAACAATTACCACCGAAAAGCCTTCGTAGCATGGAACGAATAAACCGGAAAGATTAAATTCACAGCCTAGCGAAGTTCTACGCAGTATCATTAAAATCAATTTCTGCATGTTCACTGGAACACAATACCACATAGAGTTGTATCTATATAGTTAAAGAGTATCGTGTCAGTATTTTCGTTAATTATTACAGAAATATGGCAAATGGTCCACAAGTGCGAATTTAAATTAGACGTAAACTCACGTTTCGTGAAATATATCGTTGCCATCGTCGATTATATATTGTCCGCTATGGTTATTTAAGAACATGATTACTATGTGAACGAAAACTACTATGGTACAAAGAAGAATTTCATGTAGATCACTCATTTCCACGACTGCTAGAAAAAACTGTCGCACAGAATGATAAAATTAAATAAAAGATAATATCGTATTCAACGGAAAATGATATCAGATGGATTTGCTTATAGTTACGGTACTTACACGGTACAGATTTATAGCAAACGAAAGTACAACTACTAGAATCGCTATTAAATATGTCAACATCATCCCCGTTACCGCTACTTCGATGGTGCTAGTTTCAGAATTCATGTTACAATGATTCAGTATGTTGACAAACAGTATGCACAAGAGAAGAAAGGTTTGTTCATTAATAAATGGAAGGATATATTGCCGCGAAGTTTAAACGAATTTTACCAACATAATAGATTTCTTATGTATGGACACAGCATGACGAATGCTAGGATAAATCGTGGCATGATGTTTCGAATTGGTAACCTCTTTTGCCACGTCGTTGACAGCGGTTTTTATTCGGTAACTAAGAAGCTAAAGGTGGATTACTAAATTCCAGCAAATCCTTTGACGGACAAGTGTCATTCCCAAATATAAACGAGTACCTAGCGATTTTAAATAGTCCGCATACATAGAAGGCGATAACGGTGAGCGTCGATTCGGTGCACGTTATCACCAATAATCCAATCGTTGCCACTAATATCACATGCATGGATACCAAATTCACATACTTCTCTTGGTCAACGAAAAATCCGAGGGATTTTAGATACACGGCTCGTGTTCCGTTATTGTGCAGCAGAGGGTTGAGCAACTTTGGGAACACTAACGGTACAGCGATGCAAACTATTGGTAGACAACACACCTCTGGAATTCAAGACATACATTGAGTAAGCACTGTGTTGGGACGATTCTTATAACTAACACATGCTTAGAACAATGGTGAAATGTGATATTTTAAGGCATTTATTCGCGATCGAATATGTGTACGTTTCGTTGGCATTGCAGTCTGATGTTTGAACAATCTGACAACACACTGATACCGATGTGTATTCTCTTGACTATCATCACGGATACATAATATCGGCTGTCGTAGCAGAACATGAGAACCGGGATCAAAGATACTTTTCGACAAATCTATAAACACGCAACTATATCAGTTTGTCGTCAGACATCTAACGAAGTCAGATATCGAGGTAGGAAAACGAACATCATTCCAACCTGGACACAGGTTATGTTAGTACGCATCAAACAGTATCAATTGTAAAGGAGGCATCAGATTCTGGTCTGACATATACAAGGAAGAGGATCAGCCTCGCGGTTACAGCGACAGAAGGCAAATGTGCATTACTTGTGTAGCTTTGCTAGATATCCAACGAAAATAAAATCTAATTAGATGGGAATCAAGGGTTAATATTACAGATAGTAACAGATTATATTAATATTCGATTCCGTTCTCGCTGTTTCCGTGGATACGAATGCGTTACAGCTTCGTTGCTTTAATAGTCGTAGACTGTTTTTAGCGAAAGTGATCCTTTAAAATTTCTACTGCCCTTCAAGCTTGCACGGTAATCAGGAAATAAAGTGATGATATTGTTCTGCTTTCGGAGTGTCGTTGGAAACATATTTGTTGGACGTCTTACGCAAGAAGATCAGGATTATACGTTTCGAAGCATGTATTTGCTTGATTAGTATCTCCAGTTCGACCGGATTTCTCAGCGTATCGTAATCGACTAGTATGTTCTCATAGATAAATTTTACCTGTAGTTAAACGGAAAGACGGTTTCATAGAAATCTCCCTTAATCGTAATAAGTCTACGTTTAGACGTTTAATGCTATTTTCGATTCGATCTGTCTTCAAATTTTATGCTACGAAAGAATATTTTTCAGGGAGAAAAATCGTGTAGAAACAGTCTTGAGACGACTTTTACTCTTGTTCTAATTTCTTTTGTGCAGCTAAATTTGAACACAAATCAATTTAGGGAGTCGACCAGTGCTGGATGTTCGTCGTGACTTACAGTGGAAAAACTAAAGATAAAACCGACATATCGCAAAAAATACAACATCTGAGGGCAGCCGTACGATAGCGTCAGTAATAAGTTCTTCAACGTAAATTTGGATATTGCTAGCGTCCAAAACTGCAAAAATGTATCATTCATTATTCGACGATGAAAGCATCCACCGAAAGCCGTGTGGCGTTACTGGAATGGAAGCACAGAAACTTTTATGGTGATTGTGATCACGAAAAATGGAACGGACGAAATACGAGAAATTAAAAATACGATAAAACGCTGGGAAATAATCAGTGGGTGATATGACGCGGTAAATAAAGACAAAGATAAATAATTTTCTTTCACCTGGATCACGCAACAGCAGAGCATGAGTAGAGCAAAAGTCATTCTTTGAACCCTCACAAGGATTGAATTGTCAAATGGCCACAAACCGGTGAAACACAATAAGTAATAGTAGATGCTATACTCTCTTCGAAACGTGTCCATGTTTTCGTTTGTTGCCGCAGAACGTGTGAGCGCACAACCCGAGACAGCACTCGATTACACCTCGGTGTCATATTTTATTCACACTGTTGTGTGTTTGTACTAAATTTCCAACGTCTTGCCCGTTGACGATAATGGACTAGCATTTCATAAAATTGCAGGCTACCGTTCGCCACCGATCGATTTGATTACCGCCATACCGGAAATTTGAAATAAATCAAGATCGTATTCAACAAAATTGAGAGATAAAAAAATGTTACTCTGTTTCTTTTTATTTTTATATTCGGGGGAGGAGAATTTCTATTACACGCGTTGATTCTCAGAATTTACGCGGACGCCGCTCGAAAGGGACCTTTCTGCCTTCGCGTACCGATAAAAAAAGTGCATTGTAGATGGGGAAGAAGACAATTTCCAAGAATAATCGAACCATCAATGAAAATGTGTCGTAAAATGAAAATTCGTACGTTTCATTAGAAAATTACGTGAAATTCTGCAAGAAGCAATTCTTTTGGTGCAAGGAATCGTTCCTAGAATGGCAGGTACGTAGAAATGTGAATAACGCTTGGTTCGAAACGATCTGATGCTTTGGACAAACAATTATCGAATGGAAGTTATTGCAAATGTTTATTCGTTGTTCAATACTTGTAAATCGAATTATCGGTGATCTTAGACGATCATAAATCTGTAACTAGTCACTAGCCACGAAAGTTAGTTGGAACTTACGACCCCAAAAGAACTAAAATGGCAGTTCGCGCGGAGAATCTAGTCAGTACCGGAAAATTCCTATTATTTGACGCAATTTTCGACATTGTTGCAATGCAAAGTATTCGTTTAAGGATTTTTTATGATATATCAACGCTCAATCGTCCAGATGAAGGTATTATTTGCTTACAGTTACCTTGACACGAGATTCACACAAAACATTATACTCTCAACGTTTTCAATGGATACTTCTCAACTCTTTTATTTATTTAATATTTACAAAAACAACTTTGTCGACACATATAGTGCAAATAATGGTATTAATACTACTGTGACGACCATCGCCGACCGACTATTTACACCATATTCGCCGATAGACAAGTTACTTCATTGAATACAGTAGAGTAAAGTAGGAGAAAGATGAACTCATCATCTGTAAAATAAAGATATTCAAGGTAGTTTTAGAAAACAACAATACCTGGCTAACAAGGCGCTGAAAGTTACCATCGAAAAGCCGTTGAAGGATGCCAAAAATAAACCCGAAAGGTTAACCGCACAATCGATAGAACTTCTACACGAAATCATTAAAAGCATTTTCTGCATTTTCAGTGGGGTACGATACCATCTGTGGTTGTATCTATATTGTTAAATGGTATTCGATTATAAAGTAAAAGACAGATTTCCCAAGATGTAAACAACACTTGAACGAAATTTGAACTCACGTGTTGTAAAACACTTCCGCGCTACTGTCCAATACCCTTTGTCCGGAGTCATTATTCACGAATATGACAAACAAATGTATGACAGTTAAAACGGCAGTAAGAAGAACTTCCATTGGATCATTTCTCTCGCTGATCGCTTCAAAAAACTATCACGCACAATGAAAACATTCAATAAACGATATGCTTAATGTTTTTCTAACTAATTCACGGGATGAGGACACTAACACACAATTTCAATGCGGCGTGAATCTTTTGTAGAGCATGTCGGTGTGTAACTGTAACGTGCAAAAATGTTCTGCAAGAAGCATCGATGTTACCAGCTAGTATTCGTTGGTGATACTTACGCGATATAGATTTACACCGAACGAGACGACAACTAGTAGAATCGCTATTAAATAGGGCCACGTCATCGCCTCTACCACGCCATCAATCACTCTATTTTCACAAGCATGTTATAACGCGTGTTTAGTGACAGAAACGAGACACAAAACACATTGCTACGGAGTTTAAATGAATTTTACCAACTTAATAGCACTTTTATGTACTTCCACAGCCTCACGAATACCATAGTTATTCCACACCTGGTGTTTCGAAACTATTACCTGCGTGATCGTGTTATCGATCGAAGCTTGTATTCGATAGCTAAAAAGACAGAGTTAGATTACTGAATCCCGTTACATAACGTTAATATAAATGTTTACCTAGCAATTTTAAACAGACTACAAGCGTAATAGGACATAATAGAAAACGTCGACTCGGTACACGCTAACACAAGCAATCCAATCCCAATATCAATTGTCAAATGCACGGTTATGAAAGTAACATATTTGTCCCCATGCAGCAGAAATCCCATGAGCCTCAGGTACTCGGCTCGAGTTTCGTTCCGGTATTCTAGAACTTGTGGTATTACTGGAAGCGACAATAGAAGAGAGGAGCTAACTATTCCAGCCAACCACGCCCCTATAATTGTTAAAAATCATTGATTGGCCGTAATCGCGAGAACACGTTGAAACGTCAAACAGTATCGCTGGGTGGTATCAGTTTCACTAACACGTTTCGATCTGATCTCCACAATAAGTAGCTAAATCTGTCCCACTTATGCAATATACAAAATATCAAACCATATTCATAGGTCTAAAAATTATTACAACCTTTTTCGTTAGTAAATTTGTTCTATCTTCAAAATTCTCATTGCTGCTGCGAATTTACTAACGGTTTAAGGGGTAATGCCACTCTAGAATCTTAAAAAAATGCTAAAAATTTTTTTTGTCTTAAATGATGGCTTAGGGTCTTAGAAATAAGGCACAATAAATTTTATAAGGGGGAAAATGTTTTTAGTGCTTATTCCGTGACATGTGGCTAAACACGTTGCAGCGCGCTCCGAGCTCCTTCCAAGAGCGTTTGTGTGACGCGCTGCTTTTATGACTATACTGCCTGGAATAATAAAGGAATCGAATTATCTGTTCATGCTAATATATTCTATGCTTCAAATTGGAGACCTAGATGGCACAAGTGATTAAAAAACAAGGGAGTAAATAAAACCCAAATATATTTGTGTAGCATCAGTTCAAACGCTGAATTGCTATTATAAATGAAACGACATGTTTCGCGACGCACCACAAATAACGAACCGAGCAATGAAATTCATACAACGATTCAACAAAAAGCAACTGATCGAATATATCAAAGAGACGACCGTTGAATCGATTTGAAATGGAGTCGCCGCAGCTCGAAAGCGTTAGCACATCTGCCAAAAAACTGAAACTGTCCGAAGATTGTTACAACGTTGAAGTCGATGAAGCATTCGGTTACCGTCTATTGAACTTTATCGCTGTTTTTTCTGCTATTTCAGAAGTTGTAGTGTGTAAAACGTGCAAATCAAATGTGAAATTTACCGAAACAGGCAAGCGTGGCTTAGGATTTAAAATCGTCATATCTTGTGAGAATTGTGAACAAACCTTCATTTCGAGTTGCCCATTTATTGATAAAGGATATGAAATTAATCGCAGAATTATCCTTGCTATGCGGTTATTAGGAATTGGTGTAAATGGAATAGTAAAGTTTTGCGCCTTCATGGACCTCCAACGCCCGATTTTTCACTCGTTTTACGATAAAGTTGTCCGCACGATTTCTGTCGGAACAGAAGCTGTTTGTCAAGAAAGTATGAAGAAAGCGGCACAAGAGGAGAAGGCTAAGTCTATTGAAAATAACGAAAAGAATGGTCTAACTATCTCAGACGATGGAACATGGAGGAAACGTGGCTTTTCATCTCTGTATGGAGTAGTGTCGCTTATCGGATGGTTTACTGGAAAAGTGATTGATATTGGTGTGAAATCTAAATATTGTAAAGCTTGCGAGTTTTGGAATAAAAGAAGTGACACTGAAAAGTATACAGAATGGAGGTATTAGGCATCACAATCGGGCCCAACTGCTACAATTACTGCGCGGAGGCTGACGCGCGCCGCATCAAGTTTTCGGAGAGATCGCTGACTGATGCTGCAAAAGAGGCTCGACTGTCTTTAAAATCAGCCAGAAAGGAAGAAGAGGAGGAGAGCATCAATTGAGAAGGCCAATTGTATGGTGCAGGCATCGCAGACTAGAGGTAAATAAAAAATTCTATCGAAAAATGATACGTAAGGCTTTAAAGGCGTTTTTCTCAAAACTGCATTTTTCAAACTGGCCGGAAACATAACTTGAACAGATCTTCACTGATTCACTTGAAATTTTAACTGTACTTTCAAAATTATATTATCTAGGGAAGTACGTACGGATTTTGCGTGTCGTTGTAAACTTTTTTTGTTATGAACAATTTTTCACGTAATGTTTACTTGAATATGAAACTTTTTCTTCCATCATGCACCATTCTTACAGAAAACGGTATTTTTTAATTTCCGTATGTACTTCCCGAGCTAATCTTATATAGAATTCAAAAACCGATTGTTTTTTGTTCCAGGTCAAAAATTGAAGGAGAAATTTTTCCGGCCGCGGAACACTATCCGTGTGAAGAAGCTTCCTTTGCGGAGCTGTACCGTCGCCATTTTGTATTAAAAAAACTTAAAAAAAATTGTGATCATACTTCAAAGTATGTACAAGAAAGGCCTCCAAACAGATTTTGTATTCCATTTACTATATTCGCATAAAAAATTCTCAAAATTAGGCTGTTTTTCCGGGCGCTAGAGTGGCATTACCCCTTAAGACGTTTCAACCGTGAAAAAGAAACCTCGAAATAGAGAAATATTGGTGAAACGTCTTACACAAGTAGTATACAACTACGCGTTTCGAAAGATCCATATACTTCGATAGGATCTCTAGTTCGATCGGATTTTCCAGCGCGTTGTAATCGTCTCGTATACTATCATAGATAAACCTCATCTGCAGTCGGACACAAATATTTTTTAGAACCATCCAACCCCGTTACGTGGATCCTTTCCGTATTTAGCAACTTACAAATGGAAAACAATAGATATGGCCAAGAAATCGTACAGAGAACAACGCCAAAGGACATCCAAACGAAAAAAATGACAATACGTTCTTTAACGATTTTTCAGACATTGCAAACGCTACCATCTAAAAGAATGTATCATTTGTTACAGAGAATAAAGAGTGCAAGAAACCGGGCATATCGCTAAAACAAGTGTTAAACATGTGTTCGTCACCTGGATTACAAAGCAGCTGATCATAATGATACCGAGAATCGTTCTTTGTATCTTTGCGAAGAGTGAGTCATTGAAAGGCCACAAACCAGTGATGCACAATATGTTATAGTAAGTGCTGAGCTCTGTTTGGAATACGTCCATCTCTTCTTTGGGTATCAAAAACATCTGGCCACAAAATTATAACCATCCCTCGACTACACCTCGGTATAATATTTTATTCAATACATTATTCTCTTTATCGAATTTCCCAAGTGGCAGTTACACCAAATTACAGACTCTCGTGCGCCGTCGATCGATTTGATTACTACCGTCAGGAATATTAGAGCGAGGTGCCCATAATAACAAATAATTGGAAACAAGTTACGACTTTTCATTATTTATCGTATTCCATTAGTTACGAATCGTTGAATTTCAATTGTAGTCAGTTTCTCAGAATAACCTCGTACATTAAGCGAAACAGACGTTCCCGCGATTTATCCTTCGTTTTCATATATTGTTGTAGAATAGACAACCTAGTTAGTATGGATCATGATACATTCCACATTTAATATACCGACGACTCTTGCGTTGCCTTTCAAAATGCTGCAAAAATCTATTTAAATTGTGCTGGATCAAGAATGTATCATAAATTCTCGTTTGGGCGAAGATATTCTCAAAAATCTCGGTAAGGATCATCTCAAAACGGTATGACAATCTACTCTACACACGTAAGATCCGTAACGATATAATTTGGATCTTATTTACATATTTAATAAGTGAAAATATCACTTTCTCAGTGAGCAAATAGGATTGAAATATTGACGAAGAAAATGATAAAAATACGGTTTCGAATTCAAACTGTGTGGCGTTTAGTATTATTCCGACTAACGTAATCCCAAAAAACATTGTTTTTGACAAATGTGAGTGAAAATCTGACTTTCTCGGTGAGCTAGTAGGATTGAAATATTGGCGAAGAAAATGATAAAAATACGGTTTCAAATTCAAGTTATGTGGTGTTTAGTACAGTATTTTCTCTATATAAGCTCGGAACTCGTCCACGATATAGGCAAATATCATATCCCCTCTACTTATCCCCACTGCGTACCGTTAGAACTAAGCACTCGCTGTATCGGCGAGTATGCCTTCCTATGGGCGGTTCCCCAAGATAGCGGCGCGTTTGACAGTCGGTCGTCGAACATTGTCATACGATACGGGCTCAAATTACTAAGGCAACACTAGTGCAATAATACAAATTTTTTATTTTTCCTTTTCTTGTTTTGAAACTTTTAACATGTCTGTGACAGTTTTCTGATTTAACTAAGATCAAGTACAACATAATTTTTATTATTGTTTTTCATAAATTATAATATACATTTGACCTTTCTTTAAAGTGTATCCTCATCTGAAAAAAGGAATTGTAATTTAATTGACCTATCATTTATTTGCCGAAATCGTGAGACAACTCAGAGTAAAATAAGTTGGTTAAACAGTTTAAATTCGCAAGTTATGTATATCTTTTCGGGTTATATCACTATTGCAGTAAACGATCGATACATACATATATGTACTGAAGTTATGACACGATTTAACTAGTACATATACAATATTAAATCAACAACGAAATTCATCTTTATTTTTGTTCTTCCTTTTTTCAAACTTCATCAACATATTCGTGACACTTTTCTGATTAAAATGACACCAAATACGATATACAATTTAGGTCCTATTTACTAACGCAATAAGAAATCAAAGGCATGCATCGCTCAAGTGACTCCACGTCGGCTGTATCGAAACACAGGCGATGTTTACGCGAGCCTATACAGAATCAGTATTTCATTCTGCGACCTCTACCAAGAGAGGTAGAAGTCAGAATTAGAACACCGATTTCGTATAGGCTCGCATAAACATCGCCTGTGTTTCGTTACAGCCGACCCGAAGCGAAGGAAGCGATAGCAAATTCGGCGATGCTCGGCCGCTCAGTCCCTTTTTGTCATATGCTCGCTGTTCTTTTCTATACTCGCCGCCTCCAGTAGGCGTCAACAAAGTATCAAGAATCGTTTCTCGTCCACGATATAGCCGAGCGTTGAGCCCCGAGAGCGTCGCTTCTATAGAGACAATACTGTATTACTTTTGTGGCGGCCAAGGCACCACATACGCCTTAGCCGTTCGAAGCCGCTACAATGTATGGTTGCACACGAGACGATGGTAGCACACGAGACGACCAGAGCCGCGTGAGCCGAAAAGCCGTTGTCGTCGTCTCTGACCGTCTTTTGTTTTTGAAGGCCTCTTGGTACGGTGGCGATGATCGTACCAGAGAGTCGAGCGTAACCCGCACCACGAGTCACGTCGTTGTACGACAGCAACAATACAATTGTGCGGAACGGAACAGAGCGGAGTCATTATCTTCCCGATCCCACATTGGTGACCCCGACGTGATCTCGCCGCGCAAGTAAAGTTTTTTTAAGAAAATTTGGACATTTTTCGTATACGGACAATATTAGTTAGGGTAGAGAAATAAGTGTATAGTGTTAAGGACATAAGAAAAGGACACGGTCTGACAAATAGTAAGCGCGGTGTGTGTGTGCGGTGAAACTATTTTTTTTTGTGACCAAGACTGGTAAAATGACTGACCCTAACGTTAACGCAGGGACATCCGCGGGTGTGCCGTTGGCAGTTGATCGCGTCGCTGTACGGATACCCGAGTTTTGTCCGGGAGACCCGGAGATGTGGTTTTCAATGGTAGAGAGAAGTTTTGAGGTATCCAATGTAACGTCGGAGACCACGAAATTCGGGTACATTCTCGGCGCGTTAAGTGCGCGACACGCCGCGGAAGTAAGAGACATTATCATGAATCCCCCGGCCGCGGATCCGTACACGACGCTAAAAAATGAGTTCATTCGCCGGCTTAGTGCGTCGCAGGAACAGAAAACGCGGCGGTTATTGGAACACGAGGAAATCGGGGACAGAAAACCGTCCCAATTTCTTCGTCACCTGCGCGGATTGGCCGGTACGGCTTTTTCGGACGGTGTATTGCGGACGCTTTGGATGGGCCGACTACCTGCTAATATGCAGGTGATTTTAGCCACGCAGCGGGACACCCCGCTGGATAAGGTGGCAGAGTTGGCAGACGCTGTTGCGGATACGATGACACCGCGGGTACACGTCACGGAGGCCGCGATTACGGGCGTATCTGCATCCTGCCAAATACCCCCGCCGGGCCCGAGCATCGAGGCCATGTTAAACATTAAGATGTCACAATTGGCTCTTTCCTTGAGGCAGGAAATTTCTGCCATCCGTGAATCCTTGGTGGACCAGGGGCAATCTTCCCGTCGCAGGTGGACCCACCGAAATCATCCAAACTCGCGCTACCGCAGACGATCTCTATCGCGATCGCGAGAGCGGCCCGCGGGAGGACAAATGGACCATCAAGGGAAATGCTGGTACCATTGGCGGTTCGGTCCGGCCGCGCAGAGGTGCGTTGCACCGTGCAATTGGAACGCCACGGATCAGGGAAACGACCTGGGGAGTCGTTGATGGCGGCCAGCGACACAAATCCAGCATCACGCCGCCTCTTCATCTTAGACAACAGCTCGAAGACGGAATTTTTAGTGGATACCGGGGCCGATTTGTGCGTTTTTCCGCGCCGCCTGCTAGGCGGATTGCGAGAAAGATCGGAGTACCAGCTGGCGGCGGCGAATGGGAGTGTAATTAACACCTACGGGACAGTGTCGTTAAACCTGCACCTCGGCCTACGACGGGATTTCGTGTGGCGATTCGTGGTTGCGGATGTTACAAAACCCATAATCGGGGTAGACTTTCTCGATCACTTCGATCTTATGGTGGACATCCGCAATCGTCGCCTCGTCGATCGGACCACGTCGTTAACGGTCCGCGGAACACGAGCCGAGGATGAAACGCCGTCGGTGAAGACAGTAGCAGGGACTACCGTTTACCACCAGCTCCTGATGCAGATGCCGGAACTTACACGGCCTAGCGGCACCCCGATGAGGACTACGCACCAAACGGTGCATTACATCGAGACAACCCCTGGACCACCCGTTTCCAGCAAGCCGCGGCGGCTTGCACCGGACCGGCTCAGGGCTGCCCAGAAGGAGTTCGACGCGATGGTGAAGATGGGCATCGCTTGTCCTTCGAAGAGCGCGTGGTCAGCACCCCTTCATATGGTTCCGAAGAAGGGCGAAGAAGCTTGGAGGCCTTGCGGTGACTATAGAGCGTTAAACGCACGGACAATTCCCGACCGATACCCCGTGCGTCACATTGAGGATTTTGCGCAACAACTGAGTGGCAAAAAGGTATTTTCCACAATAGATCTCGTCCGAGCTTATAATCAGATTCCGGTTGCGTCGGAAGACGTCGGAAAAACGGCCATTACAACGCCGTTCGGGCTTTTTGAATTCCCGTACATGTCGTTCGGGTTACGAAATGCCGCGCAAACATTTCAGCGCTTTATCGACGAAATTTTACGCGGTTTCGATTTTTGTTACGCGTATATAGACGACATTTTGGTCGCCTCAGAATCCCAAGCCGATCACCTGCGCCATTTAGAATTATTATTTAAACGATTAAAAGATTATGGCATTGTTGTTAATCCGAATAAATGCACGTTCGGACAGGAAGAAGTTAAATTTCTAGGCTATCGGGTAAATGAAAGCGGCACTCAACCTTTGCCCGGCAAGGTACAAGCCATAAAGTCATTTCCCCTTCCGAAAAACGCGAAGGATTTGAGGCAGTACTTGGGAATGCTTAATTTTTACCGCCGTTTTATCCCAGATGCCGCTCGCTTTCAAGCACCCTTGAACGACCTTCTAGCCGGCAATTTAAAGGGCAAGACCTCGATAGCCTGGACTTCGGAAGCGCGTCAGGCTTTCGAAAATACCAAAAATAGTTTAGCAAACGCAACCCTGCTTTCTCATCCTGCGGTCAACGCTCCATTGTCGGTTACCTGCGATGCTTCTGATTACACCGTAGGAGCTGTTTTACATCAGTGCGTCGGCAACGAACGACAACCATTAGCATTCTTTTCTAAGAAATTAGGATCTGCCGAAAAGAAGTATTCAGCTTACGACCGGGAACTACTTTCTATCTATTTAGCAATAAAGCATTTCAAACATATGCTCGAAGGCAGACATTTCACGATTTTTACAGACCATAAACCCATAACTTTCGCTTTCAAACAGAAATTAGATAAATGCTCTCCTCGACAATTCCGATACCTAGATTACATTGCGCAATTCTCTACAGATATTCAACATATTTCCGGTAAAGACAACGTCGTTGCCGATGCACTGTCCAGAGTGGAAACGGTTAACCACTCGATTAATTTCGAAGAATTGGCAAAATCGCAAGCCCAGGATGAGGAGTTGCAGCGGTTGTTGAATAGCGAATCTAGCCTGCATTACGCAAAGTCTCGTTGCCTGGCACGTCTTCCGAAATTTTTTGCGATATTTCGACTAAGAATGTAAGACCTTATGTCACCCCTCCTTTCCGACGTGCAGTTTTTAGTATGTTACATGTATTATCACATCCAGGTATTAACGCGACGATCAAGCTCATAACGCAACGTTATGTTTGGCCGTCGATTAAAAGAGATGTTCGCACGTGGACACGTTGCTGTATACCGTGCCAAAGATCAAAAATTTCCCGTCATGTGACTGCACCATTGGCTACATTTGTTAAACCTTCTGCGCGATTCGAACACATTCATTTAGACATAGTAATTTTACCGGTGTCCGAAGGTTTCAGGTATTGTCTGACCTGTGTAGACAGATATACGCGGTGGCCGGAAGCCTTCCCCATGGTCGATCAGGAGGCCCAAACCGTAGCTCGAACCTTTTATGACGGTTGGGTAGCGCGGTTTGGTGCTCCCGTACGGATTACCACCGATCAGGGTAGGCAGTTCGAATCCAAATTATTTTTTGCGCTGAACAATTTAATTTGATCCACACGCCTTCGCACAACGGCGTATCACCCAGCGGCCAATGGGATGGTAGAGCGTTTTCACCGACAGCTCAAGTCGGCTATAAGGTGCCACGGATCCGACAGGTGGACAGAAATACTTCCGACGGTTCTACTCGGTATTCGTTCCGCCTGGAAAGAAGACCTCGGCGCTACCTCAGCGGAATTAGTTTATGGCGAGCCATTAAGATTACCGGGAGAGTTCTTGTCTTCGCATTCAGCGGAAGGCACAGAAAATGCTTCCGATTTTACTAATAGACTACGCAACCATTTTTCTAAATTGAGTCCCTCTAATGCATCTCGCCATTCCGTTAATCGTACATTCGTTTTCAAAGATCTTAGCAGTTCAACACATGTTTTCATCCGAACAGATTCAGCCAAAACTATTTTACAACCCGCTTATGAAGGTCCATACACCGTAGTGCGCCGAGGCGAAAAAACATTTACAATAAACATTAGAGGTAAGGAAATAAATATATCAATTGAAAGGCTAAAGCCTGCTTATATGCTAGCAGAAAACAGACCGGATCCCGTGAGCATAGAAAATCAGCCGGTCACACAAACAAACGTACCTGACAATGCGCCGGTTATACAACAACGTGTTACGCGTTCAGGTAGACGCGTACGTTTTCCCGAACGATTTCAAATTACGCGGTAGTACTTAAGGCTTGCGCATTATTATAATAAGTATCATATACCATTTATTTTTTTCCATCACTTTTATGTACTTTCATGTATTTTTAGGTATTACGTATTATAT
Source organism: Colletes gigas (assembly GCF_013123115.1). Classification (NCBI taxonomy): domain Eukaryota; kingdom Metazoa; phylum Arthropoda; class Insecta; order Hymenoptera; family Colletidae; genus Colletes; species Colletes gigas. Next base: position 28,797 of record NW_025106664.1, read on the forward strand.
ATTAAACTCCATGTAAATTCCTTTTTTTTCAACTCTGTTCAAATACTGTAATGTAAATCTTAGTTAGGATAACGTATTTTATATAATAGAGTAAATGGTAGTGGTAATGTAGTCGGTCAATTTTTCGTAATTGTGCCAATTACTGGCAGGGGGGTAGTGTGGCGGCCAAGGCACCACATACGCCTTAGCCGTTCGAAGCCGCTACAATGTATGGTTGCACACGAGACGATGGTTGCACACGAGACGACCAGAGCCGCGTGGCCGAAAAGCCGTTGTCATCGTCTCTGACCGTCTTTTGTTTTTGAAGGCCTCTTGGTACGGTGGCGATGATCGTACCAGAGAGTCGAGCGTAACCCGCACCACGAGTCACGTCGTTGTACGACAGCAACAATACAATTGTGCGGAACGGAACAGAGCGGAGTCATTATCTTCCCGATCCCACACTTTTATTAAAAAAATCTCATAAACTTTATAATACAATTTTTATTTATAAAAAGCACCGTATCAGATATTTCAATCAAGTCTCACGCGTCTGCTACTAATATGTTACCTAAATAAATGTCGCTGGTTGTTGGTAATACACTACTCATTACACAGTATGCTGTTTTTAATCGTGAATACCTCTGGTGCTAGAACTTTAGAATCACTACTTCGCCGATCGACAAGTTACCTCGTTGAATATAGTACCGTAAAGTAGGAGAAAGATGAACTCATCATCTGTAAAACAAGCATGCTCGATGTAGTTTTGAAAAATGACAACTTTGAGCTAATAAGAAGGTGAAAATTACCGTGGAAAAGCCTTTGAAGCATGGCGTGAACAAACCAGAGAGGTTGAACGCACAATCGAGCGAACTTCTACACGAAATCATTAGGAGCATTTTCTGCATACTCACTGGAGTAGTATACCACATAGGATCGTATCTATATCGTTCAATATTAAATTGTAAAACGAATGATTTACCAAAACGTGGAGAACGCGTAAACGAAATGTAAACTCACGTGGTGAAAAACACATCCGCGCTGTCGTCCAATACTTGTTGTCCGCAATAATTATTCAAGTACATGATTACCAAATGAACGCCAACTAATGTGGCGGTCATTAGAACTTCTTGTGGATCGTTCAGTTCTGTGACCGCTAGGAAAAACTATCACGCACAATGAAAGCTTTCTATGAACGATTTGTTTAATGCTGTTTAAATAATTCACCGGGAGATGGATATCAAAACATGCAGGAATCTCATTGGAACGTGAACGTTCACCGTACAATTAAATTAGATCATAGTTTTAGAATTCTTATCAGCTAGTGTTCGTTAAATGATACTTACACGATATAGATTTAAACCGAACGAGACGACAACTAGTAGAATCGCTACTAAATAGGGCCACATCATCATCTCTACTACGCCATCAATGATTCTAGTTTCGTAAATATATATGTGATAAACGGTATGCACGAGATTACAAGGCAAGTTTAATAATAGCAGTAGGAACGACATATGTATATTGCTACGAAGTTTAAATAAATTTTACCAACTTAATAGCTTTTCTATGCGCTTCGACAGCCTCACGAATACCGTAGTTACTCGTGGCATGGTGTTTCGTAATTATTATTTCTCTCACCGCGTTATCGACTGCACTTCGTATTCGATAGCTACAAAGATGGAGAGAAATTAAAAAATCCCGGCGAATCGTTCGCTCGACAAATGGCATTCCGTTAATAGAAATATGTACCTAGCAATTTTAAATAGACTACAAGCATAATAAGCAATAACAGTGAGCGTCGATTCGGTGCACGCTATCACTAATAATCCGATCCAAACATCGATCGAAAAATGCACGGATATTAATGTGATATATTTGTCTTGATCGAGTATAAATCCCAACAGTTTTAGATATTCGGCTCGTGTTTCGTTACGGAACTCTAGAACTTGGGGTACTATCGGGATCCATAATATTATATAAGAGCTAAGAATTCCGAAACAAGAGAGCCCTATAATTAAGGAAAATCATTGAGTAAGCGTAATCGTATTCAAACATGAAGACAAATGCGCGGAATGAACTTTTCGTAATATATTTTCGTAAAAACGAAGAGCATTTACAGTTTTATTTCGGATTTTTATCCTCACAGCCGCCCCTGGGGCTTCTGTATAGCGATCGTTGCAAAAATGTTGTGTCATAAAGTTTTTTTTTTCGCATAGAATTGTCGATATTGAAGCAGCGATTTTGATTCACGAACACCCGATATATGAAAATAATTTGAGACCGTGTGAACGAAGAAAAATCAGACTTTTATACTCTCCCATGAACTAGAAGCTGACCAAATCGTTTAATTACTTTCTCACGTCGCGGTCATGGTTGTTAACTTCTGAATAACTTCTATTTACAGAATATGTAATTTACAGAATAAAAATGCCGATCGTAATAAAGGAAATGACGACCTATCCTCGAAAGTTTTCAGCGGAGACGATTGCTAGAAATGCCCCTTAACACGTCATCTTGAAGTATCGTTAGAAACATTTGATGAACGTCTTACACAAGTAGATTAGAACTATACGCCTTGAAGCATCTGTATACTTCGATAGGATCCCCAGTTCGATCGGATTTTGCAGCGTGTTGTAATCATGTCGTATGTTATCATAGACATATCTCAACTGCAGTCAGACACAAAAATATAAAATTTCCCTAATACTTCTTAATCGCTATGATTCTATTAGTCTACGAATTGGGTGCCATATGAGGTACGAAATTAATATTCCTAAAAATTCTGCTGAACGAAGGAGCTTCATACTGCCTACGAAATTAACAACCCCATATTTCTTTTTGAATATTTAAAAGAAAATGATGGATGAAAAATTTTACAGTCCAAAATATTAAAATGTTAAATGCAATCACACGCCCCATGAACTTTCACCTATTTGCTCACGTTCACTTTGTTGGAAATAGGTGAGAAATTTTAATTAATTGCAGAATATTTTTAGCCAAATTACTTGAACATTCTCTTATAATTTAGTGAGTGATTAATAAAAGAAGAAATCGATACCCATTATGAAGCTCTGTCATTCTGCAAAATTGACAATGGAAGTCAACTTGGTGAGGTAAATGTGATCCGTTTGGTGGTTGGCGACTTACAAATGGAAAACAATAGATAAGGCCAAGGTATCGTACAAAGAACAACATCAGAGGACAGTCGAGCGTTAACGTCAATAATAGGTTCTTCAATGAAAATTCGGACGTTGCGAACGCTGTTAACTGAAAGAATGTTTCATTTACTGGAATAAAAAGTATAAAAATTTACATGTACATTTCGATTTTAAAGAGGATGATTAATGGTACAAAGGCAACAAAGTCAATCTTACTGTTAGAGTAAAGGTAAATTTGTATTTTGTCACCTGGACTAAGACGCAGCCGAAGAGTACGATGGAGAAAATCGTTCTTTGTATCTTGGCAAAGACTGAATCATTAAAAGGCCACAGGCCAGTGACGCGTAGCATGAAATAGTAAGTGTTGAACTCGTTTTCGAATACGTTCATCTCTTCCTCGGATGTTAAAACCATCTAAACAGAAGAATGGAACCAAACCTCCGACTACACCTCGGTATCATATTTTATTTAGAATATCATTTTCCGTCTTGAATTTTTTACGCGACGGCTCTTTGTAGAAACAGACTTGAATCATTTAAGATCATGGAGTTCTATGCCTGGCCCGATCGATTTGATTACTACCTTCAGGACCATTGTGTCCAAGTGTGCATTAAAAATAAACAAATTCTAAAATATTACTAGGCTTCGTAATATTACCGTATGGTTTGGTCATTGAGTGTTCATTGTAGTCGGTTCCTCAGAATAATTTCGGATATTACGCAAAACAGACGTTCTCTTACATATGTACTGGAGGAATAGACAGCAGATTTAGTACAGATCATGTTAGATTCGATATTTACTACACTGACACCGATAATTGTTATCATTCCTGGCGATTCCTGTAAATATGTATTCAAATTGTGCCGGATTAGTCAAGCGTGGTTCAAGAATTCACATTTAGAAGAAGATATCTAAACGGTACGTCAATGTTCACACGACTACGAGACTAATAGTTCTTTTGTACACAATTGGATGTTCATTCCCACAGAATATATTTGCTTTAGTAACATTAACACATTTCTCTTCTAGTTAGAAGACAATACATAAAACAAATTAAACGAGTACGTGACAGACAAATTGCAAAAATATGTATTCTGAACGGTTACCTTGTGTATGTTTTTCCTTCCCGTGGTATTTATCTTTACGAAATCCGGGCCCAAACTATAGTCGTCGCGATGAACAGACCAGACCGATACCAAACTGCTTTGCAACGGAGATTATAAGAATCGCGACCGTCTCTTGGAACTAAAACTCAATGACGATCGTGTTTTGCTCACCGCGAGCCTGGCTCACGATGTTTACGTTCATGGTGTTCGTGTTTATGCCAAAATCTTCATCGTGAGTCAGACTCGTTAAAGCACGGGAAGGGATTTTGTTTTTGCTCCCGACAATAATTTGTTTACTTGCACGTTGTAATAGCCTGCCATCACCACTCATTCTTAGGCGAGTAAACCTCCAAATCTATTTACCAGCGCAGAGCCCTACCATGAGCCTCCCTAATTGCAAATCTGGAGAAAGTTGACCAAATCGTTGTCCAAAAACGGCAACTTTCTCTAGATTTGCAGTATCTTTTTTCGAGGATGGTTAATAAAGCTAATAAAAATACCAATAAAAGTACAAACACTTTCCTAATATCTTTATTGATAGCTTATCGACTATATTCTAAAAACAGTAAAGAGACGAAAGAATCTGAATAAGGTTTATCTAAAAACAGTATATCAATTTTCAATATATTTTTATTGATGTTTCTTCGTATCAGCTACCAGTTTGATATGAAACGCACTTTTAATCCCGACAGTACTGACTGTAACGTGTACACAGATTCTAGTTTAAAGTGCAAAAAATTTAATACGAATGACGAATATTTTATCTATATTTTTATACGCTGATCTATAATATCATCCGTCACGAATTATTCGATACTTTGAATCCTATCAAACGGTAGACGTTACTGCGAAATACGTGAATAATGTGTTGGCCATCTGTAATTAAAATTGATTACATTCCATCTTCCTTCACATTTCACTGGCCCCATACTGCAAATTAAGATTATCTTTTAAAATTTGTTTGTTTACGCGTGTTCAAGCTCAAATACGTCCATCAATGGTGTCATGTCGGGCGTGACAATGTCAAAAAATTACGTGGGAAACTACCAGAGGGCGAATACTTGTTGCGGATTGGGCATTTCTTAGCAACCGGATGGTGTAAGACGCGACCACGTATGTACTACTGCGTGCTAGTAAGTTGGCTACAGTCACGCTCGCCAACTTTCCAACTTGGCGTGACGTCGGTTACCAAGGAGTGCTCCATGCCATATCAAGTGTTTTCTCCCTACTACAATAGTTCCAGCATTCGATTTCTCCCACTATCACATTATTTAAGAGAATCAACACACTCTATTCTTTGATTTATAACGTATATTGACAATTACAGCTTCGGAAAATTTCAAGGAACAAATTATACGTTCCCGTAAAGAAGAAGAACCATATCGTTGATTTCTGCTTACACTAGAAATTTTGACAAACTGAGGTTTAACGTTGAAGTAAAATCCTTCAAGCGTCTACAATCTACTGTAAGACTGAAAACCTCTTGTTTAAACGAAGCTCATTAAACCATAAATATGTCTAATTAACTGCATATGGTAATGGTACTGATACGTTACCTAAAGATAAGTCGCGCGGCGTTGGCAAGACATTCCATATTACACAGTATGTTGTTTTTAATCGTAAATATCTTTAGTGCTATGACCATCACCGACAGACGTTCTATTGCATTGAATATAACACCGTAAAGTAAGAGAACGACGAACTCATCATCTGAAAAATAAACACGTTACATGTAATATTAAAAATTGGGCAATCCTGGCAAGCAAAAAACAAAAAATTACCGTCGAGAAGCCTTTGTAACAGGACACGAACAAACCGGAAAGATTAAACGCACATTCGATCGAACTTCTCTGCAATATTATTAATAGCATTTTCTGCATACTCAGTGGAGCATAATACCACATAGATTCGTATCTATAATATTAAATAATACTAGGTCGCCACTTGCAATTTCGTTAATTATTAGTATTGTACCGCAACGAAATTTAAACTCACGTTTCAAAAAACACATCCACGCTATCGTCCAATATCTTTTGTCCACAATGATTATTCAAGAACATGATTATCATATGAATGATAACTAAAATCGCAGCAACGAGCACTTCTTCTGGATCATTCACCTCCATGATCGCTAGAAAAAACTCTCACACACAATGAAAGGTATCGACGGACGATTCGTCTAAAGATTTAAAAAATAATTTACCGAGAAATGATATTAAATAGAATCTAATTGCAGCGTGAATTTTCGCAGAGTGCATCGGCGTATAACCAAATTATAAGGTGCGAAAATGTTTTAGAAGAAATATCATAGTTATTAGCTAGAGTTCCGTAATGATACTTACACGATATAGATTTAAAACGAACGAGAGTACAACTAGTAGAATTGCTACTAAATAAGGCATCATCATCGCCGCTACTACGTCTTCAATGATGCTGTTTTCACGCTCATGTCATAAAGCGAATATATACACATATGGTACATTGACAAATAATATACACGAAAAATCAAGGTATATTCAATAATAAAAGAAAGAATAAATCATATTGCAACGAAATTTAAATGAATTTTACCAACAAAATAGCTTTCCTATGCACTTCTACAGCTTCGCGAATACCAGCGTAACTTGTGACCCGGTGTCTCGAAACTCTAAACTGTTTCACTGCTTTATCAACTGCACATCGTATTCGATAACTGAGAAGACAGAGACAGATTACTAAATTCCGGCAAATCGTTCGTTTGCTAAGTAGTGATCCGTTAATATAGACGTGTACCTAGCAATTTTGAACAGACCACATGCATAATAAGCGACAACAGTGATCGTCGATTCGGTGCACGTTATCACTAATAATCCAATCAGAGTTGCGACTGTCATATGCAAAGATACAAAAAGAACATATTTGTCATCGCTAATCATAAATCCCATGATTTGTAGATACTCTGATCGGGTTTCGTTGCGGAACTCTAGAAATTGGGGTACTATTGGGAACGCCAACGCTAGACTCGTGCTAAAGATTCCGAAACAACACATCCCTAGAATTGAGGAGAATTATTGAGTACAGTCATATAGAAACATAAACACACATTCGCAAATCAAGTTTTCGCGATACAATTTCATAGGAACAATGAACCGCGGACATTTACAACATTTTGCATACAAGAGCCCGATAATTTGAGCGTCAATATAGTCGACGCGACGTTGCATTGGCAGTTCGTTGGAACTCTGCCATATCTTCGATGAAACACAACACCGTGTGTATTATCTCCCGATTAATTACGTGTGTAAATAAACAGGTAAGATTAAAGATCTCGCTCACAAACCTCTCTATTCCTCCCTTCGGAATTATTAACTCATTTCGTTACAACACCATCGTTGAAATCAAACAGACGAATGCCTCGAACGTAATTGTACTGAATAAATACTCTATTTTAAAATGGTTAATATTACAGCGACATAGGTGTTAATATTACAGCGACATAAATTAAGATTCGTTATATTCCTACGTTCTATTAGTATACTTGATATTCATAGAAGCTATTTCTTTACTTTGCACCGAGGGGACTAGCTTTCCAATTGAGACGAACAAATAGATAAATTGGGACGTACATTTTTCACTGAAGCGAACGTAGATAAGTCAATATCCTATCAAAAGCAAAAGTCTATCAAGGATTTTTATGACGAATTTAGTGCCATCTTGGCCTAAGAGAGGAGCCTATGGTCACATGCCTATTCAGATATTGCAACTGACAATGTCTCTTACACATATATTCTCTTCTTCAGAAATAAGGGTTTATCGGTAGAGTCCAATTTATTCAACCATCAATAATCCCAACTGACACTATATGTTGGTAATGCCACTAATACGTTACCTGAAGAAGTATACATCATAGTGCCAATAATTTATGCTAAACACTGTCACGAGCATCACTATTTCATAGAATATATAACAGTAAAGTATGAAAAAGAAGAACTCATCATCTGAAAAATAGAAACCTTTAATGTAGCATTTAAGAATAGGCAATCTTGGTTGGAAAGACGAAACAAAATTACCGTCGAAAAGCCACTGAAGGATGGAGTAAATAAACCGGCAAGACTAAATTCACAATCGTGCCTACTTCTACATAATACCATTAAAAGACTTTTCTGGACATCAACAGGAGTATTATACCACATAGTGTCGTATCTATATTGTTAAATAGTATCAGCGGAGTAATTTGTCATTTGCATTTACAATTTCTTAAATTGTTAAATTAAAGGAGTGAACAACTTTCAAAAGTTAGAACATACAAAACATACAAAAGATTGTACAAAACATTGGAAGAAAACGTAAACTCACGTATCATAAAAGACATCCGCACTGCAGTTTATCATTGTTTGTCCACTATAATTATTCATGAACATAATTATCAATTGGATTGAAACTAAAGTGATGCTAATGAGTACTTCCACTGGATCATTCATCTCCGAGAACACAACAGAAGCCTGTCAAAATATATTAGAAATCTACTAAACAATTCATCGGAAAATAATAATAAACAGAATTTCATAATAATGAGAATCATTCTGGATCATGTCAGCGTATAATTATATTGTTGTTATTAACTAGTGTTTCATAATGATACTTACTCGATATAGATTTAATGCGAACGAGAGTACAACTAGTAGAATCGCTATTAAATAGGGCATCATCATCGCCGTTACTGACCGTTCAATAATGCTGTTTACACGGACATGTCATAAAGCGAATATACTACATATATGATAGATTGACAAACAAAATACACGAAAGAAAACGGTATGTTCAACAATAAAAGCAAGAATTAAACATATTGCAACGAAATTTAAATAAATTTTACCAACTTAATAACTTTCGTATGTCCATCTACAGCATCAGGAAAGTTATTATGATCTGAGGTCTGTTGCTTGAAAACATTAATCTGTTTGCCCGCGTTATCAATTATCAGTTGTAGCCGACGACTAGAAAGATGGAGACAGATTATTAAATCCCAGAAAATCGTTCCTCGAGAAGTAACGTTCCGATAATGGAAATGAGTACCAAGTAACTTTAAACAGTCCGGCTGCATACATGGAAATAACAGAAAGCGTCGATTCAGTACAAGTTATCGCTAATAATGCAACCGTAAATGCCACGGTGGTAAGCAAAATTATATAAGGGATATATGCGTCAGGTGTGTTCATATATCCCAGATGTTGTAGATATTCAGCCGCAGTTTCGTTGCGATATTCTAAAATTTTGGGTACCATCGATGCCGACATTACTGTAAAAGTACCACAAACTCCGAAACAAGACATTCCTACAACGAAGAGAAATTATCGAATAAGCAACAGTTACGTGATTGTTTCAACGTCAAAAATAATGACAAAAATTTGCTAATAGCTTAACACGTCAGAACGGTGAAACAGCAGATACGAAATAATGAAAACGTCTCGTGGTCTCGTGATTGTCTGGAAATATAGATAGATACATATTTATTAAATATCTTACGTAAGAAGACCAGAACTAAGATCCTTGACAGATTTATGTACTTCAAGAAAATCTCCAGTTCAGATTCACTCAGCAACTCGTAATCGTTTTGCATGGTTTGATACACATGTCTCAACTAGTCAGACACAAAAACGTAAACATTTAGCAATCCTACTGAATTGCTATAATTATATTAGTTTACGAGATGAATATTCCTACAAATTCTACGGAACGAAGGAGCTTCATAGTGCGTACGAAAGTACTGACTTTTCATTTACAAATGAAAAATAAACATTTTCCGTCTTTGACTTTAATCTGCTTCTCCAGGATGGTATTACACATTCGTATCACACTTGTTGCCTCGTTGAAAATATTCAATTTATATGTTTACGAGACCGGCAATTTGGCACTTTGCTTTAACGATTACAAGCCATTAGGGTAAGGTTTTAAGAATTAAACGAAAGCGACCGGGCCAAATTCTCAGGAGTAGCAGCACGCCAATCCAAAGCAAAGATTTTTCTGATCGGCCGGCGTACTATGTATAAAAAAATCAGATATAATTCTCATACCGAAACCGAAATTACGAATAATATACACCGAAGCGAACCCGGAGAAGATCAGTCATTGAACATCTCAATCAACTTATAGATATATTCGACGGGAACTAAATCGACAACCACGTCAGAATGACACGACGTACACGACAACACTTATTATATTTTAACCCGTCGGACGATTTTAGGACACAGAGTCTTAAATGGTTTCGCCATCTTCTCTTGTATTTTAAAATAATTGCTTAACAAAAGTGGACGAAAGAATCGATATGCACTACGAAACTCTGTTATTCTGCAAAATTGGCAAATATATTAATTTCGGGAGTTACGAGTGATCAGTGTCACCCTTGATGACTTACAAGTGGAAAACTATACATAATGCCAATATATCGTACGACAGACAACATGATAGGGCATCCGATCGTCAATGTCGATAATATATGTTTTAACGATACGTCGGACGTTAAAAGCATCGTCAACTGTAAGAATATGTCGTTTCTTATTGAAATAAGAAGTATAAATGTTTGCGTGTCTATCGCAATTGCAAAGAACAGAATCGATAGTGCAAAGGTGCAATAAAATCAGAGATACTATTGGACTAAAATAAAGTATTTTCTAATTACCTGAACCGCGAAGCAGCTCAGTAAAATCGTAAGAACCATTATTCTTTTAATGGTATCAGATGCCGACATGTTGAAAGGCCACAGGCCCAGGATGCACTGCAGGAAATAGTAGATGTTGTTGTGTTTTTTTAATAATTCCATGTTTCCTTCAGAAATCGCCGGACATCTGAGTACCGAACTAAAGATACCCTTTATAGCTACCCGTGGTATCATATTTTATTCACAATTTCATGCTCCTGTATTTAATTTTCGATAAATCGATAATCCGTTTGAGCAAGCTATCATTTGTTTGAATTATAGGTTCGTGACAATAATACGCATGCGAATATTAAATTTTCAGAAATCTGGAAGGCTATGTTCACGTTTACCCTCTTGTGTCTTCGCACAGCATACATTATTTTTTAATTTTAACGTTTTCGTGCCGAACATTGATTTTTCAGTATCAAAACGGTCATCATACGGAACGGACATACATACATGCGAAGGCTCGACGTTTTCTCGTACAGTCGTAGACTGACAGCAGAACACATAGCACATTAACAATCGATCGTTAATGTTTTTCGCCGCATTATAACAAAGCGACGAGCGTTACGAAATGTGACACGTTTCATTTTTCTTACGAAGAGTGACAAGTTTCATTTGGGTATTATCCCAAGGGAATATATTGAATTTTATCAGGATGTTATTCATTAAAGAATTTGTTTTTACTTTTGTTATATTATAATGTCAAGTAACCTATTATATTAATTTATTTAATGTGATATTCTCTGCGGCAAAGATTGAAACATGCTATTATTAGCAGCAAGGAGCGAAACGCGTTATTTTTCGCGGCTAAAAATAATGCGTGCTAGTCTTCGTGACCGACTGCTGAAACATGCTAATTTTCCCGGCGAAAAAACACAATGTGTTACTTCTCGTGGTCACAAAGTCGAATGTATTAGTCTTCGTATGAAAAATGAACCGTATTACTTTTCGTAATTCACGTCGAAATGGTGTTGTGGTACATACATAGTACTCGATAGTGGTAGCAAGACGCTACGAAACAAAATTCGTTATAAAGTGTTTGTGTAGATTCGTGCTTTGTTCTCTGACCTGATGTGAACGTTCTGAGAACTTTCTTTTGGAGGACGTGATCTGTCAAAATCTCGACATGGTCCATCTCAACGTAGCGTTTACGTTTATTATATTTCTATTGGTATTGTTTCTGCATTATAGGTGAACATCATTTGTGTTCACTAAAAGGTAGTAACGTGTTTAAAGAACTGTTCGTCTGTAACATAACTGTGCCTAATTTTAGTAATAGTAATATTTCATTTTCACCTTTTCATCGTGTTACGTTGATTAATTGTTTCATTTTTACATTTTCTAATTGTACATTTGCATCTTGTTTCGATCAAATAATTGATTTATTTGTCGATATCGTGTCCAAACATTGTTTTAAATAACTTTTGATATTTTATTCTGATGTAAAGTGTTTTTATATATACTAATCCAGGAAGAAAAAAATAATATACTTTACAAGGGAACTGCCCGTAGTGATATTGTGTAATTTTAGCTACAGAAATAAAAACGGTTCCTCAAGAAATCGAAACATATTTAGTGTAATATGTACTACTGTGTGGAGAATGTGTAACTTGAGTGATTACGTATCTTCCAACACACACACACACACACACGCACACATATTTAATGACTGACATTTTTCTCGCTTTTGGAATTGAAAGAAGGTTTCTTTAGGTTCATTTTCGTTTACGTTAATCATATATTTAACTATTTGAGAACAATCAGTACTCGTTAAAAACGTTTGAAGAATATTTTCAACATGTTTGAACTGGAAATGTACATGTTCTTATGTCATTGTTTTTCTTGAAATGTTTCATTTTCTATTAGGAGTGTTTCATTGTAAGTGTGGATAACTCTGTGTGCCATTGCTATTTAATTGAATATATTACAGTAAAGTACGAGAATGATGAACTCATCATCTGAAATACAAATGGTTTCATTGTGGAATTTCGTTCGGTAATGGAGTCAGGCATATTTTATTCACGAATAATCGATACAAATTTTCTATTTGTCCGTCCAGTCTACGAACAAATTCGTAAATTGTATTCGTTATTCGTGAATAAAATTTAAACAACTCTCGGTCTGTAGACGCACTCCTATGAGGTATATCAAAGAAAATTACCGTCGAAAAGCCCATGTAGCATGGAGCAAATAAACCGGAAAGATTACACTCGCATGCGATCACGCTTCTTTGCATGATGAATAAAACCAGTTTCTGCATACTCACTGGGGTCCGGTACCATGGCGTGTTGTATCTATTTTGTTAAACAATCGCTAATTTTCTTATTTACTCCATAACTGGAAAAACGCATTGCGATGCAATCGACGATTAAACGGAATGCAAACTCACGTAGTGTAAAAAACACCCACGCTGTCGTCTATGAATTTTTGTCCGCTATGATTATTCAAGAACATAATTACCAGCTGGACGGCGACGAACACGATAGCAACCAGAATATCCCCCGGGTGATTCGTCTCCAACACCGTAAAACAAAGCTGCCACACAATGAAAAGATTTCGTCAAAAATGGGCTCGATGCTTTTAAAGAATTTACCGGAATATGAATATTGAAGAGAATTTCAATGCATATAAGTTGGAAAATATTCTGAAAGAAACGATCGTCGCAAGAAGAGTTGGGTAAGCTTTGTTCTAAACAAACGAATAACAACTGTAACTTATTCGACACGTGTTACGTTCGTTCTGTCGAAATTTTTTAAATAAAGTTTGCTCAACTCTGCTCGTTAGTCTGTTAATAACATTACTTACACGGTATAAGCTTAATGCGAAGGATACTACGACAACTAGAATCGCTATTAAATAGGCTGTCGTCGTTCCATTTGCTAATTCGTCAACAATGCTGTGACCACGTACATGTTACAACGATTCCCACAGGTTGAACAGTGTGCATGAGAGAAGAAAGCGTTCAGCGTTAATTAAAATCTCCAATGAGAGATGTTTCAAGAAACTTTAAATGAATTTTACCAACTTAATACACTTCTTATGTATCTTCATAGCGTCGCGTATGCCATTGTGGCTCGTTGCGTTATGCTTCGAGGCAACAATCTCTTTGGTTGCTTCGTCGACAGCATTTTTAATTCGATAACTAGAGAAGTGAGAACAGATTACGAAATTCTAGAGAAATTCGAATGGTTCGTCGAGTAATCGATATACCGATGATATGAACGTATACCTAGTAATTTTAAACATCCCAGACACATAGTACGCGGCAACAGCCAACGTTGATTCGGTACATGTTACGACCACGAATCCCAACATATATGTCAACAGAAGCTGCGCGGATACCAAAAAGACGTACTTCTCTTCAACAAAAATGCCGAGGGCCGTCAGATAGTTAACTTTCGCTTTGTTTGCAGGCATCATAAGATTAATCAGCTTTGGACACGATATCAGTGTAACGAGGCAAGAGAATCCAATAATAGACAAAACTAGAATTCAGGACAATTATTGAATAAGTATGATTTCTATGGATGACACAAATACATGAAATTTCTTCGTGATACATTTTTATAGCGAGAGAAAGATCAGATACACACACTTAACTCGTTCCGTGTTCTATTATTAACTAATATTAACCGAAATAATAAAGATCGTTCTAAAAAGAATCCGTGTAAAGCAGTATGAGTGCATTTGTAATGTTGGACGTTCGAGGATTCTAGATATAAGCCAGGTTCGTTTAAAGTATTCTTCAGATGTTTCAAATTAATATACTGGTGATAGGTTTGCTTCATAACGCGAATATTTAAAGCAATATGGTGGTGGAAGAAAAGAGAAATTCCACGTGAGAGCAATCAAAATGATGATTTAATCGTAGTTTCTATGCTTATGCTGGAATATTAGGTCATCCCATAAATTCGTGACGTTAGACTTTCTCGAATTGACGATGAGAACCCTTTCTCACTCTCTCTCTCTCGCTTGCGCACATGAGTGACGTAGTATTCGAGTCGCAGTCAAAGTTCATTGACCTCGCGACGTAAACAAACACTTCGATGCCTTATATCTCCGGAACTAATTAGGCTATCGACTGGAATGAACACACATTTAACAGGACTCTCCATCCTCTATCTGATGAATATAAAAATCAAATAATTTATGTTGCCTTTTACGTTCATTTTGAAATTCAATTATTAATTTCCAGTTGGGCTTTATTTAATTTCAAAGGTATCTTTATTATGTTATTAAGATTCTAATTTTTATTTAACGTTTGACGCAGAAAATGTTGATTTGTTTTACACATTATGTTGAGTTTAAACTTGTGGTATGATAATAATGTAGAATGTAATTTATTTATGTCAATAAATCATGAGAAAACTGTTTGGGTATTAATATACACGCACGGGGATCCCCGCGACCAAGTGGTGAGCTTCACTTGGGGTTCCCCTAGTGATTAGAGTCGACTAGACTATCACGTAAAGTGCCATCGTGCGGCCATATTCGCGTCACAAAACTTTACAAAATATTATCGACTGGACTGACCAACAAATCATAATATATCAAGTTTAATAGAACAATGGTTATCCGTTTAATACAAAACTCGGCACGAATTTATGAAGCGACCTAATAATGTAAGAAGTCATAAATTATGAAGTAAGTTTCTCATTCTAATGTTATTAATTGTACTGTATGGTTACACAAAATTACACACACACACACACACGAATAATTATACGTATAGTTCATGTATAAAAATGAGAAAATAATTTCTTAAAATAAGAACACATTTGGAAATCTTAAAAGAAGGTTTTCATTCACTGTAACTCGAAACGTCGATTAAAACATCCTTCGCCTGATTTTCTCTTACAACCAAAAATAATTTACCTTCTTTCTCCTTGCCATATTGCTCTAAATTTTGTCATTTCTGTTGCCATTCCAGGTTGAAGCATACGTGGTCTAACAATATACTAATATCGGAATGTATCTTGCCGTTATAATCGACGATCCTCTACCATGATAATCCACATCGAGGGATTCTATAAAATATAGAATAGTATCAGAGCTGGAAAATACTGTAGGATCGAAGGTACTTTTCGACAAATCGTAAAGTAACAGCCAGGACAGGACACACTGCCAGAATATGGATGTAAGTATTGAAAAATATCTTAAGTCAGTATGCTTAGGCACCTAATTTTCTCAATGACTCAGTTGGTCATTTGATTAACGAAAAATTTGTGGTTGTGTATCGATAATCCTCGACACAAATATTGTTCTTACAAGCATATTATTACTACAGGACACCAAGTGCGATCTTTCTACATAGATTTCTAAAGAAACATGGCTTATGCCTGGATACATTAACCCCTTACACTATAATTTAAGTCGCAATAGTGCGTGTCATAATCTCTGGGTAAAGTTCGTTTAATATCAAGTTAAAAGAGGAACGAATTATCGAATAGTAACAGACACACACGAAAATGGGAATTCAAGTGATAGTGTTGTACTGTTGTCAATTATTACAGGAAACGTATTTGTTGAACGTCTTACCGCAAAAGATCATGACTACACGCCTTGAGGCAGCAATATGTTTCATTAGTATCTTCACTTCGGTCGGATTTCGCAAAGTACTGCAATCGGTTCGTATATTATCATAAAGTAATCTTAACTACGGTAAGAGAAGAAAATATGGAAATTAGTTCTGCGATGCATTCTGTTCGTGGCTAGAAGTTTCAGATGTTCGATAAGAAATCGATCTTTTTTCAAATTCTGCGGTATAAAAGAGCTTGATCAGCGAGCATGTAATTCGTTAAAGAGAGAAGATCTGTGAAACTAGCTTCAGAACGAAATATTTATCTTTGAAATGAAGTGTACTTGTTGCCGCCGTCTGCAGTCGACATTGAACAGTGCCATTCTTGAAGAAGTCACAATTTCTCGCAAACTGCGTCTAATTTCTAAAAAAACTATGTCTGGTCAGATGACGATTTCAGTGTTAGAGACAAGTGGAAACGGTCCGACCCTCAGGTTTGACCCTCGACGCAATTGTAAAATCCGCGCGTGTTGAACATCAGGACCTTGAGACAGTCACCAGGACCATAAGAATATAAAGTCATGAATCAACTCAGGGATTGTGGAACGTCCTGCAGATTTTGATTTGCAGGATGAAAAAAACCAGGCTGTGGGGCGTTGCACAATCAAAAATCTGTCCAAACTTCGGATTGAGCTTCGACGCCTCTAAGGAGGCGCTAAGAGGCAGATCCAGAGACTTTTTAACCAGAATTCATTGTGTTCTTCGGTGGAAGAATTTGGACATTGTTAATTATATCACCTTGCAAGTGATCAGAAAATCAAATTAATTGATTTCAGGACGGAGTTAGCAGGACGAAAGATCTTTTCTTATGAATCTAATCCTATATTTCGTTCAAAAACAATTTCCATACACCTTCTCTGACGTTCGAATGACCGACTAGCAACATTAAATCATAAATCTATACGCGCTCAACGAGCTCTACCATGCTGTAAAATCTAAAAAGAAATCCATTTCGAGGATTCGATTACTTACAAATGGAAAACTAAAGATAAAACCAACATATCGAATAAAGAACAACGACAAAGGACAGCCAAACGTGAGTGTCATTACCAGGTTATTCACCGAAAACTCAGACGCCGATAGAACCGTGAACTAAAAGTTTTATGGTTAATTAATTTCTGATTATAATCTCTAATAAAAATAAATAGACATTTATCACCTGGAGTATTACACAACACAACATAATAAGAGCGAAAGTCGTCCTTCGAATCATTACGAGGATCGAGTCGTCAAAAGGCCATAGGCCAACCATGCATAATAAGGTATAATAGGTAGAATAATGTCTTTGAAATACCTCCATCTCCCCATCCAATGCCGAAGAACGTCTGAGCGTAAAACAAGGTCCATCTTCCGACTACACCTCGGTATCCATATTTTATTCACGTTACTTTGTCTCGAATTTCCGCGGCGTCACTTGCCCACAGAAATGCATTAACAATTCCTACAAATTATGTACACATCCGCCTCAAAGTCGATCGATATAATGACCGGCCGTCGCGGTTCTTTGAAAAAGATGAAAACAAATATAAAACAGCCACACAAAATGTTTACATATTTCATTCAATTTTTTTTCCCCAGTAGGAGGGTGTAAAATTTTTATTTACCGCGTTGATTCCCAGCATTAATTTAGATGGCTCGCGGCGAACAAGTCAATGTCACGTTGGTACAATAGGTAAACTAATGGTGCCGCATTCTAAAATACGGTGAATAGGCGAATGTTCTAAGAAGTCGCTCTTGAGAGAAGAAACACACGGAAACGTATAAACAACGACTCTTACGGAACGGTATGTTAATTTTAATCGTATTTATATTGCCATTTTCACGCAGAGTGTACACTAAATTACCAAACTGTCACGTGATGAAATTTATCTGATTATGAGTTATGAGAAAAAGCTTTGTTTTTCTACTCGACGTGTAGAAATGTTCGAATTTCTGGCTACATTATTCTTGACAGTTTACATGTCAATCTATTTCGAATTTGTCGATTGTGATCCATTCTAATACACTTCATTCTAATTTCCTGATTATTTTCACATTCAGTACTTCTTAGAAAGAAAACTGATAAGATCTAACGCGTTAACAAGTAATTATTATAAATACCTTGTGATGAGGAATTTCTTTGGTAATTAGCTACGGATTCGGTTACGTTAAGTATTTGGGACTTACCTGAAACAAAAAGGAACAATTCAATTAGTATAAAAAATATAATTCTTTATTACGAACATATATGTATTACACAGAAAAGAGAAATTTCGCTGACCGCGTACATACTTTCTAAACCGTTCGGAATAATTATCGTCGTAACTGATTCTCGATTCTCTCTGATCATTTTCCTTTTCATTTTTCTTCCCAATGTCCAGGTTGCTTGTGCATATCTAACAAACCCATAAGTAATTTGAAACTATAAACTGGTTACGAATGGTTAATCATGCCCCAGGAATTGAGAGGTTACACAAAGGAGCGAGATTTACAAGAATTTTTTACTGGATATGTATGGTGTAATGACCTGTTCGCCATGATTCAAACGTTACTCGAACTTTTGAAAACACATTTTGTTATATTTCTATGTTTATTTTTGGCAACTTTAAGAAAGTGGATTCGGATTTAAAAAAACCGTAAGATCGGTACATGGGTCGGAATACCGCTATTTTCACAGTTATAAATAGACATGGGGGACCAAAAGTGGAACAACATTATAATACCGTGTACGAAACAAATGTACGAAGAAATTGTTTTATTCCACGGTTCAGTTCCCCGACAATTCATTAAATAATCTTCCATAATGTCTATTCACAAGCGCTGAATTATTTAACGCGTGACAAAGAGTAATGACAGAGACTTGACAGACTTGACAGAAAGACTTCAACTTCTAGTTTACTATGTTTATTGTTAACCGTTAGACTGAGGTTTCATTGCGTAAATGATGATAATTAAAACACTGGCAATCTCAAGTAACAGCAGAATAAGTAACAAACTAGGAATTTCGCATTATATAGTAAGTTCATTGTCACCATCGATGACTCTGTGTGCCATTACTTTGTAATAATTAGTGTCATAATCATCGCCGTTAACAAATTTATTTAACTGAATACAAAACAGTAAAGTACGAGAACGATGAACTCATCATCTGAAAAACAAATTATTTTAATGTAGAATTTCGTTTCGAATTAGACAAATTTCATAATAAAGAATTAAAATTTCAAATTCATTCGTTAAGTAGAATCCATCGACAGATCATCCAGCTTACGAATGAATCCGTAAATTTTATTCGTGCATAAAATTTGGCTATCTCCGCTCTGTATACACATTTTTATGCGCAAATAATTACCGTCGCAAAGCCCTCATAGGATGGAACAAATAAACCCGAAAGATTACACTCGCAATTGATAGCACTTCTTCGCATGATCAGTAAAAGCATTCTCTGCATACTTCGCGGGGTGCGATACCACAACGTGTTGTACCTGGTTTTGATAAATAGTCACTACTTTCTAGCTCCTTCCATGTGTTTTCGTTAAATATTCCATAAAACAATTGGAAAGACATATTCCGATGTAAGCAACACTTCGAGCAAAATGTAAACTCACGTGTCGATAAAAACATCCCCGCTATCGTCTATTACTTTTTGTCCACTGTAATTATTCAGGAACATGATTACCAGTTGGATGATAAAAATCATGGGAGAAATGATAGCTTCCACTAGATGATTGAATTCCATCAAAACTAGAAAAGACTGTCACACAATTTTCATGAAATACAAATATCAAGCTCCCTAAGTGACTTGCTGGAAAGCACATATTCAAGAGTGTTTCGTGTAATTGAATTGTAAAATGCAAAGGTCTCAAGGCACAATAATTGAGCATAAAAGGATTGAAGTGTTTTAATGTTAAACGATATTCTGAAAGAAAATGATGTTGATACTTGCTAGTAAAATTGGGTTAATTTTATTTCAGAATAATGAGGAAAGGTGGCTCTGGAAGAAATCGCCACTTTCTTATTTTTCAATAGTATATTTTGGACTGTTCTAGGGCTCCACGATAAAAGTTACGATTTGTGAATACACCTTATACACGATACAAGTTATGGGCTAAATTGACATCAAAGCTTCGTAATTTACGAATTAATTTCAAGAAATTGTAGGAAATAAAATTCAAATGTAGTTAAAGAACGTTAAATTTATTTAAACATATAACAAAACGAAAATAGTAATTACGCGCTACGTCTCAACTCTCGTGTCGACTCTTCGACGACTCGCTCGACTCTGCCTTTTTTCAGGGCCAGACACGCGCGACTTCCAAACGAACGACGCCACACGCAACATTGTCGCCATCGGTATCGACACCGCTTTCACGAACAATCATTCGATTCCAAGCATTCGTTACTCACTCATACCACTCATGATTCACACACAAACACAGACACACCACAAAATTAATTTTCATCCTTGATTTATTATTTGGAAATAGCATTCGTCTAACCCAGTCTATTAGGATATTGTAGCGATACTTACACGATACAGACTCAAAGCGAAGGATAATACGACCGCTATTATCGCTACTAAATAAGTCAACTTCGCTTCTCCTACTGATTCCTCAATGACCCTGCGTTCAAGTATTTATTAGAATGATTCGACAGGTTGCCGCCAAACCGTATGCACGAAACAAAAATGCACGTTTAGTATTAAAATCTAGAATTAGGAGTATTAAGAAAAATTTTTAATTAACGTTACCAACTTGATAGATTTCATATGTAAAATGATAGCTGCTCGAATGGTAGCATGACTTCGTGCGTTATGTTTCGCGGCAGAAGGTTGTTTGTTTGCCTCGGCGACAGCATTTTTTATTCGATAACTAGAAATATTAAGAATGATTATTTCTGGAAAATAGTCCGTCGAACGAATGATGTACAGTTTATAAGGTTTATGGAATAGAGTACCTAGTGATTTTGAATAGTCCGCACACATGGTGCGCAAAAACAGCCAGCACCGATTCGGTGCATGTTACCACCATTAATCCCAATGTAGTTGTCAATAAGACATACGACGATGCAATTTTAGCATATTTCTCATTAGTAATGAAAAACCCGAGAGCCGGCAGATAATGGGGTTGTCTGTCTTCTTCGGGTACAAAAATGTTTAGTAGGTTCGGGAACACTAATGTAAGAATGAGGCAACATAATGGGTCATTCCATGCGAAGTCGGACACTTTTCGGAGTACCATGTCGGATTTTGTTCTACTTTGAATATGTTGTAGTCTTTAGTGATATATAAACGTATCTCGAAGGATTTTTAAAAATTTTTTAAATTGTTGGTTTTACATCTGTTTGAAATATAGAGCTCACTTTTTTCAATAAATAATAGCTGCTAAAGTAAGGAAGTTATAAAAATGAAATTTTAGGTACTTGTAGCAGACCCATGGGAGTATCAAGTAAAAATTATTTCAATTAAAAAAAAAATTTTTTTAACTATTTATTTTGCAATTGTTTACAACAAATGTCATTTTTTTATAGCGGGGAAATATTTAAAAATCTGAAAAAAATTGGGCATATAGTCCTGTTTGTCCCCTTCACGGACCAAGTTTTAAAAATACGGACACTTTAAAATTGGCCTTATAAAAATTAATTGAATGGAACGCTGCGTCGCGTCGTGGCACGCTGGCTCGACCGGCCAAGCTCCTCCAACCAAAGAAGTAACACATTTAACTGCCCGAATTTATTCAGACAGTGAAAAATCAAAAGTTGTAGCTATTATGAAGTAAGTAATTTTATAACAAACAATTTAATCCTGTAGATGATCATTGGTACAATCCAACCATTATTTCTTAACCAGAACCTAATCCTATCACATCCCATCATATCCTATCCCACTAGAACATTGAACATCCTATCCCATTGAATATTGACAACTTAAATGTGTATAATGCTAAGTGTCATTGACAAAGAGTGAGTGTCCAATAACTGATACATTTTCCAGCAGTCCAACACCCTATGTATAACAATAGCAGGTATAGCCGCTTGGCGGTTGCAGGCACCGCGCGACTTGGCCGGTCGAGCCAGCGTGCCACGACGCGACGCAGCGTTCCATTCAATTAATTTTTATAAGGCCAATTTTAAAGTGTCCGTATTTTTAAAACTTGGTCCGTGAAGGGGACAAACAGGACTATATGCCCAATTTTTTTCAGATTTTTAAATATTTCCCCGCTATAAAAAAATGACATTTGTTGTAAACAATTGCAAAATAAATAGTTAAAAAAATTTTTTTTTTAATTGAAATAATTTTTACTTGATACTCCCATGGATCTGCTACAAGTACCTAAAATTTCATTTTTATAACTTCCTTACTTTAGCAGGTATTATTTATTGAAAAAAAGTGAGCTCTATATTTCAAACAGATGTAAAACCAACAATTTTTAAAATTTTTAAAAATCCTTCGAGATACGTTTATATATCACTAAAGACTACAACATATTCAAAGTAGAACAAAATCCGACATGGTACTCCGAAAAGTGTCCGACTTCGCATGGAATGACCCTACTGTAAAACAAGACATCGCTAGAATTCAGGAGAATCATTGTGTTAGTACAATCTGGAAATAACTCTTATACATAATATGTAGTAGTAGTAGTAGTAGTATAACTTTATTGCCTTCCCCGTAGGGTTACAAGCACTCCTCCTTACTTTACAACCTTCCTTCATCCAATCCTCTCCTCTCCCTCCTTCGTCCAAAATTTCCCTTATCTTCTCCCTCCCCCCTTCCCCACTCTTCCACCACTCCTTCCATCTTAGTTTTTTGTCCCCACTCTTTCTTCACTCCTTCTTTCTACTTGCCCCTCCAGCCTCCTCCCTCCCTCCAAACTCTCCTCTCTTACTTCCTTCTCTCCCCCTCCTTTCTCTCTCCCCCTCCAATCTCTAAATACTTCTCTCCGCTCGTCCCAGAACCACGTTGTTCCGTCCACCACTATCTTCCCATACACTACCCTTACTCTCTTTCCCTTCGCTACTTCCTCCTCTCCTATCCTCCTTAACTGCCATTGCATCCTTCTCTCCTTCCATGTCAGGTCATCTTCCAACCACTCCTTCCTTCCCCTTAATTTTCCTTTGTTTCTCATTACCTCTCTCTTTACCTCCATAGACTCCAACCTCATCTCCAGAATCACCTCTTTCCTTTCCTGCTTTCTTCCTCCTACCTCCTTTGCCCCCACAATTCCCCCTTGTATTCCTACTACCGCCAGAATTTCTTTTGCCCTCTGCATCGCCGTTCCCACCTCACCTACCCCCTTTACTACTACGTTCATTCTTTTCTCTTCCCTCTCTTTCGTTTCCAGTTTTCTTTCCAGCTCCTGCACCCTTGCCTCCCACTCTTCCCCTGCCCTATCCCCACGCTCTCCCATCACTCTTCCTACCCCCTTCTGCGCCCCCCAAGTCATCATCACCTTTAGTCTCTCCTCTACTTTCCTTATCCTATCCTCCCTCAGTACCGCCTCCCCCATCTTTTCCTCCAACCTTG
The DNA here is from genome assembly GCF_013123115.1 of Colletes gigas. Classification (NCBI taxonomy): domain Eukaryota; kingdom Metazoa; phylum Arthropoda; class Insecta; order Hymenoptera; family Colletidae; genus Colletes; species Colletes gigas. The sequence goes on from NW_025106664.1 coordinate 52,807, forward strand.
CCATTCTATCCTCCACCTCCTCCCTCTCCCTTCCCCACCTCTCCTCCCATTCCTCCATCATCCCTCTAACTTTTCCCATCTCCTCCTTTGCTTCCCTAACCTGCACCTTCGCTTCCCCTAAGTCCTTCCTCATTTCCTCCCTCATTTCTCTAATCAAACTCTCCAGCGCTCCGTCCTCTCCCGCCCTATTCATCGCTGGCGACCTCTGCACCTTCCTACTCTTCATGAACGTCTCTCTCTTTCCTCCCGCCGCTCCTCCTCCTTCTCTCTTTTTCTCTTCCACATCTCCGTTAACTCCAGTATGTTTCCTCCACTCAGACTCCTTTCTCTCCCCAGCTTCTCCGCGTTCGTCCTTCTGCCACTCCTTTTCGCCTCCTCTTCCCCCTTTCCCTCACCCATCGTCCCTCCTATCACCCTATCCTCTCCCTTTTCCTCCCCCTTTCCACCCTTTTTCCCTCCCCCATTTCTTCCTCGCCCTCCTATCTACCCACGATAGTTCCTTTCCCTTCCTTACCTCCCGCTCCTAGCTTCCTTTCACTCCCAGCCGCCCGATGTCTCCACCTACCTCTCTCACTCAGGCAGAGATGCCAGAAAAGCACCGCCGGGTGCACACGCACACATGCCAGATACGCGTACGTGAGCTCGTGGAGTTTCGGAAAGTCGACAAAGGCAAACTGACGCATGCCCTCTTTCTCGATTCTCCGAAGCTGCCCGAAGTAATTTCGGATCGCCTCGTGGGAGTCGAGAGAGAAAGGCTCACATTTGCCTTCTCGCTCTAAACAACTGAAATCCGACCTCCCGTCAACGGCATACGATTTGGATTCTCGAGCCGAGATTCTCGACTGCCCAGGCATTTTTACTTTCCGACCTATGTAGGCGCACATAAGCAAAGTACCCATAATGAAAAAAAAATTTTGTAAAATTTATTTTACGGAAATACACGTTTTAAGACCTCCTGATCATATTTTAATTATTGAAAAAAAAGAAATTTTTTTTTATTCCCATGTATAAGCACACATATGTATATTATTAATACGATTTTTGAAAATCAAAATACTTTAAGATTGAAAATTAATAAATTAAAATGAGATTCCACTCTTTACCAGTATTGTGCACGCTGTGGTATTTTTCAATAAGAAGAGTTCTTACTTTTATAACATAAACAAAACAGTAGAAGTAATAATTGCAGAAATTAATTAATAATGATTTTCAACGATTGTTTTGAAATAACCGTATCAATTGGTTATGACGAACTAAATAGAACTAACTAGAAACAAAGGAAAAGTGATCCCGTTTGCCAGTTTAATACAAAGTATGGGTTGTATCTTAAATTTTAAAAGCACATAGTCGAATATTTTTAAAGGTACAAAACATAGCGTTTCATTGTAGAACAGTAACATAAGTTAGCAGGTAATGTCATAAAACTGTTTTTCCCAGCTATATCCCTTTTTACCTGAAGTATAAGGTAAAAAGTACTAGCTACAAGGTACGACTATCCGAAAATCGTTCACATTTTATCAATGTAAATGAAGCGGCCTTTCCATCAGAGTTAAATACAAAATTTTGTAATTTCTGTGAAAACAAAACTTTCAGTAAATGTACGTGGTGCTTGAAATTTTTATGTTTTGACTGTTTTTGTGAAAAGTACCATCCAGATTCATGTACTTCGTACATTGTTGTTGGTTTTTCTCTTCTAAAAGAGAAAGTTTTCTTTATGTAACAAAAACCATCGACGCGTATGTTGCGTTTAGAGATACGAGTCAAGAGGGTGCAGCTGTGTCCCTTCCTTGACTTGTTTAGACAAAGTATAGGACCGATTGGGTCTGAGGGTACGGGACGAATTCTTCGTCACTGGCCTTTCTCATTCTGTATGTTTCTTTCAATGCGTAAAGACGTGCCTTCCAAGTGTTTCAAATAAAGCTTAGTAAAAGTTATATCGTTTAAATTATTTTATTTATTCCACCACCTATTTCCAATAATTGTAAATAACATATGTTAAATGTAATCGATTAAATTTAACTTTAAAAAAAAATATTCGAAGGTCAGACAAAAATGTAATGTCATATTTAGTGTACGATTAAAGTATGATTGAAAAAATAAAAAAAAAAAGTTCAAGCAGGGTTCGAACCAGCAGAGCAGAAGAAGTTCGGAACTTGCAGGAAAAGACCTCATCACTCACGCCACGCTGATTAGTGGTGAACATAGTTCTATTTCTGAAAATAAGTACCTGTAATAACTTTAATAATATCTCAAAGTAAAACCTAACCCAAAACCTGGTACCATTCCAACTTTTCCTTGTTAGAAACGAGTTTTCAATTTGTCTTAGCGAAAATCGCAATCACATTTTGCACATTATTCTAAAACATTTGTGGTATTCGTTTTCAATGCGATTTAAGTAAGCATGTAATGTATAAGATTTCATTTAATGTTTTCTTTTCTAGAGAAGATAGAGAAAAAGTTTATATAATTTTTTTTATATAAAATTTAATTCGTCCTAAGATTTATATGAAACATTTAAAAGATTTTTTATACATTATGCCTATATATCGGAACAACTATGAAACAAGAGGTATAATCTGTAAGGAGTGTATGTGTGTGGCTAGGAGAACCCTTATCGTTTGCGTCGATAGGAGTGTTTAGTCTAAGCTAGAGTAGGTATCGAGTGAGGTGTTTAGGTTTAAGCTGAAATACGTTTTAGAGACTGCGTCTCGAACGTGCGTTTTGTTTAGATCATTATTATAAAATAGGAATAAGGAAGGGTCGACTTTGACTGCAGGAACGTCACTCTGTATCGAACGTTAGTCGAGAGCAATCACAGTTTTACGATTATGATCTTTTACGTTTACGTTTTATGTCTTTCTTTTATGTTCTTTATGTTAAATAGTTAGTAGTAGTAGTATGTATTTAATGTTCCCCTTAGGGTTACATATCTCCTCTCCTTTCCCTTACAATTCCTCCTTACACTATCTTATTCTCTATCTTCACCCCATCCTCCCCTCTCCTTCCCCCCGCTTACCCTACTCTTACCCTAGCCTTACCCTATATGCCTTGCCCGCTCGCTATTCTCGCCTCGCCTCGCCTCACCACGCATACGCTCGCTTCGCCTCGCCCCACCACGCATACGCTCGCTTCGCCTCTCTTTGCCTCGTTTCGCCTTCTATTTTCTATCCTTAAAACTACCTTAACATTACCTTAACACTACGCCTCCGCCTTTCCACGCCCGCCTCCTTCGCCTTCGACTTCCCTTTCCCTCCTTTCACTCCATTCCTTCTTTCACTCCTTACTCCTATTCTACCTTCCTCTTTCCTAAACTCTCTCCCCCCTTTCCTCCTCTCTCTCTCTCCTCTTTTCCTCCAGCCTCTTCATCCATCCCTCCCCTTTCCCTTCTTCGTCCAAAATTTCTCTTATCTTTTCCCCAACCCCCCTTTCCTCTGCCTCATCCCCAACACACCGATCCAAGACGTGCTCCCACGTCTCTTCTCCCCCCCCCCCGCACATCCTACATTTCCTCTCTTCCTCCTCTTCCCAATATCTCCCCCCCCCTCATCTCGTTCCCCAGCCTATACCTCGCTATCCTCCCGTACCTCGCCTCTCCCCACCCTGCCCTCAAATACTTCGGTACCTCTTCCACTACGATCTCCCTGTACCACTTATTGTACCTGGACTGCCTTATCCTGGCTCTTCTCTCCTCTTCCTGCCTCCTACCATCTTGCTCCCCCCATCCCTCCGACTCCTCTCGCCCTCTTCTCCCTTCCCCTCCTTCCCATATCCCTCTCTCCCTTCTGTACTCCATCCTTTCTCTCTCCCATGCCGACAGTTCCACCTCCCCTTCCCTTTCCCTTTCCCTCACCTCCACCAAGCACCACCTGGCCATCACCCCTCCCTCTCCCCTACCTAGTTTCTCCTCGTAACTCCATGCTCTTTCTCCTGCCCCCGCCCTCAACTTCATTCTCTTCGTCTCCTCTCTCACCATATACCCCGGTGTCCTCCAATCCACCCCCAGCGACCACCTGATGTACCTCTCCTGCATTCTCTCCATATCCTCTCTCTCTTTCCACCCCCAAATCTCCACCCCGTATCCCGCCACTGACCACACCAGGGTATCAAACAGCCACATCCTCCTTCCCCAATCCCTCTCAAACTTCCTCTTACCAATCCCCCATACCTGCCGCATTGCCACCCCCGCCTTCTTTACCCTATCCCTAATTTGTGCCTCCTGCCCCCCATTCCTCTTAAACACATCCCAAATACCTAAACTCCTTCACCTCCTCTATCCTTTTCCCTTTCCATCTCCAATCCATCTTCCTTTCCCCACCTCCCCCTTTCTTGAACCTCATCACTTTTGTTTTTCCTACGTTTATCTCCAGCCTCTTTTTTTCCAAATATCCCTCCAACCGCCTGATCATACTCTCCATCTCTTCCTCCTCCCTCGCCAACAACACCAGATCATCGGCGTTAAATAGTTAGTAAATATTAAATAATATAATTACATCGTTACGTTTAGTGTTCACGTATTTGAATCCGTCCACACGCCTTTCAAATGAGAACATAAAACTTAAATGTAAAGTTTCATTTAAATTCATTCAGCTATTTATATTCAATCGTATTAATAATATACTATGTGTGCTCATACATGGGAATAAAAAAAAATTTCTTTTTTTTCAATAATTAAAATATGATCAGGAGGTCTTAAAACGTGTATTTCCGTAAAATAAATTTTACAAAATTTTTTTTTCATTATGGGTACTTTGCTTATGTGCGCCTACATAGGTCGGAAAGTAAAAATGCCTGGGCAGTCGAGAATCTCGGCTCGAGAATCCAAATCGTATGCCGTTGACGGGAGGTCGGATTTCAGTTGTTTAGAGCGAGAAGGCAAATGTGAACCTTTCTCTCTCGACTCCCACGAGGCGATCCGAAATTACTTCGGGCAGCTTCGGAGAATCGAGAAAGAGGGCATGCGTCAGTTTGCCTTTGTCGACTTTCCGAAACTCCACGAGCTCACGTACGCGTATCTGGCATGTGTGCGTGTGCACCCGGCGGTGCTTTTCTGGCATCTCTGCATTTTATCAATGTAAATGAAGGGGCTGTGGGGTTATTTTTATTGTGTGGTATGCCTGGTGAGTGAGTGGGGAATGAATGAGTGTGGATGTTGGCAACGCTGGGGCGCGAGAGGGGGACGCGCGGAAGTCCCATGTATGGAGAGAGTGTGATGCACACGTGGAGAGAACATTGTGAAAAATATATATACGTTAATTTGTTAAACAGAAAGAGGCTCATTTAATTTGACTACCAAATTCCTCCCACAAGTGGTAGCAGAGCGTGGTTCGTAGTTTATAAAGTGTTTTTTATGTGTGAGAATAAACAATAAAGAGAAGAACAACACGTGCTGCGTAATGGCGGAAAGCTGGAATATAGCGTCGGTGGAACCGTTAGATGATACAAATTATTTCCTGTGGTGTGAAAAGATAGAAGGAATATTGAGGTCTAAAAAACTATGGAAAAAAATCATAGGGGTGAAATCACTGAAGAAACCTGAAGAAGAAGATGCTGATTATGAGGTTAAATATAAAGCATGGAACGAATGGGATGATGACAACTATGCTGCTAGGACAATTATCTTAAACACAATGACTAAGGCACAACTTTTAAGATACAGTCATGAAAGGAATGCAGACAAATTATGGCACTCAATTAAAAATAATATGGCAGCTGAGACAGAGCAATTAAAAGCAAGATTCTTGAGTGAGTTGTCAAATTTACAAATGAAGAAAGAGGAAAGTGTGGATGCATATATAAACAGAGCCGAGGCCCTAAAAAATCAATGTATTCTCTTAGGTAAGTCAATAGAGGAATATGAACTAAGAATGTATGTTTTGAAGGGTTTGAGACAAGAGTTCGACCAAAATGTAAGAGTGCTAGAGTGTCAGAGAGATGTGACCATCAATGATATAAGGTACACACTAAAACAAGAAGAGCTACGTAAGGAAAAGAGAAGGGGAGAAAGGGCTGGAAGAGACAGTGAAAGCGTAAGGGAGGTGAGAGAGAAACCAAAGAGTGAAACATATTGCTATAATTGTGGGGAAAAAGGGCATATGGCAGAGGAATGTTATAGTAAATTAAAATGTTTCAATTGTCAAGGACATAATCACATTGCAGCAGAATGTAAAAAGCCTAAAAGGTTTGTATCAACACGAGGAAGAGGAAATCGAGGTAATAATCGAGGAATTGGTAGAGGAAGATACAATTCCCATGTACGTGGAAGAGGAGAAGCAATGATGCGAACCGATGGTGAGACTGTATTGCAGGTAAATGAGAAAATATCTATGGAGAGAACAATAAAAGAAGACTTAGAGTGGGTATTAGACTCAGGCTCGACGAGTCATATGGCAAACAGTGCGAGAATTTTTGAAGTGATGGAACAAGAAAAGAGAGAAGTAACTATGGCAGATAAAGAGGGAAAGAAGCTGATTTCAAGCGGAATAGGAGAAGTTGTCATGAAACAACAGGAGATTCAAAACAAAGTAAGATTAAAAAATGTATTGTATGTTCCCAATTTAAATGCAAATCTACTATCAGTTGCAAAGGTTACTGATAACGGATACAAAGTATTATTTGACAAAGATGATGCAATGATATATAAGAATGAGGATAAAACACAAATGATAGCTGTACGTGAAGGGAATGCGTATTATGTAAAATCAAAGAGTGTGAATGAAGAAAAAGCAGCAACAATAAAAGAAGATGATATTTGGCACAAAAGGCTCGGACATGCAAACAAGAGAGTAATAGAAGAAATGAAGAATGAAGACCTGGTTGTGGGGATGGAAGAAAAAAATAAAATAGACGTTCAATGTGATTCATGCATTGAAGGAAAGGCGTGCAGGAAAGTCCATCCAAGAATTGTGAAAAGGAGAGCTAGTAATATAATGGAACTGTGGCACATGGATCTAATTGAGCCCATCAAACCCTCAACAAGAGGTGGAAGGAATTACATATTTACGATAATTGATGATTATTCGAGAGTAATTTTTGTATCATTGTTACAGGAAAAAAATGAAGCGGCAAATGAGTTAAAAAAATTGGTCGTTTTGAGAGAAAACGAAACTGAGAGGAAGTTGAAAGCAATTCGTGTCGATAATGGTGGAGAATTTATTGGGAAAGACCTGGAAGAATGATTGCAGTCAAAAGGCATAAAACATGAGTTCAGTCCAGCAAGATCGCCACAATGCAACGGAGTTGCAGAAAGAGTGAATAGAACGGTGATAGAGATGACAAGAGCCGTGATGTCAGACTCAAAAATGCCACTAGATTTCTGGGGTGAAGCTGTATATGTACGGCAGTACACATAAGGAACAGGATTAAATCAAATGTTCATGGAAGGACGCCATATGAATTATGGTATGGAAGAAGACCAAATATAAAGTACATGAAAAGGTTTGGCTGTGTTGCATACATATTGAATAAGGAAGGGTCGAGACAAAAATTTGACCCGAAGACAAATATAGGAGTATTTGTAGGATATGCAGCAAACAATACATACAGAGTATATATTCCGCAGATGGAAAAAATCCGAAGTGATTGTGATGTGAAGTTTGATGAAAGTAGGAGTGGAGGAGAATTATTGAAAATTAAGGAGAGAGAGGAACATGAAGGAAATGATGTTGTGATCATAGAGGGACTAGACTTTGAGAATCAGGACAAAGAAACTGAACTAAATGACGATATTGAAGAAAACATAGAAGTGACAAGCGGAACAAGGAGTGGTGATGATGAAAATGCAATTGAAGAAATGGATAGTGATGAAGATGACTTACTGAGAGAAAATGAAGACGGAAATCGTATAGAAATAAGAGATAGAGGAAGACCTTTAGGAACGACCAGAGAAGTCATGGAATTACGGAAACAACAAGCACGAGAGGAAGAAGAGCAACGAGTCAAAGAAAGAGATGTTAGGAGATCAGAGAGAATAAAAAATCAACATTTAGCAATGTTAATAATTGATGAAGTAATACCAAAGAGTATACAACAAGCCAAAGAATCCGATAACTGGAGCAAGTGGAAAGAAGCAATAGACGAAGAAATGAAATCCATGATGAGACATGATGTGTGGGATATTGTACCACGTCCAAGCAATAAAAAAATCATAAACAGTAAATGGGTCTTTAATATAAAAGAAGATCCGAGTACGAGTGAACGGCGTTATAAGGCACGTTTGGTGGCTGTAGGATGTGGACAACGTCCTGGATTTGATTATGACGAGACCTTCGCTCCAGTTGTTCGGACGGAAACAATTAGACTACTATATAGCATAAGTGCCGAAAATGGGAGAAAAATAAAAATGTACGACGTCAGAACTGCTTTTTTGCATGGAGTTTTACAAGAGGAAATATATATGGAACCGCCGATGGGATATCAGGCAAATCAAAACAAAGTGTGCAAATTAAAGAAAAGCATATATGGGCTGAAGCAGGCAGGAAGATGCTGGAATGAGTATATGACAGAAGTGTTCATAGAAAGCGGATTATGTCAATCAAGAGAGGATCCATGTTTGTTTTATAAAAAGGAAGGAAATGACCTATTGTTTTTCGGCGTTCACGTGGATGACATAATAGTGGTATCGAATAGCGATGAAATTGAAGACAAGTACAAGAAAAAATTAAAAGAAAGGTTAGATATAAAAGATTTAGGTGAAGCAAAGAGTATACTGGGAATACAAATTGATCAAGAGAAAAGAATTATACATGTACATCAAAGAGAATACATAAAGAAATTATTGGAAATGTACGGGATGAGAGAATGCAATATGGCTACAACTCCAATAGACCTAAACGTGAAGATGGATAATTATGAAACAAGCAAAAGATGCAACATAAAAGATTATCAAGAGCTCATGGGGAGACTAATGTTTTTGAGTGTCCACACACGACCAGATATTTCATATGCACTAAACTGCCTGTCACAATTCAACACTGATCCCAGAGAGATGCACATGACAGGATTAAAACGAGTGCTGAGATATTTGAGAGGCACAATTGATTATCAGCTAACATTTGGAAATAAGTGCTCCAGGAATGAAATCGTTTGTGAAACTGACGCGTCATGGGATAAAACAAGAGATGCAAAATCTTTTACAGGAGTATTAATCTATAGAAATAGTGATTTGATTTTTTGGAAATGCAAAAAACAAACTGTCGTGGCATTGTCATCAACGGAAAGTGAGATGGAAGCGATGATAGAAGGTGTGAAAGAAGTGATATGGACTGATAGACTGTTGAATGAGATAGAATTGGGAAAAGAATTAAGAAAGGAAGTTAGGTGTGATAGCTTGAATGCAGTTAAGTTAGCGAATGGGGGCAATTTTAAAACTAAATCCAAATTGTTGAATCGAAAATGTTATTTTATTAAAGAAGCTGTAAAGAGAGATAACATGCAAGTATTACATGTTCCAAGTGATCGGATGAAGGCGGATTGCTTGACTAAGGCTTTGAGCGGACCCAACTTGTTGAAGAATGTTAAAGGTTTCATGGATGTTAATAACAAATAAAACCAAGGGGGGTGAGTGTGGGGTTATTTTTATTGTGTGGTATGCCTGGTGAGTGAGTGGGGAATGAATGAGTGTGGATGTTGGCAACGCTGGGGCGCGAGAGGGGGACGCGCGGAAGTTCCATGTATGGAGAGAGTGTGATGCACACGTGGAGAGAACATTGTGAAAAATATATATACGTTAATTTGTTAAACAGAAAGAGGCTCATTTAATTTGACTACCAAATTCCTCCCACAGGGGCCTTTCCATCAGAGTTAAATACAAAATTTTGTAATTTCTGTGAAAACAAAACTTTCAGTAAATGTACGTGGTGCTTGAAATTTTTATGTTTTGACTGTTTTTGTGAAAAGTATCATCCAGATTCATGTACTTCGTACATTGAAAATAACATATGTTAAATGTAATCGGTTAAATTTAACTTTAAAAAAAAATATTCGAAGGTCAGACAAAAATATAATGTCATATTTAGTGTACGATTAAAGTATGATTGAAAAAATAAAAAAAAAAAGTTCAAGCAGGGTTCGAACCAGCAGAGCAGAAGAAGTTCGGAACTTGCAGGCAAAGACCTCATCACTCACGCCACGCTGATTAGTGGTGAACATAGTTCTATTTCTGAAAATAAGTACATACCTGTAATAACTTTAATAATATCTCAAAGTAAAACCTAACCCAAAACCTGGTATCATTCCAACTTTTCCTTGTTAGAAACGAGTCTTCAATTTGTCTTAGCGAAAATCGCAATCACATTTTGCACATTATTCTAAAACATTTGTGGTATTCGTTTTCAATGCGATTTAAGTAAGCATGTAATGTATAAGATTTCATTTAATGTTTTCTTTTCTAGAGAAGATAGAGAAAAAGTTTATATAATTTTTTTTATATAAAATTTAATTCGTCCTAAGATTTATATGAAACATTTAAAAGATTTTTTATACATTATGCCTATATATCGGAGTGTTTAGTCTAAGCTAGAGTAGGTATCGAGTGAGGTGTTTAGGTTTAAGCTGAAATACGTTTTAGAGACTGCGTCTCGAACGTGCGTTTTGTTTAGATCATTATTATAAGATAGGAATAAGGAAGGGACGACTTTGACTGCAGGAACGTCACTCTGTATCGAACGTTAGTCGAGAGCAATCACAGTTTTGCGTTTATGATCTTTTACGTTTACGTTTTATGTCTTTCTTTTATGTTCTTTATGTTAAATAGTTAGTAAATATTAAATAATATAATTACATCGTTACGTTTAGTGTTCACGTATTTGAATCCGTCCACACGCCTTTGAAATGAGAACATAAAACTTAAATGTAAAGTTTCATTTAAATTCATTCAGCTATTTGTAGCGACCGGTCGTGCGCACATGGGAAAGTTTTTCTCTCGTGCAAACGGCCCACGTAATTTACGACTCTCGTTCGTCGAAGCTGTTTTTGAGGAAGATATTTTCCAGACTAGCGTATCGAATGTGTTTAGTAAATTCTTTTCCTAAGTCCCTCAACAGCAAATAGAGACCGTCGTAAATTAGGGATTTCCAGAGGACACTCGACGCGTACCCATCGGAGTTTCGCCAAGTGGGCCCAGCGCGGGTGGTCCGAAGGAAATCTTGCAGTGAGGGCGCAACGTCGTCCCCCTCAATCACCACGCCGTTTCGAAAACAAGCACGCCGTGGGCGTAAGAAATAGGCGGTGATTTGGGAAAAATAAACGGCCCTGATTGGAAAGGTCCAACGCGTGGGGTTAACCAATCAGGGTTGTTTAACAATTTTGCCAGTGCAACCGAGGGGTCGACACGGAGACGAGCGAGGAATAACCACACTTGGTTTTGCGCGCTCTAACCAAAAACATAGAGAAATAAAGAAAGTTTGTCACCCCACGAAAAGTGCAGTTCCTACGACAACCTATCCCAACATATTTATATTCAATCGTATTAATAATATACATATGTGTGCTCATACATGGGGACAAAAAAAAATTTCTTTTTTTTCAATAATTAAAATATGATCAGGAGGTCTTAAAACGTGTATTTCCGTAAAATAAATTTTACAAAATTTTTTTTCATTATGGGTACTTTGCTTATGTGCGCCTACATAGGTCGGAAAATAAAAATGCCTGGGCAGTCGAGAATCTCGGCTCGAGAATCCAAATCGTATGCCGTTGACGGGAGGTCGGATTTCAGTTGTTTAGAGCGAGAAGGCAAATGTGAGCCTTTCTCTCTCGACTCCCACGAGGCGATCCGAAATTACTTCGGGCAGTTTCGGAGAATCGAGAAAGAGGGCATGCGTTAGTTTGCCTTTGTCGACTTTCCGAAACTCCACGAGCTCACGTACGCGTATCTGGCATGTGTGCGTGTGCACCCGGCGGTGCTTTTCTGGCATCTCTGCACTCAGAGCTTTACCGCCTATCCTTCTCCCGCTATATTCTCTATCTCCTTGCCCTAACCTCAAACTGCGCGCTCCCTGCCTGCCTTTCCCTCTTTCCCCACTCTTTTCCACGCCCTTTCTCACCCTTCACAACCTGCTCACCCCGACCTACACTCCCACTTTCCACCCCCTGCTCTGCTTGCTAACCACTTTTTTCACCTCTTTCACTCGCACCGATCACTCAACCGCCTCTGCACTTTCACACCGGAAATGGAAGTCCTTATACATAATATGTATGAATGCGCGAAATAAATTCTCAAACACATATTCGTGATTTTCACGCTCGAGGGATTTCGATGTAGGCCGAGTTCGTTTAAGATAGTCACATGATTTATTAATACTTCATAAAAAAAAAATGAAAAACGAACTCGTATAGTACCCGCTCTAGATTTAAAAAAAAAAATATATTTTTTAAATTGCTTACTGGCAAAGGTCAGAATTATACGCCTTGATGCAGCAATATGATCCATTAGAATGCGCATTTCAACTGGATTTTGCAACGTTTCGATATCAGCACTTATGATCGCAAAGAACGATCTCAACTGTAGCATCAGAAAATTATTCAAACGTAATTTTGTTGGGCACTCTAACTGTAGGCAAAATTTTCGATTCGAAGTCGATTGTTTTTTAAATTCTGCGGCATAAAGGAGCCTGCTTAATTAGTAATTATTTATGAAACGGAAAGATACTTGTAAAGTTTATCATCTTAAACATGAATCCGCAATAAAATTTCTCCATTACCTTTGACTTTCGAAAAACATCAAATTTGATAAAAATGCATGTTTTCTGAGGAAAGTGGAGAAATATGTGAAAACCAAACCCACTAGAAGTTGAATGTAGTCTTTCTGCCGAGAGTATTTATTAAAATTTGACATCAAAGTGCGAAATTTCGAGCATTATAAATACAATTTTATGAAAACTTCTATGTCTCTCTCTGAAACCCCTCTATATTTTAATTGTAAATACAACTTAGCGTTTTTAATTAACGTGTAAATCCTCATGTTGCTCAGAATCGTGCGTCTCCATAAAAAGTAATGGCGACACCTCCCCTACTTGCCACCAAAGGCGCCGCAGCTCTCTCACAAGTGCTCGACCGACTCTTCTGTTTTAATATATACAGACTTTAAAGTGGCCTAACGCCTATGACAGGTCCTGGTAGGATTGGCATATTGTGATCATTCCCTCTTACAACAAAGACCCCACAGCGACGTTATTCAATAATTTTAAAAAGGATTTAGGTTTAAAATGGCAGGTTCTACAACGATCACACAGTGGACATTACAGACCAGAATAAAAGTTCAAATTTGTTGAACAGTGCAATGTGTAAAATCTGCTCTCGAACGAAATACTGAAGTATTAAGACTTCACTCGTTATACTTAAGAGCAGAGTTTGCCGAACTTTTCCCTCACAATGTGCCACAAGAGTTCACTACAAGTTAAAAACCGCCCCAGCTCCACACACCACGTATAGAGTTAAGTCACTCTAACCAAAGTATTCAATTTTCCACCAGGTCAATACTTTGCTCTCTGAAAAGTGGAGACTGCTTAATCTAACATGTTGTAATATTTATTTTTGCAGCCTTATCGAAATTCACGATTCTGAACCACAACTGTTTTTCCAAACACTTGATCTTTACAATTAATTTTCGCAATTCTCCAGTTAGTGGCCATCAACGTATTAAAGCGTTGAACACGTTATCGATTCAACGTATGAAGAATTTGCAATATATTCGATACCCCTTCTCCCATCTTGTAATAATCGACTGTCAACGACTGATCATAAATCTATACGCGCATAAGGGACTCCATAATGCCGTAGAACTGAAAAATAAATCAATTTAGGGTGTTGGTCACTTACGGATGCGAAGGTAGTCATAAGACCTAGATATCGTATGACTAACAATGACAAAGGACAGCTGAATGTTAATGTCGTTAATATGTTGTTCAGCGTCAACTCCGAATTTGATAGAGTCTTTAACTGAAAAATGCTTGATTCCTTAATTAACAGTTATAAATATCTCGATTACAAATGACGAAGTTAGTATGAGCTAGTAACATAGCAGGCATGTTATTATGAACATTATTGTTATGCGAAAATTGAAATAAAAAATGAAATAAAAGTTACGTCCATTTAAAATATATTATGCAACAACATTATGTTTGGACCACAAAAGGAAATCGAAACGAAATTTGGCATTCCCGTTTTCGAATGAGGAGAAGAATATATGATAAATTTCACAGCAATATAGAAATAAATATATGATATTATTACCTGGAGTACTATGCAGAGCGTCATAAATATAGTAAAAATCGTTCTTTGAATTATTGTAGGAATTGAATTATCGTAAGGTCATAACGCAGTAATACGTAACAAGACGTAGTAAAATGTGAAATATTTTGCAAATGTCTCCATCTCCTCGTCAACTGTCAAAAAACGTCTGATTGCGAATCAGAAGGCATCGTCCCATTACGCCTCGCATTATATTTTATTCATACAGTCGTCTTTCAGTTCCCTGTAATTCAAGGATTGCACAGAGACATTAATTTCTAATTCCACAAATGATATCCGTTAGCGCGGGATCCGATCAATATAATCGCTGCTTGCCGCGATAGCTTGAAATAAGAACGTAAAAAGTCATTCAAACTGATTACTACGTAATGCTTTCCATTTTCTTAGAACTTTTCTGCTAGGGGATACAGAATATTCGCTCTTACGATTAATTCACAGTATTAATATCGCCGTTTCCCGAAGCAGATGTTTTTAACTTTACCAATATGTTGTCTTATGTCCTGATTAACAGACAAGAGATAGGAACGATGTCGATAACGAGAGATATTGATTGTACATATGGTAAAATGCATGAAAGGGTAACTTCAAGTTTTCTATTTTTTTTCCATTTTCCCAGGGTCGTGTGTGATACTGGGCGCCGTGGTTAACACTTGGCGTGTGACCATTTTTCATTTCCAATTGTCCATCTTTCTGCTCCGTCTCTTTTCTCTCCTCTTCTGTTAGGTTAAGGGCGTGTACATATATTCTCATTTATTCACACAGTTCGTTTTGACCCGACGGAGGTAATTGAATCATAACGCGTGACACTTAACCCACAAGTAAAATATATCTTGATTGAACCCCTACCGGCTCCCTCAGTGCAAATCATTGTCAATTTTTAAGAATACGTTATTTAACCCGCATGAAATATTTCCAAAAAATTAAAACTTTTGTGTGATACAGCAGATATAACAATGATAAATAAAATTCTTTTCAGGATACGATGTCTCTGAATTACAATACATATTATAGTGGATCACAGTAAAAAAACTGGAACAGAGGCTATTGAAGGATGAGGAATCGACAGGAAGTGCTACAAATGCGTAACGGGGCTGCCACAAAAAGGAATAAAATAGAATTTATCGAAGGTAAAGCAATACTATTTTAACTGCAAGGAACATTCGTTACTTTATGGATGTGTTTCAAATTTCAACGCGATTTCTCCAACTGTTTTTTTCCTTACACCAGCAATAATTTGAACTGACAGCATATGATACTAATATGTTACCTGATAGATGAGTCGCTAGCAAGACTCAGCATTACGTGGCCTATTACTTTAAATCATGGCTCGTTTTAAGTGTTGTCACTAACCATGATCGTGTTAAAAGCTGTATTTCATCGAATACAGTATAGTAAAGTAGGAGAATGATGAGTTCATCGTCTGAAATACAAATGCTTTTAACGTAGAACCGAAGGCTCTCTCAAATTCTAGATGATATAGCATAAATAATCACAATCGAAAAGCCACTGAAGCACAGAGTAAATAAATCGGCAAGATTAAACGGACATTCGATCGAACTTCTATGCAAAATTAATAAAAGCTGTTTCTGCATCGCTCAGCGGAGTTCGATACCACATAGTGTTATATCTATATTGTTAAACAGTAACGTCAACATTTTATTACATACATAACAGAAATGGAAAGACGGCTGACAAACTTTTAAAAAAGAGTGTAGACTCACGCGTTATAAAAGAAAGAGATATTGTTAATTAATATTTGTCCGCTATAATTATTCACGAATATGATTGCAAAATAGACGGCCACGAAAGCGTTAGAAATAGACATTTCTTTTAGATCATTCTTCTCCGCGATCGTTCGGAAAAACTGTTGAACAGAACCTTACTATATCGTGATATTTCATAAAATGATATTAAATGCATAACTCGGTTGCAATGTAACAGAAGTGATCTAACACGTGATACTTACATGGTGTAGATTTAAACCGAATGAGATGACGACGCTAAGGATTACTATTAAATAGGCAACCATCGTCCGACCAACTGATATTTTGAGGGTACCGCGTTCACGGGATATTTTGAGGCGTTTAGTAATATAATTAACGATAAAATATGTTGCTACATCGTCGAAACAAATTTTACCACCCTAAATAATTTTCTGTGAAAGGCTACAGCTTCGCGATTTCTAATAGCAATTTGTTTGGGTTACGACAATAAGACTTTTGTCGAAACGGTACGTCGACTTTAATCGTATTTTTATTACATATGTCTTTTCTTACCGTTTTAACGTAAAGTGTACATTCAATTACTATACTGTTAACTCCGACTATATAGAATTTCTTATGGAAACTGTAAAATATTGTATAAGTTTACTGCATTAGAATTTACAGCCATGCTATCAATTAAAAACATTATAGAAACATTTTAACGAAATCAAACGATTAAATAGGTGCCCTTTCAATACACCTTGTTTTCAGAAATTTATTGTGTCTTTTGGGAAGAACATGTTGAGTTCACCAATCAGAAATTTTTAAGAATAAGCTATTTATCTCTCTTTCAATATTTCCAAAAAATTAAAACTTCTGTTTGATACAGCAGATATAACAGTGATAATTAAAATTATTTTCAGAACAAGATATCCCGGAATTACAACAATATACTGCAACAAAATGAGGAACCAGAAACGGAGGCTATTGAAGGACGTAGAATCGACTGGAAGCAGAAGGTACTAGAAATGTGTAAGCCACGCAACTGATTATTAGTTACATAGCCAGTAATATACTAATATAAAATATCCAGTTCCCCAAAAATAGAAAAAACCACTCGGATACAAAATTTTATCGAAATAAGTTGAGCCGTATTTTGAGTTACGATGGAACACACATTTTGGAAACAATATTGTGGGATTAGAGTTTTCAATATCTAATACTAAACGATTCGCGACGCACTCGTTACACTTTTTCACATACACGGCCTAACATAACATAGTGCGGGAGAACAATCGCAATCAAAAGAGAGTGGGTAATATTATACAAGAAATATAAGAAATTGTATCGTTCTGTGGTCCTGTTATTCGCTGATTCGTTAGAAAATTTTTTCCAATAGCTTCTCACGATGACTTGTTTATAAGACACTGGTAACATGCGCTTATCAAAACGTGTGTGTTAAGTTGAATCGCAATCTATATCGAAGTTGTCGATAATAACACAATTGCATTTTAAAACGTATTTATTATATCAATCTATCGTGACTCGTTATAATACACATCAATTTCTGACTCATTATTCGGCGCGTTTCCTAGATCGCATTTACCCTCTGTTCGCTTCTAGATTCTTCATGTTCGCCATTAGATGATTTATTAGAATTCCTCCATCACAAATGCAAATTAATTACAACTTCAATTTCCGAACTATCTTGTAAACTCCACGATATTGAGATTCGAGAAGCATAATATTAAAGCAATGTTTAGATTCGTGCATGTGTATTAACATGAAATGTTCATCGTACAGTTTATATAACGATACATTAGGTCAAATAAACGATTGACCTAATTGTTGATACACAGATATAAATAAGAAGCTATAGAATACCAAACAATGCAATATTCTTAAATAATCATTAACAGAATTTACTGTTTAATTTCACCTTCAATACTTATTAGAAACAAAACTGATAAAAAGATCTACTGCGTTAACAAGTAATTATAAATACCTTGTGATGAGAAATTTCTTTGGCAATTAGATGGGAAATCGGTTACGTTAAATTTTGGGGACTTACCTGAAACAAAAAGGAACAAAACGATCCGTTAGACTGAGGATTCATCGCGTAAATGATGATCATTAAATCACTGGCAATTTCAACTAACAGACTAGGAATTTCGCTTTATATAGCATGATCATTATTACCGTGGATGACTCTGTGTACCGTTACTTTGTAATAATTAGTGTCATAATCATCAACGTTAAAAATTTTATTTAACTGAATATAAAACAGTGAAGTACGAGAATGATGAACTCATCATCTGAAAAACAAATTATTTTAATGTAGAATTTCGTTTCGAATTAGACAAATTTCATAATAAAGAATAAATATTTCAAAATCATTCGTTAAGTAGAATCCATCGACAGATCATCCAGCTTACGAATGAATCCATAAATTTTATTCGTGAATAAAATTTGGCTATCTCCGCTCTGTATACACATTCTTATGCGCAAATAATTACCGTCGCAAAGCCCTCATAGGATGGAACAAATAAACCCGAAAGATTACACTCGCAATTGATAGCACTTCTTCGCATGATCAGTAAAAGCATTCTCTGCATACTTCGCGGGGTGCGATACCACATCGTGTTGTACCTGGTTTTGATAAATAATCACTACTTTCAAGCTCCATCCATGTATTTTCGTTAAATATTCCATAAAACAATTGGAAAGACATATTCCGATGTAAGCAACAATTCGAGCAAAATGTAAACTCACGTGTCGATAAAAACATCCCCGCTATCGTCTATTACTTTTTGTCCACTGTAATTATTCAGGAACATGATTACCAGTTGGACGGTAAAAATCATGGGATAAAGGATAGCTTCCACTGGATGATTGAATTCCATGAAAACTAGAAAAGACTGTCACACAATTTTCATAAAATATAAATTTCAAACTCCCTAAGTGACTTGCTGGAAAGCACATATTAAAGAGTGTTTCGTACGATTGAATTGTAAAATGCAAAGGTCTCAAAGTACAATAATTGTGTATAAAAGGATTGAAGTGTTTTAGTGTTAAAAGATATTCTGAAAGAAAATGATGTTGGTACTTGCAAGTAAAATTGGATTGACTTTATTTCAGAATAATGAGGAAAGATAACTCTGGAAGAAATCGCCGCTTTCTTATTTTTCAATAGTATATTTTGTACTGTTCTAGGGCTCCACGATAAAAATTACGATTTGTGAATACACCTTATACACGATACAAGTTATGGGCTAAATGGACATCAAAGCTCCGTACTTTACGAATTAATTTCAAGAAATTGATTTTCATGCTTGATTTATTATTTGGAAATAACATTCGTCTAACCCAGTCTATTAGGATATTGTAGCGATACTTACACGATACAGACTCAAAGCGAAGGATAATACGACCGCTATTATCGCCACTAAATAAGCCAACTTCGCTTCTCCTACTGATTCCTCAATGACTCTGCGTTTAAGTATTTATTAGAATGATTCGACAGGTTGCCGCCAAACAGTATGCACGAAACAAAAATGCACGTTTAGTATTAAAATCTAGAATTAGGAGTATTAAGAAAAATTTTAAATAAACGTTACCAACTTGATAGCTTTCATATGTAAAATGATAGCTGATCGAATGGTAGCGTGACTTAGTGCGTTATGTTTCGGGGCATTAGGCTGCTTGTTTGCCTCGGCGACAGCACTTTTTATTCGATAACTAGAAAGATTAAGACTGATTATTTCTGGACAATAGTCCGTCGAACGAATGATGTACCGTTTATAAGGTTTATGGAATAGAGTACCTAGTGATTTTGAATAGTCCGCACACATGATGCGCAAAAACAGCCAGCACCGATTCGGTGCATGTTACCACCATTAATCCCAATGTAGTTGTCAATAAGACATACGACGATGCAATTTTAGCATATTTCTCATTAGTAATGAAAAATCCGAGAGCCGGCAGATAATGGGGTTGTCTGTCTTCTTCGGGTACAAAAATGTTTAGTAGGTTCGGGAACATTAATGTAAGAAAGATGCCAAATATTGAAAAACCAGACACCGCTAGAATTCAGGCGAATCATTGTGTTAGTACAGTCTGGAAATAATTCTTATACATAATATGTATGAATGCGCGAAATAAATTCTCAAACACATATTCGTGATTTTCACGCTCGAGGGATTTCGATATAGACCGAGTTTGTTTAAGATAGTCACATGATTTATTAATACTTCATAAAAAAAAATGAAAAACGAACTCGTATGGTACCCTCGCTAGATTTAAAAAAAAAAATATATTTTTTAAATGGCTTACTGGCAAAGGTCAGAATTATACGCCTTGATGCAGCAATATGATCCATTAGAATGCGCATTTCAACTGGATTTTGCAACGTTTCGATATCAGCACTTATGACCGCAAAGAACGATCTCAACTGTAGCATCAGAAAATTATTCAAACGTAATTTTGTTGGGCACTCTAACTGTAGGCAAAATTTTCGATTCGAAGTCGATTGTTTTTTAAATTCTGCGGCATAAAGGAGCCTGCTTAATTAGTAATTATTTATGAAACGGAAAGATACTTGTAAAGTTTATCATCTTAAACATGAATCCGCAATAAAATTTCTCCATTACCTTTGACTTTCGAAAAACATTAAATTTGATAAAAATGCATGTTTTCTGAGGAAAGTGGAGAAATATGTGAAAACCAAACCCACTAGAAGTTGAATGTAGTCTTTCTGCCGAGAGTATTTATTAAAATTTGACATCAAAGTGCGAAATTTCGAGCATTATAAATACAATTTTATGAAAACTTCTATGTCTCTCTCTGAAACCCCTCTATATTTTAATTGTAAATACAACTTAGCGTTTTTAATTAACGTGTAAATCCTCATGTTGCTCAGAATCGTGCGTCTCCATAAAAAGTAATGGCGACACCTCCCCTACTTGCCACCAGAGGCGCCGCGCTCTCTCACAAGTGCTCGACCGACTCTTCTGTTTTAATATATACAGACTTTAAAGTGGCCTAACGCCTATGACAGGTCCTGGTAGGATTGGCATATTGTGATCATTCCCTCTTACAACAAAGACCCCACAGCGACGTTATTCAATAATTTTAAAAAGGATTTAGGTTTAAAATGGCAGGTTCTACAACGATCACACAGCGGACATTACAGACCAGAATAAAAGTTCAAATTTGTTGAACAGTGCAATGTGTAAAATCTGCTCTCGAACGAAATACTGAAGTATTAAGACTTCACTCGTTATACTTAAGAGCAGAGTTTGCCGAACTTTTCCCTCACAATGTGCCACAAGAGTTCACTACAAGTTAAAAACCGCCCCAGCTCCACACACCACGTATAGAGTTAAGTCACTATAACCAAAGTATTCAATTTTCCACCAGGTCAATACTTTGCTCTCTGAAAAGTGGAGACTGCTTAATCTAACATGTTGTAATATTTATTTTTGCAGCCTTATCGAAATTCACGATTCTGAACCACAACTGTTTTTCCGAACACTTGATCTTTACAATTAATTTTCGCAAGTCTCCAGTTAGTGGCCATCAACGTATTAAAGCGTTGAACGCGTTATCGATTCAACGTATGAAGAATTTGCAATATTTTCGATACCCCTTCTCCCATCTTGTAATAATCGACTGTCAACGACTGATCATAAATCTATACGCGCATAAGGGACTCCATCATGCCGTAGAATTGAAAAATAAATCAATTTCGGGTGTTGGTCACTTACGGTTGTGAAGGTACTCATAAAACCGAGATATCGTATGACGAACAATGACAAAGGACAGCTGAATGTTAATGTCGTTAATATGTCGTGCAGCGTCAACTCGGAATTTGATAGAGTCCTTAACTGAAAAATGCTTGATTGCTTAATTAACAGTTATAGACATCGCGATTACAAATGACGAAGTTAATATGAGCTACTAACATAACAGGCATGTTATTATGAACATTATTGTTATGCGAAAATTGAAATAAAAAATGAAATATAAGTTACGTCCATTTTAAATATATTATGCAACAACATTATGTTTGGACCACAAAAGGAAATCGAAACGAAATTTGGCATTCCCGTTTTCGAATGAGGATAAGAATATATGATAAATTTCACAGCAATATAGAGATAAATATATGATATTATTACCGGGAGTACTAAGCAGAGCGTCATAAATATAGTAAAAATCGTTCTTTGAATTATTGTAGGAATTGAATTATCGTAAGGCCATAACGCAGTAATACGTAACAAGACGTAGTAAAATGTGAAATATTTTGCAAAAGACTCCATCCCCTCGTCAACTGTCAAAGAACGTCTGATTGTGAAACAGAAGGCATCGTCCCATTACGCCTCGCATTATATTTTATTCATACAGTCGTCTTTCAGTTCCCTGTAATTCAATGATTGCACAGAGACATTAATTTCTAATTCCACAAATGATATCCCTTAGCGCGGGATCCGATCAATATAATCGCTGCTTGCCACGGTAGCTTGAAATAAGAGCGTAAAAACACATTCAAACTGATTAATACGTAATGCTTTCCATTTTCTTAGAACTTTTCTGCTAGGGGAAACAGAATATTCACTCGAACGATTAACTCACAGTATTAATATCGTTGTTTCCCGGAGCAGTTGTTCTTAACTTTACCAATATGTTGTCTTGTATCCTGATTAACAGACAAGACATAGGAACGATTTCGATAACGAGAGATATTGATTGTACATATGGTAAAATGCATGAAAGGGTAACTTCAAGTTTTCTATTTTTTTTCCATTTTCCCAGGGTCGTGTGTGATACTGGGCGCCGTGGTTAACACTTGGCGTGTGACTATTTTTCATTTCCAATTGTCCATCTTTCTGCTCCGTCTCTTTTCTCTCCTCTTCTGTTAGGTTAAGGGCGTGTACATATATTCTTAGGTGACCAGAACGAGAGACACAGTTGGAAACAGCCACACAGTTCGTTTTGACCCCACGGAGGTAATTGAATCATAACGCGTGACACTTAACCCACAAGTAAAATATATCTTAAATTACCGGCTCCCTCAGTACAAATCATTATCAATTCTTGTGTTATATTATAAAACTATGTGAAGTGTAAATATACTGTGAATTATTCTCAGAATTCATTTCTGGTTGGATAAATACGTAATATACGTAAAAATTTCAATAACTCTTTTCTGGAAACGGTACGTCGACTTTAATCATATTCTTATTGTGTCTTTTCTTACCGTTTTGACATAAAGTGTACATTCAATTACTATACTGTTAATGTTGTACTATACTGTCCGACTATATAGAATTTACTGCATGAGAAAGTCGTTTCTGTTTCAATCCAGCCATGCTGTCAAACAATTTAAAACATTATAGAAACATTTTAACGAAATCAAACGATTAAATAGGTGCATTTTCAATACACCTTGTTTTCAGAAATTTATTATGTCTTTTGTTGAACTATATAAATGATTATAGAAACCGAGTTGAAGGACATGTTGAGTTCACATAGTTTACATCTACAGGGTGTTCGGCCACCCCTGGGAATAATTGTTTTCTCATTACATGTTATTAAAATTTTAATGAGAGATTTTACAGACGAAAATATCAAAATAAGACGAAAATCAAGAATACTAATCTGTTTATGAAGGCTTTATTAATAAGTTATTAATTTTTTAAGTTATTAGAATTTTTTTCTAGAAAGTGGCTAGGATTTCGAGGGTATATGTATTGAACAAAAATGGTTGTAATTGACCGCCTCTAGTTAAAAATATTTTTTTTAGAACGATTTGGAAATTCTTTTTAATTGCCGAATTAGGCCCCCGTCGATTTTTCGTAAAAATTCATTTTCGATTTTTAATATATTTGGTTGATGCTGTAGGAAAATGTTGTCTAATACTTTTTTGTAGGTACCCATGAGCTCTACTTCAGAAAAAAATTTCATTGAAATATATTCACGATTATAGGAGTTATGGCTGTTTGAAGATTGAATCTTTTTTATGGGGTTTTTTTCATTTTGCGGGTTCAAGGATCAAGTTTTTCAATATTTTTACGATTTGTACATATTCTCCACTAAAATACGCGTAGTTTGCTTTTTTAAACATTAAAATCGTCCAATCCTTTCAGGAGTTATGACATTTTAAAGATTTGCATGAAATTTCAGGGAAAGCAGTTCTGGCCTCACATTAGATTTTCGGTAAGGAATTTTTTTTTTGAAAACGCGTAGGAATTTGAGGGTATGTTTATTCACCAGAAATGATTGTTATTGACCCCCACAATCGGCAATAATTTTTACAGAACGATTTGATATTTTTTTTTTCGTCGAATATTTAGGCACCTGATTAGATTTTTAGGAAGGATTTTTTTGCTCAACGGTGCGTATGATTTCGGAGGTATGTGTAATGACCAAAAATTTTTGCAAATCTAAGAATTCACTTTTGGAAGGAAAGGTTCGAAGGATGATCGAAACATCCGACTTGGACTCGTTATGATTATTTATTCGACAAGCTACGATTCACGGGGTGAAAAGTTGCCCGTGTCGTGTCTCGAATGTAAATGAATACATTCGTGAAATTTATTTGAAAAATTATATGCGTCGTGTGAAGAACACCAGTTGCGTACACATTCTTGTGTTTTCCCTTTTAAACTGGGGTGAAGTCAATTACACGTTCTGTAAAACGACATTTTGTCCCCGACGGATGGTACACGTTAGGACTATTTTTTTATTTTGTGGAGGGAATTCGTGAATAAATTTAAGGCGCAGTCTGTATTGCACTCTCGAGCGAACAACTACGTTGAGTTCTTCGTAGTACGTTTGATCAATTTAATAAAAAATATTAAATTCATGTGGGTTTGTGTCAAAATACATTGATGTGCGTGTTTAAGCATTTGTGTTAAAAAATTCTACTCAATATAGTGTTAAGAAACGTCCATATTAATTATTAAACGATATTCAAGCCATCAAATTCATTAAAATTAAAGGCTAATAAAATGTCTTTGAAATATACAATATTAAAGATAGTATCGAATATCTGTATCGAGTAACAATTGAAATGTAATTTGTATGATAAAGTGGACTTCGTACGGATGAAATTTTCAGATAATGAAATTAATTAAACTAAATTGAAGCCATTCGCGATCGTGGATTTAAACTAATTGTGAAACTTTTGTTCTGTTCCAGAGTTGGAAAAAATACGATCTTTTATTGTAATATTAAATCCGCGATTTAATTGGAAGCAGACGACTGTGGCGTTGAATCTATCGCAATTAACGAATAATAGTAGAAGCCATAAAAACGACGTGCAACTACATCGAAGTGAAAGAAATTCAGGTAAAAAAATTTCAAATATTTTCTGTTTGAAGTCATTAATGGACAATTCATAGTTATCAAGTTTCGTGTGCCATATAAATACTTCAAAATCCACATAAAATACATATAAAAGTAAGTACAAATCTCATGATCCATCACATCGTATTATTTACTTCACATTATTTTTACTTTAATTTTCTTTTATTTTAAAAATTTATCATGTCTGTCCATTATTCACTGATTCTATTTATACCCCATACTTACATACGTCCAATTGGAACCTATCATACGCGATTCCGTACTTCGTAAAAAGAGTTAATTCCCAGAACGAGTTGTAATAAAAAAGACTAAAATCCAACCAACACTTTAACAGTATGTTCCAAGAATAAATCTATCTAGTTTCCAATTTTGAATAGCTTGCAGAATGCGTATACTTCGTCTTTTCAACGGAAACTTTTAAGGGAACCGTCGAGCCACGGAGTCTGACGTTCGAATCTCGGGTCAGAAAGGACCCTTTGATTAAAAGCACACACACGAGCCTGATGAGAATGGTTTTATGCGCTCGCTTAGCAGCAGAACGGACCCATAGCGGTTGATTTGCGCGTCGTTTCGAGGTGAGTTATCGCAAAATTGCTAGTCTAGGGAGCCCTCCTCCTCCTGTATGGCATAACTGATTGCTCTAACCGTTGCCGATCCCTCGATGTCCTTCCTTCCTACCTGGACTGCCTACCTATCTGCCTACGTATCCACTGGTCAAGCCTACCAGTCGATAGCTAACCGACATCGATTGTGTGGGCACACGATCCGACCAGACAGGGATTCGTAGCTGGTTCGATCTGGCGATACGAGTGTTACGGTCACGTCGACTCTTCCATCGAATCCCATTCCGCAGACTGGCCCTTTTTCCGATTGGATTTCTTCCTCCTCCAGCCACGATCGACGTGGCACGGTTTACCTTTAACCAGACCCCGAGATCTTCCAGGGATTCTCGAGATTTTCGCGACACGGAGTATTATTACGGATAACAATCCTCGGGATTGAACCGATTTACTTCGAACTAACTGATATTGTCGGCTGCACAGCGCCACGATCGCAATCCTTTACTTATTTATGCAATGTCAAAATCACAAATACTAATTTTACAAATTTCTAATCGAGATGTTAATTATTCAAATCTGAAAGAAAGTATATTCCCTATTACTGTAGTAGTCTATACTAAACAGTTGACGAATAAAGCGCAGGAATTTTATATAATTTATTTTTTATTAATGAATTGTATCATCCATAGTCGTATTTACCAAAAATTCAAAACAAATTGTTGGTTTTTCTCTTCTAAAAGAGAAAGTTTTCTTTACGTAACAAAAACCATCGACGCGTATGTTGCGTTTAGAGATACGAGTCAAGAGGGTGCAGCTGTGCCCCTTCCTTGACTTGTTTAGACAAAGTATAGGACCGATTGGGTCTGAGGGTACGGGACGAATTCTTCGTCACTGACCTTTCTCATTCTGTATGTTTCTTTCAATGCGTAAAGACGTGCCTTCCAAGTGTTTCAAATAAAGCTTAGTAAAAGTTATATCGTTTAAATTATTTTATTTATTCCACCACCTATTTCCAATACAAATTTTCAAGAAAAATCGACAAGGGTAAGGGGGAAATTAAAAAATTTCATATCATTTTGAAAAAATTATTTTCAGTTCCGCGGGTCAATTACAATCATTTTTGGTGAATAGACACACCCTCGAAATCCTAACCATCTTCGAGAAAAAAATTCAGAAAGTAGGCAAATTTTTTGACAAAATTGAAAGCTTTCGAATTGTTTTGGAAAAATTATTTTCGATTCCAGGGGTCAATTACAATCATTTTTGGTGGATAGTCATACCCTCGAAATCCTAACCATTTTCGAGAAAAAAAATTCAAGTAGATGGACAAAGTCGACAAAATTAAAAAGTTTTAAATCGTTCTAAAAAAAATATTTTTGGCTGCAGGGGTTAATTACAATTATTTTTGGTCAATAGACATATCCTCGAAATTCTACCCACTTTCGAGAAAAAAATTCGAGAAAATGTGAAATTTTTCGACAAAATTAAAAATGTTCAAATCATTATAAAAAAATTATTTTTAGTTGTGGGGGTCAATTATAATTATTTTTGGTGAATAAACATACCCTCCAATTCCTACGCGTTTTCAAGAAAAAAATTCCTTACCAAAAATCTAATGTGTGGCCAGAAATGCTTCCCTGAAATTTCATGCAAATATTTAAAATGTCATAACTCCTGAACGGATTGGACGATTTTAATGTTTCAAAAAGCAAACTACGCGTATATTAGTGGAGAATATGTACAAATCGTAAAAATATTGGAAAACTTGATCCTTGAACCCGCAAAATGAGAAAAACCCCATAAAAATGGTTCGATTTTCAAACAGCCATAACTCGTACAATAGTGAATATATTTCATTGAAATTTTGGGGGAAAGTAGAGTTCATGGATACCTGAAAAAAAGTATTAGACAACTTTTCTCTAGAGCGTTAAACAAATTTATGAAAAATGAAAAACGAATTTTTAAGAAAAATCAACAGCGAAAATTTTTCGTCGAAAAAAAAGAATTTCATATCATTTTGAAAAACTTATTTTCCGTTGAGGGGGTCAATTACAATCATTTTTTATGTATACAAATACCTCCGAAATCCTAACCACTTTCGAGAAAAAAATTCGAGAATCTGAAATTTTTCGACAAAATTAAAAAATTTCAAATCGTTCTGGAAAAATTATTTTCGTTTGCGAGGGTCAATTACAATAACTTTTGGTGAATAGACCTACCCCCGAAATCCTAACCACTTTCTAGAAAAAAATTCGTTATGGGCGAAACTTTAATCGTTAATAACTTTTCAACGAAGCCTCCATCAACAAATTAGTATTCTTGATTTTCGTCTTCTTTTGGCTTCTAGAATCACCTAACAAAATTTTTTTCATGTGTGTCCTGAAAATTCCTATTCCGATACCAAGTTTTGTCCAGTTTTTTACAAAAAAAATCAGTCGTGGTAGGTTTAGCGTTAAATTTTGTCGTTCAGATTGTAGGCGTGGCGCTAATGGACTCCTAATACCTGACAAAGAACCAACATCTCTGTTTCTTTTATCTAAATTCGTATTATAAATGCAACTGTGGAGAAACTCGAACGAATCGTCGTCTCCGTGACCCAATAACCCGATGAAGAAGAGCAATTCGAAAGAGGAGGATCGTTTAACTTGCTCGAGTCGATTGAAGTGAAACAACCCTTACCGCGGACCGCTAATAATTCTCGTTCCGCCACGGGACGTTCGATGCGACGCGTCCCCTCGCGTCGGGGATTAACAATCCAGGGCCAGACCTCGTTAATTAACTTAATCGTTATGTAAATCAGTGTCCTCGGTGCATCTCGCGGAGAAAGGGATCGCGAACGGGGAATAAAGTTCGTCCGGGCGTTTTCGCCGGCAGACACCGGTCCCATAAGCACACCAGCCCAACCAAACTTGGCTCGGTTTATCCGAACTTGGTAACAGTCCTGTTACTTCTGCGTCCCACTGAAACTCTCCGTTACTCCAGCCTTCCCCGGGAACACCCGCGCTGCAGAACAGAGTATTCCTAAATAGATAACTTGTCGTATTAACCGGTAACCGCCCTGTCGACCGGTCCGGGAATTCATGCCTCCTGTTTCGCAGCTGTGCGTTGGCTACCCAACTCCCCAACCATAATTGCATCCTTAGTAATGAAGAAGGAGAGTTCTTTGGTAACATTCGTGGACGGAATAACAGAATTACTCGAGACGTCTACGTAGAAATTCGTATGAATTGCTGTCTAATCGTGTTTCAAATCCCGAACGTTTCTGGGGAAATTTAAAGGGACTTTTACGGTAAAAGTACTTCGAACAGAAGTTTCAATGTGAATAGATACATGTAAATGAATTTTATAAAGCTCCAACATAAGGTATGTAATAATCTCATGTAAGAGGAATTTATAAACTTTTATCTCATTTCTTCTAAATTTTTATTCCAAATAGAACTTCTATTTACCTTTCATAATCGGAACTTTTGTTCGGAGAACTTTTCTAATAAAAGTTTCGTTTAAATTATTTCAACGGAACTTGTTAAAGACGTTTTACAACTGTTTCAACCCCTAATAGAAGGTGACGTCGAGTCCAAGATCATCGGTAATTTCCAAATTGCATAAATTTTATGTTTTTCAGTTGATCAGCAATTTGTACGCCACCATACTTTTTCTAAAAATTATTCATCGACACTTGTTTTAATTATGAAATTAATGGACGCGTGATAGCGAATATTAAACGCCCACGAATTGAGTTTCTCTTAGTCGGTTAATTTGACGATCGTTCGAATCGTTCTGAACCGTCGTTTCGTTTATTAAATACCGATCGAATTTACAAAATTCCAACGATGCTGGAATTTAAAGCGTTTCGCGACAAATCGATGGGAACTCTGAAACATTTGGCATCTCGCTTGGAAGGGGATTTCGATTCTTGGCGTGGATAATAGGACGTTGAACATTTTCTTGGTTCGTGCCAACCACAACTACATATTTATGGTGGATTCCGGTAGGGATAACTTCGCTAGAGAACTCGTTCATTTTTCCCAAAATTTCTTGACAAACGCGATTTTCGAGCGTCGTAATTTCGAGCTCAAACGTAATAACAGATTTTCAGTGGAGATTTTCAGGGGGGAGCTGAATCCCGAAACGACAAGAACAAAAGCCACCGTTCGTTCCATTGAACCGCGTAACTAATCCCTCATTGTATTTGAAATTCAAATGCCTGGGGCTATCTCGGTAAAAATAATTTTTACACAGGCGAAACCACTTTGACAACTCGAACAACGAACACATCACGCAGCGTGAAAAATATTTGTTGACTCCGTTTTAGCCGACTGTCGAAAATGCCTCGCGTTTGTTGGGAAAATAATTTCCTGCTTTTTGGAGAAATAAAATGAAACGTGCATTATCCTAGTTTTCGAAAGTTTTGATGAAATCTGAGTTTAAGAATCGTTTAAAAGCAAAACGTTAATGTTTGGCGAATATTTCTTTGGTTCCGCTTCGCGAATCGTAACAGATACGAGATTGGACCCTTCGAGGTTCTCCCGTTTCCGGTTATGGATGTTCGTTTTCTTTATTCGATGGTTTTCTCCTTTTGTCCTTGTCTCGACGGATAAGATGCGATAACTTGGCCGTGTATCGACTTGTATAATATTCCAGGATTCCGAGTTGCGATCGAATTTTGATAATGCATTCTCTTCGAGGGAAACTACGTAGTCTGTCGCTGTTTATTCGTTCTCCTCTGAAAGGATATTCGAAAAAACTGTCGAGCATGGTACAGAATGCGATATAATATGATACGACGCGTGTAGAAAGTTTTTTATGTAACAAAAACGGAGCAGAGAAAGCGTCTTCTGAGAAGAATTTTACAAATAATAATAAGAATAGCTTGTTGCTATATATTTGATAAATTAATATACGAATAGTTTGCCCATGGTTACCAATTTTAACACTAAACCTATTGTGACCGGTCAAATGTGCGTTTTTTAAATTTTGTTTAGAATTTCTAACATATAATGATATTTTAGCACCATTTAATTTCATGACTTTTCTTCTAAGTGTAATGAATTTTAGAATATTCACTATTCTTATTCTTATTGTTTGTTTTCTGACAAACTGGATAAAATTTGGTATTAAATTCTGGTTAGCTTAGAAAGGAGAGAATCATCAGTTTCCACCGTCTTAGAACAGTTTTCCAATGCATATCAGAACAGTTAAAATTTCGAAGAATTTGAACGCCCAACAACTGAATTATTTTACTTAATGTTGATTTTTACCAAATTGGTAAATGGGTTAAATGAGCTAATGGAGGATTACATAAATTTTGAAATAACTACATCGACATTAGTTTGAAGTTGCGGAGGGTCACAGCGGAATAATCCTCTTAAGGTTTGAAAAAACGAAACCGTAATATTTCGGTTTAAAAAGTAGCTCGACGCGGAACCACATGGGTCACCCGATACCCCAGAACGTGACCATAGCGTGAACACCGGTATGCACTGAATAATATTTGACCAGAGCGTGACCGTAACAGAAAGGCTTTTTTTATCCACTCGTGGATCGTTCCATTTGTAGGTTTATAAAAATTGATATCATTCGCGATTCAACGAACGAAACGGAGAGCTACGGACCCTAGTTTCATAGTTTCGAACTTACTGTTACGCAGTAATATTCGAAAAAATATCAGTTTATCAAACCAAAACTGTTTAAATTAAACGCTGGGTCCCAGAATACCCATCGCTTGTCTTGTTGTATAATTTCCACAATTCTCTAACCGTGTTATAGGAGAGAGAGAAATTCTCTAACCGTGTTGTGGAAATGCCGCGTTATTTGTTCGTAATTAACACATTGCCTGACAAATTGAATTTATATCAATTTTTCACACGCTCTTCTTTATTTTGTAGCATTAAAGAAATTGCTGGAAATAATTTACGTCTGCAAAGATATTGTATGGACGTTTCAGAGGTTTTTGAAGACGTGTATCACATACGTTGATTTATGTTGAGAGGAGAGATTTCGCGATAAGGAACTTTGCCCACGCGATATTAGAATAATCCTAATATGTCTGTCTTAATTGTCGAACGTTTAGACAGAAAGAACTTAAGCTACTTGCAATGTTAATATATTTAATATTCACTTCCAACAAGAAAAAGCGTTGACAGAATACATGAGAAATTCAGCTATCTATTTCAAAAATATCTTAACTGTGCTAGTAATTTTTTATTCATCTTTAACAAACTGGTATTTGCACTTTCTCTACCAGTAAGCCATTCCTGTCATTATATAGTTTAAAACTGTTTTGTATATCATATCTCAAGTATAGGTTCCTATAAAATAACAAAAATGACTTGCTTTCAAACCCCCAAAACGTTGATATGGTTTGATCAAGAACTACGATCTCCTGTACTCTGTTTAGTCTGATAAATCACTGTTTCTTTGCACGTTGCACTCGAATTCTGGACAGAGACATTCCCTGCAGCCCAATATAGATGTATTATTGGGTTCCCTCCTCTTCCCCCCGTAGTATTTTGCAACCTTCGCTTGGCAACGAACACCATCGTTCGTTTCGAAAGTCGAAAGCCTGCAAGGTTCGATACGTACATTTTCTCGAAGCTTCTCGCCGCTACGTGATATAACAAGAGAAAGAGAGAGGGTGGGGGGAAGAAAGTGGATTAAAAAACACGGTCGAAGGGGGTCGTTGAAGTTATTAATCTTCCGGTGGCTATCCGGTGCAGCGCGTCGACCGAACCGAAATCAATTTCAATGCTGCACGTATGCAAAAGGGATACGGCCGCGGGTGAATACACCCGTACGATATATATCACCTTCTGCAAGATTTATAAAAGAATGAAAACAGTGCACGGGAGGCTGGACAGTGGGTAGGAGGCAACTACCAGTGGCCAAGGTGGGAACCGATCGCGAACGGGTTATATGGACTGGTCCGCGATTCGGACGGGCGATAAATTCGAGGAGGAAGCTGCACGGGGCCTAACCGTCCTGTGTAAAACGAAAAACCGCCTCGTATTATGCGCTAGCCGTGGCCCATGTGAACCGAAATGGGAGACAACATCAAATCCGGCACCTGACGCCATTCTCTCTCCAAAAACATCACTCTTTCTCATCTTCGGGCTAGGATGTCGAATCTTTGCGAGGCTTAGAGCAATGTAATCACAGTTTAAAGTATTAAAAAATGTGTTTGTGGACCTGGACTCTACTTCACAAAGATTAATCACGAGATTGATCCTCCTAGAGTATTGGCTAGCTTGGATAGAGTGTAACAAGTAGCTCAACTTGTCTATCGTGTTCTATAAAAGTGGATACATGACTCCCAGCGAATGATCAAACTAGGTACAGTTTGCAGAGATGTATTGCTCGTCTACGAGAAGATGGCTACTTTGTTTGTTCGCGGATGCACAGTACACATTAGAGTATTTAATAAGATGATGTTAGTGTCTGCTACGACTATATAGTTAGGAATTGCTAGAGCCAAGTTACCAGTTGAGCAGCTTTCACGATTCATGACTAATTGTAAGAGAAGGTTGTCGAAATCCTGCCATTCATTCATAAGTCGTTACGAGGTAGAAAACGAGTTTGACAGCGTTAGTTATTAACGTGGTCTTGTTTCGTGGAACCAGTATCGAGCATCGCCAACGCTAGGAGCGAAGTCGTGAACAGTCGTCGATTGTCACTCGTGAAACTCTAGCAACCTAGGAAATATACATTTTGCTGTAGCCTTCTGACAATAGTCGGTTCAATGTTCACTTTGGTTGCTAAGTTACGCCAGTGCAGAGCAACTGTTCGTTTCCGTTGATGCTACTCTGCATATTTCGTGCACGCATTGTTCCTGGAGACACTGCGCGCACCGAAGTCGTTGGTGCATTTTTAATCAAGTCGGTACTGCCATTTAATGTCGACCTTGCCGCGCCCTACTACACGAATCGCCAGTATTTCTCGAAATTACGAAACGACGGTCCCAGCGTCTAGTAATTCCCTTCGTGAGTACATCGTTACCAAACGCTTTTTAGGCCAAGGTCTATATTTTATAACATTGATGGATATATGCGGATTATAAGTAGTCAAATAATTTATTTTTTTTATCTTGCAATGGAAAAAATTGAAAATCTGAAAAACTTTGTATGGTAGACAGGAGATACATCATATTTAATCAAATTTTATAACTGTTTATTGTACAGAGTTCCTGAAGACTCTAACCCAGACCTAACCCAGATCTAATCTAGATCTAACCCAGATTTAACCCAGATCTAACCCAGACCTAACCCAGTTTCTAAAGACTCTAATTCTTTCGTTAAAAAATAATAATGAAAAATTGCAAAAATTGCAACAGCGTATATTTGTTTTTAATATAGTTGTTACCAGCCGTAACGCTTAACCGCCTCGTTTTTAAGGATTACGTGGTCAATGAGAGTGTATTAATTATATTTAAGCACGCCTCGTGGGAATTGCTATGAAATATGTGACAAAAATGAGCGAAGAATACAGTATTTCAGGAGCAATCGCGAAGCCCATCGTCAGCCCCGATTCGAAGTAACCCGGCCAAATGGCGCGTCAGTTTCGTTTATCTTCTCAAATTAGTCGGACGATAATCCACCGAACGAGCAGCCGCAGTTCAATAAGAAAACGCCCGGAGTGACTCTGCCCACCAAGTGTCCGCCCAGCTCGAGACTGGCGGAACTGTGGCCACGGAATCGTCTCGAAGCGATAAAAAGAGCTTATTACCGCGACTACCGAGGGCATAATGCCGTGATTAAACCCTCCAATTTCCCATTTTTCCCTCGTTTTCGTCGCTAAGCGTTCAACGTTCACGCGTAGAATTTGACGGCCCTGATAAGTGCCGCGACAAACCCCTTTTCGTCAAAATCGACAGCACTTGTCGCTTTAACAAACGGATATTTTTTTTAGAAAAAATAACATCAAACGTAATAATTTTGGAGATGCTAGAACGAATGTTAAATTCATTTAAAATGAAGTTGAGATACCTAGAACGTTTCTAGCAGTTCTCCACAATCGTCACAATTGATAAATTACAACCTCGCGATCGCAATGAATTGCAATCCTTCTGGCGCGGTATAAAATGAAAACATCATAGTACCGGACACGATTGTAAAACAACAATCGATCGGCGGCCACGATCGACCGATAGTTAAGAAGAGAAATGACATCCTCGAGCCATGTTAACACAAAGGATCCAAGCTCGCACGATCCTCTCGGGGGCTTCTCAAAAGATTGTCACGGCGTCGTAATCCAATATCGATATCAATACGCCTAATCGTGTCGATTCGTTTGACTTCGAGGCTCGATAACTCGCGTTCGAACCGTCGAGTCGCGTCGCCATCGACGACATACAGAGTGTTTCAAAATCGTGTAAATTTTAAGAAAATTGTGACTTTAAACGACTACCAAATACACTTTGTTCCTTTTATTCTAGTTCGAACGATAAATGCACTTATACCTATTAAAATTATCTTTGATTCTTCTATTTCAAGCGAATGTAAAACTTGTGCTATCACGAAAAATTTAAATATTCTTGTTCTATAATTATATAATGATTTTCTGATTTAAAAATCGTTTAAAATCGATACCTTCATATCGAGAATACTTTTTAGATTTAAGTGAGCCTCTAAGATTTGAAGGATGATGCCTCTTTTTACGATTTCTACTAGCCAGGAAAGATTGTGTCCGCAGTTCTGAAGCACTCTGTACAAGTTTGCAACCGGTTTCTTCGGATTGCGTTCAAGAAACAGTAAAAGTGACAGAGTGTCGTTTTGCAGCGCGCCAATATTGAACGGATCTCTCATCCACCGTTTTCGTTGTTTTTCACCGTATGGATACGTTTGTTGCTCGCTTTCATTGTTTTATACCGGTTCACGGCAGATGGAAAAGGCTGTAAATTTCTGTACGCGCGGAATGAAACAGGCCCCTCGAGCCGTACGAAGCGAGTTTGGCACGTTTCTCTGACGCCCAGGCCATTAATAAATCCACGTGCTTGCAAATTATCAATGAAATTTTTGCACTCGGAAATCCGTGGACAAGGAATTTTTACGAGAAACACTGTATAATGCTTAAATAATAGACAAATTCTAACGTTAATGCTGAAAAATCAAGTATGTGGATAATTTGGACTGTACGTATGAAGTGATTAAAACGCGAAATATAATCACAGACGAGGTGTACGAGCAGACCTTACATATGCAATGCATCATTACCATTTTCGTGTTACTCGAAACATTACCAACAGGTTAGAAATACGAAAACAAGAGGAAGTGAGAGAGAAAATGAATTCTGGCCACACATTATTATTGTAAGTAAAGAATTTCTTTCTCGAAAATGGTTAGGATTTCGAGAGTGTGTCTATTTACCAGGTATCCATGAACTCTACTTCCCCCCCAAATTTCAATGAAATATATTCACTATTGTAGAAGTGATGGCTGTTTGAAAATTGAACCATTTTTATGTGGTTTTTCTCATTTTGCGGGTTCAAGGATCAAGTTTTCCAATATTTTTACGATTTGTACATATTTTCCACTAAAATACGCGTAGTTTGCTTTTTGAAACATTAAAATCGTCGAATCCGCTCATGAGTTATGACATTTTGAAGATTTGCTTGAAATTTCAGTGAAACATATCAATGCTATAATATTTTCGGTAAAGAATTTTTTTTCTCGAAAGTGCGTAGGATTTCGGGGATAAGTCTATTCACCAAAAATGATTGTAATGGACCCCTACAACTAAAAATAATTTTTTTATAACGATGTGAAAATTTTAATTTTGTCAAAAAATTTCACATCTTCTCGAACTTTTCTCTCGAAAATGGGTAGGAATTCGAGGGTCTGTCTATTTATCAAAAATAATTGTAATTGCCCCCCGTAACTAAAAATGATTTTTTCAGAATGATTTAAAATGTTTTAATTTTGTCGACTTTGTCCATCTACTCGAATTTTTTTCTCGAAATTGCGTAGGATTTCGCGGGTATGTTTATCCACCAAAAATGATTGTAATTAACTCCTACAACTGAAAATAATTTTGTTATAACGATTTGAAAATTTTTAATTTTGTCGAAAAAATTCACACCTACTCGAATTTTTTTCTCGAAAGTGGGTAGGATTTCGGGGGTATGCCTCTGGACCAAAAATGATTGTAATTGACCCCTGCAGACAAAAATATTTTGTTTAGAACGATTTGAAATTTTTTTTTGCCGAAAAATTTAGCCACTGTCGATATTTCTTAAAAATTCGTTTTTCATTTTTAGTAATTTTGTTTGGCACTCTACAGAAAAGTTGTCTAATACCTTTTTGTAGGTATCCATGAGCTCTACTTCAAAAATAAATGTCAATCAAATCCATTCACTATTGCAGGAGTTATGGTCGTTTGAAGACTGAACCATTTTTATGGGGTTTTTCTCACTTTACGGTGTCAAGGAACAACTTTTTCAATATTGTTAGAATTTCTACATATTCTCCGTTAAAATACACGTTGTTTGCGATAAAACGGGATTATAAATTGTGTGTTTAATTAAAAATGAATTTAAATTTGTATACAGGATGTCCAAATAAAGTTTGCGATGTCTATTTCTAGCCTAGAATGTCATAATTTCCGTAGAATGTGTCTCGATATTCATGGTATGCTCGCGACTGTATTATACCGAAGAATTTTCCATTCACCAATCGTGGAAATACAATAACTCGTACTGGAATGTTGATATTAATATCGTAGAGAAAGATACACACAGGGACAAGGATTCCTCTCGAATCTTCATTTCTTAAACTTTAGTATTGCTACGCAGTTGCTATGACGTTATTGGCAAACTGTTTACATCCGACAATCAGTCTGTAAACAGACAATATTTCGTTTACCAATTCGTTTAAATAAACATTAATTCGTTCATAATATTCTACTTATTACTGTTTCCTGGAATAATGAATATTCGTGATGCATCGATGAAAGAAAAAAGAATACATACACGGTGATGTCTCGATTAACCAACTTAATGGATCTTGATCCTCGAGGGATTACGTCGAATCCTCGTGGGATCTGATCCTCTGACGGAGAATCTCCTGTTTTTGCTATTTCCTCGTCCATCTCTCTTTGACCCAGTATATTTCTCTCAGCTCTTCGAATACCCACAACCCGCTACAAGCTGCTTAATCACCGTCGTTTAAAATTAAATCGTTCCCAATCGCGTTTCGTACGACTTTGGCGTTCGGAGAGTCGGTCGAAAAAATTATTTCGCATAGAATCCACGCGGCAAAACATGCCACGTCGTGTTTAATTTACGATAGAGAGCAGCCGAACGATTCGCAACGGCGAAATTATTCACGTGCAGTTTCAACTGCATTTTTGAAAACGTTTTCAATTATTAAATCCCTTTGGAAAGAAACCGAGTGGAACGGCATAAGCTTCAAACGGTTACGCAAAGGATATTACAAGCATTAAAATACACGGAACAAGAATTAATTTACTCATCATGCTTTCTTTAAATTATAAATGCAACACGTTTCACGATACTCGTTTCCTGCAATTTTCTATTGTTTGATATTGCATGAAACGTATATAAGAAATTTAAATTGCAGTCAAGACGTGAGTTTTCAAAGGTATTGTAAATTTACACTCATTTGTTTAAGAAAAATTCGTGAAAATTGGTTGAATATTAACAAGGCCTCGTCAAAGATCTCGATTCGCGACCTCTCGCGTTGTCGCAACGGCGCTAAAATGATTTTCACGCCTCTAATCAAAGCGCAAAGTCGCTCGACGTCGAAACTGGGTCCAAAGACACCTCAGCAAAGTGGAACAAAGACGATCTCCGTCTTTGAGGTCGACCTGCCAGCGTTCGAGCACGCTGCTTCGTCGACGTTACGATTTCCCACACGAAACAAGCATAGATAGTAAAGCATTTGTACTCACTATGTCGAAATCGAGGTTCTCGGCGATCCAGTCGCGGCCCTGCTTGAACTCGTCGTGGAGGCCCATGATGTAGAGGGTGTCAAGGACATCGACGATGGTCGCGCCCATGTTCGATGCACCGAAAATGCTCGCGCTGTAACCCCGTTTCGAGATCGGCTTGAGCTCGTTCTGCCCCCAGGCGTTCCTCACGTAATTGTCCCAGCCATGCTTCATCATCTGTACAAACAAATACCAAATGGTCAGTGTTAGAAAGTGTTCTTTATTCCTTTCAAATATTAATAATACGAGGGTTTGAGAACCTCCAAATTACTTGACACTGAACAAACCTACTATTTCTAACACACAATATTATTTTAACGCCATTCAACTTCACGAAGTTTCTTATAATATACGTACAATGAATTTTACAATATTTATATCTATTATTATTGTTTGTTTTCTGAGAAAAATATGTAGTCTGCCATGCCTATCACAATCGAGCATCTGACCGGTTGAATGATTTATATTTCTTTGTAAAAAACTGGACAAAATTTGATACCAAACTCTGTATATATGTATAGCAAAGATGAAAGGAGAGTACTATGGTTTTATTAATTATTAAGGTAGTGTTAGAGGCGGTGAACCTTCCCCTTTAAGACGGTTTTTGGGTTTTGTCGATCGGACTTTCCGTTTTCGAGACGTCGTAATTTATGTAAAGGGGTATTTTTCTTAATTTGACTATCGCTGTCTTCGTCTGACGCGTCGCGCCGGACCTCTTTGTCGCACGTGAGTCATGACTGTCGTGACCTACTTCCGCGTAGTATTTCCAAGAATTTACTACGCACTGTTTACTATTTTACGCGCGCGAGTTCATTCGTCAATGAAACGTAAACAAAGGCTTCGGACCCTCGTATCTAAGAAACTAGCCACCGCATCGACTTGAAACTAAAATCGCTATATCTCCGGAACTAATAAAGCTATCGACACGCACAAACGCTCATTTTAAAGGGCATTTCATCCCCTATCCGATGACTGAATCACCTACTATAATTTTTGCTATCTTCTATTTTTATTTTAACATTTACTTTGACTCTACATACTCAATGAAGTTTCAACAATTTCTACTGATCGTACGACCAGTGCACGATAAAACTGCACCATAAATTACTTATTTAATTGAAAATTAATTTAAAATTAAATACAAAATGCTTGTTAGTTGCTAAATAGTTGTTCTCTCTAGAGCTAACCGTATCGACTTGGTATCGACTTGGAACAAAATTCGTTTTCAAGGGCATTTTATCTTCTCTATCCGATGAAAATTGAAGACACCTCCCATAATAGAATTTTTGCACAGAATGCAAGATTTGAAGAATTAGAATCTGATTTTCAAGAACTCGTACAAATTGGAAATTTTCTGTTATCTCGTTTTATGTTTATATATTCGTTTTCTTAGTAAATTATTGAGTCGGCAAATAAGTGTTGTTTTCTTTTCTATTTGCTAAATAATCGGCTCCACGAACTTTGTGGGAGCCAACAATGAGAAAAATCCAGAGAAAAGTGTAGAATTAATCCTGAAGGTTTCTCCATATCCATAAAAATAACGAGAATATTCGAGGCAGTCGAAGGTGTTGAACAATCGAGGTAACGCGTATACTCG
The DNA here is from genome assembly GCF_013123115.1 of Colletes gigas. Taxonomy (NCBI): domain Eukaryota; kingdom Metazoa; phylum Arthropoda; class Insecta; order Hymenoptera; family Colletidae; genus Colletes; species Colletes gigas. Next base: position 93,222 of record NW_025106664.1, read on the forward strand.
ACAAATAAATAAATAAATACTAAATTAACGACGCGATGCACGTTATAGGATGATGGTTTCGTCGCAGGTTGCACGGGTACGCAATCCACGAGCTTTCTCGTCGATAATTACGCCGCGAGATAAGTTCCCGGGAGCAGAGACCAGGAAAAACAAATGTGTGGTTAGCCAAGGATACTTCAAAGTCCCCGGGGAGATCGCTTTGACCACGCTACCCGCCGTTTATCCCCCTTTTTCCCCTCGTGCCTTCTATTCTTCGCGGTTTCCGACGATACGGGGGGAACGCGTTTTCTTCCTCGAAATCAAATGAATTTCGCCCCGCCGAAGATTTCCAGGAACGATGTTTATCTAGCTAGCTTTGAAACGTGTTTGAGGAAACGAGGAGCTCTTGGTACCATCCACGGATGAGCAAACTTCGAGCATCGTGCTCCGCGATGCGGTTCGAAGCTGCATCTTGCCCGCTGTAAAACACCCAGCGCCACTTTTCGATAGTTCGTCGAGGATCGACATAACTGGGGTAGTTATTTGCGTTCGAGGCCTCTTTTTATTATTTCCAAGACTTCGGTTTAATTCACATACTTTTTTTTTATACACATGTTCCACTTGCTTGCAGAAAAAAAAACTTAAAAAACCTATAAAAAAAACTTAAATATTATAAATTCATAGGAAATTTTATTTCATCACTCTTTTGACTGGTAACAGTCAAATTTAAAATATAATAATAGTTTAAGAAACTTTACTTTTTTTTTACCGAGGTCCTCATTTATTAGGTCAAGGATCACCTTGTAAAAACTCAGATTGCTATGTTTTCTTCGATATTTCTTTACACACACGTGTTGCTTTGGAATTCAGGCATATGTATGCTAGTCTAGATTCTTTAATATTGCTATGTTGCATATTAGAGCAACTGACCCTATATAAAAATGATATTTTGTTAGTTTTTTCAATTTCGACGACCTTTCCATACGATATTCGATCCAGAAACGACGATGTTTCCTTATTGCGTTGATTCAAAGTTTGCAACGAAAGGGAGGAGTTCAGCAGCGATCGCGACTGTTTTTAAAGGTTCGTCAAAACGCGTCGTCGAGGCGAAAATAATGGGCAGATCCTTAGGCGAGGACAGCATCGCGAATCGTACCGAGAAAAACGAATATATTAGCCTGTCTGGCCGTTCGTTGACCATTATTCCCGTTCCCTTTGATTTTTCGAGCAGTTCGCCGGGGCTCTACCAGTCCGCGGTCGCTTCATCACGTTTTTATGACGGTATAATTCAGGGGGCAATATAATATCTGTGGGCCCTGGCCGGTGGCACCAACAGAAGTGAGTCCTTCTCTCTGGCTCTGCGGTCATCGTGCAAAAAAAAGGCAATAAATCGGAAAGGACGGAAGGAGAGAGAACCAGAGAGAGAGAGAGTTCGTTGAATTTTTTGAGCCCATTTCATAAATTCATGATAGATGAGAACAGAGTGAAATTTGGCAACGGAAGAGCGTAGTTTCTCTAGTTTTTATCTTCGAGATTTCAATGAAACTTTGTATTTAACTTTCACACTATCCGATCAAAATGATTTTGACTCATTGGAATGCAATTGCAATTGTTATCTTCGATTGTAAGGTTCAGACATTTGTCAAAGGCTCAAAGAGTAAATTGTTCGGGTAGTCCCCAGCCCTACTGACACTCATTCAGTGCTCTCAACTGGACAGAGAGTGACGACAACGGTCAGAAACTTCGTTCTTGAACATTAGCCGCATCGTCCACGGGGCATCAATCACGCGGAATCGCACGCAATCGGACAGAAATGGACGTCGCGACGCCACTTTGTCATTTCTTAAGCCGCTCGAAACTTTTCACGGAACAAATTCGAGTTGATTGCATGGATCAAGCAGAGGGGTAACGCATGCTGCCACTAACGAGCAATTTTCTGCATCGTCACTTCGGTTTCTGATCCGTCGACGCCGTAACATCTTCATCGTTCCTCGACTTTTCCTTTCTCGCGAAAATTTTACCCACGATGGACAATCGACTCCCCATTGTCACCAAAAATTAATTAAAATGCACCTAAAAGAGCTTGCAAATCGAGAAAATACCGACTTCTTTCAAGAAAAGTTCATTCTTTCCTAAAAATACATCGTCTCTATATTCATGAAACTAATTAGATTATTTTCAAATTATACGTCGTGTGGGCAGATTAATTTGTAATTTGATAGAAGGCAAATTTTAATGGTTTCCATCGAATAAGAATTTAATCCAACGATTCATCGATGTGGTTAACATTGTTATACAGTGTGTTTTATAAATAAAACTAAGACTAAAATGTAATGTAACAAAAAATCCATAAATGCTTTGTTAAGAAATTATAATAGAAATATGAAAGTTAACATTATTATACAGTGTGTTTTACAAATAAAACTAAGATTAAAATATAATATGACGAAAAATCCATAAATGCTTTGTTATGAAATTATAATAGAAATATGAAATTTAACATTATTATACAGTGTGTTTCACAAATAAAACTAAGATTAAAATGTAATGTAACTGTTCGCAGGCTCCACGTGAACGGAATGGCCGGTCTTTTAGGCGCGAATGAATCCACAAGATATTGGTTTCGGCCTTGCGGCTAGTCAGCTTTTATTCGCAACACATACATAAATCACCTTACACTTAAACGTCACACGCAGGCAAGAGCCTGATACAACGACAGACACTATAGCCTCGGTAGGGGTGGGCGAGGGCCCAAAAAACTCTCGAACACAGAGGGCCGGATATCGGCAGACGCGTTTGTACAAATAGAGGTGGCGCGTGATGGACGCGTTAAACGGTCAGAGTTTTCTCTCACAGACTTCGCGACGCGTGGCCTTTTATGGGTTACAGCGCGGGGGGACAGAGTGGGGAGCAATCGCTCACAGTTCGGTTCAAAATTTCGGGCAAAACGGCCCGGTGAGAACTGTTTATGCGTCGCAGCGTCGACAATTATTTTAGCGACGATTAAACGACGCGGAGGAATCTTCAGCTAATTCTGAAGTCCTATCAAAAAATGTATGTGGACTGTAACTTTGATTTGTATACGCTCTGGTGAGCACGACTATTTATTGAGACTATGGGTGATGTGTCTTCTTTGCGAATTTGGTTTAGTCTGCTAGAGAGTGTCCGGGGTCCGCGCAAGAAACCTCGAAGATTTTCGACGCGAGTGGATTGGTTGTGTGTATCCCCAATCAGGATCTTAGGCTACAATTTTGACTAATGTTAACGCCCTCTTGCCAACCCCGATAGAACGGGGGTGAGGGCAATGGGACGCATGGGGGTGCTCTCGAAGGCCCAGCGATGCAGCCAAGGATGCCTCCAGGTTGACCGTGCCCGGCAACAACCGTTACGCACATGGTTTGGCCGACCCTTCGGCCGCTCTAGGTTTATGATTCGGTCGGTTATTAAACGAAACGAAATTCTAAAGGCTAAAATAAATGGAAAAACTCGAAGTGACTGAAATAAACTTTACTATCGCGAAAATGAAATTGCCGGTAATAGAAAAATAAACTCTAAAATATTCTTGGTGATTAAACGCGAAATAAACTAACACTCCCGTCCGTGTCATAAACGGACATTCGAGAATCATCGCGAAAGGTGTTCCGCAGTGGTCGGAACAAGTACCAACGCTCCGTAACGGACACGTCTATTTGGCGTTTTTCGCCGTCAGCTCGCACGCGCGGATACCTTGTCAACAGGCAGCGGTCACCAACCGTCTTCCGAAAGTTGTAGCTCACCGAGCAGCCTGCCATAAATCCATAAATGCTATGTTAAGAAATTATAATAAAAATATGAAATGTGATGGTTTTTTATTTACTAAAATTTGGTTTGAAGCGAGCAACTGCTAGTTGAGGGACGAATAAATATTTTTAGCGTAGAATTATGTGGATAACTTTAAACATTTTTTTTATCAGAGTCTAGTTTCTCTGATCTTTCTCTGATATTTCTCATTTATCTTAAATGCTAGAAATATTCTTTCTTGGATAAGTTTTTGTTGTCATGAAATTTTGACCTATTGTTCAAGTTTATATTCAGTAAATTGCAAAGAAACTCACGATATCGAATGCTTACAAAAGATTCTTATTTTAATGTCCTGAGTCTCAATCGAGTTTCACGGTTCATATTTTTGTTATAACCTGTTAACAAAGCATTTATGAATTTTTTGTTGTATTAAATTTTAGTCTTAACATGGAACATCCTCTATTTTGACGAGCTTGTATCAAGGATATAAAACCTATAAAACCAACGTCTGGTTATGCTTGCCAAGTTTTCCATTCGATTGAATTTTATTTCCTCGGGCCGTTGAAATAGTCTTCCCCGTGAAAAAATCCTTCCAGCGAGCATAAACTCGAGGGGACGGTAATCTGGCAGGAGAGGAGAAGGGAGAGAGCGAAGGACAACGGGATCCCAGGAAGCTGGTTGTCGCGGAAGGGAGCGACGTTGCAGAAAATTGCAGAGGGCATCGTGACCGCCGGTAGCGCGAATCGCGACGATCGACCCTTTTAGTCGTTATCCACGTAATCGTGGCTAATTTGTTCCGCGACGACCACAGGGAACCGGCCCTCCGCCGGTAATCTGGTTAACATCCGTGTTGGGATTAAACCATTTCCCTGTCGTGGAAGGAAACGGAAGGAAGAACAACGAGGGAGGCGAAACTCCTGCACGACCTGCGGTCTTGTACGATTACTTTCCCTCTGTTACGCTATTCCATCGCGGCGACACCTTGCTCGCTCGTTTCGACCATTTTCTCAGCCTCAACGTTCGTTCCCACGCGTACATCGCGCTAGACAGACGAAAAAGTTGTGTTGTTTTAGACAGAATAGGTCCCACCGACGGACTATCAGAGGATTTTCTTAGACCAGGGAGTCAGTTTCTTCTTAATCGTAATGTTTCTCAATGTTCCACGACAGCAAAGTTCCTGGTACAGTACTGTCCACATAAATGACCATATAGAGCCTATAGATTTGTCCAGAACTCCTTTCTCTTTCCTAACTTAGACCTAAAACCACCGGTACTGCCCTCGACCGAATATAGGATCTCGTGTTCGCGCTCGTAACAAAGAAAAAAGAGAAAATGTTAGGTCTAGGTTAGGTCTGAGTTAAATCTGGGTTAGATCTGGGTTAGATCTGGATTAGATCTGGGTTAGATCTGGGTTAGATCTGGGTTAGATCTGGGTTAGATCTGGGTTAGGTCTGGATTAGATCTAGATTAGATCTGGGTTAGGTCTGGGTTAGATCTGGGTTAGGTCTGGGTTAGGTCGAGAATGTATATTTTACAACGTCAAAAACGCAATGACCCTATTAAAAAATTAAATACACTTTCTCTGCAGGACACGCGACTGTTACTATCGAACAATCAACTACATCCACGTTTACGTTCGAAGATTAAGGGCTCAGAAATAACGCAGAACCAAAAAGGAAATTCCTCTGCAAAGAAACTACGATTACTTCATTTCACCTCGAATTCCAGGATTCCGGTTGAATAGGAGGAGTGCTCGTCCGTGGTCCGAAGTTGCAACTAATTTGGCGGATAACGTTGGGGGAAGAAGCTTCGAGCGGGCCACTCGAGGCACCGGCGGAGCCTCCGCGAATTCCAAAAGGCAGGATTTCTTTTCAAGCGCGCCGCCAGTTTCCATTAATAAACAACAAAACGTCATGGCGCCGGGGAATCTCGTGGTCTGAAAAATACGCGGAGAGAGAAAAGCTTGAGCCAGTTGATTGAGCGTGCACGCACCAAATAAACAAAATGGGCGTGGGAGGGGGAGAATCCACGCGAGCCACTTCGATGGGGAATCCGGGGGAATCAGTCACCGTGTGATTCGATCTCGCCGGGGATTCGATTGATGAAAACTGATTCGGCCGGAGGTTCAGCGGGGACGCGAGGGGGGAATTGATTTTCTCGAAAAGTTGAAACGAATGGCTCCTTTCTTGCCTTTTTGCAGATCCTTTCAATGCAGCCCGGGCCCGCTTTGATACATTTTCGGTTTGGTTTGCCCGCTGAAACGTATTGAGTGGAAATGAAATTACTGTTTTAGAGTAGCTTCCGTACGAAATATCCGAAAATTGCTGAAAACGAACCGGGTGATTAATATTGACGCCAACGTTTACCTAAATCCATTCGGTGGAATAGTTATTGGCTCATGAAACGTCTGAAAATTCGCAAAAATTACCCGAATCATTTGCGTTGACATGGTTGTCTGAAAATCAGAAATTATTCTGTTCGAAATGAAGACAAAGAATGGTAAGCAATGGTCAGAATCTGGGTTCGTCCAGCACCTAAAACATTGATAGAGTATAATTCTATATTTCCTGTCACTGTTCTTTAAGCTGACGTTGCTCTATGGCAATTATGAACCTTGGAGGTTATTTTATTGCATAACTATTCTCATCATAGAATCCTCGAATAATAGTTGACTCTTTCATGTAACATCGAAGGTTCCAACGAAATCATCTTCACCCTTACTTGATCTACAAGCCTGATCCTACGTCTTTCTTTCGTTGTTTCCACCTTTTCTGCCTTTGTTTATTTGTCATTTCTATACCTGTTTAATTCTGTCGCGAGATCGAGATTGAGAAAGCATTTAAAGAGTAGCCGGTTTCCTCGTAAAAGTCTCAGACGTTTTACGATTCGCCTGCCGCTGAGATATTTCGCGTCCCTCTCGCTGGCTCCATTAAATTTTTCAGCTACACAGAAGAATGCCGACCTCCCCGGTCCGGATATTCTTCTCGCGGTTTATGCGTTTCCGATACCCGGAAATTTATGAAATAAGTACAACGATATATCTACATATTAGAATTATTCAGTAAAATACTTGTTTTCATTTTATTTTCTATCATTGTCAAATCTTTGAATATCAGTTTGTAATTTTCTATAAACGTATCGTATCATGTTTCAATTGAATTTGTCTTAACAAATTATACGTACATATTACGAACTTATTGTATAGGATCGAGGATTCGACTTCTTGGGTAAAAATATTTCTTAAATTTCATTTCTGTTACAAGACACAACCGGAGGAACTTACAACTGCAGTTTCCTTACATCCAGGAACTGGAAACGGAAGAAACGGAAATCGTCGTTGGAAACTTTTTCTTCGTCCCAGAATCAGTATACCTCTCCACTTTAGCAACGATGGAGATCTTCGTTAAAAATATCTGGATCTTCGTAAGATTACAGACCAACACGAAACCATTGGAAAACGTTAAGTAAATATTGGTACATTCTATCTCTTGGATTAACCCCAAATAACAAAATATCCCAAAAAATTTCCTGAACGATTTCTTCAATTTGCAGGGAAGTTTATCGACTCTGATTCCTGGTTTCGTTAGGCGAATGTCATCGAGGGACGAATTAACCATGGAAGGATAGCTCGTGAAGAACCAGCGATTCACTAAAAATCGTCGTCAAAGGGTTCGCGTGAGCCACGAATAGAGGCCACGAAACTGGCCATGGGTTCGTAAGGGCGAATATTTAAATTAATTCCCAAAACCAATTTAACTTTCATCCATCCAAAGAGCAATGGATCCCATTCGTGAGCGCTGTTTGCATCCTGGACGCACTCGCTGGCCCTGGGCTATTGCCAATTTTTCTTACCCGTTCACCGTAAAATTACGTTCGGTTCTGCCCACCACTCGCGAAGTTGCGCTACAAAATACACGTGCAGGCGTCTTCGACGTCCCGAAGGATCGGCGGGAGCGTCGAAGCGGGAACTCATCTTCGCGGCAGGACGAGCCCAATTATAGCTTCAACTCGTTACCGGATATAATGATATCCGACGAGGAACGGAGCCCGCGATTGCCCTTTTTCCCGTGAACCCATCGATTGGAAAATAACTCTTCATTATCCGGGGTGCTCCTGGAAACGCGAGAACATCCACAGTGCCCCGAAAAATGCATCAAACATACGTTCAACGCGAATATTCTTTGAATTTTTGGCAAATTTCATCTTTTATTCGCCCCTTTCGCTCACAGACGCAAACAAGAGCCAGATGGCACACTAGTCTTTTAAGGTTATTCAAGGCTACGTTAGATAACGTTTTCAAGGTTATTTCAAGGTCATCTTGCCTTTTTTTATGGTAAATCCATAATATACGTTTAACCCTTTTAGTGCCTATGCGAAGAATACCGAGTCAATTCGACGAGTTTGTTATGGTTAGAGAAAAAGCTCATAAAAACCAAACTAAGAATGATATTTACAAAATTCAAAAAGCAGCATATTACGAAATAAAGAAAGAATAAAGTAATGGCAATTGCATTTCAATATTTATTGCGAATCATGTAAATAACATAATTATAAAATATGATAAAAAGCATAGAAACAAGTTTCTCTTCTACAAACAATATTTACACATAAGAATAATCATTGTTTGATCACAGTTTTATGTAGGTCGCGTAGCAGAAAGTATAAGCATTTGATTTTCAATGATTTATTAATAAATAATCAATTCAAAATATGATGAGGCTTTGTTAAAAAGTTATTAACGTTTAAAGTGGAGCCTGAACTGAATTTTTTCTCGAAAACGCGCAGAATTTCGAGAGTATGTGTAATGATAAAAAATGATTGTAATTGACCCCTGTAACTAAATAGGATTTTTTAAAAAGTTCAGTACCTACTCGAATTTTTATTTCGATATATCGTCGTTCGGCACTAAAAGGGTTAATAATTCAATTCCAAGATTGTGAGCTATTAATCCAAGAAAACTCTGAGCAACAAGGGGAACGAAGGCGTCAAGCTCGTCCCACGTGATAGATGGTCAAACAAATCCGTCAGAAAATAGTCAAAAGATACCGTGTCGAGGTTGATCCGTTCCTCGACCAGGGAACATTTATCTCCGAGCAAACGCGAGGAATTCGCCAGAATTTCTGTCGGTTGGGAGGACTGTCACGCAGCGACGGGGCACCTTGAACACGCTATTCAGGCTTGTCGCGCGAGACGTGAGAGCGGCAACGCTATGGGAACGCGGCATAAGTGCGACACACGAGATTCCTCGCGTCTTAGATGCACACCGACACCTCGAAGGTGTACAACGGAGGATTTGGGTACCTATTCCTCGCCTGGATTTACTGCAATGGCTGGACGAGCATCGTCGTAGGTACGAGGAAGACCAAAGAAGCCAAAAGACAAGAAGACCGGAATTCTACACCGACGACCACCCCTCTCGGGCGGTATACTATAATTATGTCTTTGTTTATCGTCGTTGTTCGAGTCGAGCATTGTGCACCTTCGGGATAATAGCGTGAATTATTCACCCCCGTCCTCGCGCGGGTCTTATTCTCTAATCTGTGAATGAAAGCTGGCCCCCCAAAAGGGTTGCACCGACTCCTCTCTCTCGTTTCTCTCCTCGTCCCACTGGAACTCTACTGGGTGTCCCGTTGGAAGCTGGAGGATCAAAATCATGAAAAAGAGTCGATCAAAATGGGAGAAAAATGACTTTAGGCTCGCGACGAAGCTTTAAACGGAAGAGATGCTTTTAAACAGAATTCTGTAAAGTGGTAAACCTCTCTTCGATGGTTTCTTTACGTTACTCAGGATTTATTTTACGTCATGTCAGTTTCTAGAAAGATGGAACTTTTGAAAATTCCTATTATTTATTTAAATATTCTCAGATACGACAGCAAAGATGAGTCGAAATTTTCGTTTAGACACGAGTTTCGCCCAAGAACATGTGCACTACCAAACGAAATTATTTCCCTGCTCCTAAGTACGTTTCACCGAGGTTCTCCATTAGCTGGCAATTCACGATTTACGAAACACCCTGTATTCGAGCCCCCCCCCTCCCCCCTCCAGCCACCGTTCTGTTCGTCTCTTTTGCCGTCTACCATTTCTCCCTTAACTAGGGCCTCATTAAAAGGAATCGCTTCCATTGTGCCAGACCCGTTCGTTCGACGGACAATGCGACTTTGTCGGAAGGTGCATTCGTTTGTGCATCATCGCGCGACTCCAGGGGCTCTGTCGTGGAGCCCAGGCCCCGGAAATGATAATCAGAATCGAAGAAGATGCCTCGCGCGGCGATGTGTGTCGCGCCAGATTGCGGTAATCCAATGGTATTCACGCGCTAAGCGAATCCAGCGCTAGCGAGAACCGTGCACGAGACGAGATCTTAGCTGACGACGTTAAAATTCGCTGGTTTAGACGGCTCGCGTTCCAGATCCCTGATTAGAACTTCTGGGGAAACGTGGGAAGACAAGAAGCGAGGATAACCTTCGCTCAACGAGAACGCATTAATATTTAAAGCTCGTCTTCTCGCTCAAAACAGCGTCCTTCCGTTCATTTTAGGTTTAATCAAAAAGAAAAGTGACTTTGGGAAATGTTTATTCTAGAAATCGATCTTTATTTAAATCTTCATAGAACATTTTAACAATTTTTTTCTTCTTGTCTTTTAAACGGAAGCTGAAACTGAAACTGAGGCATTTTAGAATGACAATTCAAGGAAAAAGTGGAGAGAAATGTGTAAAATATGGCCACTTTTATAGTCGATGCAAATAAATTCGACGCTTGGACTGTATTTTAAATTTTTAAGCTGTTTAAATCTTGCAGATCGACTGTCAATCTATGCAGACGGTATGTGTGCTGATAATTAGAGTGAACGTCGAGGCGTGATCTCTAGTATGCAGGGATTAGCGATCGTTTGACTAACGCGACGCAGGCGTTGGTGTAACGTAATCAGATCGACGTCAAACTGAATCGACCTCGACGCCTAGTAGAGCTGTTGCCTCGAAAATAAGGTAATAAGCCATTTTTTAAAAAGTATACTCATTATAATATTGTACATCACATTTTTCTTATGATTTGTTAATTCTGAAAACGACTAGAAATTTCCCGTTTATAACTCTGTTGTTTTTTGCAATTAATTTTACCGGGTATAAGCTTGAATTATACCCAAATTACACTTTTATATCTACTATAGCTTTTGAGTTATGTCTTCTGGAATTATAAAGATGTTTAACAAGAAATCTGGATTGCAACGAACAGTGACGACGCTTTAGAAATATTTCGAATATAAATTGATATTTTATCGTTTGTTTAATCGGAAAATCCTGAGACACATTGTGCATTCACTCGTGTATTTCCCATTTGCATTCTAAATAACGTAGAAACGCGTGCAGTCGTTTTCTCCGCGATTAATCAACAGTATCGTAATTATATCCGTTATAAACGTTTAATGCACGAAATGTAATTTCAGGAAATTCAAGAGTCGTTTGCAGGAGGCAAAGGGCACTGTTCAAGGGCCTCCTACGTGGAACGTTTCGCGTTCTAAACGATTTTGAAATTGCGTCGTTCGACACGCAACACTGTGCTGCAACGACCCACGTGTTCCGGTTTCGAATCGTTCGAAAATCGCGCGACGTTTCCTCCATTTTGAAATCAACGCGACGTCGTTTAAATGGCCGATCGAGAAATGTCTCCCACGCGCGATTAAACGCATTTCTGCTATTCTTGGATTCTTGGATGCTTGGACAGCGTGTAAGGTAATTATTCTTACGAAAGATGGCGGACACAACGACAGAAATCCGTTTGGACGACTTTCAGAAATTATATTTGAGAACTGTTTTACAGGAAACGACTAACAACTATTCCAATTGGACAGAATTTCCAAGGAACAGAGATGGTTGAGGAGTGAAGAGAATCGAACGATCGTTTGTTAGGATTCGTGTCGAGCCCAGAGCGATCTGTAAGAATTCGCGATTCAAGATGGAGCCCGTACGGCAAAGTGAGATATATTCCGAACGCGGTTTACCCATTTCGTGAATTATGCGAGTCCACTCGCAAAGAAAATTGCTTCGTTGGGAATAAACGATGTGTACCGGCGGCGCGAACCCGTGCAACTTCGCTCGAACATTTCGAAACCGTGAGCTAGTTTACCGCGGCGAGTTTCCCAGCCATATACGCGACTATATTCGCCGGGATCCAATTATAGAATTAATTATATTTCGCGGATCGTAAAAATAGCATCCTATTTGTCGGAAACGGACTTGAACTGGAACCCGCGGTTTGCTAACGGTTTACCATTACCGCTGCTTTCGTGAAAATGAAGAAAGGAACGTTTCAGAGGGCCGTTCTAACCGACGCGACCGTTAAGAATAGTTGCACCTGAATTTCCAGACGGAACTTTCGAATCTTCAACGTGTATTCTTCGGTAACGAGTACCTTAATTTTCTGGAGCATTTGAACCAACGTGCAGATTGAACTTATAAATTAGTTTTTGTTGAGGTTTTTACTGCACAATGTATTATTTTCATTATACAGGATGTTTGGCCATCCTGGGAAAGATTTTCATGGGAAATTCTAGAGGCCAAAATAAGATGAAAATCAAAAACATCAATTTCTTGACTGAGGCTTCGTTAACCAGTTATTAGAAAATTTTAAATCGTTATAAAAAAATTATTTTTAGTTGTAGGGGTCAATTACCATCATTTTTGGTGAATAGACATACCCTCGAAATCCTATCCACTTTCGAGAAAAAAATTCGAGAATGTGTGAAATTTTTCGACAAAATTAAAAAATTTTAAATCATTCTGAAAAAATTATTTTTAGTTGTAGGGGTCAATTACAATTATTTTTGATAAATAGACATACCCTCGAATTCCTACCCATTTTCGAGAAAAAAATTCGAGTAGATGTAAAATTTGTCGACAAAATTAAAAATTTTCAAATTGTTATAAAAAAATTATTTTTAGCTGCAGGGGTCAATTACAATCATTTTTCGTTAATAGACATACCCCCGATATCCTACTCACTTTCGAGAAAAAAAATTCTTGACCGAAAATATTATGGCTGACCATATCATTGATATTGTTTGTACGCGTAACTATTAGCGCGTTTGCCTTTTTGTACGCGTACCTCACACGCCTACTTAAAATGGTGTGAGTATTTAGGGTGCTTTACAGAAGCAAAGACGATGGTTGTTCGTTAAGTCTTTATTTTAAAACAAGTAGATGACGAGACTCTTGGTGTGTATTCTGACTGAGCGTTGCTTGATTTCTGTCTAACAGTGGTATCTTTTAGCGCTTTTCGACTCGGTGAAGTTGTGGTTGGTTGGTTTCATTAGTGGAAAGGGCGAGATGGATGGCTTCTTATTGGTGGTGCTTGGGAGGAGGGTGTATCAGGAATGTTCTTGAGGCGTGTCTTAAATGTTTAAATATTTTGGGAAAATGTTTGTCGTTGGGGCAGGTATGGTTTATTGGGGATGTTTGCACGTGAGGTGCAGCTGTCGAGGAGTCTATGTTTATGGGGACGGTTTTAGTCGCTAAAATGCTTAATTGCCTTGCTTCTATGGTCTGCTTACGGCGACCCTTTTCCAAGCTACCTGCGTTGGACGCAAATATTCGTTGTTATAAAATATCCCGTTCTTAAAAATGATTTCGCTGCGCAACAGATATGTTTCACTGAAATTTCAAGCAAATCTTTAAAATATCATAACTCCTGAACGAATTTGACGATTTTAATGTTTCAAAAAGCAAACAACGCGTATTATGCCGTAGAATAAGAGGAAATTACAAAAATATTCGAAAAGTTATTCCTTTACACCGCAAAATGAGAAAACCCCCATAAAAATGGTTCAATTTCCAAACAGCCATAACTTCTACAATAGTGAATATATTTCATTGAAACTTTTTTCTAAAGTAGAGCCCATGAGTACCTACAAAAAAGTATTAGACAGCTTTTCTGTAGATCGTCAAATAAAATTAATCTTAACTTAAATGAGACATTCTACAGAACAATGAATCATTCCTGTCGAATTCAACGATATTCGCATACAGTAATGATTCTCAAGATGAACATCGTTCCAGGAATGTTCATTTTACGTACAACGTTGGCGAAATTCAACACCAGCAGACTCGATGAGCTCTAAAGGAGATCTCCCAACTTGATAAAAACGTTCAACTTACAAATCGAGTCCTACTCGCTCTAAGGGGGGGGCCAAGCAGTCAAAATATCGATTGTTTTTTGTTCGAAATACTTTTCAGAAATTCAAAATCAAAGTTTCATAACATGGTGGCGAAACTATAAACATAAACCATCACTTCTCGATGTTTTTAAAGTAATTCCTCTCATTTAGAGAGATTTGAAACTACAAAAAGTCACGATGCCTGGTCCCCTCCAACAATGGTTACCAAACTCCGCGAAAAGAGCTCGTTCAAAGTCACGGGGGACTCTGTGTGTCATCCAGAAGTTTGCACAAACTTGTACAAACCATGGCAACCATCGTCGCGTTTCCAATCATGTAGGGATAATTATCCTGTGTAGCAACGAGCACTTTTTTGATCATTTTGAAAATGGTCAAAAATGGTTACAGTTAAAGTTAAAAATTTAAAATAATTCTATGTTTATTCTTTCGTGATTTCTTTGTATAAGGAAACAATTAACTCGAAGCTGCAATAAAATATGAAAATTTGAAAATATTGTGAAATTTCGATGTTTTTAGAAATTTCCCTTTTCTGATCATTTTGAAAATCGTCAGAAATGGTTACAGTTAAAGTTAAAAATATAAAGTAACTCTATATTTATTCCTTCATGATTTCTTTGTATAAGGAAACAATTAACTCGAAGCTGCAATAAAATATGAAAATTAGAAAATATTGATGAAATTTCCCTTTTCTGAACATTTCGAAGATGACCAGAAACGGATACAATTATGCCTAAAGTTGAAAATATAAACTCTGTATTTATTTCTTCGTTATTTCATTTATGCATAATTGAATGGTGGATGAATGAACTGGAAGTTGCAATAAAATATGTCTAGGCAACCCCTCAAACTGAGACCTAAATACGCGATTTCCATGATGGGTTCGAGCCACTTTCCAACCACCGTCGTCTGACATCGTTCCACGTACACGTTCAACCCTTGCTTTGGTGGTTGTTGGGCGTACACCCTTACAGGAGGAAGTAGTTGCCCGAAGACAATGCGGGTAACGTGTTAATCCCAGGATACCGCGTGTTTATCATGGTTGGTCCAAGTATCTCGGGGGTCGTGGGAGGGTCGTTCAAGACGGCGCCCGCCATCCCTCCCGAACGCCACAAACCTCCAACGTCGTCGACCGACGTCACCAACACCCGGGACCACTAACTTACGTCGCGCGATTAAGTCAAAGACTTCGCCTAAGAAAATGGACGCTGCTAGTAGAACAAACCCGTGCTTTGTCAAACACCAGATAAAACAAAATATACACGATACAACGGAGTCACCAAATTACTATATCAGACACTGGATCTATCTACAAATTATTATAGAGGGTTATCCGAATTGAATGTCACATCTTTAAATTGAAATAAAACACAAACTATCTGAGATATTTCAGGTTTCTTTATTTTAACACATTACCGACCGATAGCCTATTAATCGACTTTTTTACCGGCCAACACTTACCGACCGATAGCGTATTAATCAACTTTTTTACCGACCAACGCTTACCGACCGATAGCCGATTAATCAACCGCTACCGGTCGGTAAAGTGTTAATATAAAGTCCACTTCATAGCATTAATCTTGGAACACGATGTCATTCGAATTTACCGCTTTTTTTTCACAACCCCGACTCGTTCTACCCAATTTTCTATTACACTGTTACATAATTAGGGTTCTGCTTCATTAATGACGACTATAATATTGTTCTTTTAGCTCGTAAATCGTTTGTGGTTTATTCGCGTAAATTTTACTTTTTAAAAAATCGCCCATAACAAAAAATGACAAATGGAGTTAGATCGCATGATCTAGGGGGGCCAGTTGGTGTCTCCTCCTCGTGAAAACAACGTCAGGCGTCGAAAACAAGCTAGAACGGAACTTGAATGTTTCTAATAATTTTCAACAATTTGTACACGTAATAATATAATTTGATTATGTTTAGAGAATCAAACCGTTTAGCAGTCTCGTTTGTTGAAAGATGCGACACTCAATTTGGATAACCCTATATTAGACACTGGATCTATCTATACAGATACTGTTATTCACAAAGAATACAGATAACTAATAAAACTAACAGAGGGTGAAATATTTCAGAATAAAGAAACATAAAAAATAATCTAATTTGTATTATTTGTATTACACTTAAATATTATGAGGTTTCATACAAACTTTGATGCACGATTTATTGGGACCTTTCCTTTCACAAATAGCTCTTTCTTACTTTTCATGGGGGTTTTCAAAGTTACAGGGACAAATTGTCCATTTTGTCCGAAAGTAATATGTCATTTTTTACGGTTCGTTGGAACGTAAAAAGAGAATCGAGATCCATACGCGGTAAGTGATATGGGTCAGCGCTTGGTTAGACGTCTGGGGAAAAGGGGCGGAAAATGAAAGCTAAATATGAAATTCGGATTCCCACGATATTTGGAGATCGTTATCTTCGAACCAGTGAACGTTTGCACAACCTAAACATCATTTTAAGTTGACAATATTATGTAAATATCGAATAATAATTGAAATTGTTGGAATGCATGTAAATGTGATAGTCTCGATCTATGCGAAATCTGTAAATGGGGAAGAAATAGGTGTGTGAATAAGAAGGTCGTGTTGGAATAATCATAGTATTGCAATTAAGTTTGTTCGTCTCTTACAATAGATATATTAGTTGAATAGAAAAGAACCACATACCGGAAAATCCCAATAGAAATAATTATCAAAATGATCTAAAAGTCAAATACACTCGTTCCTTCAATTTGAACCATCATTGCGACCAGAAACGTCGGATGTGCATCGAAATAAGTTATAATTTACATTTCGAATTAATTAGAAGCTCCCTTCGTTCAAAGGTCTCTATTATTACACACTACGTTTCGAATTACGCTCAACCAAATTTACTCGGATGTAAATGTTCGCCTTTATTCACGAACTACGCTTCGCGAAATATCTCGTGAAGCTGGTTACTTGGCGTGATAGAGAATAGGACGGTTTCGACCTAGCATATTTGGATGTAAACGCATTGTCTACGTTCACTTTGAATAAAGCCAGGAGCAAGCTTGATAAACAATTTCGTTTCATACGTTTAAAAATAATTTTCAATAGATAGTTTCGTGATCCAAAATTAGAATCTCCAGATTCGTGGAGGAATAATTCCAACTCATATCGTTAAAATCAGGTCTTCGAAGGGTGAGTGACCCCGTGGTGCTATTTATTTATAATAAATTAGCAATTAAACGGTTGACAATTCCTCGGAATATGCAATTTACCGCCCGCCACGTATGATTACCCTTGCCGGAAGATCCTTCGCTCCGCGTACGCATCTATGCAAGCGACCATAACCTGCTCAGCAGGTGCATCATCATCCCCTGGAACCTCAGCCCTGAATGCATGCATACATCAGGCTCCTAGTAGCAGAAACGAGCTCGCTGACATAGACAAGAAATTGACAGGCAGCGGAGGAAAGCTCATTGTGTTCATTTCCCCTATATATCACGGTAAAAGCACAATTACTGGAACAATTGATTATAACAATCACCAACATCACGTTACCTCTACGCTGACGCTTCTTTCTACAAAGTTGTTCTGGATACTTCGATACAAAATGAACAAATTTTTAGATAAAAACAATTTATTTGCATCAGAGACGTATTGGAAAGAGTCTCTTCCGTTTCCTCAGGTTTACTTACACGATCCAATATCGCGTACATTCGATTACTTTCTGGTCGTTCGAGGAAATTAAACGAAAAGAAAAACAAGAAGTCTGAAGAAAGGAAAAGTATCAAGAGTTTCAATTCTGTCAGCGAGTCGACTCGATTCTCGGAGAGATCAGGCGCCATTAACGAAGTTTCTTTTACAACGAAGATAACCGTCTGCTTCGTGATATTAATATCTATTATTTTCGGGGGTATCCGGCGGGAGACGTTGAGGATTTCGTCGTGACGAAACGAGGCTCGAGAACGCGAGCAATAAAGCATGACGCCGCACAGTGGTTCAGATTAGAAAATCGTGTGCCTTTTTTGTATAACTTTTAAACCGTATGTGATATTAGCATGCAACTTGAACCAGATAAGTTTGAAATGCTAAGCTATGGATAGGTTAAAGAAAAATTGTATCACAATTGTTGTTTTTGTTGTTATCAATCTTTATCAATCTATATACAGGGTGTTCGGCTACTAATGGTAAAAATTTTAATGAGCGATAGTAGAGGCCAAAATAAGTCGAAAATCAAGAATACCAATTGCCCGACTGAGGCTTCGTTAAAAAGTTATTAACGTTTAAAGTTCCACTCGTACTGAATTTTTTTCTCGAAAATGCGCAAGATTTCGGGAATATGTCTATTTACCAAAAATTATTGTAATTGACCCCCGCAACCGAAAATAATTTTTCCAAAACGATTTGAAATTTTTTTTTTTCCGTCAAAAAATTTCACACATTCTCGAATTTTTTTCTAGAAAGTGGGTAGGATTCCGGGGGTATGTCTATTCACCAAAAATCTTTGTAATTGACCCTCGCAACCGAACATAATTTTTTCAGAACGATTTGAAATTTTTTTTTTCGTCGAAAAATTTAGGCACCTAATTAATTTTTCGGTAAGGCATTTTTATTGTTAGCACATTCTTTTGTTTTGTCAACGTGTTCAAAACACCTAACCTATATTGTTTTCCTGTTTTCTCTCCACGTAGAATTTCATTAATTGGTGCGATACAGCGTCCAACGTTAATAACTTTAAGCATTAATAATTTGAGCAGTGGGACGAGGGGGGAATCAACTCTTTCATGATTATTTAGAGGAAGGTGTGCCGAGAATATTCCAATTTGTTAAAACGCGGGATTCTTTGGGACTTAAAAGATAATCCCTGTCAATTGCAAGAAATTTGAAAAATTTGTTATATTTCATTGAGCATTACTTTTCCAGTACATTCTATACGGTAATCATTAATGTAAGGAGCGGTTTTCTATCATGGAAGAATGCTCTTTACTTTAAAAGAAAGAAAACAGGAAAATATTGAATAGGAACATCAGAACTCCTGAAAGAAAAAATGCAATTTTTCTAATGAAAAACACTATCCACAAAAAATTCGACTTTAAGTCGTCATTGCTACTAAAAAACTATATCAAATTGTATAAATATCTTCATTTTCGAGACTGCTGGGCATTTAAGAAACAGTATACACTTATCAAATATCGATATGTGATAGTCGATTTTTTAAGGAAATGGCACACGGTTTTTCAATCTGAACCACTGTGCGCCGTGGCAGTTGTCGAGGAGACTCGACGAAAGCTTCCCTTTCATCTGTTCGTCGCCTCCGGGCGGCTACGAGGATGTCTAGCGTACGGTTTCCGGCGGATGTGAATCCGTCGTTAGCCAGGTGAGAGACTGGGACGCTTTGTCAGGCAATAGCCTGCCCACTGACCTGAACGTTACCAGTCTTTAACGATCCCGATCCCGGGAGTCCGGGGAACAATTATTCCGAGAGCTCGTTACTTTGCGCGTGGCGTTTCATTTCCAAGCGGATGTTCGACGCGTGTTCGACGACTGTACACGTATGTACGTATCATGGAAGATCCCTTTTGCGTGGAAAAGTAACGCGAAATGCCATGGGGGGAGTCCGTTTCGTTCGAAATAGAAATATTTCTAACATTTTTATCGGTCAAATAAACGTGGTAAATTGCCATATTTTGCTTCCATTCGTTAAGTTAAGGGCATCGATAGAAGTTCGATTCACCAAATGGTTTGTTTTTAAATTTGTTGCGTGTACTCTCGCGACCGGTAAAATTGGAGTGGCGCGAAAAGAACGCTTTCCGAAGAGTAAGTTAATACTATCGGAATAGTTGGAAGAAATGAATGTAGTACTGAACGAGCGAAGTTGACTTTTTTACTGTGTAACGTGGAATGTCTATTTCAGGTCTGATGTCGGTATTTACATGGTTGGTGGAATGTTCTTATTGGCTAATGTGTCGTGTTGTAGGAGTGTCGTTGGTTCTGAATGATTGGTGTAGTTGTTCTGTGTGGGTGTGGTTTGACTGTACTGGCAGAAAGGCCAGGCTCTGGTGAGGAAGCCCTTTCCGGGGTTGGGACGGAGTTTTCTAGTAATTTGAATGTTAGTAATAATTAAGAGAAAGCTAGCCAAGTGAAAGTGCGCGCACGTGCATTTCAGCTGTCTAGAAAACTCCGTCTTGGTTACCCTTGAGTAACAAAAGGCTGAGGGTCGTTTGCAGGCCCGGCCAACGGCTCGACCGAGGGCCTTGACTGTCGCCAACTAACCCTGCCATAAAGGCTAACTTGCGAGGTCCTGCTCGCGTCGCAACAAAATTGAATAACAATGTCAACTCGAATGGCGCAAATAGTAGATTCGTGCATTTATATTCGAGGCGCTCTTTTGATGGAAATAGTTAGGATGCAGATGTGATGGGCGCGAAAGAAATAACGAACCTGGCCAGAGTTAATCGTCGAAGGAAGGAATTGGAAACCTTTTCCGCGTTTTCCACGTGCCAGCGAAACTTTGATCGAGGATTTTGCCACATGCGGTTTGTGGCCAACAGATTGGTCAGCCACCTCGAGTCATGTAACGGGGTGAATCGGAGCACGACCCGTGCCAAAATTTCAACTTTGACTAGTTTCCTACAAACACAATCGCGCGACAAAACGTTACACAGGTTAAAAACTACAAAATTCACGAAACAAGACAAATTTAGACACGATTTATCGATTACGACGAGCTTAAATAGATAAATCGTAATGAATTTGATTTAAACTTTATCTTTTCGAAGTGTAAATGAAAATAGATCGTTTGTGTCTAATAAGTTTCATGACGATGCATCTATACATCTGTCCAAATGTAATTGCTTCCTCTGGATGTGCCTTATGTAACACGTGTATAATTATTTTACTATTTTACTATTTTACTATTTTATTATTTAGGTATGATTTTGTTATAATTGGTAAATTGTAATGAATTTAATTCGTACTTTATCTTCTCGAAATGTGAATGAAAATAGATTGTTTGTGTCTAATAAGTTTCTTTTTTCTCTTTGGTAAAAGGTGTGATTTTGTTATAATTGATAAATTGTAATGAATTTAATTCATACTTTATTTTCTCGAAGTGTAAAACATTTTTAATTTGGACAGGGAACACTCTCTCCATCCTCTATAATTGGCCACGAGTTTTACAGAGATCTTCCATGCGAAAAATCACGAAATACCTTCTCCGTTTCTCGCGAATTATTAATATGGGGAGCAAAGTGTGCGTGAATTCGTTCGAAAATGGCTGTTTCCCTGTGCTCAGCTCTATTGACGGCAAAACCCTCAAGCTTATAGGGGAATAGCTCCCATGACTGTCCCTGGGTAGCGTTACTACTTCCTGTGTAGGGGACACTGTCTCGTTAGAAAGTGTCTTTCGTGATTCGTTATTCGTTTTCTCGCTGTTTCTTCCATTATAAATGGACTCGATTCGATTCAAATTCCTTTCGAATTTGAGAATTCTACAGAATCTGAGTTTCTTTAAACCTACATATGCAACGATGAATTTAAGAATTGTTTTATGATACAGTAGAAAGAGTGCAATCGAGTCTATTAGTCCCCAATTGCACCCCTCTTGCTAAATTTTTTAACGCGTATACTAGAGTGGATCTTAGCTAATAGGGTAAACATTTTATTTCAGTTTTTTTTCTTTAACACACTCCCATAGATCGTGACACTCGATGAAGAAATCATTTATGCCAAATTTTAGCGTGACTCGATAACTAGAACACGTGTCACATTTGAATTGAAGTTTCGAAATTATAACTATTATTTAGCATTAGAATCGAATCTACTTGTATCGTCTTATTCTAAATTTATTCAATTTTAATATTTTAATAATTTTTTGGTGAAATTGTAGATCCTGTTGTCTGATCTCGCTGAAATTTTGCACTATTTTGTCAAAAATAGGGACCACCTTCCTGGAGATGGGTCTGGGTTAGGTCTGGGTTAGGTCTTTCTGGGTTTGGTTTGTCAAAAATAGGGACCACCTTCCTGGAGAATTATTTCTAGCTTGCATATTTCCCATTAAATCGACAACAAATGTGAAGTATTTATTGAGAATTCCTTTTGATCGATCCTGCGAGGAACAGAGAGGCGTTACTACCAAATATGTCGGGAAACCCTGACGATAACCGGGTCGTAGTTTATACATTCGCGAGAATAAACTCTTTGGGCGTACACGTGCTCGTAAATATTTCCTCGAGCCTTTCCACGACGATGCTGACATTTCGTGATTCAGCCAGCGATGGGGCAAGTGCACTCTTATTTCGCGTATGACATTACTGCAACGATTGCGTGAAAATAACCGATTCAGGTTGGGATCGAGACCCGTCAACTCCTGACATTTTGTCTCCGATGTTGTGTGGAATTTATTCTCGCCACTGGGGCTCTAAATATACCACGTGAAAACGTAGACTCTGACGTATAACGATTTGCTTAGATCGACCCTGAATTGCATTCATTGGCCATTGTATTCGTTTCACAAGACTCTGTTATTCTACTGTTTATAGAAGATTGATAGCTTTCAGTGCCCCCCTTGGGCCCTAACAATACACTCTTTTCTATTTTTAAAAACGAATTATCCAGGTGACCTGCCTTGAATGGCCTACACGCTCTAAGTATCATTTTTAACGAGAGTAATAGCGAACGATAAATCTCACCGTTCATAACTTTGCACAGTTAACTAGTTTGTGCCAGTTCCTGAAATTGTAGACTACACACGAGGCATACGTGGCTCTGGAAAATACTGAATTTCCACGTTCTCCGAATACAGTTCGTTCCAACCAGTTTCGTCCTATAGTTACACTTCTTAATTGACGTTCGTGTCGTTCACAATGAAAATACCTTCGTTAATAATCAATACAATAGAACATTATAATTAAATTAATTTACATTCTCCAAGTCTGTAAATTTCCTTAGTATAAAAAGTAGTCCTTTCGACTGTTTCGTTTGAAAGAGTATAAATAATTAGTCATTTTTCATTCGTGGAGAAAAAATAGATGTAATTCCATTTGATATTTTGAAAGGGAACCGTTATGTAAACGAAAAGAATAACAACGCGATAGAGGTGGAATGCAATTAGCGCAAGCGTTGCATTAAATTAATAATAACCGGATTACTACGACAGCGAAACTACTATTAAACGTGATTAGGTTGATTAACTGATACATCGCGTCAAATTTCAGAATGGTCGCTCATAACGTGTCGTGAGCATGTTATTGAAAGTCCGAGCATCGTACCAACACGTTTGATTAACCTAATTGCCTCCCAAGTATTTTCACTATAACGCCACTGACCCCGTCCGTTATAATTAAGTTTCAGCCAGGAAACCGGCAGGAAATCAGGTGTACTAAAATTATACTATTATTGGAAACTAAATACTATTTGAAGCACAACACACGTATCGAACGTAAAATGAAACTAAATTACTTTGATGCGACGTAGAAATACTCTAAAAGTTCGATTTCGAATTTAAAGGATGGAATTTTTAAATTAAAAGATTCCATTTTCTTTCTTCTATTCGACTATAACATGTTTGTAACGCTAACTCGAATAAAATTTAATAATCTCCAACTTCCAAATACGATAAAATTTTTATCCTTTTGTTAGACAACGATCGATAAGGTTTTTTATTGCCCATTTGGAAATTGCTGTTGCGACAATATTTGTTCAACAAAACGAAGCTGTAACGCAGTTATAGTTTGTGTGCCTGACCTGTTTCGAAGCATCGGTTACACAATTTCTAAGAAAACTAAACTCCTAACATAGCGAGAAGCACGGAGAAACATAAGTTCAGTTTCTTCTCGACTTCATCGTCGCGTCACGTTTTCTCGATCACGAAATCAATTCGAATCGAATCGATCGTGCTCTACGACCATGTCGACCCCTGTCCGCTCGTAATCGCTAATCGAAGTTGTTTATCTCGACCCTTCCGCGCGAAACAAGTACGAAAGCTGGCGGGAAGAGGTCGTTGAACCAAACGGAACAGTTCTCGGGCTTTAAATACGTTATTAAAGCATTCGAACGAAACGAAAATGACCGACGTGCCAATTATAACTCGATGTTTTCACACGTGGCAGCGTGTGTCAATTAGTATCGCCTCGACGGAGAAAATACAGAGTCGATCGAGCACAAACTTCGAAAAACAAGCCTCAGGGTTAATCTTGGCGCTGAATATTTACCTTTTTTTAAAATTTAAGAATTTTTATGGTCCTTAAATTGAGGACATTTTTACGAGAAGATATCGTTCGATAAAATGTGAAAAAAGAATCGATGCTTGCATGAAAAACCTCAGTCGAGGTCGTTGCGTATAACATAAAGATAATGACAAGAATCTGAATTGATTGCACGAAAATTGATTGTACTTGTTCGGTAAACGAAAGCACGCTCATTCCGCTGGCCAACTCGAGTTGTTTCCGGTCCTTTATGGTGCCAGATGCGGGATCGGTACTACGTTGCAAACGTCTTCGAGTCTCTCGCATCTGGCAAATGTCAATGTAAAAGAATGGCATTTTGGAAAACGAAAGAAACGCGACACTCGAGTTGACCAGCGAAGGGCTATATTGTTCCGCGTGTGGTATGGTCGTCGAGGCCAAATGTAGGCACCGACGACAACGGCCATCGCCGACACGCGGAACAATATAGCCATAAAAACAGACGTAGACCAGACGCAACCCCTTGTTGCGTGGATAATCCGGAGTTCCGTTTCTTCCTAAATAAATTAACGCGGCCTTCGACTTGGGGAGGAAACCTCGGCCACCCTCGCCAGCGTGGCCTGGGACTTTCCTCCACCACCGAGGTGAAGGAGGAGTTTGCTGCCAAAATGGGGCAGGAAAATGGGTCCTCCTCTCCCAAGTCGATGGCCAATCAATCGACTCACGATTCCACAGAGGAATTTGCAAAACACCCCCAAGTGTACTTCTTGGAGGGGATCTAAGCTGAGGAGGAAACGGACTCCGGACACAATTTCATTCTAGTTTCAGTCGTCAACCGACAAACCAGTTTCAATTCTCGTTTCAGTCGTTAACCGACTAAGTCTAACAAGTCTAACTAACAAGTCTGTAACAGTACAGCAGTTTTAATTGTGTTGAACGCATTTTGTTTAAGTAAGCGCAGAGGAAACAGTTCCTCCCACAGCTCAACGCGCTTGAAAACATATCATACAGTCCACTTTGTTATTGTTAAAAATAAACCATTTTGAAACCTCTCCAACACGATGACATCGCATTCACTCCAATCCGACCATCAACATTTCGGGCGCGAACAGTACTTACGAAACGATATATTAATTACACAGCGGAAACTGCACCTGGCCGCGAGGAATACTTAATTCGAATTGTACAGAAAGGTGCGAGTGCTTGTCGAATATTTCACGGTCCCTTTGATCGGAATACCGAGCACCGGGCGCCTAAAGATGACATCTTTGTTGCACGGTGATTATTTAATTGGAGAGTGAACGCCATTCCGAATCGAGTAACGGCAGTTGCGTAAGCCGCGTGAATAATGAGCGACCGCGCACGCACACGTGTGTTTACACATTCGTTATGTAAGGCTGTGACCAGTTGATCGATAGCAATTGTCTAAGAGAAGCGAATTAAAAACTAGAAACGAGGAAGATTAATTCCACGCGACGCGACGTGTCTCGAACGATCGATGAAAATGGACAAAATTATTGATACATAGAATATGTCTCATCTTGATCATCAAGGTCTAATTAAAGGTAAACTTATTTTTAAAAATATGTAGTTGTAATTGGGAGAGACTTGTCAATATTTCTAATCGTTTGAAAGCACAGTAATTAATAAATTTCTCTATCTACGTTGCAACTGCTAATACGAACAATTGCAACGTCTTAACGTTGATGCTATTTATAAACAATCCGTACAACAACACTTCAGTCACTGTTTTCTTATCACAGAGCTCCTTGAACGCGGTTAAGTGACAGTTTCCTTGCCTGGATTTCGGAGTCTGTTGACTGACAGGACGTAAATAAATGAAAACAGCAATGTTATTTCGAGCACATTCTACGCCAAATTTGGTACGCCTGGTTCTCATCTGTCCGTTATAATTTAGTCAGAATACTGGTTTATTTTATTCACGCTAACGCAAACAACGCTGAACTTGCGTGAACTGGTGTTACTTTATGCCAAGAGAGGTAAACATACGTTAATATGAAATAACTCGTTGAAATACATTATGCATATATACATCTGTCAGAATGTAATTACTTCCTTTGGATGTACCTTATTTAACACGTGTATAATTATTTTATTATTTGATTATTTGATTATTTGATTATTTGATTATTTGACTATTTGACTATTTGACAATTTGACTATTTTACTATTTTACTATTTTATTATTTTATTTTATTGTTTTATTTACACTTTTTCCAACAATCTGTAGTAACAAATGTAGCTCGTAACGCTCTTGTTACCGTGTATCGATGAATGGTCGATTACATCACAGACGAGATATATGAATAGACGTCTCACGTAATGTAATTTTTCGGCCGGAGTTTCTGGGGTCCCGGGACCCCATTACCATTTTCGTGTCACTCGCTACGTTATCAACAGATTCAGAAATTAACACAAGAGGAAGTGAGACAGAAAATAAAATTACATAAATTTTATTATTTTTTAACGGAATTAAAGCTGTAGGGTCCATCATTGGACATTAATCGATTAATTTCATTGGAGAAATCAATCGATTAAGAGTATTTAAAAATTTCAAGATTATTAAAATTCCTAAGGATGTATTTCATTGATACGTACACCGCAAATTCTCTATTTTTTATTTTAAATTGTAATACATCATTTATTAAAAAAATTACTCGGCAGAAACGTATTTGCGACTCGAAATCAGTTTAATCAGACTGTGCATCGGGGCCCCGGAAACTCCTCATTCCTCGCTTTCGCACACTATGCTCAATTGCGTGTACGTGAGCTCGTTGAGTTTCGGAAGAGCCGAGAAGAACAGGCTGATACTCGCTTTCCTTCTCGCTCTTGCATCGCTGACGTCGCTTACATTTCTCGAAAGCAAGCCTGGCATCGCCAACCGTTCGAATCGTCAGTAAACGACAAAAGCCATCGTGACTGACAGACCTTACATTTCTCGAAATCGGACCTGGGCGCTTTTTAAGATTCATTGACTTTCCATACGAAGCGACCATGCGTTATACATATACATATACAGTATTGTCTCTCTATAGCCGCGCGTTTTCGGATTCTCTATAGACGCGAAGCTATCCCCACTACTTCGTTTGTAATCACCGCGCCGCGACATCGGGTATCGGATATGAAAGAGAAAGCCGAAGAAAAGTCGACGAGCCCCATCCCCCTTGAACGCTCGAGCGTGAAATCAAAGAAAGCCGAATAGACTACTCGTCTCTCAAGTTGCGTGCGCCCGGCCCCGACACGCGCGGCTATAGAGAGACAATACTGTACATGTTATACATGCTAGGAACTATAAATTGTATAACTTTCGTTGTATATCTACTTTCTAATAACATGGGAAAATTTTAAAATATAAAATAATGTAAGAATACTGTAGAATTTTTGCAATGGAGAATTATTGAAAGAAAATGAGGTAATTATTTAGGAAAGGTCGGGTCTCACAGATTTCGATGATTTTTGAATATGTTGTAGAAATCAACATTTTGAGCAACTTTTTCCTATACATATAACCGCCGCTCGGCCTTAGTTTTCGAGATTTTTCTTCAAAAAGATCGCTACTACACAATGAATTCTGTCTATATGTAAGTACATGTCTGTGGCTCTGTATTGCATCAGTCCACGATCGTTGCTTTTTTTTCTTGTTTGTATTAGTCGGCATGACAACCGACGACAAATAATGTATAATGTGTCAAGCTAAATCTAGTTCTGCATTGTTGTCAAAGGTTCGAATATTCTGAAGTATGGAACTCGCCAAATACATTATGTAGGCTATTTAGGTGAATTCTTCTTCCGTCGACAATATCATGCTAATGATCTAATAACGTGTATCAAACCTTGAAATGAGAACACAAAACTTAATGTAAAATTACATTGATATTCATTTGGTTGTTTAGACTCAATCGTATTAATAGTATAAATATATGAACGCACGTCCATAAGCGTAGTAAAAAAATGTCTTTTTTAATAGTTAACCCTTTGCACTCGGCACCTTTTCGGACGTTAGCTATCAGCAACTCGACGCTACTTTCTCGCGAAAACGTAAACCCTTGAATCGTGATATTATATGGTACAACTTTGGAACCAAGTAAGGCATTGTGTTGAAATTTGGTTTATATGTATTTATGGACATTGAAGAACACATATTTACAATACAAAATAAAAATTTATTTCTCATAATTTTCTATGGTATGGTAAATTCTGAAACAATTCCCAATATACATAGCAGGTTGATTTATACATGTTTCACAATAAAATGTTGTTTGACGTCTTTCTCCTGGTGTTTTCCTGTCGGAACAAATAATGCAGTCCCGGTTTCTTTGGCCTACATTTGGAATATATAGCTTATTATTCATTCTATTGTCCGACAAAGAACGTTCATTTATTTAGATTATAACTAAGATAGCAATAGGAATGGTTCGACTTTGAGTGAAGTTTCGATTTTACGTTTATAGTTTTTTACGTTTACGTTTTATGTTCTTTATGTTAAATAGTTTTAGTAAACATTAAATAATATAGTTTATATAGTTACGTTTATTGTCCACGTGTTTGAATCCGACCATACGCCTCTGACCATCCTCGACAATCCTTCCACTTCCAACGTAAAAACGGCTGATATATTTCTCATTTTAATAGAATATTTCCCATTTTAATAGGAAAGTACAGGAAAACATGTGTTTCTTAAAAAATTGCGGTGAAATCAGTTCATTCTCCTTAATCACTAATAAACTTTCATGTCCCCTCAGAGGGGACAACCGAGTGCAAAGGGTTAAAATATGTTCATAAAATATTATCGTTTTAAAACGTGTATTTCCGTAAAAACAAATTTTTTTAATTTTTTCTTCATTATGGTATATTGCTTATACATTGTATATGCCTACACAGGTCGGAAAGTCAAAAATGCCTAGGCAGTCGAGAATCTCGGCTCGAGAATATGCGAGATCGAATTTCAGCTGTGTTGAGAGCAAGAAGGATAGACTGACATTCGCCGCCTTTCTCGAATCTACGAAGCTATACGAAACGCCAGAACTCATATACAAGGTGGTTGGCATTAGTGTGTGTGAGTGGTGGGGCAGTTCCCTTTGGGCACGGGTCTGCCGTCTGATAATACTGCACTGTCTTTTCCAATCCCTCCCATAATCAACTCACATGTATTTACGTACACACTCAGCTGGCAGCCCATCAATACTAATTCAGTGCCTAGTTTCTCAACTAACCGCCATCCATGAGAAGAGGCCGCTAAAATCACCTCCGAATTTTCAGGTCGGTATGGCAGTCAGATTCGGCCGCGAAAGTCCATAAGGTGAAAGGTCTATTCATATATCTCGTCTGTGATGCTAGAAATACGTGTTGACAAATGATAACTAACGTTACCTTCTGCTAGCACGTGTGACCGTATGCTAATGTCTACTGTACGTGAAACATTAATTTAACTCCCACTTCTCAAGTTTCAGGTGTGAATAAAACACTAGATTCGAGTTTGAATCATACCAGCTGAGCTATATCGAACAGGATTAATTCAACAAGAGCGAAGACTATTTGCATATATTTTAAATCTGTTTAAATATCGCGTTAATTCGACGTGCAAGAATAGTAGAATATTATTCGTCACCCGGTATTGTTTTTCTGCGTATGTAACATACTCGAGAATGTTCGGCTCTCATGTCCGCTACGCGTAAACAAGACCGGATACAAAAACGGTCACATATGAATTTCTTCGAAACATCACGCGATCGACCAAACTACGCAGAATTTCAAGCTAACGTTTCGAAACGCGTATGATAGAAAAGGAAAGACAATCGAGAGATAGACAAAGACAAACTCAAATTCGGCTACAGCGCCGCCAGTCGGAAATCGCTCTCCGAATTTGACTCTCCTTGTTAAGCGAATGACTCTTGATTTGGAAACGGCCGAGAGCAGATGGGCATACGATCCCGCTCCTCCGTATATACCAAATAGAACTGATAGTGTAGAGATTGTCGTTCTTTCGAGCCAGTTAAGAACGTGGTGAAGAAGGTGCAGTGCGAGAACGGATTGGGGTCCGATCCGGTAACGCAAATACTTCCGCTACACGTTTTAACTGGAGTGAAAAAGAGTCGGAAACGCAAAGAAGTGCAGTACCTAAACGGATTGGGATACCATCCGGTACCAACGACACTTCCGTTTCTAACGAGGAATCTCGTGGGTTATTTCCGAAAGTTTCTAGTGCAGCAGTGGTAAAAACCACCTAAGACTGAGGAAAAAGGATACGTATCGTTGGACCGATCGGTCGTATCCGAAGTTTCGAGTTTGACCTACGAACCTCCCTTGACTGTCGAACGGTTAAAACCCCACCTAGACGGACCACGTGGTGTATTCCGTGGGTGGACTTGCCGCCCTCCAGTCGGTGCTAGGAATTTAAATCACGTGTCCAGCATCAGGCGACCTGCTGAAGCGGTATTTCGAAAATACGCCAACGTGTGCGTGGAATACCGCTCAAGAGCAACAGTGGGAAACGTACGCTAACCGTAAGTCGTTGTGAACGCAGACAAGGTACAGTCCCACACCGTACACGGACGGATTACGAGGACGGTAAGAAACCGAGGATTCGACAACATTTGGAGCCTTACAACCTCCATCTGTTGCCCTTTCCTACGACGGTCGAGATAAAGCAGTATAGGAAGAATCGAGGTATAATCTCGTCTTCCTTAGAACTGCAATCAGCTGTTTCCCGGTTTAAAGGGAACGCACACATAAATAAATACAGTCCACCTGTTTCGCCGCGTAACGCAGCGGCAGAGAATCCCCGCTCCTGAGTGCGACAAGCACAGCTAGGAGCGCGAGAACTTCAGAACGAGACGGAAAACGTGACTAACGTTACCGTGTATTTACACCAAGTTCCGTCCTTTTTGTTACAGAGAAGAGTGACGCCAGCCGACGACTCGTCCAACGAGAGGCGGATTACCGCGCCAGACGACGAGGCGATTGACTTTTAATTTTTATTTTAATTGTTAAAAGCGGCAAACGGCCAAAAGTTCTGTTTATTTCTGTTCAATTTTCGTTCTGAATTAGTTTATTTTATTTTGATTATTACAAGTTTTTATACGTTTCGTTTGTTTTGTTTCATTCTTTGTTTTTCCAAATAAACGGCGTCGTCGACAATCGACGACGCGAAAATACAATTAAAACAAACGATTTACTTTTCCTACGTCCTACTCCTTCGTAATCCGGACACCCGTTAGACGAGGTTCTCAAATTAATATTTGAGCCCTCCATATTCTAATAAAATCCGATACGGGAGTATTTATTTATGAGTTCGGTTTTCTTATAATTAGACTGCGGATTTTTATGCAAATTCATATATTTATTAATAAAATTAATAAAATAAGAGCTTCGTAGAGGGTTCTTTCAACCCCTAAATACAATAATTCTTATCTTACTTGAGTTTTTGTTATATTTTTGCATATTAAATGCATTCTATTGTTTTTTGACAATCTAAATTTCCCATAAATGCATAAATATCCGCAGTCTACTTATAATATTTCATTCCACGTTCCTCCAGTTATATGCAGTTCGACAAACACAACGGA
The DNA here is from genome assembly GCF_013123115.1 of Colletes gigas. Lineage (NCBI taxonomy): Eukaryota > Metazoa > Arthropoda > Insecta > Hymenoptera > Colletidae > Colletes > Colletes gigas. The sequence continues at coordinate 124,900 of NW_025106664.1, forward strand.
ATTAAAATATTAAAAATGCTACTGTAGCGACCGGTCGTGCGCACATGGGAAAGTTTTTCTCTCGTGCAAACGGCCCACGTAATTTACGACTCTCGTTCGTCGAAGCTGTTTTTGAGGAAGATATTTTCCAGGCTCGCGTATCGAATGCGTTTAGTAAATTCTTTTCCTAAGTCCCTCAACAGCAAATAGAGACCGTTGTAAATTAGGGATTTCCAGAGGACACTCGAAGCGTACCCATCGGAGTTTCGCCAAGTGTGCCCAGCGCGGGTGGTCCGAAGGAAATCTTGCAGTGAATGCGCAACGTCGTCCCCCTCAATCGCCACGCCGTTTCGAAAACAAGCACGCCGCGGGCGTAAGAAATGGGCGGTGATTTGGGAAAAATAAACGGCCCTGATTGGAAAGGCCCAACGCGTGGGGTTAACCAATCAGGGTTGTTTAACAATTTTGCCAGTGCGACCGAGGGGTCGACATGGGGACGAGCGAGGAATAACTACACTTGGTTTTGTGCGCTCTAACCGAAAACAACGGAAAAATAAAGAAAGTCTTGTCACCCCACAAAAAGTGTTTTCCTACAACAACCTATCCCAACACTACTGTTCATGTAAATGTAAATTAACATGAAATTATAAATTAAAATACTTCGTAAAAAATAGATTTTTATGGTCCCTTGACTGCAACGTGCCTCTGACAGATGTGTTAGTGAATAGCTCGTTGAAACGACACGAAATCGTGCATGTTATTTATTCATAATTAAACAATATCAACATCATAATTTTCAGGCAAATTAATTCGCCTCTAAAAAGCTTGATATATTTATTCGCCAGCAACGTTTAAAAGATTTGTTTGCTCGTCCGTTAGCATCGAATCGAAGTATTTTGTGTACGCTGTTCCGAGATTATTTGGGTCGTTGCACCTCGGATGAGGGTTCGTCCGGCGACTGGATGTCGTGTCAGAGTCAGCCACATTAGCTGTTCGTAATAAGTACCCGGACAAAACGACGCCACTAATCAAGACCTTTCTTCGTGGCGTACGAGAATACCAGGCCATTCTGGCGCACCGCCTCGCCAAGCATTCGCTAATAAATTCTTCGCGGTGACATGTGCATCTCTCCAGTCATTCATGTTGCTGCCATTGCAATCAACCCCAACCGGTCCGCGGTGCAAGCAGCACGAATGAATTCACCCCATTTCTTCCCTCGCGATTCACCCCCTGTCAGACTGTTGGGGCGCTCAGCCAATACAACTCTTGCAACGTAATCGTCAACACGGAATCTACCTAACTTGTTTCCATCGTTCCATGTGGGTGGAATAAATAAGACTGACACCTCAACCCTACGACACGAGTGACACAATCGTAATTTAACAATTTAAAAATTGAAGAATTAAAGAAATAATAATATAACACCACAAAGTCGTTATAAAGGTCTCAATCTCAAGCTCAAGTTTGATTTCAAAGAATGATGTGTCTTCGAACAGGTAAATTAAATTCTTCTATCGTGACAATACAAACGAGAATTAAACATCCTGGAAAACACTCGAGCTCTCTATTACGGCTTCTGTCTCCCCTAATTAAGAATCTCCCCATCTCGAATGCACTACTATTTAGTATACAAAATGTACCCTCGTGGTAGAGGAGTTTTCTAAAAGCAGGGATGCAAGGAAACGTGTTAAACATCCGTAAAACTTCAACTACATCAAAAGTTTGCTGCCCGTGGTCCTGGCTCACCGAGATTCGGGAGAAGAAAGCAGAGAAATTTCTTGAGGGAACAAAACTTCAGGAAGGATCCAATTTGCGTACGCGATCGAGCGCTGGTCGAACGAAGACGTTTTTATTGTTGCGTTGAAAGCCTTTTGGGATCGAATATGTGTGTTTTTTCACCCCCAATTTGTCGCGACGCGTGCACGTTCGTCGTTGCAACAACCGTGCTATTTCGAGGGGAACGCAATGTTGGAATCCGTAACGCGGTAACGAGAGGCGCGCGACTGCTGTCGCACTGTGTCACGCGAACTAAATTAATTTCGCGATAAGCGACACGGCTACTTGCCGGAGTTACCGCGGATCTAACGAGTGAATGCATTCCGGGCGCAATGTGCGACTACAGTGTCGTTTAATTATATTCATACGGTGTCTAATAATGCCTGAATAATAGAAAAGGTTGGTTCGTTTTGCTGGTTGGTGAAATAATAATTGACGAAATCACAGTTGTATATTCACAAGAATCTATGTATAATACAAAGTAAGACGTGTTCGATGTACAGAGACGTCGACAACACGCACAACACTTGTATAAAAAGCCCAGATAACACCAATAGAATCTCTATGATAGCACAGATGACTTTTAACAGTCTTTTGAGAAAGAAAATAAGCTTATACTGGTGTTGGGCAGTCAAAGAACTTGAATTTTTGAGTCTAGATGTGGTACGTAAGTTCCCTGTCGACAAATAAAAATGCAAAGTTCTCCCAGCTGGAATTTATCGACCAGGTGGCCACTTCGTCGAACGGGATCGAGAAATCGATTCTTGGTAGTCGATTCGCGTGTCCACTGGTTTGACGTATCCCACCTACCCTTCCGCGACGCTGTGTTCGCTACCAAATTATTGCAGCTCATCGATCATCGAAATTTGACACTTATATGCACCGAAATCTCCTTAACAGTGCCACAGCCCACGTACCGAATATGATCGATTGCTCCTCGTTGTGATTGATCCGCGGCTACCGCGTGGAATACCTAGAGAGTCGAGGAATCGCCAACCTCCTTTGAGACTGGGTTGAAACTCGCGCGATGCGAGCCACGACGAAATCTCGATGAGATAGGGAAGTGGGTCGAGTCGCGTCTCGACGCCTGTTGATTCGAATATTATCGGAAATCGACGGGAATCGTAAACGTTGCTGGGATTCAAGTGAAATCAAACTTACAAATTTTCACTCTTGCGCGACCATAACGTTATCGCGAGGCTACCAGAAAAGGTGATTACTCTATCAGAAGACAAATTAAGAGTGGATTAAGAGGTAGAGTCCTAACAAGTAGTGTTCGGATTACCAGGCACCCAGTTATTCGAATAACTATAATAAAAGGTGGACAAATTTTTCGAGTGAAATTAAAAAATTTTAAATGGTTCTAAAAAAATTATTTTTAGTTAGGAGTGTCAATTAGAATCATTTTTGGTGAATAGACATATCCCCGAATTCCCACGCATTTTCGAGAAAAAAATTAGAGTAAATACAGAAATTTTTGGGCGAAATTAAAAAATTTTAAATTGTTCTAAAAAAATTATTTTTAGCTAGAAGTGTCAATTGCAATCAATTTTGGTGAATAGACATATCCCCGAATTCGTACGCATTTTCGAGAAAAAAATTCCTTACCAAAAATATAATTTCAAGCTTGAAATGTCACTCCAAAATTTCATGCGTATCTTTAAAACGTCATAACTCTTGAAGGGATTGGAGAATTTTAATGATTAAAAAGGCAAACTACGTGTATTTTAGTGCAGAATATGTACAAATCGCAAAAATATTCGAGAAGTTGTTCCTTAACCCCGTAAAATGACAAAAACCCCATAAAAGTGATCCAATTTTCAAACAACCATAACTCCTACAATAGTGAATATATTTCAATGAACTTTTTTCTGAGGTAGAGCTCATAGGTACCTACAAAAAAGTACTAAACAACTTTTTCATACAACGTCAAACAAATGTAATAAAAATGAAAACCGAATTTTTAAGAAAAATTGACAGGGTCTATTTTTCAGTGAAAAAAAAAAATTCAAATCTTTCTAAAAAAAATACTCTTTTCTGCAGGGGTTAATTACAATCATTTTTGGTCATTACACATGGCCCCTAATTCCTATCCACTTTCGAGAAAAAAATTCATGAAAATGGATAAATTTTTCAACAAAATTAAAAAATTTCAAATCGTTCTGGAAAAATTATTTTTGATTGTGGGGGTCAATTACAAACATTCTTGGTGAATACACATACCCCCGAAATCCTACGCATTTTCATGAAAAAAAATTCTTTACCAGTTTGGCCAATTCTTATCAGAGTTGACTATCAGAACATGCGTAATTTGTTTCCCGAACAGTTGTTATCAGGCAGGTCTGGGAATTCTCGAATCATTTGCAGATAACTGGATCCCACGAACTTGGAATATTTGAATATGAATTGAAAATTAAGTGTGCAAAAGAACGATGAACTTTCAGACAGGTGATCCACTGGACAAAATATTCGAATAGTATTCGAATTGGCAATTACCCGAATGGATATCCAAACAGCCAAATCCTCGAAGAGATACAGGAACAAATAATACGAGCTATTTTTATCGAGAATATCGCGCGAGAATTCCGTGGAAGAGACGATCGCTAAAAACTATCTCGAATCGCGCGTTTAATCATGGACGAGACAGTGGATTTTGGAGAAGTGAGATGCTGTGCAGAGGCCAGTAAAACTCGGGTTTTAAAGGCACGAAAAATCGTGTCTCTCGAAAACGGGGAAGATGATATCTTGGAAAACGTAAAAGGGATCAAAGAAAAAAAAGAAAATCAAAATATCGAGCAATCTCGTAAAACTATAACGTCGAGATCAGCTTATAAATTAACATTTCGAGGGTTTCAAGCAATCTGAACTTTACAATTTAATTTACAAAACAAGTATCGAATATTTTTATTCGAGATCGACGCGTTGCCTTGTTAGATTTGGCTCGCATAAATTTCTGAAAGGGACTGTTCCGAGTCGGAGCGTCGTAAACCGCTCGAGGCGTTCAAAAAGTAAGCCAACTGGAAAAAGTCGGGTACCGCGGTACAAGAGAATCTCCTTAGGACACGAGGTCTAGCAAACGCCGGCATAAAACAGCATCAAGAGACTCCGCCGCCGACAATTTAACGGCGCCAGCCATTCGGGGGAGAGGAACGGTTCGAAAGTCCTCAGTCGATCGCGAACGAACCGTGAAATCGATGAAACGAAACCCCGAAACACGATCGACACGCTTGAATCATTTACCCCGGCAATTCATCGCGTCCGTACAATTTTCTCTGGCCACCATCGTACGAAGCGTTACAATGTAACGCGGCGAGGTGTGACGATAATGAGGGTGCGAAACGGGCTGAACAGGAAACGAGGGAAAGGTGGAGATGTCGAGAATGGCTCCAAAGATCCACTCGAAGACATCGATCGGTTATCCGTGGAATCAACTAACTCGTAAAAATAGAAACGCTAACACAACTTATTTTTCAGAAGAATTACACAATTTTTTTATACTTCTTTCACTCTGTAGATTGACTGGTACCTGTTATTGGGTACACGATGGTAGCTAGATGAGGATGTGACTTTAGAGTGATAGAGTGAAGAAGATTAGAGAGAACTCCATGAAAAATTTCTTAACGAAACGTTTTAGGTCGATTAAACTGCACCCGTGAGCGATAGAAAGAGATCTCGTTGCTTATTACGCGTAACGTTGTTGCACATTGACTCTGCTGCGTGGACTCTCGCGGCCGGTAAAATTGGAGTGGCGCGAAAGGAACGCTTTCCGAAGAGTAAGTTATTACTATCGGAATAGTTGGAATAAATGAATGTAGTACTGAACGAGCGTAGTTGACTTTTTGACTGTGTAACGTGGAATGTCTATTTCAGGTCTGATGTCGGTATTTACATGGATGGTGGAATGTTCTTATTGGCTAATGTGTCGTGTTGTACGAGTGTCGTTGGTTCTGAATGATTGGTGTAGTTGTTCTGTGTGGGTGTGGTTTGACTGTACTGGCGGAAAGGGCAGGCTCTGGTGAGGAAGCCCTTTCCGGGGTTGGGACGGAGTTTTCTAGTAAATTTGAATGTTAGTAACAATTAAGTGAAAGCTAGCCAAGTGAAAGTACGCGCTAGCAACGCACGTGCATTTCAGCTGTCTAGAAAACTCCGTCTTGGTTACCCTTGAGTAACAAAAGGCCGAGGGTCGTTTGCAGGCCCGGCCAACGGCTCGACCGAGGGCCTTGACTGTCGCCACCTAACCCTGCCATAAAGGCTAAATTGCGAGGTCCTGCTCGCGTCGCGACATACCGGCCCCCTTGACCGATTACGGTCAACAAGTAAAGATTTTACAGAAGATTATTTTACATGATGAACATTAAAATTTAACTTATCTATATACTGTACAAAATTTGTATGAGGCAGGTTGTAAGTCTGCATGTCTCACTGTGTAGGTGCGTGTATGTATGCGTGTTTGTGACTGCTGACGTCTGTGAGTATTTTATAAATGTTTAGAAAGTGTGTTCTAATATTGTCGAGTGTAGCTTAAAGTTTAGTGTGTAGTTGTAACTATTTACAGAGTGTCTTGTGAATGTAACTTAACATCTAGTGATTCGAATATTCTAATTATATTTTTTTCTTTTTTATATACATATATACATATACATTGTTTCGGTGTTGTATTAGGCAGAAGGTATTCTGGATTTGATAAATTAGTCCACTGGCAACGGCGATAACCTTTTGACGGATCTTTTATATTCGCCTGCTATGGTTTTTACCGTTGCGACGCGGGCGATGCTGTCGTCACCAGGGTGGACTGCGATGACGCGTCCCAGGGGCCAGCACATAGGCGGCACATTGTCTTGGTGCACGATAACCAGCGTGCCTTCCTTGACCTCGGTTGGGGTGTTGGTGTGCCATTTCCTGCGGACTGTCAAGTGGTGCAGATAATCTTTATGCCAGCGCGTCCAGAAATGCTGCTTCATCTGCTGAACGTGCTACCACATTGTCAGTCTGGATGTTGGAACATCCGTAACGTTCGACTCATTGATACTGGTGATCAAGTCGCCGATAAGGAAGTGACCGGGCGTAAGGGCGGTAAAATCGTTCGGATCGGATGTTAGTGGTATGAGTGGGCGAGAATTTAGTATGGCTTCAATTTCTGCGAGATATGTGGTCATGGCCTCGTATGTTAGCAGGGTTTTCCCGACGGATCTGAGTAAGTGGCGTTTTACCTGCTTGACCGCTGCCTCCCATAATCCACCAAAGTTGGGCGCGCGCGGGGGAATGAAATGCCACGTGATGTTATTATTGATAGCGTAGTGTTGTATGACGCTGTCGGTGATTGAGGCTCTGAACGAGCTGTGCACTTCGCGTAATTCGCGATCAGCACCGACGAATGTCTTCGCATTGTCCGAATAAATATCGGACGACTTTCCCCGTCTCGCGAAAAACCTTTTGAGGGCCGCCAAAAATGCATCTGTGGTCAGATCGCCGACCAATTCAAGGTGTACCGCCTTCGTCGAGAAGCACACGAATACGGCTATATATGCCTTTACGGTTTTGGTGTTGCGTACGCGCTTTTCCTTTATAAAAAATGGGCTGCAGTAATCGATACCAGCCCTTGAAAATGGACGGTTAAAGGTAATGCGGTCTTTGGGTAGGTTGCCCATTTGGTAGTTTGTTATTTTCGGGTTTGCCCGATAGCATGATACGCAGGTACGAATGCACCGTTTCACCGCTTGTATGCCATTAATTGGCCAATAGTTCTGCCGAACCGCGTTTAAGGTGCCTAAGACGCTTGCATGGAAGTGCCGCAGGTGCTCGTGGCGAATGATCAGGGCCGTGAGATGGTGTTTTGCCGGTATGAGGATTGGGTGCTTTGCATCGTACGTAGCATCGGATTTGATGATGCGACCCCCCACGCGCAAAATTCCCTTTTCGTCCAAAAACGGGTTTAATGTTCGAAGTTTACCCTTGTATGAATGTGGTGTTTTGATTAGTGATTTGATATCATCGGCAAATTCTGTTTGTTGAACGAATTTTAGGATTCTTTGCCGCTCGAGTTTCAACTCGTCTAAGCTAAGGGGTCCCGTTTGCCTTTGTTTAGTCTTTAAAATATGGTGGAATCGAAGGCAATATGCAATGGTACGTTCTAATCGCCCCAAGGCCGAAAATCTGTTTATGATTGGAATTGTAGGAGTGGCTGTAGCCAGGGACACTACGGTACGGCGCTCCGGCACCTCGGCAGGTAGCAACGCGTTAAACGACCATTTGTCCTCTGCTTGTCGCAACCATTGAGGACCGGAAAACCAATCATTGATATTTCTTAATTCCGACGGCTCTACACCCCGCGATAAGCAATCAGCTGGATTGTCCTGCGACGGAACATGACGCCATTGACCCTCATCCGTTGATTGCTGGATTTCGCTCACACGATTCGCTACGAATACCTTTAAGGTGTGAGGAGGGGTTTTTAGAAAGTGTAATACAATCATTGAATCTGTCCAAAAAACGTTCTGTTTTGTTCTTATTTTGAGGGATTTTTCCGCGGCGCTAAATAATTTTGCAAGTAGTACCGCGGCACATAATTCTAGGCACGGTAAAGATTGTAGTTTTAGGGGCGCGACACTATTTTTTGAGCAGACTAAATACGCGAAGTGATGTCCGGATGTGTTAGTGGAACGCATGTATATACATGCCCCGTACGCTTTCTCACTGGCATCGCAGAACCCGTGTAGTTCCAACTCGATGTGCTTATCGCAGATGATTCTGCGCGGTATTGACAATTCCCGAATGTTTTTCAATTGCGATTCAAAAACTTTCCATTCGGTATGTAACGTTTCTGGAATGGATTCATCCCAGTTCACGCCTACTTGCCAGAGCTTTTGCATGAATATTTTGGCCTTGACGATAATGGGCCCCAACAAACCTAACGGGTCAAAAAGTTGAGCCACGCGTGACAGTATGGCGCGCTTTGTTACCTGCCTAAGGGGCTCATGCCTTTTCACCGCGTAACCGAGCGTGTCGTGTACCTGGCTCCAGTACAGACTAAGCGTTTTTCTAAATTCGTCTGCAATTATGTTTGTACAGTCGCTTTCATTGTAAGCAGTTACGGATTGTAGCAGCTTTACATTGCTTGACGACCATTGTCTTAATTCGAAGCCACCCTTTTTTGTTAACTCGATTAGCTGGTCGCGAACTAGAGTAGCCTCCTCTACCGTGTCGGCTCCCGTTAAAAGGTCGTCAACGTAGAAATCAGATTTCAGTACAGTTGCTGCGCGGGGAAACTGGGCGCCTGCATCATCCGCTAATTGGTGAAGTGATTTGATGGCCAGGTAGGATGCAGACATGGGGACATTTAGATTCTCGCGCCAAAGTATCTTGTGGAAATGCCGATCTTCCGGAGCTAATTTTATTTGGCGGTACATTTTGGCTATGTCGGCGGTTAAAACGTACTTATGTACTCGGAATCTGGTAACTATTGCGAATAGGTCTTCTTATATGGTGGGACCGATCATTAGCGCGTCGTTTAAGGATACACCCGTGGACGATTTCGCGGATGCATCGAACACCACTCGAATTTTAGAAGTCACGCTATCTTCGTTGTGCACCGCGTGATGCGGAAGATAGTAGCCATTAAATTTGGAACAGAATTTAAGCGGAGTCATGTGTCCCAAGCTCTCGTATTCGCGCATGAAGCTAATGTATTGCTCGCGTGCTACGGGATTACGCTGAAGGGCCTTTTCCAGGGATAAAAATCGCTTCATAGCAGTGGCATAGGATTCGCCCAATTGCTCGATTTTACTGTTACACGGCAATCTGACGATGTATCGTCCAGATGCCGAGTCGCGACGCGTGTTAATGGAATAATGCTCTTGGCATGCTTGTTCTTCTTTCGAAAGCAATTTTTCTCGAGGAGTTTCCTCGAGCTCCCAAAATCTGGCCAATTGTTCATCTAGCGAGTTTATTGCCATATTACAAACTACCGCCTTGGAATTTTTATGGCTAGGGGTTTCACCAACAACTAGCAACCCTAGTAATGTTTTACGTAGCATGACTGTTGGTTGTGCCAATTTAATTTGGCCTACGTTAAGTAGGTGCCAGAATAATTGTGCCCCTAACAGGCCGTCGACGGTTGTGGGTTTATGGAAACTCGGATCGGCCAGTAGTATGTTTTTGGGTAGTTCTAGTGCTTGTATATATATGGCGTCGTGTGGTAAAGGTAGGGTAATTTGTTTAGCAATTAAGAATTTTATCTGGGCGTTGAAATTAGTAGTGCGCGACTGTATACGAGCTGTTATGTATTCCGTTATTTCCGATTGCATGTTACTCATACCGGTGACCGGAATTTGAGTTTGAGAGAAGGGCAGATTGAGTCTCTTGGCAGCGATGCGGTTGCCGATTCTCATCTATAATTTCGATGACGGCAGTGGATAATATGACGCGACTTTCTATGGCGTGATTTAAACAAGCGACATTGACGCGACTTGCTGAAGGCTGAGGTTCTACCGGTGTGTCGGTGTGTAAGAAGGTGTTATGTTTTTTGTGGCATACCTTACAACCACTGCTGTTGCATGTAGCTGCAGTATGCCCCTTCTTTAAACAATTGGAACAAAGCCGCTTATCCGAAGCAATTTTTATCCGCTGGGATACCGGAGCCGCGCAGAATGCGTCGCACGCGAAAATCGCGTTAGGTCCGGTGCACAAGGGACAGCTGACTTGTGTCGTCACATGCACCCTTTGGGCCGTATAATTATTATTGTTTACGGGCCGCGACGCGAACTGATGCTGTGGTGGTCGTGCTGTGAAAACGTCCGCCTGACGCGTACTAAACGCCGGACCCGCCGGCTCGATATCTTGTCATCGATTGTGCAAGAATTTGCATAGCACGTCGAGACTAGGGAACGAGTTGTCGCGCGTGTGCTCCTTCCATTTCAGGTTCGTTTCCTGATCTAAACGCGATAGGCACATGAAAATTAAAAGCGTGTCGGCAGACGGCTGTTTTAGTGTTTTGAGCGCTCGATAATGCGATTCCAAATCTGTTAAGAATGGTCGCAGATTGCTATGCGTTACTCTCGTAAGGTGCGGTAAATTGAACAAGGCGCGTACGTGGTTGGTTACGATTACCGCGGGCTTATTGTAACGGTCCTCTAGTAGGGGCCATGCCGGCTGATAGTTCGCGGCTGAATTTTCTAATGAGTCTATAACGCGCGACGCCTCACCACGCAAACATGACCGTAAATACATTAATTTTTTGCATTCACTCAAACGGAGGTTTTCGTGCACGGCGGATTTGAATTGATCGGCGAATCCGGGCCATTCTTCATATTGTCCACTGAACTGTGGAAGATGCAATTTTGGCAAACTAATCTCGTTTTCCAGCGCTTCTAAGCTGGCTGGCGTATTGTTGATGCCGCGTTCATGAACTAAATGTTGCGCGGCGGATGCTTGTGCCGCTTGCAAGAATTTTTGCGCCCGAGAAATGTATGTCACATACGCGTTTTATATCTCGAGACGCTCTTTCATTGATTCTCCCGTTTCATCCGCGGCATCTAATTCGCCTTGGTTTTTAGAAAATGACGCGAATTCCGTAGCCAGATCAGCTAATCTATTTTTAATTTCCACGTCGTGGCTTTCGGGTTGGCAGTTGTCAAGGGCTTCTTTAAACATTAGCAGTTCGAGTTTAAACGCTGCGCGTTTTAATTTTAATGAACGCATGCGTTCTTCCACGGTTGGAGCCATGACGCTATATATTATTTAGGAATGGAACGAAAGGACGACGCGCTTGATCGCAGTAAAATTGAGCGTACGTTACCGTTCCGTTGTTTTCCCAGGAAGATCTGCTACTGCGGCTGGTGATGCCGCTGCGTTGACTCGTTGAGGCTGGGCCTTTCTGCTTGGCAGCTCTCAGCGACGTCGATGTGTCGGCTGCTGGTGCAGCGGTCCAACGATGCTCGTTCTGCCGGTGTCCTTGCTGGTTGAAGACGTCAGGCGTTGATTCCAACGTTGTTTTTTGATACAATGTTGTATCGTGCTGTAGCGAGTGCTGAGAGTTGGCGTATGTTTCTCACGCGTATGTCTGGATGCGGATGCAGGATGGATTGATGTTTCCACAGCTGCTCGATTCGGCTCGAAGGACCAAAATGTTGCGTGGACTCTCGCGGCCGGTAAAATTGGAGTGGCGCGAAAAAAACGCTTTCCGAAGAGTAAGTTATTACTATCGGAATAGTTGGAAGAAATGAATGTAGTACTGAACGAGCGAAGTTGACTTTTTGACTGTGTAACGTGGAATGTCTATTTCAGGTCTGATGTCGGTATTTACATGGATGGTGGAATGTTCTTATTGGCTAATGTGTCGTGTTGTAGGAGTGTCGTTGGTTCTGAATGATTGGTGTAGTTGTTCTGTGTGGGTGTGGTTTGACTGTACTGGCGGAAAGGGCAGGCTCCGGTGAGGAAGCACTTTCCGGGGTTGGGACGGAGTTTTCTAGTAAATTTGAATGTTAGTAACAATTAAGTGAAAGCTAGCTCTTTCGGTAGCTCAGATGTGATTGAGATTTGGCGTACAAAGTTGTTTTTTGCTGAAAGAGCCACCACCCAAATGTAATTGCGATCGGTGCAACGATGCACTAGTTATTCGGAAACGTGACTTCGGCTAGGAAACTACCTTACCGACCGCGGTAATAATCGCAAGGAAACAATGCAAATTAGCGAATGTGCGCACAGTCGAGCCCCCTCACCTCGACAAGGTTTTGCATACGAGGGTGGTACGACCCCCGAGGGGGAAGGGACGCGACTGATCGTTTTTCAACACTACTCACTCACTGCTGTCCGTGTGAGGAGAAACCGAACACTAGCCAAGTGAAAGTGCGCTCTAGCCGCGCACGTGCATTTCAGCTGTCTAGAAAACTCCGTCTTGGTTACCCTTGAGTAACAAAAGGCCAAGGGTCGTTTGCAGGCGCGGCCAACGGCTCGACCGAGGGCCTTGACTGTCGCCAACTAACCCTGCCATAAAGGCTAAATTGCGAGGTCCTGCTCGCGTCGCAACATGAGGTATAGTGAAGATTCATTTACTCTTCGTCGAGATATCTTGCAAGATACGCTGACTATACAGTAGTATGACACAGTACTGATTTCTAAGAGACAATTACTGTCGTAACGTATTAGCTGCAGTTAATAGGAAGTAATTGAAAACAGAGAAATTCTATAAATTGAAATAGTGTTCACTTTATAGATACGATGTAGACTTGTTGCAAAATTAGTCCAAGAAATGATCAATAAATTCAAGTTTAACACTGACATTTCGATTCATTAGTGATGAAGATGGGGTTTAGTGATGTGTCTGTTAGATAATTGCTAAGCTATAAATAATCAGTTACGACACCTTGAGAAAACAATGTGGGGCCTTATCAGTCGAAGGTTGAGTCATCCATAAAAATCATCGTAACGACTGAATATTCGAAGTTTTATACGAGAATCGATGTTCAGGAACGCGTATTAAAGTACAATTACGCGTAATGCTACTCCATCTTCCGAGAAATTAAATGCTAATAGCATGATTCTTCAATACTGTCGATCGTATACGCTTCGATAGATTGAATAAAAAACTATTTTATTGCGCGAAAACTTGAAAAATGATCCACGTGTCTCGATACTACAATTTTATTTATTACTTTCTCTATCGTTTAAAGTTACACATTCTTTTCATTTCTGTACTCTGGAAAACTCAACCAAGATTTTGAATATAAAATATAAGAAACCTTTCCTCCATTTCGAATATATGAAAAATGATTCTGATAAGACTTCTCTGTCCTTGGAGAATAAAATAACTACGATTGTAACATTTATGGAGCGATTAATGTAGGCAAAAGTGCGCTACGTAGGAGAATTTTTAAAATATTTAAAATATCGTGCAGGATTTTTCGAAGTACGCATAACTCGACAAACATGGTATTTTTTGCGCTAGAGATTAAACGGTAGTATAGTGTACACAAACTCTTGAAGCGTTGGGTTCCATACTAAACGATAAAATCACTCTAAAAGCTTCGTTTTTCGTAAATAACTTATCCACTGAATTAAATTATCTGCTCCAAAATATTCGTTCGTAAAGAGTCAAAGAATTTTTTGGAGCAAATTGAAGGTTCAACAAACTTCCTATGAACTCGTTATTAGGAATCAGTAAAAATCTCTAACACGTACATTATATTCAAATATAAGTTATTTTCCAACGTGTCGGATCGATGAATGATGTGGTGCTTTAATACTCAATACACGTTGGTTAGAACAAAAAAATGAATTATATTTTTAGGAGATGAAATTCTCTAGAAATAAGTATTTTCTAACTAATACCAAAAATACATTCGGTGAATGACGTTTCACGTTTGACTCATCGCATTCCCATTGTGTGTTTCACGTGGAAAAAAACACGTGGTCGTTCCAAGGTGACGATCTATTCTACGAGACGCTTGATGTTTTTCCAAAAAAAGAAACACTGAATATCGTCGCTCGTAGTCGTAACGAAATTATGGCATGAAAAATCTGATCGTCGGGCGTTACAAAGCCTATCCGTCGATTCAAATTGCGCAACGGAGATAAAAGTGAAATTACCCGCGTCATCTCTCGCCGAGCCAACAATCAATTTTCCTGGGGAATCGCATTCACGAACCGATAGAAAACACAGTGAAAAAAAAAGCGAAACAGGAAAAGGATCGATCGATTTCTGTGGCAGCTTCCGATCGAAAGACACGCGATCGATGGACGTATTTTCAATTTCCCCCGACGGAATCGGGCACAATGACGCAAGGGCATCGTCCTCGACGCCGGGAATACCCTCCGCGAGTCGAACTCATTAACGACGGATAGAACGGCGGTAAAACGACGATATAAGAAACGTCTCTTACCTAATATCACAGTACTCTTCTATCCACTCCTTCCTATCGCAGCCTTTCGACTCTTCGATCAAACGAAGGCTTTAATTAATTGCACCAACGTATTCGACACTGCTAATTATCATCCACCGGTCGCGTTTTCACTCCGCGGAACACAGCTATGCGTTATCGAACCGTCGACACTCTCACACACATACACACACCAGAGGAACGAGGGCCTCACTTAAATATTTCCACGATTTTCACGAACCCTCAGCTACGCATCGCGACTTCGTCGATCGAGCTTTTCGTGCTTTTTTTTCGTCAACGCAGAATAACTTGCTCACTGAACACGCACGGGCATCGAGTAGCTCGTAACGCACCAGCGTGGACGTCGATCTTGTACAAGTTGGCAGTGATGGGTTGCTGCGAACACGTGCGTCTCGAGGTACGGAGAAGGATGATCGATAGGAATTAACGACCACTCGGGACGAGCGTGATCGACTTTGTTTAGCGTCGTTTGACGACAAGATCGCGAGGACCGCCCGATAGATCTTCTAATATCGAAATTCGAGGGAACACGTCGAGGTGGTAGATGGCAGGTGCAAGGTCATCGATGTCTTGCCGTTTAGAATACTCGAGGAATACCTGTATCGTCGTCAGTGGCTCCCGTCCACGCCGCGAGCAGGTCTTTCGATGATCGGGGACGGATGGGGCTCCTGAAGACCTCCGTGTGTCACGAACCTTATTCGGAGCAGCGTTTCCTTCGTAACGTGGTTCTCTCCGGTCTCTCTTGGTCGACAGAGAGAATCGTTCGCGGACCGGAAGCACGCGGTCTTTGTTCCTCTTGGCCAACAAAGAAAACGACGATACTGAACGACACACTCGCGCGCGCGATCGCGTCCGCCGGATCACTGACACGACTTAGGATTCCACGAGTGACTGGGGGCCGCTCGCACGACTCGAGTCGAACGACTTCGCTCCACGGCGCCGCGACTCGTGCCCGTCAAGCGCACCCGAACCGCCACGAACCTATTTTTCGGGAAACTGCTGGCCCGCAGCCGCGCGCATTACGACTCCGAACGCCCGCCGCGACGATACGTGCACGGCCACGCCTTCCACCAACCACCAGCAACGGTACGTACCGTAGTACCTCGGTAATTGCAGAAAATCAGAATTGCAATAACCGAGGTGACACATACGATGAGTATTAACGCCACACACCATGTTCTTATTATGAATAATTTTCTATGTTAAAAATTGAGTACAAATCGCAGGTATATTTAATAATCTAACACCCTTTTGTCTAATCTCGTTCATATACAGGGTGTTCGATCACTTCTTGGGAAAAATCAGAAATACCAATTTGTTGATTGAGGCTTAAAAATTTAAAATCATTCTGAAATAATTATTTTTGGTTGCAGGGGACAACTACGATCATTTTTGGTGAGTAGACACACCCCTGAAATCCTACGCAGTTTTGAGATAAAAATTCAAGTAAGTGGAGAAATATTTCGACAAAATTAAACAATTTTAAATATAAAAAACGTTGAAGATAAGTAATTTATGGTAGAGCAAGTAAGTTTGACCAATTCCTTGTGTCTAGAAAATCTAAAAAATCAACTATGATTTCTTTTCAAGCGATGAGTTTGATAGGTCAAATTCAAGGAATTATTTTCCTCGTCATCGTTTATGTTTACGTAATTCAAATCCATTGTAGAACAGAACAATTCTTACTAGCTTCCAGAGATCAATGATCACTACTTCCGTAGTAGTAAAAGATTGCAATAATAAATCAAATTTCTTGACATTGAAGGCACAAAATACAATTCTAAGATTTCTAGAATTTCTGACCAAACTTTCCCAGTACATTATGCTAATTGCCCTACGATGAAGCAATGCAAACGTAGATTTGGTTTAGAAATGTATTCTTGCGAAAGTATAGCCTCCTCTTGAAGAAAGAAATTTTGATTGTCAAACATGGTCGAAAATTTCTGATTAATTTTTTCTATTTTACGATTTCTATTTCTAATACCATGTGACTCTCTTACAGCTAACGTTATTTCTATCTAACTCTACCTTGGACAAATCAACCAGCCTTATTTGGATTGCTGCGATTAGCAACTGGTGTTAATTAATGAGCATCAAGTAATGAATAATAAGTGAAAGTCTGAACTTGTAACGAATGGTACATACGTGGAAGTGAGTTGTTCTTAAAGATCACTTTATACGGGCTGGCGTTAGAGAATAGTTCTTGTAACAATTTGTCTTGTAGACGTTCCTGAATCTCTCGGTACGATATCAAATACTTGTTTAGTTGTTTGAGTAGCGGGGTCCTTGTTGCTTGCATTCTGCAAAGTTCGGCTCCTCCAACTTGCTTGTTAACAACTTTCGGTGACTCAATATTCCCAATATCGAAAGAAAAACTCGCGAAACTTTCTACATAATTAATTCATTAGCATCCTAAAAGCAACTCGACCACGATTCAATAATATTTCGTACTATAAAGTCAGTGAATCGGAAAGAACTAATCATAATTGTATCAATTTAGAATTTCATCGACGATAACTTGATCCGTAAGTTAAAATTTTTGTACGTTCAGCAACAATCAGATATTTTTCAAACGATCGATTTTTTAAACCGCATTGCAACAGGAAACTTGCAAAAACACGGAATCGGTTCCATTTTTCTACAATGATTGTCACATCAGCTCCACGAGCGCTACATGCGCGAGCTGCGTCGTACCCAGGCTTTCGCCTATACCGACGGGTGTTGGGAGCGTTAAACCACTACCAGGGGGCACGTGCGTAGCTGTTATGCACGGCGGGCTCGGAAATACCCCCCCTTCACCTGTTACGGATCATCAGAGAGGTAGACTGTCCCCGAAGGGAGGTGACCTACTTAGCCGCTTCGCCACCAATCTCGCCGTGGGCAACATTGGTGACGAAACGTTTCCAGCGGGGGCCACGAGGAGGCGAGGTCACCAGCGCGAAGCTCAGTCTCTTGCGGGCTTGCATATTTCTACGCAAGCGTTTATACTCATCATGGCACATTCCGCCCTAGTGGGTGAAATGCCCGCGCTGCCATTTCAGAGGGCCATTTTTCTACAAAAGAATGTGGTCCGTTAGTAACGTCATATATACTTTATTATATCAATAAACTATTCAATACACGTGATACACCTCATTTATCTCGCACGCTCGGAAAAACGTCCCGCGACCACGCGGCCAGCGTCACTCTCCGGGGTTCCCCTACGAACGCCACGGCCTCCGCCGTACAACGCCATCGTGCGGCCACATGCACGCCACAATTCCCCCTCTTGGACGCACGATCTCACTGGTTACCTGCAACATCTTAGTACCTTTAATTACCTTTTCTTCAGTCAGTCCTTTTGTCAATATATCGGCTTCGTTTTCCTCTGATTTTACATGTTTCAGCTCGACTCTTTTCCCCTTTACTTCATCTTTCACAAAATAGTACTTCCTGTTAATGTGTTTCGTCCTGTTAGTGACTTTATCCTTGTTTATCCAGTCAATTGCTGCCTTGCTGTCTGTCTTCACCTCTACTGGGTTTTTACATAAATGCTCCATTCCTAAACCTTCCAAGACTGTCTTGATCCATTTTATGTCCCGTATGCCTTCACAAATAGCCAACAACTCCGCCTCACAGGTAGATAGTGCTACCAGTCGTTGCTTCTGACATTTCCAAGTTATCAGATTATTACGTATTTTGGCTACATAAGCTCCATATGACTTGGCATCTTTTGTGACGCTCCAGCTTGCATCGGTACTCATCGTTAACTGGGACTCCTTTCTATCATATTGCAATTTATAATCCATTGTTCCCTTGAGATATCTATATACTCTTTTTACTGCTGTTAAGTGCATTACTCTTGGTTCTTGATTATATCGCGACAGTCTACTTATCGCATAAGAAATATCAGGTCTTGTTCCCACGGCTACATACATAAGTGATCCTAGTAACTCCTGATACTCGGTTTTATCTACTTTAGGTGAGTCTTCATATACATCCAGATCCTGTGTTGGACATATTGGAGTTTTTACCGGATTGTAGTCTTCTAAGTTATGTTTTTTTAAAATCTTCGCAATGTATGCTGCCTGAGACAACTGTATTCCACTCTCGTTCTCCGTAATTCTTATATTCAGGAAATTTTGATCCTTTATTTCAATTAATTCGAAGTGTTGTCTAACCCTTGATACTGTCTCTTCAATTATTACATCGTCAGATCCTATTACGATAAAGTCGTCTACATAAATCCCCACCATCAGCTGTTGTTTTCCCTTTTTCAAAACATAAGCACACGGTTCACCTTCTATTCGTGTTAATCCTAATGATATTAACGTGTTATGCAATTTCTCGTTCCAATAGTGACCTGATTGAGGTAATCCATATATGCTTTTTCGTAATTCGCAAACCTTATTATCGTCTCTTGCAAACCCTGGTGGCTGTTCCATATATACTTTCTCCTTTAGATCTCCGTAGAGATAAGCTGATTTCACATCAAACTGCTTAATCTTCATTTTGTAAGTTGCCGCTAACGATAACATAATTCTTGCAGTTTCCAGCCGTATAACTGGTGCGAACGACTCCTCATAGTTTATCCCCAATTTTTGATCACACCCTACAGCAACCAATCTCGCTTTGTATTTTACATCACCTCCTGGTGTTTGTTTCTTACTGTAAACCCAGCGACTCTTTATCGTTTTTATCCCTTCTTGCCGCTGAATTAATTTCCATACACCATGTCGTTCCATTGTGGTAATCTCTTGTGTCATCGCTTTTTCCCAGTTCTCTGAGTCTTTTGACTTTATTGCTTCTGCATGGTTGTTCGGTAATCCCATGTCTTGTATGCTAATGAAATTTGTTTGCTCAACTTTTTCCTTCAATCTTGTAGATCGTCTTACCCCGTCTTCTCTCAGACGTCTCTCTATCTCCACCATTCGTTTCTCATGTTCTTCTCGTATGTCTTGATTTGACTTTCCCCGTTTACGTCCACACTTTCTACTTACTCGATTTTCTTCTATCTCTGATTCAGTCTCTACATCCTCTATCCTATCGTTCATCTGTTCATCCTGGTCATTTCTACTAATCTGTTCTTTCTGGTCTCTTCTACTGACTTGTTCTTCGTCCTGATCCTCGTTATCCATAACTGTATAGTCCTCCTCTACAGTCTTATTTTCCTCACCTATGTATATAACGTCATTGAGATCTTCCTGTTGCACATCTGTTTTCACTAGACTGGAGCCCATAACCTTCTCATTAAATTTGACTGATCGTGCTGCATGAATTTTTCCAGTTTCTATATTATATACCCTATATGCTCTACTATCATTAGAATACCCGATAAATATCCCTTTTGCGGATATAGGTTCAAATTTACTTCTACAATTCTTAGGTATGTAATAATACGCCGTACAACCAAATACCTTGACGTGTGATACGGTTGGCTTTTTCCCTTCCCACATCTCTATCGGCGTTACCATCGCTCCTTTCACCGGGCATCTATTTCTTACATACGCCGCTGTCGCGACGGCTTCTGCCCAAAATCTTCTCGGCAAGCCGCTATCGATAAGCATCGTCCTTGCTTTGTCAATTAGGGTTCTGTTAGCTCTTTCTGCGATTCCATTGCTCTCTGGGTTGTATGGCACGGTTCTCTCATGTCGTATTCCTTTCTCACCAAACAATGTCTGAAAGTCGCTATTAACGAACTCTCTACCATTGTCTGACCTT
This sequence comes from Colletes gigas, assembly GCF_013123115.1. Lineage (NCBI taxonomy): Eukaryota > Metazoa > Arthropoda > Insecta > Hymenoptera > Colletidae > Colletes > Colletes gigas. Next base: position 145,248 of record NW_025106664.1, read on the forward strand.
ATAGCTAATATCTTCCTGTTAAACGCATTTTCATATCTATTCATATATTCCTTAAACCTGTTAAATGTTTCATCTTTGGTCTTTAAAAAATATACACATATATATCTACTATAATCATCTATGAGTACAAACATGTAACGACTCCCACTAAGAGATTTTATCTACACCGGTCCACATAAATCTATATGAATCAAGTCGAGTGGACCTCTCGCAGACTTCGCGTTCAGCCTTGTGTGCGGTGCCCGAGATCCCTTCCCCATTATACATATTTCACAAGCGCCCAAACTTTGTACAGGGTAACTAAGCCCTCTCACCATTTCCTTTCTTCTCATGTTTGTTAAGTATTCTTCACATATGTGACCAAGTCTTCGATGCCACAACATTACATCTATTTTCGCACCACCAACCTCTCTTGTACCTGGGCTGTCAGACGTATCTCCATTTTCGTTTGTACCCTCCTGAGATACCAAATATGATTTATTATGGTTTTTAACATACGTATCCAGCATGTAAATTCCATTCTGTTCTTTGCCTATTCCCAGTATCTCTTTCTCTGGTCCTATTATGGTTACTGATCCATCTGAAAACACAACCTTATTGCCATTATTCACCAGCTGACTCACAGACAGCAAATTGGTACGCAAATCTGGAATATGCAAAACGTTATTAATGCGTATATTCTTCTGTTCACTTCTTACTGTTGTACTTCCGTGTACATCCCCTCTGCTTTTGGATACCATGCATTTTCCATTCTCCGCCAAATTTACCTTGGTTGAATAAGGCTCCACATTCGTCATGTGTGCTGCATCCGGTGACATATGTGACGAGGTTCCAGAATCTACTATCCATGTCTGTTTACCACATAAGCAATCACCATCATTTTCCCCATAACTTATTGCTTGTCTCGATGCTCTAAAAGCGTATTCTTCATGATTTTCAGAGGCCATATTCGACTGCTCTCTTCTGTACCCAAATCCAAATCCTCGCCTATTTCCTGTGTTTGGTCTTCCTCTGGCGCCCCTATAATCTCTTCGGTTATTATCATTCCTGTGAAAACATTCTTTCGCTAAGTGATTTTGTCTACCACAGATGTAACATCCACTGGTACGTTTTGGTTTATCCCGTGAGGCTCTATATGCTTTCTCATTCGTTAAATTTACTTCAGAATGATAATGACTATTATTTGACTTTAACCGACTTTCTTCTTCACACAGAATTCGTTGTACCTCTTCTAGGGTGATATCTCTCTGCGCTCTTAACACTACAGATGTCTTTTCAAACTTTACATGCACACCCCTGACTACATGATATACTATTTCTCGGGTTGCTATTACTCTACCTAATGTTGCACTTCTTGCTGCGATATTTTTGGCTCTATTTATATAATCTATTACTGCCTCATGGCTTCCCATTCTAATATTTCGCAGTTCTAAACCTATATCTATTACCTGGTCTTCGGCCTGACCCATAAACATATTCCTTAGTTCATTCCATACCTTTTTTGCGTTGGTTTCGCCCAGGAACAACCCAGCATGCTCGTCAGATAATGTTAATATAATAATACCAAATGCTTCATCGTTCTTCGCTTCCCACAACAGACGGTTTTTACCTTCCGGTGTCCCTGCGTCATTAGCAATGGGCGGTTCATCCTTTTCTATGACATCCCTGAATAATTTTCGGCTTCTCAAAGCTGCACCTACTTTTAACGCCCATACATGGTAATTTCTATTCGTCAGTTGCTCTATTTTACCCGTTGTCATCATGGTATTATCCATTTTACCGCTTTGACTATTCTTCCTTTATCTATTCTATCCTTTTGCAACGACGTCAATACCCGCCACGTGTTCTTCCTAACCTCTATTTCTCTTCAACACTATTCTCTCCTTTCTGAAGAAGAACCACGAACCACGAACCACCAACCACGCTCTGCTACCAAAGAAACATAAAAAAAAGAATCGAGGGCGATTGTAAAGCCAGTTTTAGTTTACCAAACTTATCGAATGATAATAACATTCAATTTGAATGCAAACTTGATTAGTACGCTTTGCTCCAGTTGAAAGTTAAGTGTCACCTTCGTGTACTAAGCACATCATCGCTAATAATTGTACGAATGTACCTTTTGTGTCTTCGAATATATCGTATTAATGAGATAGTGGTAGTAAACGTGTTAATATCGATACAAGGGTTAGTTGTACGTTGGATTAATTTCGTTATCCGTTGTACGAGTGTCAAGGATGTGCGAAAATCGGTCGTCGAACTTCGACACGGTTTGCCAGGTCCAATTTAGGTTCGGCCGCGAAAGCAGCCGGCGGTCAAACTTGGAATTTACATTCAGGTAAATTGGAGTGCGGCATTCAGCACGGCGTGTTCGGAGCATACTGATAGTAAGACAACGTGTTTTCGACGAGGCGAACGGGCGCTGGTTATCGAACTCCGGTTCCACGTTATTGATATGCTAACTAACTCGAGGCTGCGACATAATTTGCTCTTGTTTCACGCTCCTGAAACTGGTCTCCCTCGGTTCAAATCCGCGCGAAGATAGTGTATTAAGTTGGCGGGAAAGTGTAAGCAAATTAACTCTTCGCGCTCGGCCGAATCTTTAACTGATTAACTCTTGGAGCACCGTGGCCATTCAATTTCTCTCTTTTTAATCAAGGCACAGCGGTTTTAAATTAAGCGGAACGATAAACTTCTCAAAGCGGGGGCCCGAATGCCGCGATAAAGATTATTTTATCACAATGGGGATGAAGAATATTTGCATATCGACGCGTTTATCGGCTCTGATTTCGCGTTCATAGCAAAAATGCAATTTTATCGTCCCGATATATCGGAAATATTCGATAGAAACCGTTTTTTATTCGGGGCACGGGTTGCTGCAACAGACGACAGACTAACAAGATGAACTCATTACAACTTTGCAACCTTCTTCCATCACAAAGAAGTAACGTCTCGGTGTCGAGATATACTCAAAGACGGAAGGAAGTACTTATTACCGTTCCTAAAACCGCGAACAGCAAAATTGTTATTTGAAGTTCCCTAACGAGACGCTGCATCGAACCGTGGATGTCTTCATCGAGGGTTTGCGTTCGTGGATTATTAGCTTACCTCAGGGCTACGCTTTCAATTCGAATAAAGTATGAGAATTCAAAGCAACCGTATAATAAAGAATCACCAAAGATCCTCCTTGATCCAGTTTCAAACACGCCGTTAAGATAAAAAATTCTTTCTGGATATGATAAAACGAGTACACGCATTTTGACAGCGTGTTTCGATATTTTGCTAATTATTACACGAATTCAGTCTGTAAAATACAAAGCAGCGATTCGGTTAGACAACTCGGTCGATCTGCAATTGCAAACTTATGCCAATTCTCCTAAGTAAATGGAGCGTACGTTTCATTTCGAAGCACGAAATTATTAGATTTCCGAATGTGGTTATTGATTTTACCTGACTTTGCGTGGAGGCCCCTTTATTCGACAAAGGGCAATCTATTTTAAAGTGTGTCAAACTCGACAGAATCGGGGGATTCTTTTCTTCAAGAAATTTCATCACAGAAAACAGTTCTAAGATTATTTAATGCGCGCAAAAATACAAACATTCTCCTCTAAAACTTTTTAAATCGTGATGTGTTGGGTTTAGGGATATGTTGACGCTCGATAGTGTTAGAAATTGGTGAAAAGAGAATGTTTGGAACTTGCGTACCTTCACGACGAAGTAAAATTATTCAACAGGAGAACTTAATCCACGGAACAGGAACGTCCCCGTTCGTTCAGGTCGTGTCGTGCCTGACGATCGTAACTTATCCGCGTGTCGCGCGAGTTTCACGTTAGATTAAGGGCGGAACGTGTGCGTGATGGAAATGATTTTCACGCGGCGGTCCTCGCAAACCCGACGGAAACTCGGACACGACGTGCGCGTCCAAGCTAATGACGGTTCATCGAAATCTACTTAACGCATGGCGGATTGCCGAACTTCGATCTAATAACCGGGAATACGCGAACCCCATCCAACGGCCACCTGGAGATTACATCTTCATCGTGGAACGTTCCAATCGCCAGCCAAAGGGTCACGGAATATTCATGAAGAATCGTGAAAATCGTCTGTTCACTCGTCAATTTTCTGAGGAGTCGTTTCTCGCAAATTCAGCTCAAAGATTTTTCAAAATATACACTTCCAAGCTGAGTATATTTCGAACAGTTGCAGTAAAAAATTTCTATACACGATTTCAAATACAGTTCGCGGAAAATTCATGAAGAATCGTGAAAATCGTAACTGTTCGATCGCCAATTTTCTAAATTCTGCTCGAAGATTTTTCAAACTGTACACTTTCAACATAGATGTGGTGTATATTTCGAGCAATTGTAATAAAAAAATTCTGTAAATAGGTCCCAAATTCTGTATTTCTGTACATCGATGCGGTAACTCTTTAAAAGTTCGAACTGTTTCATCGAGTCCACCATCAGAAGCTTTTATCGTGCGCGTTTCCGCGACGTTGCGGAACTCGTAAAAGGGACACGCGCGTCCTGACGCGTCAGGATGGTCAAGTGGTTTCCGCTCGAGACTTTATTCGCTGGATTTGTCGCGACGCCGATTCCATGATCGACTCGATCGATCGATCTTCACTATTAAAGATAAATAACTTTGACACCTCGTTGCACTACATTGAGAATTATTTTTTTCATAAATGACGAACACGATTTCTAGATACAAGGAGTGCATTTTAAACTCAAAGGAATAACCTTCAGGAAAAAAAAACGAACAGAAAATATTAAATATGTTCGTCAGGGTGAATGAAAGAAGAAGACTACTTTTTTCGGGTACGAATTTGTATTATCAAAAAGTTGAACTTCACAGGCTTGTTATAATCACAATTTATACTAAGTTTCATTAATATAGCCATTTTCATAATGCCTGAACATTTAGGAACCAATAGCAATGCATCAAATACTGATATGTTCAACTTCATTTTTTAAGAACTAAGAAACTAAGAAACTAAGAAAAGAAACTAAGAAACTAAGAAACTGAGAAACTAAGAAACTAAGAAACTATGAATAATAATAGTTAAAAATGATCTGCTAATTTTTCAATCTGGACCACTGTGCGTCGTTTCGATCCAGGACATCTGTCTAGAGTCATATCAAGTATCTATCGCGATCAATGGTCAGAAATCTACAAAAATTCGTTGTTTACAAAGTGAATGATTAAATAAATAAAGAAAGAAGAAGAGAGTGATGCAAGGCGTGGCAATAACGCGACCAATCGCCGTGGATCGAATCCGTCAACAGCGTCCTGGCCTCACCTTCCAATATCAGACCACTTGACCTCTGCTCAACGAAGGGAAATAGGGCAAGACACCGTGGCGAAACGAAGGTCCCGAAACCGTGGCACAAAGGGGACAAGAAGTGAAAGAAAACTGGGCTGAGACAGTGAGGTTTGTAATTCATATTAGACTCTCGAGGGACAAAGCAATCAAGCAGTTCTCGGTGGTTTCGACTCCCAACCGGATTTCCGTGTCGAATTAAACTTACAGATCCATAGAAAGAGCGGACGCATACCCTCGACCGTTGTGGAAAAGAATCAACTAATTCGAATGAAAGGAAAATATTGTATTTTTTATGAGCACCCCTTTGAGTCTGGCCAGATTCATAGCGAACGCGTGGTGAAAGGGGGGGGGGGCAGGGGGGCAGGGGGCGGCGTGGGTGTTGAACCGCGCGCCAAAGAGACGGAAAATATCAGGGTTGCTCCGGCAGGATCAAAGTTAAATGAATGCATTCCGCGGGACACAAAGGATTTCCAGGGCACTTTATTACACCGAACCCGTGGCTTTCGCTCTTTTTTCGAGTTTCGGTTCTTTCTCGCTTGTTTTACGCGATGGCGAGGGAACCTTAACGCTTAGACGACCGGGGGGGATGCGTGTAATTATACTTTGGCTGCACGTGGAGTGCATTTTTACAAATATTCGACGGGTCAAAGACAATTTGTACGGATATTGGCAAGATGGTTCCATCTGGATTTCAATAAAGAAGTTTCTTGCGTACAATATTAAACGATACATTAAATGGACCGTTTATTTTGAAAGTGATGATTCAAAAAAAGAGAGTCCAAAACACAAAAGGAGTCCATCTAGCTTCGTATCGACCACATTTTCAGAGCCAACCTGCAGTCTTGCTTCAAGAGACAAAAGAATAGCCAAGTTTGACCACCAAATATTAAAAATACAATTAGTAATTGGCATTTCCAGTATCGTCGAACCGCGAATTCTTGTTAAAGAGTGCAAGTTACACCTGGGAAGGTCTCCTTGTTAGGTCTGTACGCTGCTTTAGCAGGATCGTGGTGGATGGGCGTAGCAGTAACCGGGCCCCGACAGTTGTTTACGATAAGTGACGCGGAATAGCCGGCCTAAAAACGACGGAGGGCCCCCGGGATCGGCAAGAAAAGCCCACGAAACTCCCGACGAGATAGATATATTACTTAGCCGGAGCTTTCGTTCGCTCCTCGGCGCTTTTTCATCCGTGAATTTGTGCGACCTATTACCATTTCGGAGCGAGGCGTTCGCCCGTTGTTCTTCCTCCGGGCTCCGTCGCCGCTCAGGCACGAATTGGCCCTCTTGCCGACGCGACACCAAGCCGACAGTTAACCCTTTCACTCTGGGAGCCTCTTTTTTCAGGCTACAGAGCCTCCCTTTGGTCCGCTGGGTCGACAGGATCAACCCACCACATCGTCCCGTCGACGGGGAATTTTTATCCAACTTGTTTGGTAGACTGTGGAACCCTCATTATCCATAATAACACGCTGAACCGGATATGGGTGACGTGTAAAATCCACAGGAAGCAATATCCTTCGAATACGAATGCTAATAGTCACAATATTTCTATCCTGAGCGTGAAACTAACGAAGATCCAGAGCTTCAGACACCCGCGTAGAAGCTGCTCTTTGTTCATTTTATTTATCCTTTTCGGAGAATGATATTGTAGCGGCCATTGTATAGCCACTACGCCCTTGCCAGAGTATGAATGGGAATGGAATGTAAGGATAGTTTTAAGCTTTCTATTTTTCCATTTTCCCAGGGTCTCGTGCGAGCCTGGTCGTCCTGTTAAACACTTGGCGACCAGAGCCGTGCGAGGCGTCTGTTTTCCCTCAAGGTTTCGCCTGGGCCTCGGACCACCCTGATCCGGGCCCGGCGAGCCTCTTGAATTTTATGACACTCTTTCGCTAAACTTTTCCTACACTGAGTATTTTCCAGTTTCGTTTTTCCGTCTTTCTGTCCTGTCTCTTTTTCTCTACCTTTGCTATTAGGGTAAGAAATTGTATATATTCAGGGGGCGTGAGAAGAAAGACGCCCAGTCTATTTTAGACCCGAGTCTGGCTAAGACGTCGCGCGTTTGCGAAGCCAGTTTTAATAACTTTGACCTACGTGTGGCTACACCCCCGACACCCGCGAAATAAACTATTTAATAATTGTTGGGGTAGATTGAGGGTTGTCACTTGAACCTCCAGCCCCCTCAATATATAATGCAACGGTGTTTGCTACCCTCCTTTCTTCCCGTATCGTTTGTCGAACATAAGACTATTTGTAGACGTACAATGGGCGAAATCGAGCACAGTGAGCGTGGATGCGGGATTTCAGTTCGTCGAATTAATCCGTGCGAGGGAATCGTATCATCGGTTAGACCATAGTTTCGATGCTTATGGCGTTTAATCTGAAATACCTTTCCTATGGAGGCTGTATGCTGATTCCGTAAATCAAAGGCTAATCGCGTGACCCACATGCGATACGCTTCCCTTCCGGAAATGTAAGCAGCGGCCGAATGTGGGAATGAATGCAAACAGGCGGATAACGAAGCGGTCGTTGGCTTCTGAAATTTCGTCCTTGATCAATCTACGATCCAAAATCGATCTACAAAAAAACTCTGTTTCTAGTTTCGATCGAAAAACCGGGAGAATTTACGATGCAAGCAAATGTCTCATTTTGCTCTGAAATTGGATTTACGATTAAAATTAATTAATTTTAATTTCATCGGTGGAAAATTAACTCGAACAATTTATGTACGTATTATCCAATAATTCAGTGATATTTTCGACGAGCACCGCTCAACCAATTATTTAATGCTATTTGTGTTATTTGCCAAGAGTAAATATTATATTCTTGTGTAATTAAACGCTACAAAAAGACACGAGTAAACACAATTTTATTCCATATATAAATCATACCGGACGCCATTTCGCCAGGAACAATTCGTTTTCGGTGCGTTCTGAGCGTAAATTTCCTTCTAAATGAAAATTGCTATCACTTTTCAGCTCGGTTTCGCGAGCAGGAGTGGTTGCAGCGCCCTTTGGCCCTATCAACCGCTGCATCTTGATTCAACGCACGTCTAACGACCTGCCAACCAAAGTGGTTTATCTAAACTTACGCTCGGAATGTGCCGCGAAACTTTTTCGCCGATAAAAAGGCAACGTGGTCTTCGAACGTTAGGAAAACAGCGTTATATTCTCGCCTCGAACCAAACAAGCTATTCCATCGCGTACTTTTCAACGTTTGGATAAGCAAAACAATTATTTACTCAAGATATGTACTACATACTTTCACTTTGGAGGAAACAAGGCATGGAGCATTTATCCAAGTTTATTTTAAAATAATTTAATATGTTTAGAATTCTATTTTTGTTATAAAACGTGACAATACTGAAGAAGGAACATGATGATCATTAAATTCAACTCTTTGAAATGAAATAAACCGTTTCTGAGTTTTGAGAGCGATTTTTTCTACAAACGAGCAATAAATAGCGGTAAACTAGAGTCGAAATTGTTAACGATAAGTACGTAGGGTGGAAAAGCGGTTATCAGGGCTACCAATTATACGAACATTGGCCAGCTGACTCTCGATCATCCGGACATGCAATTAGAAGTTCTTGTGCTCAAGATATGGAAACAGTTTTGTCCGAGTAATGTAACAGGCACAGTTTGCCAATGTATCAGGCCAAGTAATCTACCCATTTGTACGGAGAATCAACTATCCGCCGTGTAATTACTGTATAATTATCAGTTACATGCAGTGGTGGCTAATAATTACTGTATAATTTTGTATAATTGCAAGTTTCGCTTAACTACCTATTGTAAGTACCTTCGAGCTTCGTTTTTGCTTCGACGAAACAAAATTTTTACTTTCGATAAAGTGTGGGGTATTGAAATCACTCGAGCCAATGAATCTTCGTAATTTCAATTTCTTCTCGAGGAATATATTTTTTTAAAGGTTGGAACACGCGACAAATTCCCATTTCATCTTGAACGCAGCGTAGTCGTGTTTCCTTTTTGCATTTAATATTAGTAAGAGCTGAAAATCCCAATTCGCATAGGTACGACGCAGACTGAAATGGGATTTTCAGCTCTTAGTAATATTAAATGCGGAAAGAAAGGACCTCGGTGTGTTTTATACGTATTGTTATTGTATTCCTGTTGAGGATCTATCGTTATGAAAGATTGAACTCAACCGCTTACATGCAGAAGAAAAAATGGTTTATTGAAAAGTATAATAATGGATATTACAAGACACGGAGGCGATAAACTAAGTAAAAGACTTTCTCCGCGGTCAGGGTTGTCGCACAACTAACTCCAAACGGAGAAAAAGCCCGGCTTTATAGGCGTCGTCAAATGATCGGCAGACCTATGGGTTTTATGACCCGACCTGGGTCGACGTCGAGCAGAGAAAAATCGCAATGATAGACATTGAAAATATATCTATTCTCAACAATTCCATACACAATTCGTGTTTAATTTCACTCTTAAATTGCTTCCTCGCGTATTTATAAAAGTCAATTTCACAAAGTGCCTCGAACCAAACAGAATAAAAGCAGAATACTTTGTGTTTCAGTTACGCAGAACACAGGATCGTTTAACCCTTTGCACTCTTATGTCAGGAGCTCCTTTTTCAAGTTCAAACCAAAGAGATATCGTAAACTTAAGAATTACAAAATATTACAACAGTACAAATAAAACAACTATTTAATCGAATTTGTTTGTTCCTCTACCTTTTTAAATTGCTTTATTTTATGCTGGTAACAAAATTGAAATATAATTCGGAGTGCAAAGGGCTAAGTTAACGCGACATGGATAGAGAACCGCGCGATACAATTTGATCCCAGTCCCCATTCAATAATCGTTCTTCTCCTATACAGGCTTCCTTTGTAAGTTTGTGCTACGTGAACAAACAGAGCTTCTCCAAAGCGACGATCAAACTCCCTCCAAACTCGTGTCCACCGAGATATCATAAACGTTCAGGTCGGAAACCAGCGTCACGAGACGATCGTGACACCTAAATGCAGAAACGAGAAGAGTACCTCGACGCTAGTTCGTGTATTGTTTGAACGATGGTTTTGCGGTTGCGTCACTGGGCTAAATTAACACCACGGAGCGAAAGTTATGTCACGTCCTTGCGGGCTATTAGCTCCGTTCTCCCCGGATAGCTGAAAGGTCTTGCAAGACTGATAATTCGGACGAGTGCAATAATGGCGACAATAACGCCACCACGGTGACTAATTCAGTTTGGAGATTATTGACCCATTTGTAAAGAATTATTGCAAGCTTTACTTTGCTTCTGTGATCCCAGACACGTGGATTACAATCGTTTTTAATTTTTCCTGAGTATTGCAATGTTTATGTACGCGTTAACGAGTAATTGTCATTTGCGTCGAATTGGATTTCACAAATGGATTTCGAAGGTCGTGACCAGATTGTCGAAATTTTATACGGGTACAAATTGTTTCAAACGCGTTTTCGATTATAAACTTTCATTCCGTTGGACGAAAATTGTTATGTAAAATACATCAATTTGCTTATCCCTGAAGGCTACGTCGCGCGTATTAAAACCGGAATAAATAACGAGAGTGCATGAAGAGGATCACATTACCAAAAGACATTAATCTTTCTTGATAAATGGGCACCGGTGTACCATATTTTCACTCCCCTAGTGGCAACCAGTTGATTAATAATATATGTACTTTATATAAATTTTTTTAATTAAACAAAGTGAAAAGTCACTGAATATAAATTACTTTCGTTTCGAATATAAGATGACGAGGTCCTCGTTTATTTGTTCACTGACGAAACTGAATTTACGTAGAATTATCTTGTCGGTAAGTTTCAGACTTTTAATTTCAAATATTTAAACAATTTAAACAATTACTTGCTTCAAGGAATTATTTGTGACGGAAACATAAATACTCGTTTGAATAGCTAAGCAAGTATAAATATTGAGATAATAATTATTAGGAAAAGAAATAATTATTACGAAAATCGCGATCACCTGCTTAAACGTTTGTGTACACTTTGGACCAGCTGTTAACGCCAGGCAAATTCATCGATAGCGATACGTGTTAATTTCCTGGCATTCTATCGAATACATATTGAAACAAGTTATCACTGGTATATTGGCAAGATGTACTTATTGACATTTCATACGATTTAAAGTAGCATTAAGACTTCAACAAGACGTCTATGTAGTTGGTCTTATCAATGTTCTGAATTAATATTTATTTAATGTCAAAACACGTTCTCTATCCTCTATTCTCTGTCCCCCTTTAACACATTCAACCCCATTATCTGTGCTACCATCATGGGTGTGCCTTTAGCGTAACATATATTACTATAAAAATATAATTTGAAGTCATCGAAGTACAATTAGAACCTACAGAATTTGTTAACACTAAACCTACCACGAACCGGTCAAATGACCGTTTTAAAAATTTTCTTTAGAATTTCTAACGCACAATGTTATTTTAGCGCACATTTAACGTCACGATTTTTCTTATAGCATACGTACAATGAATCTTTCAATATTCACTTCTATTCTTATTGTTTGTTTTCTGAGAAAAATATGTAGTCTCTTTTGCCTATAACGATCGGGCGTCTTATTTTGGCCTCTAGAATCTCCCATTAAAATTTGTCCCAGGAGTGGCCGAACACCCTGTACATAGTCCACTATTCAGTTTCCATTGTCTTAGGACAGTCTAATAACGCGTGTTAAAAATACTAAAATTTTAGACGCGTGCAGTTCCGAAACTACTAGGGATTTATTAATTATTGAATCACTGTTGTCAGCGGTGAACCTTCCCCTTTAAAACGCTTTTTGGTTTTTGTCGATCGGACTTACCGTTTTCGAGATATCGTAATTTATATAAAGGAGTATTTGTTTTAATTTGACTATCGCTGTCTCCGTCTGACGCGTCGCGCCGAACCTCCTTGTCGCACGTGAGTCGAGACAGTCACGTGACCAGGAAGACGTAGTATTTCCAAGAATTAACTACGCACTGTTTACTATTTTCACGCGCGCGAGTTCATTGCTAACAATGTACGTAAACAAAGGCTTCGGACCCTCGTATCTCCGAAACTAGCCACCGCATCGACTTGAAATTAAAATCGCTATATCTCCGGAACTAATAAAGCTATCGACTCGCACAAACGCTCATTTTAAAGGGCATTTCATCCTCTATCTGATGACTATAACAACTACTATAATTTATGCTATCTTCTATGTTTATTTTCACATTTACTTTGACGCTACATACCTAAAGAATTTTCAGCAATTCCTACTGATCATACGACTGTATATTATACGATATAATGCAAAAATTAGGCAATTAGAAATCATTTGACCGGTCATGGTAGGAATAGGTATACACGAAGTGTCGGTAGGTTTAGTGTTAACCTAACCCAGATCTAACCCAGACCTACAGAATTTTATAATCTAACTCAGATCTAACCCAGACCTACAGAATTTTATACAAAATTCGAAAGAGACGTGACTAATTAAAACTGAAATTAAAATTTTTGATGGACTATTTGACCAACGGTTTCCCCAAGTTTGTTGTCGTTTGAACAAACCTTCTGAAGGGTTGTGGGCCTCCTGAAATCGTGCTCCATAGCATTAATAAGGGGAGGATCATTAGCTTTCCCCTATCCGTGATATTTCCAAAGTCAAACTAAGCGGGCGCATAGAGTCTGAAGAAGTATCGCCAGCAAGTCCGTGGAGGACTGCTACGAGACGGATTACGGGTAGCCGCGTTTGCTGATGCCCGGCCAATCCATGGAAGTGGATCCAGCGATCGTCGGTGGCCCCGTCGGAGAATCACGGTGTCTGATCGCAGTGTGTAAACTCTGGACAGAAATACGACAGCTGAAGGGACCGTGGTATGTGCTGACTCACGACTACCGGGGGCTACCGAATTCCTCGGTGGACCAGCTCAGCAACCAGGATTCGATTCTAAACCGTCGCCTCCAACGGAACAGCGGTTTCGCGTTGTTGATGCAAAAACACCCCTCATTCGACGCGCTGAGCTCGTAGAAGCACTATATTTTTAATCACATTCACATTTATCGCGATATTTCTTTGCAAACCAACAGTGAACTTTGATTGTTACACCACAGACGAGGTATAAGAGTAGATTTTACATCCAATGTACTTTTTTGGCTCATTTTTCTGGGGTTCTAGGACCCCATTACCATTTTCGTGTCAACGAAGAGGAAGTGAGACTTGAAAGATTTGCTTCTTGAAACATTAAAATCCTTCAATCCGTTCAGAAATTACGACGTTTTAAAGATACGCATGAAATTTTTGACATTTCTGACCTGAAATTATATTTTCGTTTAGGAATTTTTTTCTCGAAAATGCGTAGGATTTCGGTGATATGTGTAATGACCAAACGTGATTGCAATCGTCTCTTGCAACCAAAAATAATTTTTTTAGATCAATTTGAAAAATTTTTATTTCGTCGAAAAACTTCACACCTTCTCGAATTTTTTTTTCGAAAATGAGTAGGGTTTCGAGGGTATGTCTAATGATAAAAAATGATTGTAATTGGCCCTCGCAACCAAAAATAATTTTTTCAGAATGATTTGAAGTTTTTTAATTTTGTCGATCTCCACCACCTTTCGATTTTTCTTTAAAACCGAAAACTCGTTGAAGAAACATTGACTTTTCGCGTATAAACATTGGATAAATTATTCTCAACATCGACACACGGTCCAAAGTTCCCCAAATCTCCGATGGAATGTTATGTAGAACATTGTATATGCCCTCGTGTGCATGCATCGGTTGCTAGAGTCCAGAAGACAAGCAACGGGACGAGCAAACAACCGGAAATCGATGGTCTAGGCGAATACATCGAAGCTTGTCTCTGCTTTTCCGAAGCTTCTCGAAACACGAGTAACAATGATTTTCTAACGATAAATAATTAACCAAGAAATTTCATTTCATTTTAAGTTTCCTGTAAGGCTTGTTTTGTACAATCGCGATAGTCGTGTACAGATTCGCGAGGTTCGAATAGCCTGGTCGTCGCGATGCTTCAAAGGCGCGAAATCCGTCGCTTCCTTTAATCACCTTCCTGAAAAAGGGTCATCGATTTTTCTTATTACCCTCGGAACACGCGACGGAGGCGTGTTTCCGTCGCAACGCCGTCAAATCAGACCCCTCGTCTAAAAGAGCGACGACGGATAAATCGAGAAAAAAGAGGGGAAAAGGTAGGAACTGGCTTAATCACTCGGCCATTTGTCGTCTTCGTTCAACCCCGTGCGCGGAGAGAAAAAAAGATAGTTTGGTTTTTCGATGACACGAGTCGAGGCACCAGCTTTTTAACAGGATGTCACGCGTGCTCGTTCCACCTTGTAACACCTGTTACATGCATTCATCATTCCGCTCGATGTCCCGCCGTATTATCCTCCGCCCTCTCAGCGTTTGCAAAACAGCTGGTACCTTTGAATAGATTTCATAGATAGAATTTGTTTGTTTAAATCCTATATTTTAGTTAACGTAAACGTCAAAAAAAAACACTTGAAAGGGTTGGGTGGTCCAGGAACAAAATTGAGATATAATTCCGGAGTGCAAAGGGTTAACGCGAGCAGTGACGTTCGAATTAAGAAATATTTTTTGAACGAGGAGCGCACGAATTCCAGAAACGCGTCCCATGAACGGTCCCGAGGCGCTCCTTGGAAATTAGCACAGATTCGCGGCGGCGGCGACGTCCGGGAAGCGTCGAGGTAATATAACTTTTGCTCGTAAACGAGGGAGAGAGAGAGAGTGTGATTCGGGGACAAATAATTTAGGGTCATATCGGAGAGGAAGGGAGGGAAGATATACCGGCGGTACGTAGGGGAGATTTGGCCCCGAGGACGAAACCACTAATCCTTGTGTGGTAATCGACGATTTCCGTCCCTAAATTGTTCTGCCTCTGTGGGGGCCACGGAGAAGACCCTACGGAATTAACCTTAAAGCGAACACTGCTTTTGTACCCCGAGACAGTAGCTGAGGCATAATTGTTTCGATCATCGACCGGTCTAGTCGTGATCGTCTACGAGAAGACGGTGTGAAAAATGCATAGATATGGGTAATAGCGTTCCTTTATTTTTTGGCAACGCCGCTGCGGGTCCTTCCCCCCGGCGAGACGAGTGGCCTCGGCCGTGACGATGGGCAGTTGGAGAATCGAAGCAGACGTATTACGGGCAAATAAATAAAGTGTTTTTCTCCTCAAATAACGGCTGTTCTTCCCCCTGTGGTTACCTATCGCCGACCGCGGTCCTATTTTAAACAGACGGTTAATTTTTAACAACGAGAACGGTGCTGCTTAGAGAGACGAGGGCCAGTCATAAATAATTCCCTGCTCGACCATTGAACTGACCAAAACTGTTTTGGGGAATTCTAAATGACCAGTAGTTCGTTTTAGACGTCGTGATTACCCTATTTTTGGGGGGTTGAACAGTTCAGAAATAGCTGTCAACAAGCTCACAGGAAGTGTTAGTGCAATTTTTCGTGTAAGTGACATGGAGAAGTCAAAGATGAAGGTGTAGTAGGAAAAGGCACAGTGTGGAATTGGTTTGCCAAGCTTCGTTTCGGGGATACCAGCCTTCAAGATGAATCTAAACCGAGATAGTCAAGGGATAATCGATGACAGCGTTTTGAAAGCCTAGTGGAGCAAAACTCATGTCAAATAACCAGAGAATTAGCAGATAAGTTGAAGATATCCCCATTTGTCAACACCTGGACAAACTAGGAGAAGTCAGCTAACTAGGCGTATGGGTTCCACACAATTTTTTGGAGAAAAACAAGGTGGATAGGATGATGGTTACCACTTTGCTCTTATCTCTACAGGAGATGATCAAGTACGAAAATGTTACCCGAAAAAGACAGTAGGTAGATAAAAATAAACAACCTCAAGACCTAACCTAGACCTAACCCAGACCTAACCCAGACCTAACCTAGACCTAACCCAGACCTAACCCAGACCTAACCTAGACCTAACCCAGACATAACCCAGATCTAATCTAGATCTAATCCAGTCCTAACCCAGATCTAATCTAGATCTAACCCAGACCTAACCCAGACCTAACCTAGACCTAACCCAGACCTAACCCTAATAGAAGAAGAATAATCTATTATAAGTTGCTAAAGCGTATTGTGACAGTTACAGCAGCCTTGTACACTGAATAATTGAACATGTAAAAGTAGGTGCGAGTTGTCGCTCTCACCCTTTAACGAGGAGTCCGAATTACGAGGGAGTGGGAATGTGTGGGAAAGTGAATCGGTACACTTATAAATTTCTTCCGCCTAGTCAATTGACTATGCCGTTTATTTAAAATTTGAAAATTTAAAGAAAAAACCAAAATTAAATAAATAAAATAAGAAATTTATTTTAAAAACTGCCAGGAAAAACCCGAGCCTGTTGGCTGGCTCGAGAAAAAAACCTGGCCGTGGTCTCTGGCCACTACGGCTCTCTTCTCGGTCTTCTGTAACAAAAGAGACCGAAATTTGGCTGTAAATATTTGACAACGCTCGTCGCGTTGTCTGACTCGCTTCAATCCACACGCTCCTTACTCTGTTTATGATAAACAGGAGCGGGATTCCTACACAGCGATAAGCAACTGTTCTAGTGGACTGTATGATTGAACGTTTCTCGTGTGATCGAGAAACGTTCGACTGCAGTTCTGGAAACGTTTAATTGCAGATGGGGAAGACAAGATTTGAATCTCGATCTTCCCACTGCTGCGGGCTTGATTTTTGCAGGAGGTGACAACAGGTGGAGGTTGTAAGGCTCCAAAAATTGTCCACTCCGTGATTCCGCGTCGTTTCCTGGTCCGTACGGGACCGGTGTGATGCAAGCCCTTAACTGCGCTAGAAGCGTCCGAAGGTTAAGGTGCTTACACCACGGTGCCCTTTGAACGTCGCTCTACACCGAGTGTCCGTACACACTGGTGATCCACAACAGACGTTCGAGCCAATCGAATTCAGCCGAGAGCATCAAGGGAATACGCCAAATAAGGCCCCTATGGGGGTGGTTCCCAAAGTGAAATACGATCTTGGGAAACGACGATCCCACTCAGGGTATGCGCCAAAAGCCCCCTATAGGAGTGTTCGAATCGTACAAAAGTCAAGGAAAACCGAGAAGTTTCCTCGGTTCTCGTTACACGACAGCTGATTACAGCGGTACGTGCCTTCCGCACAACGGTGGCGACAATCAAACATTATTTAAGTGTTAAGATGATTGTTATCAGCCACCGGTTGTTAATGTGGTAAATCGCTCACGGTTTGAAACAATTTGACGCAACGGTGGCGATAATCGAACACTATCGAAGTGCAGAAACGATTATTGTCAGCCACCGGTTGTTAAATGTAAATTGTTTCAATGCTGATACAGTTCGCTTCCAGAATGGTTCTGTTAACACAACGATCACACTAAACTCACGAAACCGTGAGGTACGAAATTCGGCTAGGTCTAATTCTTTCGAATTTACCACAGTCTTAATTTCGTTCCGTTTCGGTTCTGTGGTGCAACGATACAATTAAACGGATTTAATTGATCGAATATGGTGATCGCGGTGTTGGACGAGGTCGGCTTAGACGATGCGAACTCGTCGAGAACCAGATAGCAAGTGATCGCAGAGACAGACCCTCTTGTCCGCGGTCGCGAGAGGGGAAATTGTCTGTCTCGTATTAATTTTGTATCCTCTCTGTTATTTCGGCGTAGTAACACCTGTTTTCATGGAACCGTTACTGGGCCGATCGCGTGACTATTATCGAAGGTAAATTTGGATTTTTTCTACACGGTATTGCTCCCGAAGCATGTTACGCCGCAGAGAAGGCTCTGGAATGTCGAGTACACTGAGGATAACACCGTATAAGAAATGTCCCCTTTTTTCTATAGATCACGCGAGAATTTAACCGCCGTTTCTTATTAACGAATTAACGCGTTATTTAAACATACCGCCCCCCTTGCACGGTCCGTGCAATAAAGAAGAGAAGCGGTAATTCGCGGTCAATAAGCAGAGAGGATTTTTTCGCTTAACCCATTTGCATCATCGCTCTACTTAAGCTTCCGCATCGAAACATCAGCGACGTTCAACTGACGATAGTAAACAGTCGCGGCTCGCGGAATATTCCGCGCTTGGTGATAGTAGACAGTCGCGGCTCGCGGAATATTCCGCGCTTGGATGCAAATGGGTTAATTAAAAAAATTAAGTTACTTACTTAGACGAGGTCGGCTGGCTGGCGTTCTGCTGCCCTTGCAGCAGCTTGAGGGGCGTCAGGACCGCCCGGGTCATCAGATTGTCCTCTCTTTCTGGGGGCTGCTGGTCCCCCTGCCGTTTCGGGGCCCCCGCCCACGCCTACGCCTTTCGACGCTGGCGGTTTCTTTTCTGGGACGGCTCTTGTCCCTGGGGCTGCTGGGACTCCACCACTGGCCGCTTCCTTGCTGCCGTCGGGGGCGTCGCCGTCGGCGTGGGCGCGAGTTGGGCGACCGGCGTTGTCGGCTCTTTTCGTGGCCGAAAGGTGCAGCCGACAAGCCGGCCGCCTCGTGCCCACTTCAGGTCGAAGTGCCCGCCTTCTGCCGGCCACCGGTATCGTCTCGTGGTCCACGGTATGTGTCCTGGAACCCTTATTGTCTCCGGCCCCAGGTGGACATCATACGTCGGCAGCTGCCCGATAATGGCCGGATGCGGGGTGGCCCGGATTCTGGGGCGGCGGAGGTCGAAGCCCTCACTTCCTCCGATTCTGGTTCTGCCCCCTTTTTGGGGCGAATACGTCCCCCAATTGGAGGAGGCGTCCGAACTGGACCTCCATTTCGGGGTCCATCGTCTTTGCACCCACTACCGTCACCACACTTTCGTCGCTTGACATTTTCTCGCCCGTAAAGATATCACGAACTGAACCGATTCGGCCCGGGGATCCTGCTTTAAAGCCGAGGATCCCGCGGAATCGGGGATCGCTCCCTTCCTCAATCCTAGACGTGATGGTAAGGGTATGGTTCCCCTCTGTCCGTAATTCTCACGTTAGATATGTAGAACGTGTGGGACAACAACATGTTTGTATCAATTGTCTTTCTCATTCTACTTTGTTTCCTTGTCAAGCGGAATTCGGGATACCCTATGTCCCGATAGCGTCGTCCTTGGTTATTGACGATGCGGACTCTTCCACGGGCAATTTACACAGACGTGTGATCGGACGCGTGTAGCTAGACGTGGCCGTGAGTACTTTAACTACACGCACGTGCCTGTCCTTGCCCGGAAAAATTTCCTCTATTCGTCCCATTTCCCATTGGTTTGGGGGGAGGAGAGGGTTTTGCACCAACACCAAATCGTTTGGTTTTAGCTGTGCGTGGGCGGTACGCCACTTGTAGCGGTTCTGGAGGTGCGTGAGATAATCACGTGTCCAATGCCTCCAAAGTTGCTCATGGAATTTCTGAATCGCTCTCCAGCGTGTAAGCCGGGAAAGTTTTTCAGTTTCCACTGACTCGATCGGAAGTGCATTTATCGGGCTTCCGATCAAGAAGTGGCCCGGTGTGAGGGGCGCATAATCCTCAGGGCTATCGCTTAAAGCGGCGATCGGTCGAGAATTTAAGCTCGCTTCGATCTTGCAGAGTAATGTCTGCATTTCTTCGCTTGTTGGCGCGAATTCGCCGAGAATGCGTTTGAGGTGATGTTTCACCGATTTCACACCGGCCTCTTGCATACCGCCGAAATGGGGTGCACTAGGTGGATTAATTTTTGGCCAATTTTCTCTCGTTTGACGAAGCCACGTCAGGCCGGAAATCCAGAGCTCCGACTGAAGGAGTTCCGCCGCGTCGGCCCCATGCGAATTTAGATCCGCAGGGTTCGATCGCGTGGGAACATGATGCCATTCGGCGTTCGGGAGAATCGTCTGGATTTTCGACACTCGGTTGGCGATTACAACCTTCCATGTCGAAGCGTGCTTCCTTAACCAAGCTAGTGCAATCGTGGAATCTGTCCAGCAGATTATGCGGTCCACCTTTATTGAGAGGGACCGCTTCACGTGCACCACAAGCTCGGAAAGGAGTACAGCCCCGTTCAATTCCAGAACGGGGATGGACTGCGTTTTGATCGGAGCGACTCGCGTTTTTGCCATTAGCAACGTCGTAAAAACTTCGTTGCTGATCGTCGTCACGCGTAAATACGTGACGGCCGAATAGGCCGCGAGCGAGGCGTCGCAGAAACCATGCAATTCTATTGACACCGTATCAGCTCCGTAACGTATCCATCTGGGAATTTTTAATTCCTTTAAGCTGCTCCAATCCGTACGAAACGCGTTCCACGTTTTTTGCGTATTCGCGGAGATTTGATCGTCCCACTGGATTTTCTCCAGCCACTGAGACTGCATCAAAATCTTTGCGCGAATTACAACCGGCGATAGCCAGCCGAGCGGATCGAAGAGCTTGGCAATCTCCGAAAACAAATTTCTTTTTGTCATCGGTGTTGCCGACGGTTGGAACCGTTGGAGATTGAAATAGAAATAATCTCCAGACGGTATCCATCGTAAACCGAGCACCTTTAGTTCGGAGTCATCGAACAAAGTGAGGTCTACTGCGTGGGAGTGAGAGCTGTGGGGGATATTTCGCAATAATTGTGGCGAATTTCCTGCCCACTTTCTCAGCTGAAACCCACCTCCTTGCAGGAGCTCGCATACTTGCGTACGGATTTTCTCCAGCAAGGATTTATCTGGTGCTCCCATGAATACATCGTCGACGTAAATGTCCTTCTCGAGGATCGGAGCGGCAAGCGGAAATTTCTTTCCGTCCTGCTCCTTTAACTCGAGAAGGGTACGCATCGACAGGTATGGGGCGCACGCCGTTCCGTATGTGACGGTATTTAATTCGAACGCTGTCGACGAGAATCTGTCGAAACATCTTCTCGATATCGGCCACCAGCACGTATTCGTACAAACGCCATCTCGTTAATACCGAGGTAATGTCGTTTTGTAATTTCGGACCTACGTGAAGGATGTCGTTTAGGGAGCGTCCACCCTCCGTTCTGCTGGTTGCATTGAATACGACCCGCAGTTTGGTGGTCGCTCTGTCCGTACGAATGACCGCTCAGTGCGGAATATAGAGTCTAGTTTGGTCAATAGGCTTGATAGGCGTCATATGACCTAAAGACTCATAGTCCGCTAGAAACTCTGCGTATTCTTTACCGAGGGTCGGGTTCGTGTCCAGTTTCCTCCTCAGCCTTGTGAGAGCGGAGAGCGCGATATGGAATGAATTTCCCAACGCCTCATCCGGTCTCGGGTAATTGAGGGGTAGTCGGACCACAAACCGACCAGTTTCGTTACGGGTAACGGTTTTTTGGAAAAATTCTTCGCATTCCTCTTCTGCTTTAGTGCGCATGGAGGTTGCGGGAATTTCTTCCATTTCCCTGAACTTTCGAACCGCTTGATCCAGCGTTTCGAGTACGGTGCAGTGCAGCGGCCGCACCGAGTTCTGGGCGCCGCCCCCTGCTT
The DNA here is from genome assembly GCF_013123115.1 of Colletes gigas. Taxonomy (NCBI): domain Eukaryota; kingdom Metazoa; phylum Arthropoda; class Insecta; order Hymenoptera; family Colletidae; genus Colletes; species Colletes gigas. The sequence goes on from NW_025106664.1 coordinate 167,017, forward strand.
TTATCGGCCCGGATACTTGCTTACTTGCTTGCTTACGTACTTAGTTACCATTTGACAAACAGATAGTGCGCTAGCCGTTCCTAATCTGATCAGTGTATATTTTTGTTGAGATTTTAAAATACAATACAACAGTAAAACGTCTCGTTAGTCCCCTGAATAAGGGGTGGTCCTTCGAAGTTTAGTTTAGTCGGCACACCACGTGCAAATTTACTACTCCGGAACGATCCTTTCGACTTCGGACTAAACATTGGTCCTTCGAGCCGGATTAAACACTTCAGTAACAAATATTTTGTAAAGATATTGTGGGATTATCAAATGAATTCAGCAGTGTAATTTGAATAATGATATATTTTACTCGCACTCTCACTATCTCGCTGTCTCACTGTCGCTTCGCCAAAAACTCTCTCCTTTCGTCTTGAATGTCTCTTAATATATATCCGTCACTCACTCACATTCTCACATACACGGTACTTGCGGTTATCGCACCTAATATTTCATTCTCGCTTTAATCGTCATTCGCACTCTCTCTCTCTCTCACTCGTTCTCTCGGTCGTTCACTTGTCGCCTGTTTACTTTTCGGTGACCGCCAGCTGATCGGTCCTGCCAGGCAGGCGGTTTCTTTCACCTTTTTCTTTAAGCCGTTTAATTCTTCGAGTCTAACGGCTGGACCTCCTACGGTCGGCAATCCTAAACAATGCTTATGTTTTCAGGAGCTGCATCATCGGTTTCTTCCTCATCTGTCGAATATGAATAGTGTGATACGTTTTCCAGCCATGTTTTCATGTGGTCAGCGGATGTTGTTGTTTGTAGTGGCCCACCATGTTCCCCGATTTTTTTTACTGTATATCTATCATTATGCAATGCTTTTACAATTTAATATGGACCGTAATATTTCGCTGCCAGCTTAGAGCCGGGTGCAGTTTGCGTTCTTTTTATGGCGACTAGATCATCGCTGGGGTATACATTTGAACGTTTTCTCTTCTGATGATTATAGCTACGTCTATTTTCTCGCTGAATCTTTGCCATGTTTTCCCTAGCCTGGTCGCGCATCTCATCGCGCTGCTCGCTGAACATCGCAATCCACTCACTCTCAGTTAATTCTTTCATTTTGGGATCCTCTCTTATACGCATCGGAACGCCGAATAACAATTGGAATGGGGCGGTGCCTGTGCTCCTACTTGGCGTAGCATTCAGATATTTTTGGCGTAACTCTAGTTATTTAAACCAGTCTTTCATGTTTGGTGCAGCTAGTTTTGATAGCATTGGAATAAGAGTGCGATTCACTCGTTCTACTTGTCCATTTGCTCTAGGAACACATGTCGTTATCAAAACATGCTGGATCTTTTCATTTCCGCAATATAACTCAAATTCTCGTGAGGTGAATGCTGTTCCGCAATCTGAAATGATCCGTCTGGGATTGCCAAATATATCTGCCTGCTTCTTTAATCTAGAAATTACTTCCGCTGTTGTTGTGGAGCGAGTCGCATACAGCCTCACGAACTTCGCGAATGCATCAACTACTTCTAACACGTGTTGATAGCTCTTTTTAGTGGACGGCAAGGGATCGATATGGTCAATAAGGTACGTATCGAGTGGGACTGTTCCTTTGTCGATCATATTTAGAAAACCTTCTTGTTTCCCGTGTTTCCTCTCCGATAAGATGCAACTAATACAATTTCGTATAATTTTCTCAACGATGGCGCGCATGTTCGGAAACCAATACTCACGTTTTAACAGGTTTTCAGTCTTGGCTACCGAAAAGTGCCTTATTTCACGTGTCTGCCTAATTATCTGGGGTTGCATTGCTTTGCGTAATATCAATTGTACTTCGCCTGCCTCTTCTTTATATAACAAACCGTTCCGCACCACGTATCCTTCTCATTGGCCCCGATTCGCTACCTTAACGAAATTTTTCAATGCCGCGTCACTATGCTGTGCTTTTCGTATTCTCGCGATGATGCTATCCTCACATTCTTTAACTTACATTACGGACCGTAATGGGTTTCGGCTCAATGCATCGACGTGAATCATATTTTTGCCGGTGCGATGTTCGATTGTATATTGGAATTCTTCTAATGTCAGAGCCCATCGCGCTACACGCACACATAAATCTCGCTTGGCCATGGTTTGTGTAAATGCTTGACAATCTGTTATTATTTTGAATGGTATACCTGTTACGAGCGCGAGCGCGAGATCCTGGATTCGGTCGAGGGGCAGTACTCGACAGGTGGTTTTGGGTATGGTTTGGAAAAGAAAGGAGGTCCGGACGAACCAAGGGCTCTATACCCTGGGAGTCGTAGGTGGAGGTTACGTGGACGAACCAGGGGCTCTATACCCTGGGAGCCACGGGGTTAGATTTATAGGAAAAATGTAAGGTTTCACGGACGAACCAGGAGCTCTATACCCTGGGAGCCGCTAGTAGGAGTGGACGAACCAGGGGCTTTATACCCTGGGAGCCACGTAGGTTTTTAGGATGTTTTTAGGATCTTGCTCTCTGTCGTGATGGTACACCTCGAGCGGTAAAGGTGTACCGGGTTCGTGAGATACCCCTAGCCTTACGGTTAATATGGTTCAGGGTTGAATTGAGTGAATAACACACGTAAGGAATACTACTTGAATATATATTTTTGACGATGCTCAAGTACAGCTATGGATTTACAAGAAGTTGTACAATTGCTAAATTGCCTCGAAGGCGAAAGATCTGTTATCGGCTTTTACGCGGCGCGTTCGCGGGAGCTACTACTCGATTAATGGACACTCACTGATAAACCGCTAAGGTAGATAGTAGTAGATAGTTGCTTAAAGGGGATTATAGCCCGATCTTGCCCTGAGTGTCACAATAACGTCGTGCCGAGAGTTTTTAGGAAAACTAAGCTCCCGAGTAAGAAACCGCGGCCCTTATATAGTTGAAAAATGCTCAGTACGAAGGCGGGGCATTATCATAAAAGGTAATGAAAATTGGGCCGGGTACTCGCATACGGCATGAGTCAACCCCGTTCAAAGGGTTGTACGCTAGATGCTCGAGCCAACGCCCAAGTCACCAAACGTTTCAGCCCCATGCATGAATGATATGTAACATACCTAATACGTAGATCCGAAATTTCCTCAACGCTTTTATTATTGCTAATACTTCTAATTCGTAACTCGTATACTTCATTTCGGTTGGTGTTGTTCGTCCGCTCGCGAAATATACCGCATGTACAGTGGATCAAACAAGTATTGGCACACTCAAGTTTTTGTAAATATCTTTATTTGTTGAAGTATTTTATTAACACCATGTATATCATTTTATATCTTTTAATGTACACTACTTGCATACCGAAGCACATTACTCAATATCAATAACAACGGAAATTATAAAGAAATAGCGAAAAATTTATAGTCAAGAAAGTATTGGCACAGTCATGTCTGCAATTGTAGCTCCATAGTTTCTTCCTTTAGGACACTTCTTACACGATTTCTAGGACGCAAATGTAAACAAATATATGACATTGATCTCTCTGTTCGATAGAAGTGTTTAGTTTCAGTATTCTTCTCATACAGGAAGGATGATTGGAAAAACGAAAGAGCTGTCGATTGCAGTACGAAGCGAAATTATTTTTCTCCGTAAACGGGGCGAAAGTTATCGCAAAATCGGAGAAATCTTAAAAATTAGTTTCTCTACGGTTAGAAATGCCGTTAAAAAGTATGAGGAGTTTGCCATGACAGAAAACAGACCGCGATCAGGCCGACCGAAAGTTTTATCAGTGATGGAGCGACGCGACATTGTTAAAGAAGTCCGAAGAAACCCATTTGTGAGTGCTCTCAGTTTATCTGTTAATGTCGCAACACAGTGGGGAAAGACAGTTAGTTCACAAACAATCCGAAACGTTTTCCATTCGGCTCACATTTACGGTAGAACCGCGAGAAAGAAGCCGTTCATACACGAAGTCAATAGACAGAGACGGCTTGGATTTGCAAAAGTGCACATAAACAAGGATACTGAATTTTGGAAAAATATAATATTTTCTGATGAAAGTAAGTTCAACATATTCGGATCTGATGAAAAGAAATAGGAATGGAGAAGACCCAACAGTGAACTGGAGTCGCGAAATATTCAACCAACGGTTAAGCACGGCGGCGGACATGTAATGGTTTGGGATTGCATGTCATACAATGGAGTGGGAAATTTAGCTTTTATCGAAGGAAATATGAATGCCTTAAAGTATATCGACATATTGCGAGATAATTTATTACCTAGTGCTGCAAAATTCGGCATCGAAAGAACATTTGTATTCCAATAGGATAATGATCCGAAGCACACGGCAAGAAAAACGAGGGAATGGCTCCTGTACAATGTGCCAAAATAATTTCAAACACCTCCTCAATCGCCGGATGTAAATCCTATTAAAAATTTATGGCACATTTTAGATTTAAAAATTCATAAAAGAAACATTTCAAATAAGAATGATTTAAAAAAGCCGTTATTAGAAGAATGGGCAAATATTCCACCTACGACTATCCGAAAACTTGTGGAATCGATGCCAACTCGATTGGAGAGTATTATTAAAGCGAAAGGAATGCATACAAAACATTAAAAATCTATTTAGTTTGTATTAATGTTAAAGACTAAGCATTTACTTTTTGTTTTCCACGCGTGCCAATACTTTTTGGACTATGCAATTTTCGTTATATCTTTATAATTTCCGTTGTTATTGATATTGAGTAATATGCTTCAGTATAGAAGTAATGCATGTTAAAAGACATAAAATGATATACATGATGTTAATAGAATATTTCAACAAATAAAGATATTTACAAAAATTTGGATGTGCCAATACTTGTTCGATCCACTGTAAGGCATTATCGGAATTATCTCGCTGGAATAATATTGCCCCGTAGCCGTACATTGAAGCGTCCGTAAGTAACTCTGTCTCTGCTCTAGCCCCGTATAATCTTAGGGCAGGCTTATTACATAATAATTGTTTTAGTTGATTAAAGGCAACTTTGATTTTTTCATCGAACTGAAACTTCCCGTTTTTCTTGAGAAGGTCAGTTAACGGGCGCGCAATCATCGAATACCCGAGTACATATTTTCTAAAATAGCCCGTAAGCCCTAGGAAACTTTGTATATGTCTTATATTTTCGGGTTGCTTAAATTTCATGACTGCCTCTATCTTATCTTCGGAAGAACGAACTGTTCCGTTCTCGATTATATGACCTAGAAACTGTATTCGCGTTTGTAGAAAGCAACATTTTCCCCAATTAAACTTTAACCCGTGATATGAAGCGACCTGTAGTACTTCTCGCAATATTCCCAGCCCCGTATTATGTTCTCGCGAGGCAATAATGAAATCGTCTATGTAAATTAACACCTTCTCCTGTTTAATGAGATCTGCAAAAATTGTGTTCATGAACTTTTGGAAAATTGCTGGCGAGTTACACAGACCGAAAGGAGCGTACAGAAATTCATATTGTCCATCAGGTATAATGAACGAAGTATATTTCCTACTATTTGCCTCGATCTGAACGTGAAAAAATCCGTTTTTCAAGTCGAGAGTCGTGAATACTTTCGCGCTCTCTAATGCATTTATTTGGTCTTCTAGTATTGGAAGTGGAAATCGAACCTTAACAATATTTTTGTTGCGTTGCCGGTAATCAATGCATAGTCTCGAATCGCCGTTTTTCTTTCTCACTAATACTACTGGACTCGTATATTCTGACAGAGACGGTTGAATTACACCATTGTGCAACCATTCGGTTACATGATGGTTTACTTCTTCTCGCTCGGATGGTGCTAATCTTCTCGCTATCTGGTATACTGGTTCATTATCCGTTAGAACAATAGACATTTCAATATTCGTTTCGCGTGTTTTGTTTGGGCTATAGGACTCTATTAACCGTCGGACTGTTTCCCTGTGCTCTTTGTTTTCAATGTGTGACAAATCTACTAGGCTGTTTTCGTATTCGATATCTATTTTAAATATTTTGGGTAGTGCGCTCGCGTTTAGGGAGTCTTTTCTACATTCTACAACAGAAATTTTACCGTCCTTAATATTCAACTCGACTTTGCGTAAGAAATCAGCTCCGATCAATAATTCATGCCGCATCAAAGTATTCGATACCACGCATATCAGGATTGAGTACCAAGTTCCATCTATTTCAATATAAGTCGTGAATTCCCCTAATGTTTTGTTACCCTCGGACCCAATTCCGCAAAAGCTAATCTCGTTTCGTATTAATTTAGGTGATCCTATCTTCATATACGTACCCAGCGAAGCACTGTACTCGCGAGCGACCGACGGGACCACGTCCCCACTAGCTTAGGGACTTTTATACCCCTAGCACAAGAGCGAGCGAACCCGGCGTACCGACTGAGCCGGTAAAACCGGGGAACTCCGTTTAGACGCAATCATGCTAATAGCATAGGAACAAAAGAAAGTCTTTTTTTTTAATAGTCACAATATGATTAGGGGGTCTTAAAACGTGTATTTCTGTTACAACAAATTTTCGAAATTTTTTTTTCATTATGGTATATTCACGGTGAATCATAAAAATTCGAATAGAAGAGTCGAACGGTTAGCAGCAAACATTTGCGGCAGTTTTGCAGTAATAAAAAAATAACTCCGCCAGGGTCAACTAGCCGAAGAGACGTTTGGCTTTGTGCGATACACGACAAAAGCATGGTCTGCACGTTCGCCGATCGCAGGTAATTCCGAATCGCGCGACAATAGGTTGCTTTACCTGGAACTTTTTCGGGGAGGGAAATGCAAAAGTAAAAATTTTTGACAGAACCTACGCGTTTCTGAACAGAAGCGGACGCACGCGATGGAACGCGTAAACGCAGAGTATTATCATACGTTCTTCGTTTTCGCGGAGTCCAAGGGGAACGCGAAGAAAGCCGCCCGCACGTATCGTGCCCATTATCCCAGCGAAAAGGAACAACAATCCTGAAGGGAGCAAGGTTCGAAGAAGCAACAATCCAGGAAGGAACAACAATTCAGGGAGCAACAACAATTCAGGAAGGAGTAACAATTCAGGAGGGAGCAACATCCAGGCACCGTTATCAACCCAGGAAGAAACAACAATCGAAGAAGGGTGCAACGGAACGCATCGGTATGCGAAAGTGAAAAGTGAAAGTGAAAATTGTTAGTGACCGTGCTGTGAAGTGTTTTCGGGGTGAGAAGCAGGTACAGTGACCGGGCTGGCCCATCAGCTGATTTTCGTTCGGGTCTTCGACCTTGCCGTGATCGACAGCGGTGCATTGGCCGGGCCCTATTGTCAGCGCAGTAGGTCAACTTGCAAATGAATGGGTAAGTCGAATTTCAATTATTTCTCTATTAACCCTTTGCATTCGAGGAATGTTTCGGTACGCAGAAATCCAGTCTGCTTTTTCAGTACAGTTTTTAATAACAAACGGTTACAAATGGTTCTTACCGTATTTATTTTAATTTTCTGATAATAATTCTTATTTTAATTTTAAAACACTCTGGCGAGAAGCGTCACTCGGGTGCGAAGGGTTAATTTTCTAAAAATTCCGAGATTTTATTCCTTCTTCCTTGGAAACAGCGAATACAAATAATTAATAAAAAGTAAATTCCATTTAGTAATTTACGTACTAATTACGTAGTAATTCACGAATTAGGTAACAGTTGCAGTGGTAGTATTTTTAATTATTTGTACTCGTTCCTCGATGTATTTTCAACGCGCATCTTGCTACCTACCCGGCGCGGTGGCTCTCCGAGGTCGGACGGCCCTGAGCGCGCGGAAGGCGAGCGCCGTGATTGGTCAGTGTTTTTCGTTAATAATTCGAAAAACGAAGCCCCATCCGACATTTTTGCAAAGGAAATTGTTGTTTAGAATCGTCTCACCTACCCCCCATTTCCGGTTCTTACACTATTTACGGGACACCCTGTATACCCTACATACATACAGTGAGTCTCAGCCAAAATCGTACACCACATATGGAAATATGTTTCATTCGAAAGAAAAAGAATTTTCTGGACGATTTGGAAGAAAAATAAGGCATCCGTATATTGTAAATAAATCTGTATTTATTGTGTAATAGTGACAAAAAAAAAAAGTTACTATAATACGGTGAGGAAAACATCTCGCAGCTAAAATGGTACGCTATCTGGCATTCTCCTCCAGGCATCCTCGAAAAAAAAAAAATGGAAGAATGTTAAACATAAGATCATTGTTTTAGCATGCTAGCAAACGTGCTGGTATTGCATCGAAGCAAGGAAATAAATCGTAATAATAGTAAATATGAAGCAGACGACACTAGAGGCGCGGAAAATTGTCGCGATGAACTTTAAAAATGGGAAAAGCTATCGAGAAATTGCAAAAATTATTGGTAAAAGTATTAGCACTGCTCAAAATACATTATTAAACGCTATAGAGAAGAAAATAGAATTACAAATAAATTAAGAACAGCATCGAACAAAAAATTGAATGCGTACGATGAGCGATGGATAGTTGGAAAAATCAAAGAAAATCCAAAGCTGAGTGTACCTAATTTGTCGAAGGAGGTGAAAAAATATTTGCAAATATCTGCTAATCTAAAAATTGTAAGAAGAGTACTAAGAAAGATTGATTTTCACGGGCGTATAGCAAGAAATGAACAATTTGTCAGCGATAAAAATACGAAAGCGAGACTAGAGTTTGCGAGACAGTATCTAACTAAGGATTTCAGTTTTGGAAAGAAGTTATTCTTACTGGACGAAAGCAAATTTAATCTTTTTCATTGATCAGATGGCAAAGTTACTGTATGGCGTAATCCTAATGAAGAATTTAAAATAAAAAAAATATGAATCCTACTACTATTAAACATGGAGGTGGGGGTCAGTGGTGGTTTGGGGGTGTATATCAGCTGCTGGAAGAGGAAATTTGTAATTTATTGACGAGAACATGAACAAATTTGATTATTTGAATATTTGAATATTAAAAAAAAAAAAAGAATTTTAGTATCAGTGCCGAGAGATTATGAATTTTGAATTGATTTAAATTTTATAGTGATAATGACCGAAAATATATGTGGCAATTATATACAACTGTCCGAAAGTTATCAATACACTTCTCCAATCACCCGATCTAAACGTAATTGAGAATATTTCGCATGAATTAGAAATAAGGATTAGAAAACATACGATTTATAATAAAAAGTGATTTAAAAAAGGCATTGCAAGAAGAATGTAGAAAAATTAAATCCGATTTTACACAAAACTTAGTAAAATCAATGCTGAAAAAGTTAGTTACATGCCGTAGAATGCAGCCGAGGATACTCTAGAAAACAATATTCTTAGTGTTTACGATTTTAGCTATGAGATGTTTTCTGCAAAGTATTATTGTGTTAATTTTTTGATGTTGTAGAAATCAACATTTTGAACAATTTTTTCCTATGCATATAACCGCCGCTCGGCCTAAGTTTCCGAGATTTTTCTTCAAAAAGATCGCTGCTACTACTACAATGAATTCTATCTATACGTACGTGCCTGTGGCAGCGTGTGTGTGTAAGCGTTGAATCACCGATTGTTTATTGTTTCTGTAGATAGATCGAGGCGGCCGGCAATGGATGCGTATAATAACGGGTGTGCTTAAAAACTCGATTTGAGTAGCTGGTATAAAAAAATCCAACCCAAATCTAACTATTCTACCTAGTAACTAATATTTTATGAACTAGGTCTGGGTTAGATTTTCTTATACCGGCCGCCGCCGCGCCGTAAGGCGGTCGGTCGGCCACGCATTCATTTTCTATTTCAATTTTCTTTATTGATATTATCAGAAGTGGGAAAGAAAAGATTTCAGCCATTATTTCGAAAAATTTCATTATTCGATCATATAAAAAACATATTGTCGACGGAAGAAGAATTTAGCTAAATAGCCTACATAATGTAGTATTTGGCGAGTTCCATACTTCGGAATATTCGAACCTTTGACAGCAATGCGTTTAATAACGATACCAATGCAGAACTAGATTTAGCTTAACACATTGTACATTATTTGTCGTCGTCGTCGTCGTCGGTTGTTATGCCGATTAATACAAACAAGAGAAAAAATCTGACGCATCTGAAGAGACTGACGCAAACAGAGTCACAGACATGTACATATAGACAGAATTCAATGTAGAATTCATTTTCTAAACAATTACCTAGCGTTAGAGTGTCCGATGACATATCGCTCGACCCTTGCTTGGTGCAAGTGAAATAGGAAATATTGAGTGACTGAGAAGGATAGTAGTTTGAGCCTTGCCTACCCTCGAGGATAGCAGAGCTTCCATCGGCAGAAATGATCGAGGTGTCGCGCAGACAAGACCGTAAGTACCTTGTCGCTTACTGTCGCTACCCCTGTGTGTATGTGTGCGCCGGTCATGGTGAAAGTGGTGTAATTACAAATTTGTTACGTAATACATTTTACATATTTTTTTTATATAATATCACATGCATTATGCAGTTCCTCTTTGTTTTATTTCAGGGAACACCACTTTTTTTATACATTTTGCTTGAAAACCGAGACCGTATTTAAACATGTTTCGGTTAAAGTTTCATTACCGTTATCCTGTGTTTTCATTCATTCATTCTCTATTTCTTTTTAGATGCCAAAGTACGAAAGCATGGATTTGGATCAGACAGCCCCAGAAGACTGCCTCCTGGCCCCGTCGCCGAAGCCCGGACAGGGAACGGAAACGCGGCGCATCCCGCACCGATGCCGAACCTCAAGCTCGGACCGTTTCAACAAGGAACGGGCAAATTATAAACAAATCGATTTTCGAAATCTATCAATTTCAATCGAAACACGATTCCATTTTCAATTCCCCTACAACGAAATGTAAATCAATGTTCAAACGAGTCTTTATTATCTGTAAACCCGCGATCAGAAATGATAGCTAATATATCGGTCATAAACCCTCTGTATTTGATAGAAGGTATAATTTTAAACCAATTCTTGGATCAAGGAAAATCATTAATGATATAATCCTTGCGCGTTAGTAAAAGTGACAAACAAGAATGCAATGAAGCTTTGACTACAATTATTAATCGATCTCTAGGAATAAGGATATTCGCTAAATCCGATTTGCCTCTTTTACTACGTCCCCCTCAACAAGGTCATATTTTTCACTCAACTAATATCGTTTCAAAAAAGAAGGAAAATAGATTTAAATCGCTGGATAAAAACTTACGTATCGAACACTTAAATCTTGAAGAAAAAGACTCAATTATTAAAAAATTATGTTATGAATTCGAAGATATTTTTTATCTCCCTGACGACATATTAACTACGACTAAAGCAGCCGTTACTAAGCCGTTCCGACGTCCGACAATCCTCCTGTTCAAGTAAAATACTATAGATATCCCTTAAAATGTTAAAACACGGTATGTATTATTAAACCTTCTATGAGTCCATGGTACAAGGGGCTTGCCGATTTTTCGACCTTATCTCTATGGTAGAAAATTTACAATATACACTGACCATAGACCTCTTCAATGGCTTTTTAATTGTAAAAATCCCTCTTCGAAACTCGTTCGATGGCGTCTGCGTCTTAACGAATACAAATATGTAATAAAATATAAACCGGGAAGAGTAAACTCAAATGCAGACGGTTTATTGCGGCTACATCCTGATCAAGAAGAAGAAGAAAATTTAAAATCTATTAATTTTATTTGTACAAATAAATTTAATAGAACACATCAAGATTTTATTAAATTTCACTATACAAATATGGACGTAATCGACTTCTCAAAGGAAGAAACACCTCTTGAAAAATTAAAAGGTCCAATAATACTTTTGTGGTCCGAAGATTTGGCAAGGATAACCAAGACTCGGATTATGTAGTCGAAAACTTTCATATAACCGCATTAAAATCAACCCCTAATGGATTACTTAAGTTACAAAACGATAAACAAACTCTATTAATTCTATTTCCTAAAAATTTTAATCATGAGAAACTCGATTACCGGAATTTATTTGAAACTTTTAAGATTCTTCAACACTCAATGAAATCAGAGGACTTTATTTTAGTACCACCCAAACGGAAAAATGGACTTTAACGAAATGATTAAATTCTCCTTTCCTTCTAACACTATTAAATTTTTAAATACAGCAAAAATTATCCCCAAAAATCGCGACGAAATACAAACCATTCTCAAGGAATGTCACGATAGTAAATTATCCGGTCATTGTATTGTGGTTTTAATCGCACGTATTCTAAAGTTAAGGAAAGATATTATTATTGTTAAAATAGGTGCGAGTTGTTTTGAATAAAACCTTCTCACTCTCACCCTTTAACGATGAGTACGAATTACCAGGGAGTGGGAATGTGGGTGAAAGTGAATGGTACACGAATAAATTTCTTTCGTCTAGTCAATCGACTAGGCCGTTTATTTAAAATTGAGAATTAAAAGAAAAAAAAACCAAAATTAAACAAAACAAAATAAAGAAATTTAAATTTAAAAGCGCCAGGAAAAACCGAGCCCGATGGCGAGCTCGTAAAAAACCTGGCCGTGGTCTTTGGCCACTACGGCTCTTGTCTCGGTCTTCTGTAACAAAAAGAGACCGAAATTCGGCTGTAAATACTTGACAACGCTCGTCGCGTTGTCGGACTCGCTTCGATCCACACGCTCCTTACTCTGTTTATGGTAAACAGGAGCGGGATTCTTAAGCCGCGTCCCCACTGGGTCGGCTTTTGCCGTTCGGCACGGCCGATCGGCAAAAGCCGAGAATTGCGTCTACACTGCGTCCGCATCTGTCATCTAGCACGGCCGATCGGCACCCTAAGTACTTCTCGGCAAAGCCAAACACTGCATCGTCTTGGATAGCATGGCTTGAAAAGCCGACCGGCATGCCGACGAGTCGATCGGCACGATGTCGGTAACCATCAAAAGAGATCGTGCCAAGACACGAGAGCACGAAAGTTTCATGTCAATTTCGTTCCAAAACCATCATCGAGATACAAAGATACAGGAACTTTAAACGTTAATAACTTTTTAACAAAGCCTCCATCAACAAATTGGTATTCTTTCGCGATCGAACGGAAAATTTCACAGCGCGACGATTGCTACCTCCAGTTCTGAAAGGCCCAGGCAGGGCCATAAAGCCCCGTCTTGTAACCAAATATGGTCATAGGCGAAAGATTTTTTCCTCGTGCCCATATTTTTGCATAGTCGATGTTTCCGGAGCCCGTTTCTTCCTCCGATACGCGATTTTGGGGGTGTCAACCGAATTTGGTATTAACTTTTAGCTCGACCGATTGGTCATCGACTAAGGGAAGGAGGACCCATTTTCACACCCCGTTTGGGAGGAAAACTCTTTCCTCATACCTGAACGTGGTGGAGGAAGACTTCCAGGTCACCCCCAGAACGAGGGTGCCCGAGGTTTTCTCCCCAAGTCGAAGGCTACGTTAATTTATCGAAGAAAAAACGGGACTCCGGATTAGGACGCGACGAGTGGCCGCGCGTGTTTGACAGCTGTTTTATGGCTATACACAACGATTTGCAATTTTTTTTCTCCGTTGAAAAATTTAGACACCTAATTGGATTTTCAGTAAGGAATTTTTTTCTCGAAAGTGCGTACGATTTTGGAGGTATGTGTAATGATAAAAAATGATTGTAATTGATCCCCGCAACCGAAAATAATTTTTTTAGAACGATTTGAAAAATTTTTTTTCGCCGAAAAATTTCAGCACCTACTCGATTTTTTTTCTCGAAAGTAGATAGGATTTCGGAGGTATGTGTACTCACCAAAAATGATTGTAGTTGACCCCCGCAACCGAAAATAATTTTTCCAGAACGATTTGAAATTTTTGAATTTAATTGTTAATAACTTTTTAACAAAGCTTCCATCAACAAATTAGTATTCTTGATTTTCGTCTTATTTTGGCCTCTACTATCGCTCATTAAAATTTTTGCTAGAGGTGGCCGAACACCCTGTATATTCTTCTGCTACGTAAACTCGGACGCATCCAAAATCTTCGTTTTTTAGGCATTTTTTTTGCATTTGCTATTACTATAACTGCAGCAGCACCAGTTATTACTTCGTCGTCACTGTACATTTTTTGTGTACTGAAATGGCTTTGCCGCGGTGCATAGCAGTGGCACGGCCGTGCCGCCTTTTGCCGAACGCTGTGCCGATCGGCAAATGCCGAGCCGTGCCGACCCAGTGGGGACGCAGCTATCGGCAAATGCCGAGCCGTGCCGATCCAGTGGGGACGCAGCTTTACACAGCGTTAACCCTTGTAGTGCCAGCGGGCCGATCTATCGGCCCGCGGTCCTTATGCGAAAACTGCCAAGGGCCGATGCGTTGTGGCGGACCGACCGCCCAGCGCGCTTACATGCTGAGGGACTTTTTCTGTGCCTCGTTTGGAGGCCCTCGCTTGTTTACGTTCAGATCATTATTTCTCTGAGTGTCAAGTGGCATTCGTTTACACTTGATCTTTATCTCCGATGCCAATAGTATAGACCACACCACACCATGCTTCAGTTCATTTGGTTTTTCTTCAGTCTTTCTCTGGCGTCTGTTAGTGAAAGTCGAAGCGTTTTCCTGATTTCTTCTATTCCAATATTTGGTTTTAGTCAGTTCATATATTATTTTGAAATAATACCTCGGTCAATAATGGCAGAGCAAGTTCAGAAAGATACTGCAGAAAGTTTGGTGCCATTACATTTTGACAACGGCAATGCATCATCGAATAGTGATGACTCGCTCATCCATCCTGTTGGACTTACTTCATCAAGAAGACGAAGAATATTGTCATCCGAAAGTGAATTTTATAAGCGCGCATATCAAATCGGCCCGTGGCATTCTTCGCATGTACTCCGTAAAATGCCTGGCACTAAAAGGGTTAAGCAGCTGTATCAGTGGACTGTATGATTGAACGTTTCTCGTGTGATCGAGATTGCAGTATGGGAAGGCGAGATTCTAATCTCGATTTTTTCTGGACTGCAAAGTTTGATTATTGCAGGAGTGGAAAACGGGCGGAGGTTGTAAGGCTCCGAATGTTGTCTGCTCCGCGGCACTTCACCGTCCCCTGGCCCGTACAGGACCGGAGTGATGCAGTCCCTTAACTGCGCTAGAAGCGTCTGTTTGTTATGGTTCTTACACCACCGCGCCCTTTGAGCGTCGTTCTACGCCTAGTGTCCGTACACACTGGCGATCCACAAACCACGCTTGAGCAGATCGAAGTCTGCTGGGAGTACACCCAGGGAATACGCCAAAAGGTCCCTATGTGGGTGTGATCCCAAGCACTGACTCGACCTGGGAGGACGACGATTCCACCCAGGGAATGCGCCAATAAGGCCCCTATAGGTGGGTGTTAGCACCGTGCAACAATCAAAGGAGGATCGAGAAACTCTCTCGGTACCTCCTGCACGACCGCTTACTAAAACGGTACGTGTTTATTTTGCACTTGCGTTTCGGAAACCACGTCCGTGCAGGTCGAAACCAGCTGGGAGCTCACCCAGGGTATATGCCAAGAAGGCCCCTATAGGGGTGTTATCCCAAGCTCAGATTCGAACCTGGAACGGCGATCCCACCCAGGATATTTCGCTACAAAGGCGCCCGATAGGTGGGTTTTTATCACCTTGCAACTGTGATTTTTAGTACACGACCGCCGATTACAGCGGTACGTGTTTCCTACGCAACGGTGGCGATAATCAAACACTATTCGAGTGTTAATTAGATTATATTCAGTCACCGATTGCCTTTTGTAAAATTACTCAGCTTTAGAGACAATTTTCCGTGTCCAGATGGTTCGTTCACCGAAGAGATCGAGCTAAACACACGAAACCGTGAGGTACGAAATTCGACTTGGCTAAATTCTTTCGAATCCGCAGCAATCTTGCTATCGTTCCGTGTTGGTTCAGCGGTGCAACGATACAATTAGACGAATCTAACTGATCGTATATAGCGTTAAATGTAAATTGTTTCAATGCTAATACAGTTCGCTTCCAGAATGGTTCTGTTAACACAACGATCACACTAAACTCACGAGACCGTGAGGTACGAAATTCAACTAGGTCTAATTCTTTCGAATTTACCACAGTCTTAATTTCGTTCCGTGTCGGTTCTGTGGTGCAACGATACAATTAAACGGATTTAATTGATCGAATATGGTGATCGCGGTATTGGACGAGGTCGGCTTAGACGATGCGAACTCGTCGAGAACCAGATAGCAAGTGATCGCAGAGACAGACCCTCTTGTCCGCGGTCGCGAGATCGGAAATTGTCTGTCTCGTATTAATTTTGTATCCTCTCTGTTATTTCGGCGTAGTAACACCTGTTCTCATGGAACCGTTACTGGGCCGATCGCGTGACTATTATCGAAGGTAAATTTGGATTTTCTCTACACGGTATTGTAGGAATGAATATGTCGGATGAATGTTTATTAACTAGTATGGCTGAGGAATGTTTCGAGTGGATCCTTTACAGAACGAACGCAGCGTGTTTTGGTAAGATTGGCCGAGGTGTGAAAGAAAAGTGTTTGGGACAGAGTACTTGAGATTATCGTGTGAACGGAGAGCGAGTGGCCACCCAGGGCTCGAGGCGAACGTGACCGAATGCGTCTTTCGAATGGCTGATGACTGCATCTAGGGTGAACGAAATAAAGTGAAAGAAAGAATGAAAGAAAGAGTGAAAGAAAATGAATGAGAGAATGAATATAAGCCGCAGGAAAAGCGCGCAGCGGGCAGAAGGTTTTTCCCGAGACACCAGAGAGTTCGAGTGACAAGTGTGTATAACCGCGTAGTAATCCTAAGTTTTTGTGACATAATAAATATTATTGTTTTATAAAAACCTTTCATTAATTGGTCTGATACCTCGACACCCATCCACGGGGAATTTATTACAAATAATTCCTACAGTATTGCTCCCGAAGCATGTTACGCCACAGAGAAGGCTCTGGAACGTCGCGTAAACTGATGATAACACCGTATAAAAAATGTCCCCTTTTTTTCTATAGATCACGCGAGAATTTAACCGCCGTTTCTTACTAACGCATTAACGCGTTATTTAAACAATTATTATTGGTCTACAATGAAAGGTGACATTAGAAATTATATTAAAACATGTCGGTCCTGTCAACTAACCAATGTAAAACCAATTTCAAACCCACAAAGCAACCAACAATGGAGATCACAACTACTGCAGAAAAACCTTTCCAAAGATTAGCTATCGATATAGTAGGAGGGGACCTTTACCCATAACTGAACAAGGAAATCGATTAATTATCACCGCTCAAGACGATTTGACAAAGTATTCGTTTGCAGTGGACTCCAATCCCAAATCACGAAGCACAGACGATAGTCGAAAAATTACTCTTTATTATGTATTTTTTTATTTCGGTATTCCCCAAACATTCTTGACCGATCAAGGTCCAGATTTTATGTCAAACCTCATTAAGGAAATGAGCAACCTATTTTAAACAAAACACATTTCGACTACACCTTATCATCCCCAAACAAATGGAGCCCTCGAAAGATCCCACTTAACCTTAAAAGATTACCTCAAACACTATATGTATAAATAAGAAACAAACAGACTGGGACTCCTACATAACTTTTCCAAAGTTTAGTTATAACACAGCCGTACATAAGTCGACCCCCCATTGCGCCATACGATCTTCTATTCGCGTCAAAAACCTTATTTGCCTTCATCTATAAGGCAAGATCCAGAATTTCATGATAGTTTATAAGATCGTTAAAATTTAAACTTAATACATCTTTCCAAATGCCTCGCGAAAAGCTTATTGATTCGAAATCACGTAGCAAAGAATACCTCTATAGGAAAATAAATCCAATCAAATTTAAAGTTAATGACCTTGCAACGATTAAAAATAATCGAATCCCAACGGGTTTACCCAAAAAACTTGCGAGTAATGCTGGGAGGGGACCTTATAAAATTATTCGGCTTTTTTCTAATCAATCTGCCGAAATTCAAATAGGCAACAAAATTGGTTAAATATCACACTAGTTTGCTAAAACCATATGAATTCCAGATGAATCTGACAGTTCTAATCGTCCTTCTAGTCCCCCTCCTAGCGAGAAGTAACCTCCTTTTCTCTCACCAGCGTTTTCAAGAATCGATTGGAATCTTTTAAAATTTTATAATAAAAAGGGTACTATTCAAATTGCGAACTCAAAACTCACACTCCTCTCTTACATGAATAAAACTTATCTAAAAATCACGCGATCACGATCATTCATTAATCCTCCTTCATTAAAACAAAAGGCATATGCAATTCCATAACAGTAGACCCCAGTCGGAAAGGTTTTCAGACTGGTTTTCATTGCGAAAGAACCACCATGCAATTGATCGAAACAGAAATATCTGAGATCAATATTAAAAGATGTCATATTTACTGAAATGACCCGAAAGGTACTTCCGATGCCGATGATGCACAATTTTACGAAGACAGTATTAAAACTTTATTAAATAATAACAAACAAACTCATACTCAAACTCAAACTCAAACTCAAACCTTATTAAAGTCACAAATTCATGTAATTAGCGACACTATAAAAAATGTCAATAGTTCGTTACATTCCCTCCAAAGTTAGGAGAGAATAATGATTGATAAAATATAAGAAAAAATGAACTCATTTACTGTACAAACTAATTCATTTATATCTCGCGACTTGAAAGGGAGTCCATAGTTAACCAACAAATTATTACCATTAACGTGTTAACGAACCAGACGAGCCGCGAATTCTCAAAATATATAGAAACTGCCGCAACATAGTCTCACTGTTTATTATAACTCCTAAAACATTATACGAAGAACTAAAGAATTATAAAAATGAACACGAATTAGTTATGGAACCAAATTTCGGAAAATTTCCACTATTTTTACAAATTAACTAGGAGATAAATATACAAAAAGAATCAAATAAAGGAGGGGACCTATAGATTATTAAAAAATATAAACATATCACAAATAAACATAATTAAAAAATGTCTTGAACAGTAAAGGGTTATTTATCTACGCTACAATTGAAATGAGTTTCAATACATGCGACAACTATGGATCAGACTGATTCAAGAGGTGTCCTAGATTCAAAAAATCCTACGTTTTTGTTCTTTCCTTTTTTACAAAACCGAATCTCTTTGTACGACCAGATCGATTTAAATTTTACATTTCTCATTAAAATATTCCAATATGAAAAAGTCAAATTAATTTTCTTCGTGCTATAACATAGGCTCAACTACCCGGTTGAAACAATATGCAAATACAAAGAGATACTGTACTAGATCGTACGGTGAAATAGGAATAATTAAGTACTAAAAGTATTGCATTGACAGAGTTACGTACTATAGATGGATGAATAGAAGATTAGTTCTGAAAGGAACTGCGAGTTTTATTGGATCAAACGATGTGGTCAATCCTTCGTAAGGTCTGCCACTAAATGTAAGCCACAAAATGAAGGAGGATCTACTAAATATTATGTTTTGTATGTTTTTGTGTATTAGCATTATTCTTTTACTTTTTCTTCTCAAATATTCCTTCATTATTTATCGAAAGTATGGTATATAGTGAACCTCTATATTTAATCTAGATATAACGGTATATTCCTAGCAAACGGCCCGTTCAACGATCGGTGTGAGTTACACACGTCATTCGATTCGACTAATTCGGCACATTATTGATTACGCATTTTATTATTCTTTGCGGAAATTCGTTATTTTTTTATAAGCTTGTCGTAATATTACAGTAAAACAGTAAGGTTAAGTATATTTTGACAGGTTCACAGGTGGAAACAAGTGACTGTCGTTACTGTGTTCAAAATGCCAGGTAGTCAAATGCTAATTTGTTACAATATTTATTGAATGAAACCAGCCCGCACAGATCTCATGCAAAATGGCCCCCGGTTAAATTAGCAGAACTTTTGATACGATGTAGTAGTTCATTAGCTAGCAAGAAGTGAGCTAGCTAGCTAGATAGCAAAGGAGTGAGCTGGCCAGCTAGGTAGCAATGAGTGAGATGGCGAGCTGGCTAGCAAGGGCTGAGCTAGCAAGATGGCTAGCAAGGAGTGAGATATCTAGCCAGCTAGCGAAGAATGAGCTAGCCACATAGAAGCAAGGAGTGAGCAAGCTAGATTGCTAGGAAGGACCGTGCTAGCTAGTTAGCTTGCAAGGAGTGTGCTAGCTAGCTAGCTACCAAGGAGCGAGCTAGCCAGATAGCAAGCTAGGAGTGAGCTACCTACCTAGCTAGCAAGGAGTGAGCTATCTAGCAAGCTAGCAAGAAGTGAGCTAGCCAGCTAGCTGGCAAGAGGCGAGCCAGCTAGCTTGCTAGCAAGGACTGTGCTAGCTAGCTAGCTAGCAAGGAGTATGCTAGGTAGCTAGATAGGAAGGAGTGAGCAAGGTGGCAAGATATCTAGGAGTGAGCTAGGTAACTAGCTTGCAAGGGGTGAGCTAGATAGCTAGCTGCCAAGGATTGAGCTAGGTAACTAGCTAGCATGGTGTTAAGTAGGCAGCTAGCTAGCAAAGAGTGAGCAAGGTATCTAGCTAGCATGTAGTGAGCTAGGCAGCTAGCATACAAGGGGTGACCTAGGTAGCTAGCTACCATGGAGTGAGCTAGGTAACTAACTAGCAAGGAGTGAGCTAGGTAAATAGATAAGAAAGGGGAGTTCTGAGCCATGGTCCCAGAGGGGTGGCGATCGAGGGTCAGGGGGGAGTGGGGGGGCCCGCGCGTTGGGCGGGCGATCCGTCGGGCGGGGGTGGGGGGGTCGCTGGGGTGGTGTGGGGTGGGGGGAGGGTCGTTTGTGGCGGTGTGGTGAGGGATGGGTGGGGAGGGTCGGTAATTAGGGTGGTAATTAGTATCAACGGTCGGTAATTATTATCAATGGTCGGTAATTGGTATCAATGGTTGGTAATTATCAGAAAGAGGTAATTGCACAGACGAGATATATGAATAGACCTTTCACCTTATGGACTTTCGCGGCCGAATCTGACTGCCATACCGACCTGAAAATTCGGAGGTGATTTTAGCGGCCTCTTCTCATGGATGGCGGTCAGTTGAAAAACTAGGCACTGAATTAGTATTGATGGGCAGCCAGCTGTAGTGTGTGCGTAAATACATGTGAGTTGACTATGGGAGGGATTGAAAAAGACAGTGCAGTATTATCAGACGGCTGACCTGTGCCCAAAAGGAACTGCCCCTCCACTTACACACACTAATGCCAACCACCTTGTATATGAGTTCTGGCGTTTCGTATAGCTTCGTGGATTCGAGAAAGGCGGCGAATGTGAGTCTATCCTTCTTGCTCTCAACACAGCTGCAATTCGTTCTCGCATAATCTCGAGCCGAGATTTTCGACTGCCCAGGCCATTTTTGACTTTCCGACCTATGTAGGCGTATATAAGCAAAAACCATAATGAAAAAAATTTTCAAAAATTTTTTTACGGAAATAGACGTTTTAGGACCTCCTGATCATATTTTAACTATTAAAAAAAAGACATTTTTTTACTATGCTAATGGACGTGCGTTCATATATTTATACTATTAATACAATTGGGTCTGAACAACCAAATGAATTTCAATATTATTTTAAATTTTTAAATCTGAAAAAGTTTTAAAATACTGCCCTGTTTGTCCTCTTTCTTTAGCAATTTAAAAAAACGCTGACTCATAAAAATCAATAATACGAAAATGAATGGAAGTTGAGACCGCCCCTACTGAAAATGAAAGACTGGAAAATTTTTCTTCTTTCAATGAAGGAAACTCTTTTGCTTAATCTTTTTCGAAGGCGAAGGCAAAACAGTCGATTTCGCCACGGCAACAATGGTTGGACGCGACGCGTGGACATTCCCCCGAAGTAGGGGATCGGCTTTTGTTTTCCAGAAACGCTAGCGACAATGTATTTTCCAAGAGAGTCGAATGTAAGGACCACTGAAGGACGCTCAGTCTACGATACATTTATGACAGAGTTTTGGGGTGCATGTGGCCTAAAGAGCGTATGAGACTAAACAGGCCTGGCAACGGGTGACGCGATAGCGGACGACCGCGTTGGGTCTCCAGGTAGCGCGTGTCGAGGCATTGATTGTTTATGAATAGAGAGAGAGTAGTTAAAAGAGGCAGACGACCTGACGTCGTATTGCTGGAAAAAATGAAGACTTTGTCCTGAAGGATCTGGCCACGGAGTGGGGAAGGCGTGGGACCTTCCGGTAAGAGCACTGTGAGGAACGGCACAGGACTTACCCCAGAACCGTCAAAGGCAAAATTTCTAACATACAGGCATGTCTCTATAAATTTCAAATCCATTAATCAATATGAATTTGTGATATCATGTCAGCCAATTTCGAAAATATGGTTTCGAGAAAAACTCATTTAAAATTTCTGGTATGATTATTAACCGTTGGGTACTCTTCCCTCTAAATGGCTATAACTTTGTTATTTTACGAATTTTAATGAGTCTACGTTTATTATAATTGCTAAATGAAGAGGACGAGTTCCGAGTCAAAGATCAGTTGCGGGGTTTTAAAAAAGGACAGATTTGCAGTTTTGTTCTCATTAATGTTTGCAGCGTGTTTGCGAGGGATGTGTCCGATATATACATATGTATATAATCAATTCATTTTCCTTCAATAATTCTCCATTGCAAAAATTCTACAGTATTCTTACATTTTTTTATATTTTAAAATTTTCCCATGTTATTAGAGAGTAGACATACGACAAAAGTTATACAACTTATAGTTCCTAGCATGTATAACATGTGTAGGGGTGAGTGAGAGAGAGTGTGTGTGAGAGAGAGAGAATGAGCGAGCGATGTGCGCGAGCGGGTATAGGCGTTTTTGGAATAATGGAGCAGCGGTCAAAACAGATGTCTCGCGGGGCGTGACCGAGAAGGAGACCGAAAAATGGCAGTTCGCAGTTTGCTGTTTGTTGTTTGACTTGATTCCCTACAAATATAATAATATACAATTCATTGTCTCACTCAATTCCCTACACATGTATATGTATATAACGCATGGTCGCTTCGTATGGAAAGTCAATGAATCTTCAAAAAGCGCCCAGGTCCGATTTCGAGAAATGTAAGGTCTGTCAGTCACGATGGCTTTTGTCGTTTACTGACGATTCGAACGGGTGGCGATGCCAGCAGGCTTGCTTTCGAGAAATGTAAGCGACGTCAGCGATGCAAGAGCGAGAAGGAAAGCGAGTATCAGCCTGTTCTTCTCGGCTCTTCCGAAACTCAACGAGCTCACGTACACGCAATTGGGCATAGTGTGCGAAAGTGAGGAATGAGAAGTTTCCGGGGCCCCGATGCACAGTCTGATTAAACTGATTTCGAGTCGCAAATACGTTTCTGCCGAGTTATTTTTTTAATAAATGATGTATTACAATTTAAAATAAAAAATAGAGAATTTGCGGTGTACGTATCAATGAAATACATCCTTAGAAATTTTAATAATCTTGAAATTTTTAAATACTCTTAATCGATTGATTTCTCCAATGAAATTAATCGATTAATGCCCAATGATAGACCCTACAGCTTTAATTCCGTTAAAAAATAATAAAATTTATGTAATTTTATTTTCTGTCTCACTTCCTCTTGTGATAATTTCTGAATCTGTTGATAACGTTGCGAGTGACACGAAAATGGTAATGGGGTCCCGGGACCCCAGAAACTCTGGCCGAAAAATTACATTACGTGAAAGGTCTATTCATATATCTCGTCTGTGGTAATTGTCAGATGTCGGTAAAAGTGGGGGGAAGAAATTAGTTGTCTTTTTGCTATTTTTTATAAAAGTGATATATTTAATCTTTTATTACAATTCAGTGAGTCAAATTATTTATAATTATTTATATTTTTATATATAATTATTAATTATTAATAACAGTCAAATTATTTGGTAATTACAAAATTAGATATATTTTTTATTTAATTATTAATAGCATCGTATAACATATTATCCACTGCAAATGTCAACAGCTCGCAATCCGCAGGAGAATTTTTATCATAATATTCACGAAGGATTTTGACGGCCTCATGTTTATGCGCAATACTGTTCCGTTTTAATATAGTTACAAATTGTTTATATTTCTCGCTGACATAGTGCGTATTTTGACACAGCCACGAATACGCGTGCTCGACACACTGTTCCAGTTCGAATAAAAATAATACAGTCGATGGTTTCATATACATGCAGGCATCATACAATTTCATTTGCACAAGGTTCATGCCACGCATTGTAACAACCGTAAGCACCAAATCACAAATCGTTAATGACGTTGGAGAAGGAGCTGATTGTACATGTTGTTCGATATCCTCGCGTTTCTGGATCAATGTCGTCCATGTCGAGTGTGGCAACAACAACGCATTTCCTCGAGTATCGCCAAGAATAATTTCCACAGCGGACACAGGTCCTACGACGATTCTAATATCCAGGTACTTGTATGCCGTGGGATGTGAGGGCAAACCTCCTCCCCAGTATATGAGGCGTCGAACGTTGTTTATTGCTATCGTAACATATAGAAAAAGTATGTAAAGAATGAAAGGTAAGTAATAACGCTAAGGAAATGATGATAATAACACTTACTCGCGACTTATGCACGCCGTTTCGCGAGAAATGTAGTAATTCATGTTTGTAGAATCCAATAGATAACGTTTCACGACGACGGCGACGACGATACTATCAAAACGGGTGTGCAGCACATCAAAAATGCAACGATGCATCAATGGAAGCGAGGTGTGGGGAGAGGAATTTTTATGTCACGTGTTCTTCTTCTTCTGCGAAAAGTGCAATGTTTGCAAATACCTTTTATATTACCATGAACACGTGCAAAAATGCAACCTCAGCAGAACGTATAACATTGACGAGCTGTGGCGGCCAAGGCACAAAAATGAGTTTATTCGCCGGCTTAGTGCGTCGCAGGAACAGAAAACGCGGCGGTTATTAGAACACGAGAAAATCGGGGACAGAAAACCGTCCCAATTTCTTCGTCACCTGCGCGGATTGGCCGATACGGCTTTTTCGGACGGTGTATTGCGGACGCTTTGGATGGGCCGGCTACCTGCTAATATGCAGGTGATTTTAGCCACGCAGCGGGACACCCCGCTGGATAAGGTGGCAGAGTTGGCAGACGCTGTCGCGGATACGATGACACCGCGGGTACACGTCACGTAGGCCGCGACTACGGGCGTATCTGCATCCTGCCAAATACCCCCGCCGGGCCCAAGCATCGAGGCCATGTTAAACATTAAGATGTCACAATTGGCTCTTTCCTTGAGGCAGGAAATTTCTGCCATCCGTGAATCCTTGGTGGACCAGGGGCAATCTTCCCGTCGCCGGTGGACCCACCGAAATCATCCAAACTCGCGCTACCGCAGACGATCTCTATCGCGATCGCGAGAGCGGCCCGCGGGAGGACAAATGGACCATCAAGGGAAATGCTGGTACCATTGGCGATTCGGTCCGGCCGCGCAGAGGTGCGTTGCACCGTGCAATTGGAACGCCACGGATCAGGGAAACGACCTAGGGAGTCGTTGATGGCGGCCAGCGACACAAATCCAGCATCACGCCGCCTCTTCATCTTAGACAATAGCTCGAAGACGGAATTTTTAGTGGATACCGGGGCCGATTTGTGCGTTTTTCCGCGCCGCCTGCTAGGCGGATTGCGAGAAAGATCGGAGTACCAGCTGGCGGCGGCGAATGGGAGTGTAATTAACACCTACGGGACAGTGTCGTTAAACCTGCACCTCGGCCTACGACGGGATTTCGTGTGGCGATTCGTGGTTGCCGATGTTACAAAACCCATAATCGGGGTAGACTTTCTCGATCACTTCGATCTTATGGTGGACATCCGCAATCGTCGCCTCGTCGATCGGACCACGTCGTTAACGGTCCGCGGAACACGAGCCGAGGATGAAACGCCGTCGGTGAAGACAGTAGCAGGGACTACCGTTTACCACCAGCTCCTGATGCAGATGCCGGAACTTACACGGCCTAGCGGCACCCCGATGAGGACTACGCACCAAACGGTGCATTACATCGAGACAACCCCTGGACCACCCGTTTCCAGCAAGCCGCGGCGGCTTGCACCGGACCGGCTCAGGGCTGCCCAGAAGGAGTTCGACGCGATGGTGAAGATGGGCATCGCTTGTCCTTCGAAGAGCGCGTGGTCAGCACCCCTTCATATGGTTCCGAAGAAGGGCGAAGAAGCTTGGTGGCCTTGCGGTGACTATAGAGCGTTAAACGCACGGACAATTCCCGACCGATACCCCGTGCGTCACATTGAGGATTTTGCGCAACAACTGAGTGGCAAAAAGGTATTTTCCACAATAGATCTCGTCCGAGCTTATAATCAGATTCCGGTTGCGTCGGAAGACGTCGGAAAAACGGCCATTACAACGCCGTTCGGGCTTTTTGAATTCCCGTACATGTCGTTCGGGTTACGAAATGCCGCGCAAACATTTCAGCGCTTTATCGACGAAATTTTACGCGGTTTCGATTTTTGTTACGCGTATATAGACGACATTTTGGTCGCCTCAGAATCCCAAGCCGATCACCTGCGCCATTTAGAATTATTATTTAAACGATTAAAAGATTATGGCATTGTTGTTAATCCGAATAAATGCACGTTCGGACAGGAAGAAGTTAAATTTCTAGGCTATCGGGTAAATGAAAGCGGCACTCAACCTTTGCCCGGCAAGGTACAAGCCATAAAGTCATTTCTCCTTCCGAAAAACGCGAAGGATTTGAGGCAGTACTTGGGAATGCTTAATTTTTACCGCCGTTTTATCCCAGATGCCGCTCGCTTTCAAGCACCCTTGAACGACCTTCTAGCCGGCAATTTAAAGGGCAAGACCTCGATAGCCTGGACTTCGGAAGCGCGTCAGGCTTTCGAAAATACCAAAAATAGTTTAGCAAACGCAACCCTGCTTTCTCATCCTGCGGTCAACGCTCCATTGTCGGTTACCTGCGATGCTTCTGATTACACCGTAGGAGCTGTTTTACATCAGTGCGTCGGCAACGAACGACAACCATTAGCATTCTTTTCTAAGAAATTAGGATCTGCCGAAAAGAAGTATTCAGCTTACGACCGGGAACTACTTTCTATCTATTTAGCAATAAAACATTTCAAACATATGCTCGAAGGCAGACATTTCACGATTTTTACAGACCATAAACCCATAACTTTCGCTTTCAAACAGAAATTAGATAAATGCTCTCCTCGACAATTCCGATACCTAGATTACATTGCGCAATTCTCTACAGATATTCAACATATTTCCGGTAAAGACAACGTCGTTGCCGATGCACTGTCCAGAGTGGAAACGGTTAACCACTCGATTAATTTCGAAGAATTGGCAAAATCGCAAGCCCAGGATGAGGAGTTGCAGCGGTTGTTGAATAGCGAATCTAGCCTGCAATTACGCAAAGTCTCGTTGCCTGGCACGTCTTCCGAAATTTTTTGCGATATTTCGACTAAGAATGTAAGACCTTATGTCACCCCTCCTTTCCGACGTGCAGTTTTTAATATGTTACATGTATTATCACATCCAGGTATTAACGCGACGATCAAGCTCATAACGCAACGTTATGTTTGGCCGTCGATTAAAAGAGATGTTCGCACGTGGACACGTTGCTGTATACCGTGCCAAAGATCAAAAATTTCCCGTCATGTGACTGCACCATTGGCTACATTTGTTAAACCTTCTGCGCGATTCGAACATATTCATTTAGACATAGTAATTTTACCGGTGTCCGAAGGTTTCAAGTATTGTCTGACCTGTGTAGACAGATATACGCGGTGGCCGGAAGCCTTCCCCATGGTCGATCATGAGGCCCAAACCGTACCTCGAACCTTTTATGACGGTTGGGTAGCGCGGTTTGGTCCTCCCGTACGGATTACCACCGATCAGGGTAGGCAGTTCGAATCCAAATTATTTTTTGCGCTGAACAATTTAATTGGATCCACACGCCTTCGCACAACGGCGTATCACCCAGCGGCCAATGGGATGGTAGAGCGTTTTCACCGACAGCTCAAGTCGGCTATAAAGTGCCACGAATCCGACAAGTGGACAGAAATACTTCCGACGGTTCTACTCGGTATTCGTTCCGCCTGGAAAGAAGACCTCGGCGCTACCTCAGCGGAATTAGTTTATGGAGAGCCATTAAGATTACCGGGAGAGTTCTTGTCTTCGCATTCAGCGGAAGGCACAGAAAATGCTTCCGATTTTACTAATAGACTACGCAACCATTTTTCTAAATTGAGTCCCTCTAATGCATCACGCCATTCCGTTAATCGTACATTCGTTTTCAAAGATCTTAGCAGTTCAACACATGTTTTCATCCGAACAGATTCAGCCAAAACTATTTTACAACCCGCTTATGAAGGTCCATACGCCGTAGTGCGCCGAGGCGAAAAAACATTTGCAATAAACATTAGAGGTAAGGAAATAAATATATCAATTGAAAGGCTAAAGCCTGCTTATATGCTAGCAGAAAACAGACCGGATCACGTGAGCATAGAAAATCAGCCGGTCACACAAACAAACGTACCTGACAATGCGCCGGTTATACAGCAACGTGTTACGCGTTCAGGTAGACGCGTACGTTTTCCCGAGCGATTTCAAATTACGCGGTAGTACTTAAGGCTTGCGCATTATTATAATAAGTATCATATACCATTTATTTGTATCCATCACTTTTATGTACTTTCATGTATTTTTAGGCATTACGTATTATATATTAAACTCCATGTAAATTCCTTTTTTTTCAACTCTGTTCAAATACTGTAATGTAAATCTTAGTTAGGATAACGTATTTTATATAATAGAGTAAATGGTAGTGGTAATGTAGTCGTTCAATTTTTCGTAATTGTGCCAATTACTGGCAGGGGGATAGTGTGGCGGCCAAGGCACCACATACGCCTTAGTCGTTCGAAGCCGCTACAATGTATGGTTGCACACGAGACGATGGTTGCATACGAGACGACCAGAGCCGCGTGAGCCGAAAAGCCGTTGTCGTCGTCTCTGACCGTCTTTTGTTTTCGAAGGCCTCTTGGTACGGTGGCGATGATCGTACCGGAGAGTCGAGCGTAACCCGCACCACGAGTCACGTCGTTGTACGACAGCAACAATAAAATTGTGCGGAACGGAACAGGGCGGAGTCATTACCTTGCCGATCCCACAGAGCATTATGGGCGTGGGAAAAGAAATTAGATGCCTTTAAAATATGATATATTTATTAAAGCAACAAATGATTATAAAACATTACTTTTATGGATCCATGAATTGTGCGAGTTATTGAGTCCTAGCCATTTTACGTACACACTGTTCCCCTTCTTACGTAATACTTTTTCAACCAGATACACGTCGGAATTAGCAACTCGTTGCAACTAGCGAAAAGCGCAAGTTATGCAAAAGCGTTTACAGATTACCTTGAACACGTCCAAACTTGCAACTTCTACAAAGCATATAACATTGCAATCGACGACGGGGATTTCTTTAATATATCGGGAGCATCACCGAGAGCATCATCGGGACACAGATTTTGTAATATATCGCAAGCATCACCGAGAGTATCATCGGGGCACAGATTTTTGTAATATATCGCAAGCATCATTGTGTACGGCAACGCAAAAACGGTAGTATGAATCATCAAGAGCAGGAGCTGTACGAGCAGGCCGCTCAATTAAGGTCGAAGGATGAATACAATTTATGGGAACATCGATTTGATGATTATCTCAATTCGTTGGAGGAACGAAGCCGAATCAAGAGACCGCGACTCTCAATCGGTGAAAAACAATCGCTGATTGCTCGTATCGCTAGATTGGAAAGTCTGAAAGATTCGACACGCAATCGATTTGTACATGTGGGTGCTGGACACAGTGCAAGACTCAGATGGCGTGAAATTGATACGGCTTTCGTTAACCGTATATTGACCGGTGTGGTGATAAATTCTAACCACATAGAGCCCCGCAATTTTCTCGAAGATGCTAGGGACATTGTACTCGATCATGTGCGGAAC
The DNA here is from genome assembly GCF_013123115.1 of Colletes gigas. Taxonomy (NCBI): domain Eukaryota; kingdom Metazoa; phylum Arthropoda; class Insecta; order Hymenoptera; family Colletidae; genus Colletes; species Colletes gigas. Next base: position 196,957 of record NW_025106664.1, read on the forward strand.
ATTGTGCTGAAACATGACAGTGTAAAAATAAATACTATATTTAACGGCGAATTTGTGGCTGGTAATAAATGTGCAAACAAAAGTGTTAACACAAAAAACTGTGAACTGTTTCGCTTGTCTGACCTACGCGAATGGTATGATTTACGCGTCATCGAACCCATTCTAGCATCCTTAGACGAGTTTCAGGAACGCGATAGTGGGTGGGCGCTGTCGCGTATACTTAATTTAACTGTTAATGCAAATAAATTTATGCCGATGAAGGCGGGGTGTACCATACAATTACCGCGTGAGATACAACTAAAGAAAGCTGTAATCAGCGTATGCTCGACGGACAACGCATGTTTCGCATGGTCAGTGGTGGCTGCTCTGCATCCAGCCAAAAATCACATATATCGGGCATCGACATATCCTCATTATACAACAGTGCTGAATATCCAGGATATTGAATTTCCAATGACTTTGAACCAAATTAAAAAGTTTGAACATGTTAACAACATCTCCATCAACGTCTATACCATTGAGAATAAGAAGGTGCTACCGATACGAGTCGCCGATAAGAAGATGGAGAGGCATGTCAATTTGTTGTATTTAGAAGGAGCAAACGACGTGGGACATTTCGCATGGATCAAGAATTTATCTCGTCTCGTGAGCACGCAATTGAGTAAACATAATGGTCGAAAATACTTTTGTGATAGGTATGTATAAAATAAAATTTTTTAAATATTTTTTTCTTAGATAAAAATTATGATAGATACAAAATTATGTCTCTTATTGCAGATGCTTGCACTACTTTAGTTCGAATGAGAAGCTGGAAGCTCACACCATGGATTGTGAGAAGATGAATGATTGTGCAATCATATTACCAAATGATGATGGTAGGAAGTGGCTCAGCTTCAGCAACTACAACAGGAAAGAGCGTGTTCCGTTTATTGTGTATGCCGGTCTGGAATGCACCCTGGAGAAAACGGATACTGATCGAGAAGCGCCAAGATACACATACCAGCATCATCGTGTATTTAGTGTGGGATACTATGTGCGGTGCTCGTACGACGACTCGTTATCTACGTTTCAATGTCGTCGCGATCCTGATTGCGTGTCATGGTTTGTGAGACAACTCAAAGATTTGTCGCATCGTGTAAAGTCCATTTTATCGACCAATGTACCCATGGAAAATTTGTCAACTGAACAATTGCAAAATTTTAATACTGCAGCACACTGTCACATATGCGAAATACCGTTTGCACAAGATGACAAACGGGTACGCGATCATTGTCATTTGACCGGTCGGTACAGAGGCCCCGCACATTCAAATCACAATCTAAATTATAAAGATGCATTTGTCATCCCCGTGGTCTTTCACAATTTATCCGGTTATGATTCACATTTTATTATCAAGGAGATAGCCACGGCATTTGAGGGCGACGTCACTGTATTGCCGATAACAAAAGAGAAGTACATTTCATTTACAAAATACATTGAATACACGGATGAAGAATGGAACTCGCGCAAGCGCATAAAATTGCAATTCATCGATTCGTTTAAATTTTTAAATACAAGTCTCGAGAAATTGGTATCTTTTCTTAGTAAAGATAAACTTCAAATTACACGGTCTGAGTTTCAAAAATTATCTACGGAAGATTTTGATTTATTGACACGGAAAGGGGTGTTTCCGTACGAGTACATTGACTGTGTCGAAAAGTTGGAGCAATCATGTTTGCCATCGCGCAATTCATTTTACAGTTCCTTGACTGGCGATACAGTATCCGAAAATGACTACGCGCACGCCGTCAACGAGTGGACGCGGTTCTCCATTCAAACGCTCGGCGAGTATTGTCGCGTCGCGAGCCCTCCGTATGACCGTCAAATAACAAACGAGCCCAACTCAGAAAGAGCCTTGTAAATACCGTCATATAACAAAATTTGTTCTTTCCATACCTGCGCACCAGATGTCTAGCAGTTGTGCGTCAAGCCCGTTACAAACGTTTTTTCCAGCAATTAGGAGTCTAGTTTTATTGCACGCCACGGTCAACCTTCAAGGATACAATAGCACTTTCGCGCGACCACCGACACAGCCAAAAACAGAAAATTTTGGTAACACCCACACCACCCCTTCTTGCAGGGGCTGGTCGTTCACGCCTTACAAAATCTTGTAACCTATCAGTGTTTTTCGCATATTAGTAACCGCCCAAATAGAACTGTATAAAGAGCGACGCTCGCTCAGAAATCAAGGATTCAACAAGAATTTTGCGGAGCATCAACAAACCGACAAGTATTCATTTTTTCGAGTCACCGCCTTGCATATCCATCATAAGTTTAAATACAGTCCACTTTCAAACATAAAATATTCGCACAAAGTTAAGTCGGCGTGCGAAGTACGGGTTTAACTTTCCGAACAACGTCGGTGGAAAATTTGTACACGACACCCTAGCAGAAAAGTTCTAAGAAAATGGAAAGCATTACGTAGTAATCAGTTTGAATGACTTTTTACGTTCTTATTTCAAGCTATCGCGGCAAGCAGCGATTATATTGATCGGATCCCGCGCTAACGGATATCATTTGTGGAATTAGAAATTAATGTCTCTGTGCAATCCTTTAATTACAGGGAACTGAAAGACGACTGTATGAATAAAATATAATGCGAGGCGTAATGGGACGATGCCTTCTGATTCGCAATCAGACGTTTTTTGACAGTTGACGAGGAGATGGAGACTTTTGCAAAATATTTCACATTTTACTACGTCTTGTTACGTATTACTGCGTTATGACCTTACGATAATTCAATTCCTACAATAATTCAAAGAACGATTTTTACTATATTTATGACGCTCTGCATAGTACTCCAGGTAATAATATCATATATTTATTTCTATATTGCTGTGAAATTTATCATATATTCTTATCCTCATTCGAAAACGGGAATGCCAAATTTCGTTTCGATTTCCTTTTGTGGTCCAAACATAATGTTGTTGCATAATATATTTTAAATGGACGTAACTTTTATTTCATTTTTTATTTCAATTTTCGCATAACAATAATGTTCATAATAACATGCCTGCTATGTTACTAGCTCATACTAACTTCGTCATTTGTAATCGAGATATCTATAACTGTTAATTAAGGAATCAAGCATTTTTCAGTTAAAGACTCTATCAAATACCGAGTTGACGCTGAACAACATATTAACGACATTAACATTCAGCTGTCCTTTGTCATTGTTAGTCATACGATATCTAGGTCTTATGACTACTGTGGGAAGGGAACGATCGAAACGGATCGATATCGCGGTGTTCGGAAGCCATGACATGAGCGAGATTTGGGAAACGGTCATGGCCTTCCGAGACAGGTGTGAATGAAGCAAGAGGAATGTATGCGAGTAAGAAGGAGAGAGTGAATGAGAGAAAGAGAACACGAGTGTAAAGAGCAGGATGGAGGAATGTGAATGTAAAAAAGATGAATTGTGCATGGAAAAAAGAAAAACAGTGTCTTGGTGACCGAGCTGCGATAAACATTGTATTTAAAAGCGAATAAACTGATCATTATTTTACCCTCTTCCATTCTATTTCTACACTACCATCGCATCCATAAGTGACCAACACCCTAAATTCATTTATTTTTCAATTTTACGGCATGATGGAGCCCCTTATGCACGTATAGATTTATGATCAGTCGTTGACAGTCGATTATTACAAGATGGGAGAAGGGGTATCGAAAATATTGCAAATTCTTCATACGTTGAATCGATAACGTGTTCAACGCTTTAATACATTGATGGCCACTAACTGGAGACTTGCGAAAATTAATTGTAAAGATCAAGTGTTAGGAAAAACAGTTGTGGTTCAGAATCGTGAATTTCGATGAGGCTGCAAAAATAAATATTACAACATGTTACATTAAGCAGTCTCCAATTTTCAGAGAGCAAAGTATTGACCTGTTGGAAAATTGAATACTTTGGTTATAGTGACTTAACTCTATACGTCGTGTGTGGAGCTGGGGCGGTTTTTAACTTGTAGTGAACTCTTGTGGCACTTTGTGAGGGAAAAGTTCGGCAAACTCTGCTCTTAAGTATAACGAGTGAAGTCTTAATACTTCAGTATTTCGTTCGAGAGCAGATTTTACACATTGCACTGTTCAACAAATTTGAACTTTTATTCTGGTCTGTAATGTCCGCTGTGTGATCGTTGTAGAATCTGTCATTTTAAATCTAAATCCTTTTTAAAATTATTGAATAACGTCGCTGTGGCGCCTTTGTTGTAAGAGGGAATGATCACAATATGTCAATCCTACCAGGACCTGTCATAGGCGTTAGGCCACTTTAAAGTCTGTATATATTAAAACAGAAGAGTCGGCCGAGCACTTGTGAGAGAGCTGCGGCGCCTCTGGTGGCAAGTAGGGCAGGTGTTGCCATTACTTTTTATGAAGACGCACGATTCTGAGCAACAAGAGGATTTACACGTTAATTAAAAACGCTAAGTTGTATTTACAATTAAAATATAGAGGAGTTTCAGAGAGAGACATAGAAGTTTTCATAAAAATGTATTTATAATGCTCGAAATTTCGCACTTTGATGTCAAATTTTAATAAATACTCTCGGCAGAAAGACTACATTCAACTTCTAGTGGGTTTGGTTTTCACATATTTCTTCCCTTTCCTCAGAAAACATGCATGTTTATAAAATTTGATGTTTTTCGAAAGTCAAAGGTAATGGAGAAATTTTATTGCGGATTCAGTTAAATAAATTTGTTAACGGCGATGATTATGACACTAATTATTACAAAGTAATGGCACACAGAGTCATCGATGGTGACAATGACTTACTGTATAATGCGAAATTCCTAGTTTGTTACTTATTCTGCTGTTACTTGAGATTGCCAGTGCTTTAATTATCATCATTTACGCAATGAAACCTCAGTCTAACGGTTAACAATAAACATAGTAAACTAGAAGTTGAAGTCTTTCTGTCAAGTCTGTCAAGTCTCTGTCAAGTCTCTGTCATTACTCTTTGTCACGCGTTAAATAATTCAGCGCTTGTGAATAGACATTATGGAAGATTATTTAATGAATTGTCGGGGAACTGAACCGTGGAATAAAACAATTTCTTCGTACATTTGTTTCGTACACGGTATTATAATGTTGTTCCACTTTTGGTCCCCCATGTCTATTTGTAACTGTGAAAATAGCGTTATTCCGAACCATGTACCGGTTTTACGGCTTTTTTAAAGCCGAATCCACTTTCTTAAAGTTGCCAAAAATAAACATAGAAATATAACAAAATGTGTTTTCAAAAGTTCAAGTAACGTTTGAATCATGGCGAACAGGTCATTACACCATACATATCCAGTAAAAAATTCTTGTAAATCTCGCTCCTTTGTGTAACCTCTCAATTCCTGGGGTATGATTAACCATTCGTAATCAGTTTATAGTTTCAAATTACTTATGGGTTTGTTAGATATGCACAAGCAACCTGGACATTGGGAAGAAAAATGAAAAGGAAAATGATCAGAGAGAATCGAGAATCAATTACGACGATAATTATTCCGAACGGTTTAGAAAGTATGTACGCGGTCAGCGAAATTTCTCTTTTCTGTGTAATATATGTTCGTAATAATGAATTATATTTTTTATACTAATTGAATTGTTCCTTTTTGTTTCAGGTAAGTCCCAAATACTTAACGTAACCGAATCCGTAGCTAATTACCAAAGAAATTCCTCATCACAAGGTATTTATAATAATTACTTGTTAACGCGTTAGATCTTATCAGTTTTCTTTCTAAGAAGTACTGAATGTGAAAATAATCAGGAAATTAGAATGAATTAGAATGAAGTGTATTAGAATGAATCACAATCGACAAATTCGAAATAGATTGACATGTAAACTGTCAAGAATAATGTAGCCAGAAGTTCGAACATTTCTACACGTCGAGTTAGAAAAACAAAGCTTTTTCTCATAACTCATAATCAGATAAGTTTCATCGCGTGACAGTTTGGTAATTAAGTGTACACTTTGCGTGAAAATGGCAATATAAATACGATTAAAATTAACATACCGTTCCGTAAGAGTCGTTGTTTATACGTTTCCGCGTGTTTCTTCTCTCAAGAGCGACTTCTTAGAACATTCGCCTATTCACCGTATTTTAGAATGCGGCACAATTAGTTTACCTATTGTACCAATGTGACATTGACTCGTTCGCCGCGAGCCATCTAAATTAATGCTGGGAATCAACGCGGTAAATAAAAATTTTACACCCTCCTACTGGGGGGAAAAAATTGAATGAAATATGAAAACATTTTGTGTGGCTGTTTTATATTTGTTTTCATCTTTTTCAAAGAACCGCGACGGCCGGTCATTATATCGATCGACTTTGAGGCGGATGTGTACATAATTTGTAGGAATTGTTAATGCATTTCTGTGGGCAAGTGACGCCGCGGAAATTCGAGACAAAGTAACGTGAATAAAATATGGATACCGAGGTGTAGTCGGAGGATGGACCTTGTTTTACGCTCATACGTTCTTCGGCATTGGATGGGGAGATGGAGGTATTTCAAAGACATTATTCTACCTATTATACCTTATTATGCATGGTTGGCCTATGGCCTCTTGACGACTCGATCCTCGTAATGATTCGAAGGACGACTTTCGCTCTTATTATGTTGTGTTGTGTAATACTCCAGGTGATAAATGTCTATTTATTTTTATTAGAGATTATAATCAGAAATTAATTAACCATAAAACTTTTAGTTCACGGTTCTATCGGCGTCTGAGTTTTCGGTGAATAACCTGGTAATGACACTCACGTTTGGCTGTCCTTTGTCGTTGTTCTTTATTCGATATGTTGGTTTTATCTTTAGTTTTCCATTTGTAAGTAATCGAATCCTCGAAATGGATTTCTTTTTAGATTTTACAGCATGGTAGAGCTCGTTGAGCGCGTATAGATTTATGATTTAATGTTGCTAGTCGGTCATTCGAACGTCAGAGAAGGTGTATGGAAATTGTTTTTAAACGAAATATAGGATTAGATTCATAAGAAAAGATCTTTCGTCCTGCTAACTCCGTCCTGGAATCAATTAATTTGATTTTCTGATCTGTGGAAGTATAAAAATTCCACACGTGGACTCTGGAAATTTCTAGAGTCCTGATGCGTTTTTGTTTAAGCGAAGGGGAGGTCCGAGCGGCCGCGTGTCGTGGCGGAATCGGTCAGTCGTTACAAGATAGTAGACCACAGGATATGTATAATAAAGATTTCCTTTCACAAAACCAAGACAAACCGTCTCGTATATTAAATTATACCCCAACATGATCAATTGCAAGGTGATATAATTAACAATGTCCAAATTCTTCCACCGAAGAACACAACGAATTCTGGTTAAAAAGTCTCTGGATCTCCCTCTTAGCGCCTCCTTAGAGGAGTCGAAGCTCAATCCGAAGTTTGGACAGATTTTTGATTGTGCAACGCCCTACAGCTTGGTTTGTTTCATCCTGCAAATTAAAATGTGCAGGACGTTCCACAATCCCTGAATTGATTCATGACTCTATATTCTTATGGGCCTGGTGACTGTCTCAAGGTCCTGGTGTCAAACATGGGTTTTACAATTGCGTCAATTGCCGTCGAGGGTCAAACCGGAGGGTCAGACCGTTTCCACCTGTCTCTAACACTGAAATCGTCATCTGACCAGACATAGTTTTTTAGAAATTAGACGCAGTTCGCGAGAAATTGTGACTTCCTCAAGAATGGCACTCTTCAATGTCGACTGCAGACGGCGGCAACAAGTACACTTCATTTCAAAGATAAATATTTCGTTCTGAAGCTAGTTTCACAGATCTTCTCTCTTTAACGAATTACATGCTCGCTGATCAAGCTCTTTTATACCGCAGGATTTGAGAAAAGATCCATTTCTTATCGAATATCTGAAACTTCTAGCCACGAACAGAATGCATCGCAGAACTAATTTCCATATTTTCTTCTCTTACCGTAGTTAAGATTACTTTATGATAATATACGAACCGATTGCAGTACTTTGCGAAATCCGACCGAAGTGAAGATACTAATGAAACATATTGCTGCCTCAAGGCGTGTAGTCATGATCTTTTGCGGTAAGACGTTCAACAAATACGTTTCCTGTAATAATTGACAACAGTACAACACTATCACTTGAATTCCCATTTTCGTGTGTGTCTGTTACTATTCGATAATTCGTTCCTCTTTTAATTTGATATTAAACGAACTTTACCCAGAGATTATGACACGCACTATTGCGACTTAAATTATAGTGTAAGGGGTTAATGTATCCAGGCATAAGCCATGTTTCTTTAGAAATCTATGTAGAAAGATCACACTTGGTGTCCTGTCGTAATAATATGCTTGTAAGAACAATATTTGTGTCGAGGATTATCGATACACAACCACAAATGTTTCGTTAATCAAATGACCAACTGAGTCATTGGGAAAATTAGGTGCCTAAGCATACTGACTTAAGATATTTTTCAATACTTACATCCATATTCTGGCAGTGTGTCCTGTCCTGGCTGTTACTTTACGATTTGTCGAAAAGTACCTTCGATCCTACAGTATTTTCCTGCTCTGATACTATTCTATATTTTATAGAATCCCTCGATGTGGATTATCATGGTAGAGGATCGTCGATTATAACGGCAAGATATATACCGATATTAGTATATTGTTAGACCACGTATGCTTCAACCTGGAATGGCAACAGAAATGACAAAATTTAGAGCAATATGGCAAGGAGAAAGAAGGTAAATTATTTTTGGTTGTAAGAGAAAATCAGGCGAAGGATGTTTTAATCGATGTTTCGAGTTACAATGAATGAAAACCTTCTTTTAAGATTTCCAAATGTGTTCTTATTTTAAGAAATTATTTTCTCATTTTTATACATGAACTATACGTATAATTATTCGTGTGTGTGTGTGTGTAATTTTGTGTAACCATACAGTACAATTAATAACATTAGAATGAGAAACTTACTTCATAATTTATGACTTCTTACATTATTAGGTCGCTTCATAAATTCGTGCCGAGTTTTGTATTAAACGGATAACCATTGTTCTATTAAACTTGATATATTATGATTTGTTGGTCAGTCCAGTCGATAATATTTTGTAAAGTTTTGTGACACGAATATGGCCGCACGATGGCGCTTTACGTGAGAGTCTAGTCGACTCTAATCGCTAGGGGAACCCCAAGTGAAGCTCACCACTTGGTCGCGGGGATCCCCGTGCGTGTATATTAATACCCAAACAGTTTTCTCATGATTTATTGACATAAATAAATTACATTCTACATTATTATCATACCACAAGTTTAAACTCAACATAATGTGTAAAACAAATCAACATTTTCTGCGTCAAACGTTAAATAAATATTAGAATCTTAATAACATAATAAAGATACCTTTGAAATTAAATAAAGCCCAACTGGAAATTAATAATTAAATTTCAAAATGGACGTAAAAGGCAACATAAATTATTTGATTTTTATATTCATCAGATAGAGAATGGAGAGTCCTGTTAAATGTGTGTTCATTCCAGTCGATAGCCTAATTAGTTCCGGAGATATAAGGCATCGAAGTGTTTGTTTACGTCGCGAGGTCAATGAACTTTGACTGCGACTCGAATACTACGTCACTCACGTGCGCAAGCGTGAGGGAGAGAGTGAGAAAGGGTTCTCATCGTCAATTCGAGAAAGTCTAACGTCACGAATTTATGGGATGACCTAATAATCCAGCATAAGCATAGAAACTACGATTAAATCATCATTTTGATTGCTCTCACGTGGAATTTCTCTTTTCTTCCACCACCATATTGCTCTAAATATTCGCGTTATGAAGCAAACCTATCACCAGTATATTAATTTGAAACATCTGAAGAATACTTTAAACGAACCTGGCTTATATCTAGAATCCTCGAACGTCCAACATTACAAATGCACTCATACTGCTTTACACGGATTCTTTTTAGAACGATCTTTATTATTTCGGTTAATATTAGTTAATAATAGAACACGGAACGAGTTAAGTGTGTGTATCTGATCTTTCTCTCGCTATAAAAATGTATCACGAAGAAATTTCATGTATTTGTGTCATCCATAGAAATCATACTTATTCAATAATTGTCCTGAATTCTAGTTTTGTCTATTATTGGATTCTCTTGCCTCGTTACACTGATATCGTGTCCAAAGCTGATTAATCTTATGATGCCTGCAAACAAAGCGAAAGTTAACTATCTGACGGCCCTCGGCATTTTTGTTGAAGAGAAGTACGTCTTTTTGGTATCCGCGCAGCTTCTGTTGACATATATGTTGGGATTCGTGGTCGTAACATGTACCGAATCAACGTTGGCTGTTGCCGCGTACTATGTGTCTGGGACGTTTAAAATTACTAGGTATACGTTCATATCATCGGTATATCGATTACTCGACGAACCATTCGAATTTCTCTAGAATTTCGTAATCTGTTCTCACTTCTCTAGTTATCGAATTGAAAATGCTGTCGACGAAGCAACCAAAGAGATTGTTGCTTCGAAGCATAACGCAACGAGCCACAATGGCATACGCGACGCTATGAAGATACATAAGAAGTGTATTAAGTTGGTAAAATTCATTTAAAGTTTCTTGAAACATCTCTCATTGGAGATTTTAATTAACGCTGAACGCTTTCTTCTCTCATGCACACTGTTCAACCTGTGGGAATCGTTGTAACATGTACGTGGTCACAGCATTGTTGACGAATTAGCAAATGGAACGACGACAGCCTATTTAATAGCGATTCTAGTTGTCGTAGTATCCTTCGCATTAAGCTTATACCGTGTAAGTAATGTTATTAACAGACTAACGAGCAGAGTTGAGCAAACTTTATTTTAAAAATTTCGACAGAACGAACGTAACACGTGTCGAATAAGTTACAGTTGTTATCCGTTTGTTTAGAACAAAGCTTACCCAACTCTTCTTGCGACGATCGTTTCTTTCAGAATATTTTCCAACTTATATGCATTGAAATTCTCTTCAATATTCATATTCCGGTAAATTCATTAAAAGCATCGAGCCCATTTTTGACGAAATCTTTTCATTGTGTGGCAGCTTTGTTTTACGGTGTTGGAGACGAATCACCCGGGGGATATTCTGGTTGCTATCGTGTTCGTCGCCGTCCAGCTGGTAATTATGTTCTTGAATAATCATAGCGGACAAAAATTCATAGACGACAGCGTGGGTGTTTTTTACACTACGTGAGTTTGCATTCCGTTTAATCGTCGATTGCATCGTAATGCGTTTTTCCAGTTATGGAGTAAATAAGAAAATTAGCGATTGTTTAACAAAATAGATACAACACGCCATGGTACCGGACCCCAGTGAGTATGCAGAAACTGGTTTTATTCATCATGCAAAGAAGCGTGATCGCATGCGAGTGAATTCGTTCGTAGACTGGACGGACGAATAGAAAATTTGTATCGATTATTCGTGAATAAAATTTGCCTGACTCCGTTACCAAACGAAATTCCATAATGAAACCATTTGTATTTCAGATGATGAGTTCATCATTCTCGTACTTTACTGTAATATATTCAATTAAATAGCAATGGCACACAGAGTTATCCACACTTACAATGAAACACTCCTAATAGAAAATGAAACATTTAAAAAAAAACAATGACATAAGAACATGTACATTTCCAGTTCAAACATGTTGAAAATATTCTTCAAACGTTTTTAACGAGTACTGATTGTTCTCAAATAGTTAAATATATGATTAACGTAAACGAAAATGAACCTAAAGAAACCTTCTTTCAATTCCAAAAGCGAGAAAAATGTCAGTCATTAAATATGTGTGCGTGTGTGTGTGTGTGTGTGTGTTGGAAGATAAGTAATCACTCAAGTTACACATTCTCCACACAGTAGTACATATTACACTAAATATGTTTCGATTTCTTGAGGAACCGTTTTTATTTCTGTAGCTAAAATTACACAATATCACTACGGGCAGTTCCCTTGTAAAGTATATTATTTTTTTCTTCCTGGATTAGTATATATAAAAACACTTTACATCAGAATGAAATATCAAAAGTTATTTAAAACAATGTTTGGACACGATATCGACAAATAAATCAATTATTTGATCGAAGCAAGATGCAAATGTACAATTAGAAAATGTAAAAATGAAACAATTAATCAACGTAACACGATGAAAAGGTGAAAATGAAATATTACTATTACTAAAATTAGGCACAGTTCTGTTACAGACGAACAGTTCTTTAAACACGTTACTACCTTTTAGTGAACACAAATGATGTTCACCTATAATGCGGAAACAATACCAATAGAAATATAATGAACGTAAACGCTACGTTGAGATGGACCATGTCGAGATTTTGACAGATCTCGTCCTCCAAAAGAAAGTTCTCAGAACGTTCACATCGGGTCAGAGAACAAAGCACGAATCTACACAAACACTTTATAACGAATTTTGTTTCGTAGCGTCTTGCTACCACTATCGAGTACTATGTATGTACCACAACACCATTTCGACGTGAATTACGAAAAGTAATATGGTTCATTTTTCATACGAAGACTAATACATTAGACTTTGTGACCACGAGAAGTAACACATTGTGTTTTTTCGCCGGGAAAATTAGCATGTTTCAGCAGTCGGTCACGAAGACTAGCACGCATTATTTTTGCCACGAAAAATAACGCGTTTCGCTCCTTGCTGCTAATAATAGTGTTAAAATAGGTACGAGTATGGCTCTCACCCTTTAACTTTGAGTCCGAATTACGAGGGAGTGGGAATGTGTGGGAAAGTGAATGGTACACTTGCAAATTTCTTTCGCGTAGTCAAACGACTAGGCCGTTTATTTAAAATTTGAAATTTAATAATCAAAAAAAACCAAATTAAATAAAACGAAAATAAAGAAATTTATATTTAAAAAAAATCAACCACCACCAAAAGATACGGCTGCCCCTTAGACGCTCCACACGCTCCTGTCTCTGTTTATGATAAACAGGAGCGGGATTCCTTCACAGCGATACACAACTGTGTTAGTGGACTGTATACTTAAACGTTTCTCGTGTGATCGAGAAACGTTCGACTGCAGTTCTGGAAACTTTTAATAGCAGATGGGGAAGACAAGATTTGAGCCTCGATCTTCCCACTGCTGCTGGCTTGAATTTTGGCTGGAGGTGACAACAGTTGGAGGTTGTAAGGCTCCAAAAATTGTCCACTCCGTGATTCAGCGTCGTTTCCTGGTCCGTACGGGACCGGTGTGATGCAAGCCCTTAACTGCGCTAGAAGCGTCTGAAGGTTAAGGTGCTTACACCACGGTGCCCTTTTGAACGTCGCTCTACACCGAGTGTCCGTACACACTGGTGATGAGTGACCGACGTTCGAGCTAATCGAGTTCAGCCGAGAGCACCCAGGGAATACGCCAAATAAGGCCCCTATGGGGGTGGTACTCAAACTGAAATTTCGATCCTCGGAAACGACAATCCCACTCAGGGTATACGCCAAAAGGCCCCTATCAGAGTGTTTGAATCGCACAAAAATTCAAGGAAAACCGAGAAATTTTTCTCGGTTCTCGTTGCACGACAGCTGATTACAGCGGTACGTGCCTTCCACACAACGGTGGCGACAATCAAACACTATTTAAGTGTTACGATGATTGTTATCAGCCACCGGTTGTTAATGTGGGAAATCTACTTATGATTTGAAACAATTGACGCAACGGTGGCGATAATCGAACACTATTGAAGTGCACACACGATTATGATCAGCCACCGGTTGTTCACTGTAAATTGTTTCGATGCTGTGTTTGATTCCAGAACGGTTCTGTTCACACAACGATCACTAAACTCACGAAACCGTGAGGTACGAAATCCGACTAGGTTAATTCTTTCGAATTTACCACAGTCTTAATTTCGTTCCGTTTCGGTTCTGCGGTGCAACTATACAATTAAACGTATTTAATTGCGCGTATATCGTGATCGCGGTGTTGGACGAGGTCGGTTTGAACGATGCGAACTCGTCGAGAACCAGATAGCAAGTGATCGTAGAGACAGACCCTCTTGTGCGCGTTCGCTAGAGGGGAGATTGTCTGTCTCGTATTAATTTTGTATCCTCTCTATTATTTCGGCGTAGTAACACCTGTTCTCATGGAACCGTTACTGGGCCGATCGCGTGACCATGATTGAAGGTAAATTTGGATTTTTTCTACACGGTATTGCTCCCGAAGCAGGTTACGACGCAGAGAAGGCTCTGGAATGTCGCGAACACTGAGGACAACACCGTCTAAGAAATGTCCCCTTTTTTTCTATAGATCACGCGAGAATTTAACCGCCGTTTCTTATTAACGAATTAACGCGTTATTTAAACAAATAGCATGTTTCAATCTTTGCCGCAGAGAATATCACATTAAATAAATTAATATAATAGGTTACTTGACATTATAATATTGCATAAGTAAAGCAATAATTTCTTTGAACTAAAATAAATTTTTTAATGAAATAAATACAATTATAGGCTGACATAAACAAATTCTTTAATGAATAACATCCTGATAAAATTCAATATATTCCCTTGGGACAATACCCAAATGAAACTTGTCACTCTTCGTAAGAAAAATGAAACGTGTCACATTTCGTAACGCTCGTCGCTTTGTTATAATGCGGCGAAAAACATTAACGATCGATTGTTAATGTGCTATGTGTTCTGCTGTCAGTCTACGACTGTACGAGAAAACGTCGAGCCTTCGCATGTATGTATGTCCGTTCCGTAAGATGACCGTTTTGATACTGAAAATCAATGTTCTGAACGAAAACGTTAAAATTAAAAAGTAATGAATGCTGTGCGAAGACACAAGAGGGTAAACGTGAACATAGCCTTCCAGATTTCCAAAAATTCAATATTCGCATGCGTATTATTGTCACGAACCTATAATTCAAACAAATGATAGACAAAGGGATTATCGATTTATCGAAAATTAAATACAGGAGCATGAAATTGTGAATAAAATATGATACCACGGGTAGCTATAAAGGGTATCTTTAGTTTGGTACTCAGATGTCCGGCGATTTCTGAAGGAAACATGGAATTATTAAAAAAACACAACAACATCTACTATTCTTTGCAGTGCATTCTGGGCCTGTGGCCTTTCAACATGTCGGCATCTGATACCATTAAAAGAATAGTGGTTGTTACGATTCTACTGGGCTTCTTCGCGGTTCAGGTAATTAGAATATACTTTATTTTAGTCCAATGGTAACTCTGATTTTGCTGCACCCTTGCACTATCGATTCTGTTCTTCGCAATTGCGATAGACACGCAAACATTTATACTTTTTATTCCAATAAGAAACGACATATTCTTACAGTTGACGATGCTTTTAACGTCCGACGTATCGTTAAAACATATATTATCGACATTGACGATCGGATGTCCTATCATGTTGTGTGCCGTACGATATGTTGGCGTTATGTATAGTTTTCCACTTGTAAGTCATCAAGGGTGATACTGATCACTCGTAACTCCCGAAATTAATATCTTTGCCAATTTTGCAGAATAACAGAGCTTCGTAGTGCATATCGATTCTCTCGTCCACTTTTGTTAACCAATTATTTTAAAATACAAGAGAAGATGGCGAAACCATTTATGACTCTGTGTCCTAAAATCGTCTGACGGTTTAAAATATAATAAGTGTTGTCGTGTACGTCGTGTCATTCTGACGTGGTTGTCGATTTAGTTCGCGACGAATATATGTATAAGTTGATTGAGGTGTTGAATGACTGATCTTCTCCGGGTTCGCTTCGGTGTATATTATTCGTAATTTCGGTTTCGGTATGAGAATTATATCTGATTTTTTTATACATAGTACGCCGGCCGATCAGAAAATTCTTTCCTTTGGATTGGCACGCTGCTACTCCTAAGAGTTTGGCCCGGTCGCCTTCGTTTAATTCTTAAAACCTTACCCTAATGGCTTGTAATCGTTAAAGCAAAGTGCCAAATTGCCGGTCTCGTAAACATATAAATTGAATATTTTCAACGAGGCAACAAGTGTGATACGAATGTGTAATACCATCCTGGAGAAGCAGATTAAAGTGAAAGACGGAAAATGTTTATTTTTCATTTGTAAATGAAAAGTCAGTACTTTCGTACGCACTATGAAGCTCCTTCGTTCCGTAGAATTTGTAGGAATATTCATCTCGTAAACTAATATAATTATAGCAATTCAGTAGGATTGCTAAATGTTTACGTTTTTGTGTCTGACTAGTTGAGACATGTGTATCAAACCATGCAAAACGATTACGAGTTGCTGAGTAAATCTGAACTGAAGATTCTCTTGAAGTACATAAATCTGTCAAGGATATCAGTTATGATCTTCTTACGTAAGACATTTAATAAACATGTATCTATCTATGTTTCCAGATAATCACGAGCCGTTTTCATTATTTCGTGTTTGCTGTTTCACCGTTCTAACCTGTTAAGCTATTAGCAAATTTTTGTCATTATTTTTGACGTTGAAACAATCACCTAACTGTTACTTATTCGATAATTTCTCTTCGTTGTAGGAATGACTTGTTTCGGTGTTTGTGGTACTTTTACAGTAATGTCGGCATCGATGGTACCCAAAATTTTAGAATATCGCAACGAAACTGCGGCTGAATATTTACAACATCTGGGATATATGAACACTCCTGACGCATATATCCCTTATATAGTTTTGCTTACCACCGTGGCATTTACGGTTGCATTATTAGCGATAACTTGTACTGAATCGACGCTTTCTGTTATCTCCATGTATACAGCCGGACTGTTCAAAATTACTTGGTACTCATTTTCATTAACGGAGCGTTACTTGATCGAGGAACAATTTTCTGGGATTTAATAATCTATCTCTATGTTTCTAGTCAACGACTACAAATTATAATTGATAACGCGGGCAAACAAGTTAATGTTTCGAAGCAACAGACCTCAGATCATAATAACTTTCCTGATGCTGTAGATGGACATACGAAAGCTATTAAGTTGGTAAAATTTATTTAAATTTCGTTGCAATATGTTTAATTCGTGCTTTTATTGTTGAACATACCTTGTTTTTTCGTGTATATTGTTTGTTAATCTACCATAAATAGTATATTCGCTTTATGACATGTCCGTAAACAGCATCATTGAAGGTGTAGTAGAGGCAGTGATGATGCCCTATTTAGTAGCGATTCTACTAGTTGTACTCTCGTTCGCCTTAAATCTATATCGTGTAAGTATCATTACGGAACACTAGTTAATAACAACGATATGTCTTCTAGGATACTTTCCCACCTACTAATTTATTTATACGGTCGCATGATCCAGAATGATTCTCATTATTATGAAATTCTGTTTATTATTATTTTCCGATGAATTGTTTAGTAGGTTTCTAATATATTTTGACAGGCTTCTGTTGTGTTCTCGGAGATGAATGATTCAGTGGAAGTACTCATTAGCATCACTTTAGTTTCAATCCAATTGATAATTATGTTCATGAATAATTATAGTGGACAAACAATGATAAACTGCAGTGTGGATGTCTTTTATGATACGTGAGTTTACATTTTCTTCCAATGTTTTGTACAATCTTTTGTATGTTTTGTATGTTCTAACTTTTGAAAGTCGTTCACTCCTTTAATTTAACAATTTACGAAATTGTAAATGCAAATGACAAATTACTCCGCTGATACTATTTAACAATATAGATACGATACTATGTGGTATAATACTCCTGTGGATGTCCAGAAAAGTCTTTTAATGGTATTATGTAGAAGTAGGCACGAATGTGAATTTAGTCTTGCCGGTTTATTTACTCCATCCTTCAGTGGCTTTTCGACGGTAATTTTGTTTCGTCTTTCCAACCAAGATTGCCTATTCTTAAATGCTACATTAAAGGTTTCTATTTTTCAGATGATGAGTTCTTCTTTTTCATATTTTACTGTTATATATTCTATGAAATAGTGATGCTCGTGACAGTGTTTAGCATAAATTATTGGCACTATGATGTATACTTCTTCAGGTAACGTATTAGTGGCATTACCAACATATAGTGTCAGTTGGGATTATTGATGGTTGAATAAATTGGATTCTACCGATAAACCCTTATTTCTGAAGAAGAGAATATATGTGTAAGAGACATTGTCAGTTGCAATATCTGAATAGGCATGTGACCATAGGCTCCTCTTTTAGGCCAAGATGGCACTAAATTCGTCATAAAAATCCTTGATAGACTTTTGCTTTTGATAGGATATTGACTTATCTACGTTCGCTTCAGTGAAAAATGTACGTCCCAATTTATCTATTTGTTCGTCTCAATTGGAAAGCTAGTCCCCTCGGTGCAAAGCAAAGAAATAGCTTCTATGAATATCAAGTATACTAATAGAACGTAGGAATATAACGAATCTTAATTTATGTCGCTGTAATATTAACACCTATGTCGCTGTAATATTAACCATTTTAAAATAGAGTATTTATTCAGTACAATTACGTTCGAGGCATTCGTCTGTTTGATTTCAACGATGGTGTTGTAACGAAATGAGTTAATAATTCCGAAGGGAGGAATAGAGAGGTTTGTGAGCGAGATCTTTAATCTTAACTGTTAATTTACACACGTAATTAATCGGGAGATAATACACACGGTGTTGTGTTTCATCGAAGATATGGCAGAGTTCCAACGAACTGCCAATGCAACGTCGCGTCGACTACTATATTGACGCTCAAATAATCGGGCTCTTGTATGCAAAATGTTGTAAATGTCCGCAGTTCATTGTTCCTATGAAATTGTATCGCGAAAACTTGATTTGCGAATGTGTGTTTATGTTTCTATATGACTGTACTCAATAATTCTCCTCAATTCTAGGGATGTGTTGTTTCGGAATCTTGAGTATGGGTCTAGCGTTGGCGTTCCCAATAGTACCCCATGTTCTAGAGTACCGCAACGAAACCCGATCAGAGTATCCTCAAATCATGGGATTTATGATTAGCGATGACAAATATGTTCTTTTTGTATCTTTGCATATGACAGTCGCAACTCTGATTGGATTATTAGTGATAGCGTGCACGGAATCGGCGATCACTGTTGTCGCTTATTATGCATGTGGTCTGTTCAAAATTGCTAGGTACACGTCTATATTAACGGATCACTACTTAGCAAACGAACGATTTGCCGGAATTTAGTAATCTGTCTCTGTCTTCTCAGTTATCGAATACGATGTGCAGTTGATAAAGCAGTGAAACAGTTTAGAATTTCGAGACACCAGGTCACAAGTTACGCTGGTATTCGCGATGCTGTAGAAGTGCATAGGAAAGCTATTATGTTGGTAAAATTCATTTAAATTTCGTTGCAATATGGTTTATTCTTTCTTTTATTATTTAATATACCTTGATTTTTCGTGTATATTATTTGTCAATGTACCATATGTGTATATATTTGCTTTATGACGTGAGCGTGAAAACAGCATCATTGAAGACGTAGTAGCGGCGATGATAATGCCTTATTTAATAGCAATTCTACTAGTTGTACTCTCGTTCGTTTTAAATCTATATCGTGTAAGTATCATTACGGAACTCTAGCTAATAACAATGATATTTCTTCTAAAACATTTTCGCACCTTATAATTTGGTTATACGCCGATGCACTCTGCGAAAATTCACGCTGCAATTAGATTCTATTTAATATCATTTCTCGGTAAATTATTTAACAATCTTTAGACGAATCGTCCGTCGATACCTTTCATTGTGTGCGATAGTTTTTTCTAGCGATCATGGAGGTGAATGATCCAGAGGAAGTTCTCGTTACTACTATTTTAGTTATCAATCATATGATAATCATGTTCTTGAATAATCATTGTGGACAAAAGATATTGGACGATAGCGTGGATGTGTTTTTTGAAACGTGAGTTTAAATTTCGTTGCGGTACAATTCTAATAATTAACGAAATTGCAAGTGGCGACCTAGTATTATTTAATATTATAGATACGAATCTATGTGGTATTATGCTCCACTGAGTATGCAGAAAATGCTATTAATGATATTGCAGAGAAGTTCGATCGAATGTGCGTTTAATCTTTCCGGTTTGGTCGTGTCCTGTTACAAAGGCTTCTCGACGGTAATTTTTTGCTTTTTGCTTGCCAGGATTGCCCAATTTTTAATATTACATATAACGTGTTTATTTTTCAGATGATGAGTTCGTCGTTCTCTTACTTTACGGTGTTATATTCAATGCAATAGAACGTCTGTCGGTGATGGTCATAGCACTAAAGATATTTACGATTAGAAACAACATAGTGTGTAATATGGAATGTCTTGCCAACGACGCGCGACTTATCTTTAGGTAACGTATCAGTACCATTACCATATGCAGTTAATTAGACATATTTATGGTTTAATGAGCTTCGTTTAAACAAGAAGTTTTCAGTCTTACAGTAGATTGTAGACGCTTGAAGGATTTTATTTCAACGTTAAACCTCAGTTTGTCAAAATTTCTAGTGTAAGCAGAAATCAACGATATGGTTCTTCTTCTTTACGGGAACGTATAATTTGTTCCTTGAAATTTTCCGAAGCTGTCATTGTCAATATATGTTATAAATCAAAGAATAGAGTGCGTCGATTCTCTTAAAAAATGTGAGAGTGGAAAAAATCGAATGCTGGAACTATTGTAGTAGGGAGAAAACACTTGATATGGCATGGAGCACTCCTTGGTAACCGACGTCACGCCAAGTTGGAAAGTTGGCGAGCGTGATTGTAGCCAACTTACTAGCACGCAGTAGTACATATTTGGTCGCGTCATACACCGCCCGGTTGCTAAGAAATGCCCAATCCGCAACAAGTATTCGCCCTCTGGTAGTTTCTCACGTAATTTTTTGACATTGTCACGCTCGGCATGCCACCATTGATGGACGCATTTGAGCTTGAACACGCGTAAAAAACAAATTTTAAAAGATAATCTTAATTTGCATTATGTGACCAGTGAAATGTAAAGGAAGATGGAATGTAATCGATTTTAATTTCAGATCATCAACACATTTTTCACGTATTTCGCTGTAGCGTCTACCGTTTGACAGGATTCCTATCGCCAAAATAAAGTATTGAATAACTTGTGACGAATAATAGATCAGCGTAAAATATATAGAATGAAATATTCGTTAAAATATTCGTTAAAATATTCGAAAATAAATAACCTTCGTGTACTTTCAGGCGGTATTAAATTTTTACACCTTAAACTAGAATCTGTGTACACGTTGCAATCAGTACTGTCGGGATTAAAAGTGCGTTTCGCATCAAACTGGTAGCTGACACGAAGAAACATCAATAAAAATATATCGAAAATTGATATACTGTTTTTAGATATACCTTATTCAGATTGTGTCGTCTCTTTACTGTTTTTAGAATATGTTTGTTAAAAAATGGATTTTGTATAACGCGAATGTAAGTGAAAATTAATTTATTTTTAAGAATCCCTGAACCACCTCTTTAAAGAAAGTGTTTTCCTAGCACATCGGTAGATATTGAAAGATAAACTCCTGCAATTTTTAATCAAAATATATCTGCCAAAAGTGAAAAATAAAGTATTTTTGGGGCTTGTGGTGATCGCAGGATCTTCCACCAAAATGCGGTGAAGGAGACGGAATGAGATGCCACTGTATTTGTTCCTGGGACAGGATTTGTTTAAAGATTGCATAATGCCGAGCGATTATCCTCGGCCGCAATTACCGTTAATCCTGTTAGCGTACAATAACCAAGAGATTATCTCTAATTGAATTTGTACAGCGAGCAGTGATAGAAAAACGCGTGTATTATTGGTTTTTCTGGCATCGGTAACGGCTCATTACCTTCGATTCGAGTGTGCTAACGGTGTTGGTGACGTCAGTACCGTGAGAGAGTAGCGCGTTGATAATCTGACAAAGATAGACAGCCGAAATTTAGACAGCGCCACGGAACAACTAATTAGCGTACCACGGGGACGTCTTCGGCTGTCAATCGTCACAGTCTAAAACCGACTTCTGCCCTGAACACATCGGCTCCCGATCGTGTCCGTCCAGAACTCGAATACAATTCGAAAGAAAATATTCTTTCGAATTACGAATATAGACTACCTTTGTCAAAGAGTGTATCGAGCAGTCGTTCAGTTTGGCGTGGGTTAATCGATAGCCCACGCACAGCTGCGAATTCATAAGACTCGGAAAAGTGTGGAATTTATTCCCATTTTTTTTACTTATTACGTGAACCGTATTCCGGTTCGCACAAGTGCACTCATAACCTGAGTTAGATTCAAATACTGCAATTCTGGGGGCTCGAGAATACACCTTCAAGGTGCTCGACCATCCCGGTGCAGAATTGAACGGTCGTTTCTAACGTATAAACGCTAGGAACACAAAGAAGTCGACGGATACCGTCTACACTTCTTTGTTATTGTGGTTAGGATATTAAATAAATGAACCGAAAGGTAAAAGGTTTGATTTAATTATATATGAAGAAAATAAAGTCCGTGATCATTTCACATTCGAGGCTCTGGAAGGACTGCGGGCGCGTGCCACGCTGCAGCCGCCCGGTAACGCATTTTTGGAAAACAAAAACCTAACGGGGACTTTCCGTCTGCATGGTTCCCCGATCGATATATCGACGAGAACGTTCCAGCACACACATACATAAGGAAAACTATAACGGTCGAGGATAGGCATTGTAATATCTCAGCATTTGTGATTGCCATTCGGCTGAGGAGACACCGAAGGGAGGCACCTACGTGGTCACCTCCAGGTGGGCTCACTGTAGTCAGGTCGACGTCCACTTCGGACGTCTGACTTTCGGTCTTCGCCTCCTTACTTCTACAGATCCCGCCGGTGTAACGCATAGAGGAGCACCTGTGCGGAGAGGTAACGGAGTCGTGAGTCAGGCCCCCACGTAGTTCGAATACTGCTGCGAATCACAGCGAGTAGTGCATTCGTGCAGTGAACAACATGCTGTCGGGCTTCGCAGTGCAACTCTCGGCCAATAAGTCATCTGTTGGAACGTGTAAAGAGAAGCCGCAGATTGACGGTTGTGCCGTTGCATTGCAGTGCGACTCGACGCACAGACTCAGTGGGCATACTCACGGGATCAGTGCATTTGGAGCCTTACAACCTCCACTTGCGCCCCCGTCCACTAGGCAATCGACAAAAATCGGCAAAGAAAAGAAGTTTGATTTCTTTTTACGCTGGAAAATTTACAGTCCACTTTCGAGTTCGTATAATACGAACAAGCGAAATTTCTCTGCTCCCGTTCGTTCGAATATCGACGCCGGGAGCGCGAGAACACAGACGCGGCGTATACGTATTACGTGTTTACGTGTGGCTAACACATAGCCATGTTATTCTGATTACAGGAATCCTGGCCTACCTCAAGCCGGCGAGAGGAACGACCTAGCCTCGCGGAACGGCCAGTAACGAGGCCAAATATTCTTTTCAATTAATCAGTTTCTTTATTTTGATTTTCTGTTTTTTTTCTGTTATCTTTATTTTGTAATAAAAGGTCGGTCGTAAAGACCGACGAAAAGAAAATCAAATCACTGTCCGATTCACTTCCCCGATAAACTCCCACACCTCTATCCGAACTCATTCGTCAAATGTAACAACTTTTTAACAGGATTGTATGGATTATTATGGGTTTGGCTATTCAGTAATATGCCCAGTTCATTCAGCTCATTTCGAGTTCCGATCAAATTCGTCCCATTATCGGAGTAAATGCATTGGCTTCTTCCACTTCGCCAAATAAATCTATATAGACAATTTAGGAAAGCATCGGTGGTGAAGTCTGTCGCCAATTCAATGTGTATAGCTTTCGTTGCGAAGCAAACAAATAAATAAATGTAAGTTTTGTGAGAGGTATGACCACGACCTTTTTCCTTAATTATTACCGGACCTGCATAATCGACGCCACTGGTAGCGAATGCACGGCAGGTAGGTTGCCCATAATATACCTGGTACCGATGGGGGTTTACTTTGAAGCAAGGTACGCAATCGTGAATAGCCTTCTATATTAGTCGTTTCCCAAAAAATGGCCAAAATCGAGAATGTAATGAAGCTAGTCTATGCTGACACTCGGCATGCAAAAGTCTGTGATGTTCATAAACTACAATAAGTGTGAAAAATGGATGTTTGTGCGGCAAAATCATTGGATGTTTCTGTTTGTAAGGGCGCAGGTTTAATGAAATTAGGCGATTCGCTGAACTTAGTTTTTTGTTAGAGGTCAAGTAGTTGCGCTAATCTCACAAGTGAGTGTTTTGATTCTACAAGCTCCTCAGTGGATGAAAATAGATTTCTATACGGAGAATCATCTCCATTTTTGCAAGATTGGTGGTTCCTAATAGCAAGTTTAATCGGCAGTAGCTAGAGCTTAACAGACAACAGGCAACTGCAGGTTGCCTTTTCTCGGGTGGACGCTGTATAAAAATGTCTGTAATAAATATGTTTCCTGTAATAAATGAAAAGAGTACAACACTATCACTTGAATTCCTATTTTCGTGTGTGTCTGTTACTATTCGATAGTCCTAACACGTTGTGGTATCGATAATTCGTTCCTCTTTTAACTTGATATTAAACAAACTTTACCCAGAGATTATGACACGCACTATTGCGACTTAAATTATAGTGTAAGGGGTTAATGTATCCAGGCATAAGCCATGTTTCTTTAGAAATCTATGTAGAAAGATCGCACTTGGTGTCCTGTCGTAATAATATGCTTATAAGAACAATATTTGTGTCGGGGATTATCGATATACAACCACAAATTTTTCGTTAATCAAATGATCAACTGAATCATTAAGAAAATTAGGTGCCTAAGCATACTGACTTAAGATATTTTTCAATACTTACCTCCATTTTCTGGCAGTGTGTCCTGTCCTGGCTGTTACTTTACGATTTGTCGAAAAGTACCTTTGATCCTACAGTATTTCCCTGCTCTGATACTATTCTATATTTTATAGAATCCCTCGATGTGGATTATCGTGGTAGAGGATCGTCGATTATAACGGCAAGATACATTCCGATATTAGTATATTGTTAAACCACGTATGCTTCAACCTGGAATGGCAACAGAAATGACAAAATTTAGAGCAATATGGCAAGGAGAAAGAAGGTAAATTATTTTTGGTTGTAAGAGAAAATCAGGCGAAGGATGTTTTAATCGACGTTTCGAGTTACAATGAATGAAAACCTTCTTTTAAGATTTCCAAATGTGTACTTATTCTAAGAAATTATTTTCTCATTTATATACATGAACTACACGTATAATTATTCATGTGTGTGAGTGTGTGTGTAATTTTGTGTAACCATACAGTACAATGAATAACATTAGAATGGGAAACTTACTTCATAATTTATGACTTCTTACAGTATTAGGTCGCTTCATAAATTCGTGCCGAGTTTTGTATTAAACGGATAAACATTGTTCTATTAAGCTTGATATATTATGATTTGTTGGTCAGTCTAGTCTTTACGTGAGAGTATTGGTCAACCCTGATCACTAGGGGAACCCCAAATGAAGCTCGCCACGCGGTCGCGGGTAATCTCGTGCGTGTATATTAATACGCAATCAGTTTTATCACTTTCACTGTATGATATATTGACATGAATAAATTACATTCTATATTATTATTGGACAACAAGTTTAAATTCTCTGAGGTTTCCTTATGGTAAAATTCAGAACGGAAAGTCAGATTAATTTGAACAGAGTAACCACCCCAATAGTGAGTCTCTGCAGAATTCAGTTCTGCGTATCAGAAACAACTGCTTCTGAGGGTCCAGGTACAGGTTAGGGGCACAGAGTGGCTGTGAAATACGCAACGGCCACGAACAACATTTGTAAACCTGCGAATATTTGGTCGTAGCCGAAACACACTTTAAAACGAATTTTGTTTCGTAGCACCTTGCTACCACTATCGAGTACTATCTATGTACCACATCACCATTTCGACGTGAATTACGAAAAGTAATATGGTTCATTTTTCATACGAAGACTAATACATTAGACTTTGTGACCACGAGAAGTAACACACTGTGTTTTTTCGCCGGAAAAATTAGCGTGTTTCAGCAGTCCGTCACGAAGACTAGCACGCATTATTTTTAGCCGCGAAAAATAACGCTTTTCGCTCCTTGCTGCTAATAATAGCATGTTTCATTCTTTGCCGCAGAGAATATCACATTAAATAAATTAATAAAATAGGTTACTTGACATTATAATATTGTTGAGCGCGGAAGCGGACACGCCGCTTCCAGTACCGCGCTCAGCAAAAAAAACCTCGAACAGAAGAAAAAACGCAACAAAGCGAGATTTATGCCAGGGAAGAACATCGACGTTAGGCACTCAAGAACCACACGTGCGTGCCAGTACTCAGCCCTGGCATAAATCTCCAAAACTCGAAACTAGCTCCTAACTCCTCAAGGATAAGGCATTGTAACATTACGCAGCAGGCCTAAACAAAGGCACGGCCAAATGGTGTTTATGACAGGGGCTGGGTCCGTCTGCAGCGTGCTGGCCAAAAATCCGGCATCTGCAGGCCAGCCCAGACCTCTGCATAAACTTGGCCACACTTTCTCCAACGACGACGACAACGACGACCAGGGAAGCAGGAACGCTACGATCGAAGGAAACACTCCCACGCGACACGCACCCCCTTCCAAGGGCATCGTGTAAGGGCGAGTTGGAAGGGAGGAGACTGATTGGTGTCTTGAAAAGGCCCAGCGCGGGGAAAAACCGGGACTTGGTTCTGAAAAATCATCAGCTACGAACACATCTTCGAAAATCAGCATTGTAAACCTAAAAATAACTTGAACCACATAAATAAATCTTGTACATAGTCAAACTCTCAAATCAATCATTCTCTAACTCCTCCAGCCGGAATAAGTAAATTATTTCGGAAAGACGCGAGCCCGATGTTGAATGCCGATCGTTTACTCAACGGATACCGCGAGCCGCAACAAATATTGTAAAAGTAAAGCAATAATTTCTTTGAACTAAAATAAATTTTTTAATGAAATTAATGCAATTACAGACTGACATAAACACATTCTATAATGAATAATATCCTGATAAAATTCAATATATTCTCTTGGGATAATACCCAAATGAAACTTGGTACTCTTCGTAAGAAAAATGAAACGTGTCACATTTCGTAACGCTCGTCGTTTTGTTATCCAGACCTAATGTGTCCAGAAATATCTTTTAATGATATTATGTAGAAGTAGGCACGAGTGTGAATTTAATCTTGCCGGTTTATTTACTCCATCCTTCAGTGGCTTTTCGACGGTAATTTTGTTTCGTCTTTCCAACCAAGATTGCCTATTCTTAAATGCTACATTAAAAATTTCTATTTTTCAGATGATGAGTTCTTCTTTTTCATATTTTACTGTTATATATTCTATGAAATAGTGATGCTCGTAACAGTGTTTATCATAAATTAATGACACTATGATGTATACTTCTTCATGTAACGTATTAGTGGCATTACCAATATATAGTGTCAGTTATATGTTGAGGAATGTATACAAATTCAACGTGTAAGTTACTCTAATACGCAGAAAATGAGGAAAAAATCAGTTTCTATTTTTTTTCATTACGGCGCACCAAAATGAAAAATCTGAAATATTTGAAAATAAAAGTAATAGCAAGTAATAATATAGTTCTGCAACTGCTTCAATGTGTAATCGGTATTTTTTGCGGTTTTTCATTTTTTACTACCTGGTTCTACAATCTAAAAATCTGAGAAATTTTCAGATCTGACACTTTTTTATTTCATAGGATAAGAGTATTATCCCCACCGTCGAGATTTCGGGTTAAAAATTGGCAGAAATGGTTTTCTTTCGACAAGCTATCGAATGACTCAACGTATATTCAATTTGTTTTGGGGACACATTGGACCCCCAAATGTAATTGCTGAAAATACATACGTATTCTGCAAATTATAGACTACTTTTATTATCAAACGACGCGTTCGAAATTTCATAGAAAAGTACAATAACGTAAATAAAATATGATTTTCGCTTTGATATCGCGGCCAGGAATCCCTTGGGGTCGATCGAAAAAATGGAAGCTTTCCAAAGACAATATACTATAATGGAATAATGTGTGTGTGTGTGAGAAAAGAAGAACGGGAAGGGGAGATGCGCGAGCGGAGCTGCGCAGTGTTAGCGTGCTGGCGGAACATTCTTAACCTATTAATTGCGCAACAAGTGGTAGCAGAGCGTGGTTCCAGACGGGAAAGATAAAGAGTGTTATTTGAAAGTGAGGTTAAGTGAAAACGAACACGTGCTACGCTATGGCCGATAATTGGAATATCGCCGCAGTAGAGAAGCTTTCGGATACAAATTATTTTGTATGGCGAGAAAAAATAGAGGGTATTCTAAGATCCAAGAGAATATGGAAGAAAATTATGGGTGTAAAAGCACCAGAAAAGCCTAATGAGGGCGGAGAAAATTACGATGTGAAATTCCGTCAATGGAACGAGTGGGACGACGATAATTATACAGCCCGTACAATAATGATAAACACCATGAATGAAGCTCATTTAATGAAATATAGTTCCGAAAGGAACGCCGAGGCACTATGGAATTTAATAAAATTTAATATGGCAGCTGAAACGGAACAGCTGAAAACGAAGTCCTTGAGCGAATTAACTAACCTAAAAATGCAGAGGGAAGAACACGTGGACGATTACATAAATCGAGCTGAAGGATTAAGAAATAAATGCAAGCAATTAGGTAAGAATATTGAGGATTATGAGCTAAAAATGTTTTTGTTAAAAGGATTGAGAGCTGAGTTTGAACAAAATGTCCGAATATTGGAAAGTCAAGCCAATGTTTCAATAAACGACATGAGATATGCTCTCAAACAAGAAGAAATGCGAAAGGAAAAGAAACGGGACGAAAGGGCTGTAGGTGACAGAGAGAATGTGAGGAGAGTAAGAGAAAATACAAAAGGTGAGATAAAATGCTTTAACTGTGGGAAGCGAGGCCACTTTGCAGATCAATGCTACGGGAAACAGAAATGTTTCAATTGCAATGGATATGGACACATCGCTGAGGACTGTAAGAAGCCAAGAACGATGGTACGGGGAAGAGGAAGAGGATATAGAGGAAATTACCATACAAACAACGGAGGAAGAGGATATACAAGAAGAGAAACAGCGACAAGAACTAATGAGACTGTTATGAGTGTAAGAGGCAGTGTTTGTGAGAGACATGAAGAGGACTGTAGCAATACATATATTGAGTGGCTTCTAGACTCAGGCTCAACGAGCCACATGGCGAGTGATATTAGTAATTTTGACATTATGAAAAGTGATAATAGAGAAATAACTGTAGCAGATAGAGAGGGGAGGAAAATAGTTTCAAGAGGGATAGGAGAGGTAGTGTTAGATCAAAGAAATGGAACAGGTAGAGTAAGGTTGTCGAATGTATTGTGTGTTCCGGATTTAAATTCAAACTTACTGTCTGTCGCGAAGTTTACAGATCGAGGGTTTAAAGTGCAATTTGATAGAGATAGTGCCATTGTGTACAAAGAGAAAGGCGGAGTGCAAATGAAAGCTGTGCGTAAGGGAAATGAATACTATGTTCAAGGGAATATTGTGACTAAAGAAAAGGCAGCTGTTACCAAAGAGAAATACTTATGGCATAGAAGACTTGGACACGCCAATGAGAGATTGATTCAAGAAATGAGAACTGAGGATCTGGTTATAGGAATGAAAGAGACAGACAAGACAAACAGACAATGTGACTCATGTGTTGAAGGGAAGGCAAGTCGAAAAACACACTATGGGCTCGAGAAAGGGAGGACAACGGAGATAATGGATCTATGGCATATAGATTTAATTGGACCAGTGAGACCCTCCACGATGGGAGGCAAACTATACATTCTGACTGTGGTAGACGACCGTTCAAGGTTTATATTTACAGAACTGCTGAACGAGAAGAGTGAGACGAAGGATAAATTGAAGAAATTGATTATCCAAAAGGAGAACGAGACAGGAAAAAAATTAAAAGCTATACGCTCAGATAACGGTGGAGAGTTTATAGACAATAGTCTTAGAGAGTGGATAGAAGAGAAAGGAATAAGACATGAATTTA
Source organism: Colletes gigas (assembly GCF_013123115.1). Taxonomy (NCBI): domain Eukaryota; kingdom Metazoa; phylum Arthropoda; class Insecta; order Hymenoptera; family Colletidae; genus Colletes; species Colletes gigas. The sequence goes on from NW_025106664.1 coordinate 227,074, forward strand.
GTCCACCATGGACTCCCCAGTGTAATGGATTAGTTGAAAGAACTAATAGAACGATAATAGAAATGACACGATCAATGCTTGCTGATTCAAAAATACCTATGGGTTTCTGGGGAGAAGCGGTATGCACTGCCGTGCACATTAAGAATAGGATAAAGTCATCAGTACATGGTAGGACACCGTACGAATTTTGGAAGGGAAGGAAACCGAATATCAAGTATATGAGGAGATTCGGATGTGTCGCCTATGTATTAGAGAAAGGCGTTAAAAAGGGAAAGTTTGAGTCAAAAACAATTAAAGGCGTATTTGTTGGGTACGCAACGAATAATACATACAGAATTTACATACCGCAAACGAACAAAATTCGATGCGATTGTGATGTCAAGTTCGATGAAGAAAGAAATGGGGCTAATATAATAAAAGAAAAGGAGGGGGTAGTGAATATAGACGGAGAGGAACAAACAGCGAACGATTTAACCTTCATGAGAATAGATAATGAAAGTAGCGATGAAGAATACAATATAGACAGAGATTTTGAAAATAATTTGGGAGAGAATGACAATACGAGTGAATCAGAGAGGTCAGATGATAACGCGAGGGCAAGGGATGAAGGGGAAAGAGATGAAAATAACACGGAAATGAATGAGATGAGGAATGAAGGAGAAGTTCAAAACAACATTCAACACATTGAAGGAGAAGAAATACCACGAAAGAGAGGAAGACCAAAAGGATCGAAAAAGGAAGTGATACAGGCTCATGAGTATTTAGAGAGAGAAGAACAAGAACGAAAAGCGGAAGACAAAAATGTTAGAAGATCATTAAGGATCAGAAATAAAAATTCAGCAATGATGGCAACAGATATTGAAGTACCTAGGAATGTTGAGGAGGCAAAGAATTCGGATCAATGGATAAATTGGAAGAAAGCTATGGACGAGGAAATGGATTGTATGAAGAAACACAGAGTGTGGGATATAGTGGAACGACCAAAAGAAAAAGGGGTGATAAGCAATAAATTAGATATAATGACAGAAATTAAGTGTGATAGTCTAAATGTAGTGAAATTAGCAAATGGAGGTAATTTTAAAGCTAGATCTAAGTTACTAAATAGACGATGTTGTTTTGTGAAAGAAAATGTAAAGAAAGGTAACATCCTAATAACACATGTACGCAGCGAAAACATGCGAGCGGATTGCTTAACAAAGGCTGTGAGCGGCCCAAAGTTGTTTAAAAATATCAAGGAGGTATTGGAGGTGGGTTGACAATAAAACCAAGAGGGGAGTGTGTGTGTGTGATTGTTTTTATTGTGTGTGTGTGTGTGTGTGTGAGAAAAGAAGAACGGGAAGGGGAGATGCGCGAGCGGAGCTGCGCAGTGTTAGCGTGCTGGCGGAACATTCTTAACCTATTAATTGCGCAACATAATGGAAACTAGTAATACGTATCCACTTATTATTGATTTGGAATGTTCACTTACCGCGACGGTAGTGTTAGAGTTATACGAAAACCTGGTTTATCGTAACATGGAAAAGTATGCCCGTACAGTTGCAGAAAACTCGCCTGGTCTCTTCGCCAGCTAGGTAACAACGTACGACACGAAGTGACGAACTCGCTCTCACCTCACTCTCCGCGTTCACACACATTCAACACATCGAATGTAGGAGTTTCTTTTGACACTTCAACAGGTAGCAATCACATCGATCGGTCGCGCACGAAAGTCTATAATTTCTTACAAAATCTACCGTGGCTGTAATTCGGCAGAGAAATTGAATTAAATATGAGACCGAGGTGTAGTCGGAGGTTGATTTTAACTTTATTCTAACATGTTCGTGACATCGACAGCAGTGATGGACGTATTCCATAGAGAGTACAACATTTATTATTCGTTGTTGTGCCTCACTGGCCTGTGGCCTTTCAGCAATTCAGTCTATGCAAAGATACAGAGAACTACTTTCGCTATCATTATACTTAGCTGTATCATAGTTCAGGTCACAAAAACACATTTATTCTTATTTTAACAATAAGTCCGATTTTGGCACACCTTTCTATCATTAATTTTGTTCTTTGTAATCGCGACATGCGTGCGAATCTTTGTACCATTTGTTCTAATTAGAAGTGATACATTCTTTCAGTTCACAGCGCTCGCGACGTGCGACTTTTCGTTAAAGAAACTATTACTTACGTTAACATTCGGCTGCCCACTGATGTTGTATTTTGCACGGTATCTCGGCCTTATATATTCTTTTCCATCAGTAAGTCATTAAGGATTTCCTATCCATTTTCTAGAACGACAGAGCTTCGCAGTGTGTGTCGAAAGTGATGTCGAAATCATTTCAAGCTGAAATATTCGTCAATAGATTTCTCATCAAAGTATTGTCAAACATAATTACGTGGTTCCAAATTAATTTTCCAGCGTATCGAGTTTTTGCAATTATAAATCTCGATGTTCAGTAGCAGTTGGATCAGTCGATCCACTATTCTGCAAAAATACACGAAATTTTAAGCTTTCCTTTCTAATATCTAAGTACAACGTGAAGGTTGCTTTTGCACAATGGACGTTCTTTTTTATCGTCGAAAAATGTAAGATTAATTCTTTCAAACACTCGTCGAAGCTCTTTCTTTTCACAGAATTTGAAAGAACATTACCTCAGGTAGCAATAAAATCACAAGACGATTAATTCACAACGATTTTAATGGTTTTTCTCTCGAACTGCAGTTGAGAATTATCTATGACAGCATACGAAGCGATTGCAGGACGTTGAAAAATCCGATCGAACTGGAAATCCTATTGAACTATATAGATGACTCAAGGCGTATAATTCTAATCTTCTTCAGTAAGACATTGAGCAAGCATATGTGTATCTATTGATACTTCAGGAAAACTACAAAACGAGCAGGACTGATTTTCTTTATTTCGAGTCTGCTTTATTCACGATTGAAACGTGTTTACCTATTAGGAAATTGTTTGCCTCTAATCTCGACAATGAAACAGTCACCTACAGTGAAAATGTTTCATGATCCGTACAGATCTTTACGTTAAAAATAATTCACTGAGAAAGCAGCATCAGTGCGGTAATGAATTTTAGACAAAAGCGACAGTGGTAACGAAATTTAACTGTGACTTTTAATATTACGATTTAGCATTTTTTAGAACCTATCACTGTCCTGGATATTTATTACGTGAGCAATGCAGATTTAATGAACTCATTGTGTAACCAGTCCAAGTGATCTTTTTTCTAAATTAACGTAATGATGTGTCGATCTACTGTTCCATCAAACACTTTTAGAGCCTGATTATACTCGAGCCAATGTGACAGACGTTAAGATATAGACTCCTACTTCCTTTGAATAATAAAACAAAAGATCACCGCGTTATATATATAATATCAATTATTTTTATAACAATATAAATCATAATTGCTGATGCAAACAAATTTTCGACGAAACAAACTGCCAATGTTGAGGCATACGTCTGTTCGATTTCAACGATGGTGTTGTAACGAAATAAGTTAATAATTCCAAAGGGAGAAATAGAGAGGTTTGTGAGCGAGATCTTTAATTTTAACTGTTTATTTACACACGTAATTAATCGAGAGATAATACACACGGTGTTGTGTTTCATCGAAGATATGACAGAGTTCCAACAAACTGCCAATGCAACGTCGCGTCGACTATATTTACGCTCAAATAATCGGGCTCTTGTATGCAAAATGTTGTAAATGTCCGCAAGTTCATTGCCCCTATGAAATTGTATCGCGAAAACTTGATTTGCGAATGTGCGTTTATGTTTCTATATGACTGTATTGAATAATTCTCCTCAATTCTAGGGATATGTTGTTTCGGAATCGTGAGTACAGGTTTAGTGTTGGCGTTCCCAATAGTACCCCATATTCTAGAGTACCGCAACGAAACCCGATCAGAGTATCTACAAATCATGGGATTTATGGTTAGCGATGACAAATATGTTCTTTTTATATCTTTGCATATGACAGTCGCAACTTTGATTGGATTATTAGTGATAGCGTGCACCGAATCGACGCTCACTGTTATTGCTTATTATGCTTGTAGTTTATTTAAAATTGCTAGGTACATATTTCTATTAACGGAATGCCATTTGTCGAGCGAACGATTCGCCGGGATTTTGTAATTTCTCTCTATATTTGTAGCTATCGAATACGAAGTGCAGTCGATAACGCGGTGAGACAAATAATAATTACGAAACACCACGCCACGAGTAACTACGGTATTCGTGAGGCTGTCGAAGCGCATAGAAAAGCTATTAAGTTGGTAAAATTTATTTAAACTTCGTAGCAATATACATATGTCGTTCCTACTACTATTACTAAACTTGCCTTGTTTTCTCGTGCATAACGTTTATCACATATATATTTACGAAACTAGAATCATTGATGACGTAGTAGAGATGATGATGTGGCCCTATTTAGTAGCGATTATACTAGTTGTCGTCTCGTTCGGTTTAAATCTATATCGTGTAAGTATCATTTAACGAACACTAGCTGATAAGAATTCTAAAACTATGTTGTAATTTGATTGTACGGTGAACGTTCACGTTCCAATGTGATTCCTGCATGTTTTGATATCCATCTCCCGGTGAATTATTTAAACAGCATTAAACAAATCGTTCATAGAAAGCTTTCATTGTGCGTGATAGTTTTTCCTAGCGGTCACAGAACTGAACGATCCAGAAGAAGTTCTAATGACGTCCACATTAGTTGGCGTTCATTTGGTAATCATGTTCTTGAATAATTATTGCGGACAACAAGTATTGAACGACAGCGCGGATGTGTTTTTCACCACGTGAGTTTACATTTCGTTTACGCGTTCTCCACGTTTTGGTAAATCATTCGTTTTACAATTTAATATTGAACGATATAGATACGATCCTATGTGGTATAGTACTCCAGTGAGTATGCAGAAAATGCTCCTAATGATTTCGCGTAGAAGTTCGCTCGAATGTGCGTTCAACCTCTCTGGTTTGTTCACGCCATGCTTCAAAGGCTTTTCCACGGTAATTTTCACCTTCTTATTAGCTCAAAGTTGTCATTTTTCAAAACTACATCGAGCATGCTTGTTTTACAGATGATGAGTTCATCTTTCTCCTACTTTACGGTACTATATTCAACGAGGTAACTTGTCGATCGGCGAAGTAGTGATTCTAAAGTTCTGGCACCAGAGGTATTCACGATTAAAAACAGCATACTGTGTAATGAGTAGTGTATTACCAACAACCAGCGACATTTATTTAGGTAAAATATTAGTAGCAGACGCGTGAGACTCGATTGAATTATAACACCAGTCTACAAGATAGGTTCTCCCGTTAATAAAACAAATCTAATACGGCGCTTTTTTTAAATAAAAATTGTATTATAAAGTTGATGAGATTTTTTTAATAAAAGTAATACTAAACACCACATAACTTGAATTCGAAACCGTATTTTTATCATTTTCTTCGTCAATATTTCAATCCAACTTGCTCACCGAGAAAGTGAGATTTTCACTCACATTTGTCAAAAACAATGTTTTCAAAAACATTTGTAACGTTTTTTGGGATTATGTTAGTCGGAATAATACTAAACACGCCACAATTTGAATTTGAAACAGTATTTTTATCATTTTCTTCGTTGAAATGAGACCAAAAAAACGATATAATTTCAATCCTATTTGCTCATTGAGAAAGTGATATTTTCACTTATTAAATATGTAAATAAGATCCAAATTATATCGTTATGGATCTTGTGTGTGTAGAATAGATTGTCATACCGTTTTGAGATGATCCTTACCGAGATTTTTAAGAATATCTTCGTCCAAACGAGAATTTGTGATACATTCTTGATCCAGCACAATTTAAACAGATATTTACAGCATTTTGAAAGGCAACACAAGATTCGTCGGTATATTAAATGTGGAATGTATCATGATCCATACTAACTAGGCTGTCTATTCTACAAAAATATATGAAAACGAAGGATAATCGCGGGAACGTCTGTTTCACTTAATGTACGAGCTTATTGTGAGAAACTGACTACAATTGAAATTCAACGATTCGTAACTAATGGAATACGATAAATAATGAAAAGACGTAACTTGTTTCCAATTATTTGTTATTATGGGCACCTCGCTCTAATATTCCTGACGGTAGTAATCAAATCGATCGACGGCGCACGAGAGTCTGTAATTTGGTGTAACTGCCACGTGGTAAATTCGATAAAGAGAATAATGTATTGAATAAAATACTATACCGAGGTGTAGTCGAGGGATGGTTATAATTTTGTGGCCAGATGTTTTTGATATCCAAAGAAGAGATGGACGTATTCCAAACAGAGCTTAGCACTTACTATAACATATTGTGCATCACTGATTTGTGGCCTTTCAATGACTCACTCTTCGCAAAGATACAAAGAACGATGAATCGTACCGTCGCGGCGGTACTGGCCAGGTAGTCGCGTGAGTTTTCTTTTAAACTCTGAGGGGTTGTAAGGCCCTCTTAATCTTCGTGGTACGCGGGTTCCTAGCCGTCGCTCGCCAAATTAATCTTGAGCGACTATTTAATTGCCGGATTGTTTAGAATCGAAATCCGGCTGTTCTCTTTAATGTCGAATCACGAGTTGTTGCTCACGAATCGCTTGAGCTGAGGTTTCGCGAAAAGATGTTCGAACAACGAATGGTTTACGAGACGATTGAACTTTCTAAGCTGCGATTTCTTCGAAGATCGAATGACGAGTGTTCCCGAAACGATGGAACTGCAGATTTTCGACCGTTGTCTTCGAACCTTTTGCGACGAGTTAAAGATTTTGATCGTTGTTGTCTGAGATTTCAGCGACGAGTGTCGAAGTGTCCGGAGCCCGTTTCCTCCTCGGCTCGAACCCCCTCCGAGACGCGATTTTGGGGGTTCGTCAACCGATTCGCGTTGACTTTTTCCGTTTATCGATTGGCCATCGACTTGGGGGAGGAGGATTGATTTTCCTGCCCCGTTGGCCAGGAAACTCTTCCCTCGCGCGATCGTGGAGGAGGAAGAGTCCCATCTCACCCTGGACGAGGGTGACCGAGGTTTCCTCCCCAAGTCGAAGGCCCCGTTAATTTTGCCGAGGAAAAAACGGGACTCCGAATTACGCCTAGCTACACGTGCGTTGCAGACGTTTTATGGCTGCATTGTTCCATGAGTTGGCGACGGTCGTTGTAGAAGACCATGCCACCCGCGGAACAATGCAGCCCTTCGTCGGTCAACTCGGGCCTTGCACTTTCGAAAAGCGAAAGCGCTTGAATGCTTTACGATGAAATTTGCCAGATGCGGAATGTTCGAAGACTTTTTCGACAAAGTCAAGGTTCCGCATCTGGCACCATAAACGAGCGGAAAACCCCGAGCTGACCGGACGGAACAAACGATTTTCGGTATCATTATGATCAGCTGCTTTCTAATCCAGGTGACGAACACATGTTTAACACTTGCTTTAGCGATATGCCCGGTTTGTTGCACTCTTTATTCTCTGTAACAAATGATACATGCTTTCAGATGGTAGCGTTTGTAATGTGTGAAAAATCGTTAAAGAACATATTGTCATTTTTTTCGTTTGGATGTCCTTTGGCGTTGTTCTCTGTACGATTTCTTGGCCATATCTATTGTTTTCCATTTGTAAGTTGCTAAATACGGAAAGGATCCACGTACCGGGGTTGGATGGTTCTAAAAAATATTTGTGTCCGACTGCAGATGAGGTTTATCTATGATAGTATACGAGACGATTACAACGCGCTGGAAAATCCGATCGAACTAGAGATTCTGTCGAAGTATATGGATCTTTCGAAACGCGTAGTTGTATACTACATGTGTAAGACGTTTCACCAATATTTCTCTATTTCGAGGTTCCTTTTTCACGGTTGAAACGTCTTAAACCGTTAGTAAATTCGCAGCAGCAATGAGAATTTTGAAGATAGAACAAATTTACTAACGAAAAAGGTTGTAATAATTTTTAGACACGTGAATATGGTTCAAATATCATAGAGGTGGTGTTGTCAGAACAAATTTACTAACAAAAAAGGTTGTAATAATTTTTAGACCTATGAATATGGTTTGATATTTTGTATATTGCATAAGTGGGACAGATTTAGCTACTTATTGTGGAGATCAGATCGAAACGTGTTAGTGAAACTGATACCACCCAGCGATACTGTTTGACGTTTCAACGTGTTCTCGCGATTACGCCCAATCACAGATTTTTAACAATTATAGGGGTGTGGTTGGCTGGAATAGTTAGCTCCTCTCTTCTATTGTCGCTTCCAGTAATACCACAAGTTCTAGAATACCGGAACGAAACTCGAGCCGAGTACCTGAGGCTCGTGGGATTTCTGCTGCATGGGGACAAATATGTTACTTTCATAACCGTGCATTTGACAATTGATATTGGGATTGGATTGCTTGTGTTAGCGTGTACCGAGTCGACGTTTTCTATTATGTCCTATTACGCTTGTAGTCTGTTTAAAATTGCTAGGTAAAGATTTATATTAACGTTATGTAACGGGATTCAGTAATCTAACTCTGTCTTTTTAGCTATCGAATACAAGCTTCGATCGATAACACGATCACGCAGGTAATAGTTTCGAAACACCAGGTGTGGAATAACTATGGTATTCGTGAGGCTGTGGAAGTACATAAAAGTGCTATTAAGTTGGTAAAATTCATTTAAACTCCGTAGCAATGTGTTTTGTGTCTTGTTTCTGTCACTAAACACGCGTTATAACATGCTTGTGAAAATAGAGTGATTGATGGCGTGGTAGAGGCGATGACGTGGCCCTATTTAATAGCGATTCTACTAGTTGTCGTCTCGTTCGGTGTAAATCTATATCGCGTAAGTATCACCAACGAATACTAGCTGGTAACATCGATGCTTCTTGTAGAACATTTTTGCACGTTACAGTTACACACCGACATGCTCTACAAAAGATTCACGCTGCATTGAAATTGTGTGTTAGTGTCCTCATCCCGTGAATTAGTTAGAAAAACATTAAGCATATCGTTTATTGAATGTTTTCATTGTGCGTGATAGTTTTTTGAAGCGATCAGCGAGAGAAATGATCCACTGGAAGTTCTTTTTACTGCCGTTTTAACTGGCATACATTTGTTTGTCATATTCGTGAATAATGTCTCCGGACAAAAGGTGTTGGACAGTAGCGCGGAAGTGTTTTACAACACGTGAGTTCAAATTTCGTTCAAGTGTTGTTTACATCTTGGGAAATCTGTCTTTTACTTTATAATCGAATACCATTGAACAATATAGATACAACCACAGATGGTATCGTACCCCACTGAAAATGCAGAAAATGCTTTTAATGATTTCGTGTAGAAGTTCTATCGATTGTGCGGTTAACCTCTCGGGTTTATTTTTGGCATCCTTCAAAGGCTTTTCGATGGTAACTTTCAGCGCCTTGTTAACCAGGTTTTGTTGTTTTCTAAAACTACCTTGAATATCTTTATTTTACAGATGATGAGTTCATCTTTCTCCTACTTTACTCTACTGTATTCAATGAAGTAACTTGTCTATCGGCGAATATGGTGTAAATAGTCGGTCGGCGATGGTCGTCACAGTAGTATTAATACCATTATTTGCACTATATGTGTCGACAAAGTTGTTTTTGTAAATATTAAATAAATAAAAGAGTTGAGAAGTATCCATTGAAAACTTAGAGAGTATAATGTTTTGTGTGAATCTCGTGTCAAGGTAACTGTAAGCAAATAATACCTTCATCTGGACGATTGAGCGTTGATATATCATAATAAATCCTTAAACGAAAACTTTGCATTGCAACAATGTCGAAAATTGCGTCAAATACATAATAGGAATTTTCCGGTACTGACTAGATTCACCGCGCGAACTGCCATTTTAGTTCTTTTGGGGTCGTAAGTTCCAACTAACTTTCGTGGCTAGTGACTAGTTACAGATTTGTGATCGTCTGAGATCACCGATAATTCGATTTACAAGAATTAAACAACGAATAAACATTTGCAATAACTTCCATTCGATAATTGTTTGTCCAAAGCATCAGATCGTTTCGAACCAAGCGTTATTCACATTTCTACGTACCTGACATTCTAGGAACGATTCCTTACACCAAAAGAATTGCTTCTTGCAGAATTTCACGTAATTTTCTAATGAAACGTACGAATTTTCATTTTACGACACATTTTCATTGATGGTTCGATTATTCTTGGAAATTGTCTTCTTCCCCATCTACAATGCACTTTTTTTATCGGTACGCGAAGGCAGAAAGGTCCCTTTCGAGCGGCGTCCGCGTAAATTCTGAGAATCAACGCGTGTAATAGAAATTCTCCTCCCCCGAATATAAAAATAAAAAGAAACAGAGTAACATTTTTTTATCTCTCAATTTTGTTGAATACGATCTTGATTTATTTCAAATTTCCGGTATGGCGGTAATCAAATCGATCGGTGGCGAACGGTAGCCTGCAATTTTATGAAATGCTAGTCCATTATCGTCAACGGGCAAGACGTTGGAAATTTAGTACAAACACACAACAGTGTGAATAAAATATGACACCGAGGTGTAATCGAGTGCTGTCTCGGGTTGTGCGCTCACACGTTCTGCGGCAACAAACGAAAACATGGACACGTTTCGAAGAGAGTATAGCATCTACTATTCCTTATTGTATTTCACCGGTTTGTGGCCATTTGACAATTCGATACTTGTGAAGGTTCAAAGAATGACCTTTGCTCTCCTCATGCTCTGCTGTAACATAATCCAGGTGAAAGAAAAATGTTTCTTACTTTAAATAATCGTCTTTATTACCCGTGATATATTTTACCAACCGATTATTTCCAAGTGTTTTATTTTATTAGGTGTACAAATGAATAATCTAAATATATTTGATAAAAAGTCAGTTCAAGGTTCAAAGTCAGTAGATTTTCCCGCTTTTTAGGGGTCATATAGTGTTGAGATATAGATAGTTTAGGGAAAGGGTAAATATAAGCTTCAAAAGTATTTAATTTAGTAGAGTCGAAAATGGCAACATATGAGGTGTATTTTTTTACGAATTCCAAGAAGGGAAAAATGCTACAAGAGCATGAAAATGGACTTGTTCCTTTCTCGATGAAGGTGTTGCATCGCATGATGTGTGATTTAATCGGTTTAAAAGCGGAGATTTGCGTCAGATTGATAAACAATGCCCTGGAGCCCGGAAGTGCGACAACGATGATTTGGAACATCTGTTCGCTGAGGATGCGGCAGAAACGCAAGAAGAACTTGCACAACCTTTAGGAGTAACCCATCAAACGATTTCCAAACGCCTACGTGAGGTGGGGAAGATCCAGTAAAAGGAAAATGGAAAATGGGTTCCACATGAACTCAGTGCAACCAAGAAAATTCAACGAGTTTCAGCGTGTCTTTCTCTTCTCAATAAACAGCGTAGAAAGTCTTTCTTGTGGAAAATCGTAGTGATAAGTGGATACTCTATGACAATCTGAAAGTCAAAAAATCATGAGTAAATCTTGGTAAAGCGTCAACATCGGTTGCTAAACTCAATCTCTTTAAAAGGAAGGTTCTTCTCTGCATTTAGTGGGATATCAAGAGCTTGGTTTATTAGGAGTTGTTGGGACCTGGTGAAACAGTTACTGGGGACTGCTAGCAACGTCAATTTTTCTGCTTGAGTCAGGAATTGGAACGAAAACGTCCGTATATTAGCAAAGAAGAACTTCCAATGAAATTGTTGCATGACAACCCTAGGCCACATATTGCTTCCCATAGAAAAGACACCATGATGAATCTTGGGACGTCTTGCAGCACCCAGGGTATTCATCAGACATTGCTCCATCTGATTATCACCTGTCCCAGTCGATGCAACACGCTTTATGCAGTTCCAATCAGTGGATGAGATCTGAAAATGGCGATACGACTTTATCTCGGTCCAAAAACGTAAAATTTTTCCTAAATGGAATTCATCAACTGCTTGAAAGATGGCTTAAAGTTCTAGAAAGTAACGACGAATACTCTGACTGAACAATTCCGAACTTTCTTTTAAAATAAACATCGAATGTGACTGAAGAAATTGGATTATTCATTTGTACATCTAATAGTAGTATTATACTATTTCGTCTGTTCCATCGATTTATTAACTACATTTTTCGTAATCGTAACGCGCATTGAAATTGTTATGCTTCGAATTCGACTAATGAATGATACATTTTTGCAGTTTTCGACGCTAGCAATGTCTGAATATTCATTGAAGAACGTATTACTGACGCTCTCGTACGGCTGTCCTCTGATGTTGTATTTTTTACGATATGTCGGTTTTATCTTTAGTTTTTCCACTGTAAGTCGCAACGAACAACATCGAGCACATGTCGAACCCCTAAATTGATTTTTTCCCCAATTTTGCTACATAAAAGAACTTGTTTAGTGCGTATATAGATCACCGATCTATTTTTCCTAATGAGAGATTAGAATAAGAGGGATAATTGTATTTAAATATCTTGTGAACTGGATATTATGTTTATGTACGCAAGTTTAAACTAATAATTGTTTAATATATGTCGATGTAATTATTTTGAAAATTCATGCAATCCTCCATTTTTTAAATGCTTTAAAGAACAGTTGATTTCCATTTACCAGTTTGGTGAAAATTAAAATTAAGTAAAATAATTCTATAGAGATTGAGGGTCCATTTAAGGGTTAATATTTAAGTCTTGATTCATTTACGAGTCAATAGATCATTGATCTCGCTATGAATTATTTTTTTGAATTATAAAATTTGTAGACAGATCGACATCGAATAGAAAGTAGCACTAAATGCTTAGAACGATCAATGAATGATTAATGCAAACCGCCTTTCCGCTTAACTACAGGTAAAATTTATTTATGAGAATATAGAAATCGATTGCACCGCGCTGAAAAATCCGGACGAGCTGGGGATACTAATGAAGCATATAGATTCTTCGAGACGTATAATCCTGATCTTCTTGCGTAAGACGTCCAAGAAATATATTTCCATCGACACTCCGGAAGCAGAACAATATCGTCACTTTATTTCCTGATTTCTAGTATATTTTTTACTAATCGTAACGTGTTACCGTGCAAGCCTCAAGGGTAATAGAAATTCTATAGAATCAGTTTCACTAAAAACAATCTACGAATATTAGCGAAAATGGAATGCCATATAAATTTTGTCTGTTACTATCTGCATATTGACCTTTGATTCCATCTGATTAGAAATTATTTTCTTTGGATATCTAGCTAAGCCACACAAAGCAATTCACATTTGGCTGATTAACTTCCGATTAACTTCGATTTGTGCAAATGTATCTTTGATCTGATATTAACACTTTACCGACCGATTCACTACTTTTTCTTGTACTTATAAGATTGTTAAATGAAACTTTGCGACAGTGGTTACTATATTGTTCTCTTTCTGTCATTACAGGGTAATTAAATCTAGTGAGATTTTAATTTTCATTACAACCGATTAACAAGCTAACGGTCGGTAAAGTGTTGAGCGATAAAAAAAACTGATTTATCGACTACCGGTCGGTAAAGTGTTAATCGGTAAAAAGTCGGTAAAGTGTTAAGAATCCCTTATCACAGACGAGATATATGAATAGACCTTTCACCACAGACGAGATATATGAATAGACGTTTCACGTAATGTAATTTTTCGGCCGGAGTTTCTGGGGTCCCGGGACCCCATTACCATTTTCGTGTCACTCGCAACGTTATCAACAGATTCAGAAATTAACACAAGAGGAAGTGAGACAGAAAATAAAATTACATAAATTTTATTATTTTTTAACGGAATTAAAGCTGTAGGGTCCATCATTGGACATTAATCGATTAATTTCATTGGAGAAATCAATCGATTAAGAGTATTTAAAAATTTCAAGATTATTAAAATTCATAAGGATGTATTTCATTGATACGTACACCGCAAATTCTCTATTTTTTATTTTAAATTGTAATACATCATTTATTAAAAAAATAACTCGGCAGAAACGTATTTGCGACTCGAAATCAGTTTAATCAGACTGTGCATCGGGGCCCCGGAAACTCCTCATTCCTCGCTTTCGCACACTATGCTCAATTGCGTGTACGTGAGCTCGTTGAGTTTCGGAAGAGCCGAGAAGAACAGGCTGATACTCGCTTTCCTTCTCGCTCTTGCATCGCTGACGTCGTTTACATTTCTCGAAAGCAAGCCTGGCATCGCCAACCGTTCGAATCGTCAGTAAACGACAAAAGCCATCGTGACCGACAGACCTTACATTTCTCGAAATCGGACCTGGGCGCTTTTTGAAGATTCATTGACTTTCCATACGAAGCGACCATGCGTTATATACATATACATGTTATACATGCTAGGAACTATAAATTGTATAACTTTCGTTGTATATCTACTTTCTAATAACATGGGAAAATTTTAAAATATAAAAAAATGTAAGAATACTGTAGAATTTTTGCAATGGAGAATTATTGAAAGAAAATGAGGTAATTATTTAGAAAAGGCCGGGTCTCACCGATTTCGATGATATTTGAATATGTTGTAGAAATCAACATTTTGAGCAACTTTTTCCTATACATACAGGGTGTTCGGCCACCTCTAGCAAAAATTTTAATGAGCGATAGTAGAGGCCAAAATAAGACGAAAATCAAGAATACTAATTTGTTGGTGGAAGCTTCGTTAAAAAGTTATTAACGTTTAAAGTGCCGCTCTTACTGAATTTTTTTCTCGAAAATGCGCAAGATTTCGGGGGTATGTCTATTCACCAAAAATGACTATAATTGAACCCTACAACCGAAAATAATTTTTCCACAACGATTTGCAATTTTTTAATTTTCTCGAATAATTTCACACCTTCTCTATTTTTTTTCTCGAAAGTGGGCAGGATTTCGTGGGTATTTCTAATGACAAAAACTGATTGTAATTGACCCCCGCAACCGAAAATAATTTTTCCACAACGATTTGCAATTTTTTTTCTCCGTTGAAAAATTTAGGCACCTAATTGGATTTTCAGTAAGGAATTTTTTTCTCGAAAGTGCGTACGATTTCGGAGGTATATGTAATGATAAAAAATGATTGTAATTGATCCCCGCAACCGAAAATAATTTTTTTAAAACGATTTGAAAAATTTTTTTTCGCCGAAAAATTTCAGCACCTACTCGATTTTTTTTCTCGAAAGTAGATAGGATTTCGGAGGTATGTGTACTCACCAAAAATGATTGTAGTTGACCCCCGCAACCGAAAATAATTTTTCCAGAACGATTTGAAATTTTTGAATTTAATTGTTAATAACTTTTTAACGAAGCTTCCATCAACAAATTAGTATTCTTGATTTTCGTCTTATTTTGGCCTCTACTATCGTTCATTAAAATTTTTGCTAGAGGTGGCCGAACACCCTGTATAACCGCCGCTCGGCCTTAGTTTCCGAGATTTTTCTTCAAAAATATCGCTACTACTACAATGAATTCTGTCTATATGTACATATCTGTGGCTCTATATTGCATCAGTCCACGATCGTTGCTTTTTTCTCTTGTTTGTATTAGCCGGCATGACAACCGACGACAAATAATGTATAATGTGTCGATTATAATTATAATTTTATTACTTTACATTTTTTAAATTTCTTACAAATAACGTGTATCAAACCTTGAAATGAGAACACAAAACTTAATGTAAAATTACATTGAAATTCATTTGGTTGTTTAGACTCAATCGTATTAATAGTATAAATATATGAACGCACGTCCATAAGCGTAGTAAAAAAATGTCTTTTTTAATAGTTAACCCTTTGCACTCGGCACCTTTTCGGACGTTAGCTATCAGCAACTCGACGCTACTTTCTCGCGAAAACGAAAACCCTTGAGTCGTGATATTATATGGTACAACTTTGGAATCAAGTAAGGCATTGTGTTGAAATTTGGTTTATATGTATTTATGGACATTGAAGAACACATATTTACAATACAAAATAAAAATTTATTTCTCATAATTTTCTATGGTATGGTAAATTCTGAAACAATTCCCAATATACATAGCAGGTTGATTTATACATGTTTCACAATAAAATGTTGTTTGACGTCTTTCTCCTGGTGTTTTCCTGTCGGAACAAATAATGCAGTCCCGGTTTCTTTGGCCTACATTTGGAATATGTAGCTTATTATTCATTCTATTGTCCGACAAAGAACGTTAATTTATTTAGATTATAACGAAGATAGCAATAGGAATGGTTCGACTTTGAATGAAGTTTCGATTTTACGTTTATAGTTTTTTACGTTTACGTTTTATGTTCTTTATGTTAAATAATTTTAGTAAACATTAAATAATATAGTTTATATAGTTACGTTTATTGTCCACGTGTTTGAATCCGACCATACGCCTCTGACCATCATCGACAATCCTTCCACTCCCAACGTAAAAACGGCTGATATATTTCTCATTTTAATAGAATATTTCCCATTTTAATAGGAAAGTACAGGAAAACATGTGTTTCTTAAAAAATTGCGGTGAAATCAGTTCATTCTCCTTAATCACTAATAAACTTTCATGTCCCCTCAGAGGGGACAACCGAGTGCAAAGGGTTAAAATATGTTCATAAAATATTATCGTTTTAAAACGTGTATTTCCGTAAAAACAAATTTTTGTAATTTTTTCTTCATTATGGTATATTGCTTATACATTGTATATGCCTACACAGGTCGGAAAGTCAAAAATGCCTAGGCAGTCGAGAATCTCGGCTCGAGAATATGCGAGATCGAATTTCAGCTGTGTTGAGAGCAAGAAGGATAGACTGACATTCGCCGCCTTTCTCGAATCTACGAAGCTATACGAAACGCCAGAACTCATATACAAGGTGGTTGGCATTAGTGTGTGTGAGTGGTGGGGCAGTTCCCTTTCGGCACGGGTCTGCCGTCTGATAATACTCCATTGTCTTTTCCAATCCCTCCCATAATCAACTCACATGTATTTACGTACACACTCAACTGGCTGCCCATCAATACTAATTCAGTGCCTAGTTTCTGAGAAGAGGCCGCTAAAATCAGCTACGAATTTTCAGGTCGGTATGACAGTCAGATTCGGCCGCGAAAGTCCATAAGGTGAAACGTCTATTCATATATCTCGTCTGTGCTTTCACCTTATGGACTTTCGCGGCCGAATCTGACTGCCATACCGACCTGAAAATTCGGAGCTGATTTTAGCGGCCTCTTCTCATGGATGGCGGTTAGTTGAGAAATTAGGCACTGAATTAGTATTGATGGGCAGCCAGCTGAGTGTGTACGTAAATACATGTGAGTTCTTTCTTCTTCTTTGTGTTTTTTTTTTTTTACGCCGCGTCGACTGCGAGGTCATTGGTGGCGGATGCGTGCTTGCGCGCTATATTTGATTATACATATTTGTTTCTTTGAGAAATTTTAGAGTGTCACTTATGTGGGCCTGAGCTGTAAGGGCTGTGTCCGGTTTTATCCCATATTTCTGTCTTTGGGGTTCGGTTCTTCTGCACTGGTATAGGATGTGGTCTACTGTGAGGGTTTCAGTGGGGCAGTGGCTGCAGTACGGTTGATCGGTTTTTCTTATTAGGTGTTCGTGTGTTATCTTTGTGTGACCTGACCTTAGTCGAGACAATATGGATTTTTCTTTCCTATTTAAATTGCAGGTAGGAATTGGTTGGTAGAAGTTTTGTATTATATCATGTATTTTTGTTCTTTTTGTTGTGGTCCACATTCTGTTCCATTCTTCTTTTGTAGTTTTTTTCATATGGTTTATGAGGTCTTGATACGGTATTGGAACGGTAGTTTCGGTTGGTGATAGGATTGTTGCTTCTTTTGCTGCCCCGTCTGCTTCCTCGTTTCCCGGTATGCCTTGATGTGAGGGAATCCAAATAATATTTATATCGGTGTTGTAATTTTTGTCTAATTCTGTGTATGCTTCTTGTATTTTCGTTATGATCTCATGGCTATTGTTGCTGTTTGAGGTTTCTAGGGCTTTCATCACGCTCATCGAGTCCGAAAAAATGGCAACGTTTTTAAGGTTGTTGATGCTGGCATGTTTCAGGGTTTCAAGTATTGCATATGCCTCAGCGGTAAAGATTGAAACCAATTTGGGGAGACTTTGTTTTATAGTCATATTTTCGGTGACGATGCTGAATCCTGCTCCTGAATCAGATTTGGAAGCGTCGGTGTAGATTTAGTTACAGTGGGAGAAGTTGTTTTTTAGATTTAGGAATTTGGCTTTATGTGTTGTTCGGTCTATTTGATTTTTTGGCAGGTCCGCTAGGCTCAAGTTAATGGGTGGTGTCTTAATAGTCCAAGGAGCTATTTTACTTTGTTTGCGTTCAATGGTAGGAGCCCATTCGATGGGAGGTTTCAAGATTTTGTTGAGTCTGATACGGAGCGGTAGTGGGAACTTTGGTTTTTGGAGTATAATTCATTGAATCTTTCAGAGAAGATACGGTTGAAGGTCGGGTTGTTCGGAGTGGCGGAAATTTTTGAGGCGTATTTCAGTGTTAAATATTTCCTTCTTTGTTCGAGGGCCATTTCATTGGCCTCGAGCAGAATGCTTGCTATTGGGCAGGTGTGGTATACGCCTGTAGAAATTCTCAGTGCCGTATGGTGAATTGGATCGATTATTTTTAAAGTGCGTTTCTTTGCTGAGTTGAAGACAGTTGAACCGTAGTCAATTTTTGCTCGTATCAACGCTCGGTATGTTTGCAACAATATTTCCTGGTCAGCCCCCCAGCTATTATTGGCAAGTACTTTAATTATATTTAGTCTTTTTGTGCAGGAGTCTCTTAAGTATCGCATGTGTGGGACCCACGTCAGTTTCTTGTCCAGGATGAGTCCTAGAAGTTTAATGTGATCCACAAATTTTAGTTCAGTTTCTCCCATAGTTAGTTTTAGTTCAGTCTGGTTTTTTGTTTTCCTGGTGAAGAGGATGCATTGTGTTTTTTGGGGAGAGAAAATGAGACCCGATTTGTTGGACCATTCCTGAAGATGGTTTAAGGATGTTTGCAGGAGATTATATATTGTATTTAGGTTTTTACCGTGGCAGATTATTGTGAGGTCATCGGCGTATAGGTAGGATTTTATTGGAGCTTTTAGGTTTTTTATAATGTCGTTGATCCCAATTAGAAAGAGGGTGACGCTTATGACCGATCCTTGGGGAACTCCGTTCTGTATTTTTATGGGATTTGATGTTGATCCATTTGTTCTGACTTGGATTGACCTGTCTATCAGAAAATTCGCTATGAAGGCTAGCATATGCCCGTTGACATTTATCTTGGAGAGGGTTTTAATTATTTTGGGCTTCCAGATCATGTCGTATGCTTTTTCAATGTCAAGACATATAGCAACGAGATGTTCGCTTCTCTGGAAGGCATCACATATGTCTGCTTCAATGTTGGTTAAGACGTCTATTGTGGAACGATACTGCCGAAAACCATACTGAGTTGGCGTTAGAATGCTGTTAGCTTCTAGATGCCACCGGAGTCTTTTATTAATAATTTTTTCTAATAGTTTGCACATAGTATTTGTGAGAGCAATTGGTCGGTAGCTTTCTGGTTTATGTTTATTTTTGTTTGGCTTGAGAATAGGTACCACTATGGCTTTTCTCCAGTTAGAAGGGAAGACTTTATATGTAAGTCCAGATACAGTTATAGATCTTGAGTAGGTGGTCTATTCCGAGTTTCGGGAGGGACTTTAATAGTTTATTTTGGATATTGTCAGGTCCTGGTGCAGAGTTTTTTGTTGTTGAGAGGATACTGGTTATTTCGTTTGATGATATTGGAGCATTTAGTGTAGGGTTCATATTGTTATCGTCGGTGTGAAGTAAGGTTTCTTTTAGGAACTCGTCGTGATCTGGGTTGTTGGCTATAAAAGACGGGTTGTAATTGTCGTTGCTCGTTTTTCATTTTTAATAAATTTGTTTGACGTCCTACGAAAATTTTGTCTAGTACTTTTTCGTAGGTACCCATGAGCTCTACTTCCATATTAAATTTCATTGAGAAACATTCACTATTGTAGAAATTATGGACGTTTGAAAATTAGGCCATTTTTATTTGGTTTTTCACACTTTACGGGGTTAAAGAACAACTTTTCGAATATTCTTAAAATTCCTGCATATTCTTCGCCTAAATACGCGTTGTTTGCCGTTTGAAACATTAAAATCCTCCAATCTGTTCAGGAGTTATGACATTTAAAGATCGCATGAAATTTTCGAGCAACATTTCTGGCCATAAATACATTTTCGATTAGGAATTTTTTTCTCGAAAATGGTTAGGATTTTGGGGTGTGGTGTATTCACCAAGAATGATTGTAATTGAGCCCAGTAGCCAAAAATAATTTTTTTAGAACGATTTGAAATTTTTTTATTTCGCCGAAATATTTCACCCACCCAATCAATTTTTTTCTCGAAAGTGCGTAGGATTTCGGGGTATGTCTATTAACCAAAATGATTGTAATTGACCCTCGCAAACGAAAATAATTTTCCGTGAATGATATGAAATTTTTTACTAAATTTTTTAATAACTTTTTAACGAAGCCTCAATCAAGAAATTGATGTTGTTGATTTTCGTCTTATTTTGGTCTCTATATAACGTAGACGCTGTCTTTAATAATAATATGCATAAAAGCACAGGAAGCATAGAAACATAAGTTCGTTCGATATTTTGAAACGGACGAGGATAGAATTTGTAATTTAATAGGAAACAAACAAAATTTGCCAGTTCAGGGGATTTCCGAATTTTAAATACATCAACATCAACATTTATAGAAATTTGAAAGAAATAGACATTTTTGTTACCATATAATAACACAGAACCTTATACGAAATAAAATACAACAATCTCCAGGCTTATCAGTGGACAAACAATTTGTAAACGTCAACGTTTTAATGAAAAACGTTGAACTACATTTTAATCAAAAAATCAGAGAAGTTTTGTAGCAACGATACAACTTGCCAAGGAAGGGGAGGGTCCAGCGAGAAGAAGCTTACTGTTTTTCCTCAAATTTCATTGTATGTTTAAAATATTGCCTTAAGTTGTAGTACAAAATTCCTAATAGAATTGAATTTCCCTCCATACACTTGCTCCTACGTTCAGCCTAATTTCGTTTCCAGGTCGGTCCGTCTACGGCGCTGCAAATGGCAGCGGTATCGTCGCTCACAGAACGTTCATGGGACAATGTGGGAACACGTGCTCGAAACTGCAGTATGTCTACAGATAATGTGGACTGGACAACATTGGTGTGCAGATTATTACGCGCCGATTTTTGATCCGTCTTAAATCTACGCTTCGACAACAAGGTCAATGAACCGCTCGTCTTACGTCGATGACACTACTTTCGTGCATCCGGTCAATCTCATCTGACAATGGATATAACACATGAAAGGTGGGACATCATAGACACTGTACAGCGGCATTAAACTGGCTGTTAGTAGCAGTGACCTGAGAAAAATCCGAGACTATTTTCTTTCGCTATCGGTGAAGTAAAAAAAACATGTAACCTATTTCCATTAATCTTTCGCACAAACATTCTTGCAGTCTGTGAAACGAGGAAACGCGTCGATTATTTCTAAGTTAATCGTTCCATTTGCACTTGTGCTCGTCGGATAAAATAAATAATCGAGGGTGGAAGTGTTTTCGAAAATAGGTAACAGTAGTTGTGTGTTACCGCGATCGATCGTTTGTGAGATTGCATCAGAATGATTCGAAGTTCCTTAAAATTTTTAAAACTTACATAATTATTTTTAACATTCAAGCCTTTAAATATGTCGTTTTGTTTGGTGATAGTCTTTATCATTAGATAACGTTCGTTCACCGTTACATTTTATGATCCCAAGTATTTAAATAGAAAAACAAGTTCCGATAGGCTCTTAACGAGTAACGAGAATATTTATTTTGTTTTGTAAATATTTGTAATATGTTTTCTCGTAAAAGTGTGGGAATCGCGATTGACGAAATATGAATAACACTCGTTGTTGCAGGACGGGAAAGATCGTTTAGTATTCTTATTGCAATTTTTCCGCGGAACAAGCAACTATTGCACCGACGTAGTGAAAACCATCCGTCAGTAATGCAATAACGATGATCTCGTGAAATTTAAACAGAAAAATCGCATAAAATTCCCCCGCTTCATTTTTATCTGTGCAAAATAAATAGGGACCATGGAAAACGAGGTAAAATATTTTTCACCATTAACACATCCGGTACACGCAATTTTTATCGACGTCAAGTAAAATATCGATCGCAATCGGGCGATAACTGTTCCAAAATTCACAGTAATCGAGTCGAAATTTAATCATTTTTACGTGACTAAAAATACCATTTTCTTAAAGCGAATTTTACAAGAATGTAGTAGACGATAATTACGTTTTCTATCATTTCCGCCAAGTGCTTTCATAATCACTAGATAAGAAAGGTGAACCGAGTGCAAGGTAGTTCCAAGTATTCAAGAGTTTCAACATACGTATATACCAGTAAATATTTACACGCGACTCTCGCCTCATCAAACGTTATAAATCGAACAACACGTTGAAAAAAAAACGAACTTGAAAGCATTTCGTGAAACTTGATATTTACGTTTAATAAAAAATTCACGTATCAAATTTACTTGACAATGTAATTTTTACCATTTTAGACAGCAAATTGAAACAGATCTTTCGAATAATTTATTAATATTAAAGACAAGAAGTTTAGATTTTTGTCTGGATTAAATAAATTTCTACAATTTTTATGTCGAAGCCGGAAAGCAGGGTTAAGCACAAAGTATGGAGGAAATACTTCGGATGGATAGAAGATATATCCGTGGAGCCCACAATGTGGCTTTACATGATGGCGTACATGGTGACCTCGGTTGTCGAGCAAGCACTTTTCGTTTACAAATCCTGCCGCGTCGATCACGGATACTCCGAGGAGATTTGCGCGAAACTGAACGACAATAACACCATAAAGGCCGAAGTCCAGGTATGTTTCAACCCTAACTATAATTTGAAATCCGTAATATACTTCGACGAGAAATGAATGCACGAAAATTAATATCGCAGAGGGTACGTATAAAAATGAAAAAATATTTCAATTCTTCGGGTGTTTCGTAAACGATCGACTAAAATTAAAAGAAGAATACTATGAAAATAAATACGCTTATTTTTCGTAGCGCGTTATCATAAGCTCGACGAATAAAAATGTGGAAAAAAAAAATATAAGATTACTTTGTCCATGAAAATTTTAGACGACCGTATCAAGTTTTCATCAATGGAACAATATAGCTGGCCACGTGGTGCCTATAATACTAGCTCTGTTTTTTGGGAACTGGAGCGATCGGCGTGGACGAAAGATGCTGCTCGTCCTGGGACTGATCGGCAAATTTATTTATTCTTTCATGATCGTGATCAATTCCATGATGGACACGTGGAATCTGAACACCATCGTGTACACAGCGAGTCTTCCAATGGGAATGTTGGGGGGCGACGTCGCCATTTTTGGCAGCTGTTTCTCGTACATATCGGACGTGTCCTCGGTTCAGCAGAGAACCTTGAGGATCACCATTTTGGACGTCGTGTACCTTAGCACCATGCCGACCGGTACATAAGTTTTCGATGTGTCTTTAGACATAATTGTTTAGAATTCAATATTTTCTATTTTGCATACAGGAAGAATTCCATCGCGGTCAATATTAATCGTTAATTTCCCGTTCCAGGCGTGGCTCTTGGATCATACCTTTTCACTAGCGTGGCCAAATCATCGTACACGATTATGTTTATCATAAACACAAGCCTGCTGGTTCTAGCCATTCTGTACTCGCTGATAAGACTGAAGTGGCAGACATTGCCACAACAACTCCCGCTTTCGGGCAGCAATTTTTTAACGGACTTCTTCGATAAGGAACACGTGGTCGAGACTATGAAAACGCTGACGAAAAAAAGGCTGAATAATGGAAAGCTTCATCTGTGGCTATTCTTGCTGATCATGATGCTCTATACGTTCCAAAGGGACGAAAAGCCCATGAGTTATCTCTACACCCAGCTGGAATTCAAATGGGACGTTACCAAGTTCAGCAATTTCCGAACATTCCAATCGACCACCTTCGTGATAGGTCAGTCGCGCTGAAAATCGACTTAGAAACCGATTCTACGCTCTCTCCGGTCGTTATTTCGTCAGAGTTCGACGCTCTGCGTATTTTATACGGAATTTGGATATGAAACTCATCTGACGGAAGTGGATCGTAAAGCGCCACATTATATGAAACTGTAACTCGACTCGACACGACCGCCGATTAGGCAAATGTTCGCCATTTTCCAAGCATCCCGAGCAAAAAGAGAAATCTCTGTTCTATTACTTTCACTCGCACAGATCGTGGCTCTCTAAGCCACAGCCAATTTCCACCGATAATCACGAGATCCTTTCATTTTCAGCGATGCTAATCGGAGTTCCAGTGATGAGCAAATGGATGGGAATGAAGGACACCATAATCGTGATGATCGGAGCGATTGCACACGCCGCCGGAAGAGTAATATTCGCGATGACGAAAATACCAGAATTGTTTTACGTTGGTAATTAAATTTATGCTTGGACTATTCGTGATAAAGTTTACAGAGAATAAATTCCAATTTTAATAAATTGTTGACGCTTTCAGGCGCTGCTGTTGCTGCGTTGGGTCCAGTGGTCGCGCCAGTTCTGAGATCGATGACCTCTAAACTCGTTTCCGTGGAAGAACGCGGTGAGCAGATTGCAAAACGTATTTCGTTTCGAATTATTCGCAATCATTTTAATGGGCCTTTATTTGCAGGAAAAGTATTCGCAATGTTGTCTGTTTGCGACAACGCCGTGCCGTTATTCAGCGGTATACTGTATTCACAGCTTTACAACGCGACCATAAACTCGATGCCCAGCTCGATCTACTGGCTGACGTTCGCCACTCAAATCTTAGTGTTCTTTTTCGTTCTGTGAGTGAAAGCCACGATGAAATCTAACTTTTGACGCGTTAAATGGCTTGCTAGCCCTTGGGGACCATTTTAATGGATCGTAACCATATTAAACGAACATCAGCTCGACGTTTAACGCGTTAAATACTTCAAAACCGATAGAAACATTCGTTGGAATGGTGGTTTCGTTTTTTGTTCCAGGATAATTCACTATTCTGTGAGAAATGAGCAGTATTTGGAGCACGAGGACTACACTGGCGGTAATACTGGGAGCTTGTCCTCGTCCTCGTCCTTGTCTTCTTTAAAATATAGCACAGCCACTAAGCACGATAAACAATAGCGTTGGAAAATCACGACGCGTATAGTTTAATTACAAATTTCAGGGTGAAATTACTGTTTGATAGAAATGCTCGAAGGTGGCGAAGGGGAGGGGGACTGCTAACAAAAGGAAGATTTTCATACTCTGTTGTTATAGTTCGTTGCCTGCAGTTCGTCCTCCCTGCGTCCGCCATTTTTTCAAGTACTGTTAACGATTTTTTGTACCTCAGTGCCTAGGTATTTAGGTTTTTAATGAAATATATACATGCTACGAAACCTATTCCTCGACTTCGCTGTAATAACTTCCCTGTGACTCTTTAATGATGAATTCTTTTCGCACGATATTAACAGGCATAGGAAGAAAACCAGTAATCGGTTCAATAATAATACCACTACACGGCTTAATATATCTGTGACGTTTAGCATAACGAGTGGAAACGTTGAAGGTTACATCCGTTTCCTTCTACGTAGATTTACCGAGGAGATCTAGATTTATCAGCGTCTAGGTACATGAATCAGACAGATCCACTGCAATTGGACACTTACGAATGCACATTTCATTAAACGGTGGAGTGATTCACGGCGTAATCGATGATCGATTTTCGCGCGTCAATGAGACGTAATGTTTTTCTTAAATTTCTTTCGCGATAATCGACCGCGATACGTATACGAAATCACCACGACCACGTGTTTAACTTTCGACGAACTGATTGCTATTCAGCGCGTGCTGAGGGGCAAGCGTGTCAAGGATCGATCGCGAATTGTTGTTTACGGTTCGATATTTTCGACAGAGTGGCTCTGCCCTGACGCGATCTACGCTTCGTCAACCGCTTAAACTCTGGGCCAAATTATGATTTTTCTTGACAAGAAACCTGGAACAAGCAATCTTTTTAAACATTTTAAAAACCATTATAAAAAAATTGGTTTTGCAATCGGTACCATTTAAAGAAAAAAAAAAAATTGACGCCTACTAACATTAACATCAAACCGAACAAATAATTTAAATATATTTAAAATGAACGAAAATCGGTGAAAAAAGGCAAAAATTTGAAAAACGATTTAACGCAATAATGAATCTAAAATAATTTGTTAGATGTTTCTCGCAGGACGATTATTTCGGCTCGATAATAGTCCGAAATATTCGGTCAAGACGAAGGGAATAATTATTCAGGGTGAAAATCAGTGTACTGGAACGACTAATCCAATCTCCAGATGCAAAGCCCATAGAGCACTTATGGGATTACATACAAGTTGGATTCACGGTTACTCGCCGGCAAAATTAAATTAAAGAAATCATGACGCTTTAATCCCGAGTGCTAATGCACTACCGGAGTTAGGTGATTCGATGTCACGTACTTAGGTGACAAAGTGTTATTAAAGCAAACTTCTCTGAAAAAATCACGCGGAGAGAATGCAAAGCGGCTTAATCACCGATTCATGAATTCGACGATATTTCCTCTTCGCCAAAGCGTAAGATTCTCCGAATCTTCGTTCTGTAAACTAATTTCAATTGCAGTAAACATTCGTATTTATAGTCGTTCTAACTTTGTAGCAGTTTTTTACCACGCGAATATTAAATTGACCAGAAGGATACGTAAATTTGTATTCGTTGTTCCGAAATAAAATTCACCCCTACTCTGATTGGAAATGCAGATGCAGTATCCACGCGATAATAGACGATACGTCGAAATTGTATCGAACTATTGCGAAACAATTAATTTATTCGAACCAGAAACCCTTTATGCCCGCAGTCGCGAGAGTCGCACAGACGAATAGTGACAAATAAGGTGGCTTTCACGTTACGACATTTCTATGACGCAATGTCTAATGAATTCCATGTTGAATTTAGAGACACACGGAAGGAAAAACTAGTTTCGCGTTAATTTTCTTTATGCAAGCGACAAATAAGTATTTCGTAATCGCTAAAAACATCGAAACGAGCGAACATCGTTTGTAAATAAAGTTGCTCCCGCAGCTTCACTATAACAAGGTTCTTCGCGTCAAGTCATTTTTCTGAGAGAAATTACTAACGTTGATATCAGTTTTGGTTCGGATAACCAAAACGTGCCGTTTGAAGTTCACGAGATAGTGGCAAACCTTTATTCATCATATTTCGATTAACTATATCACAAACTTTAATATCAAGATGAATCATTGAACATTCCTCGGAAAAAATTTTAATGGGGGATTCTAGAGGCTACAACAAAGCGAAAATCAAGAATACCAATTTGTTGATGGAGGCTTCGTTAAAAAGTTATTAACAATTAAATTCAAAAATTTGAAATCGTTCTGGAAAAATTATTTTCGGTTGTGGGGGTCAATTACAATTATTTTTGGTGAATAGACATACCCCCGAAATCCTACCCACTTTCTAGAAAAAAATTCGAGAAGGTGTGAAATTTTTCGACGGAAAAAAAAATTTTAAATCGTTTTGGAAAAATTATTTTCGGTTGCGAGGGTTAATTACAATCATTTTTTATCATTACACATATCCTCGAAATCCTACGCACTTTCGAGTAAAAAATTCCTTACCGAAAATCTAATTAGGTACCTAAATTTTTCGACGAAAAAAAAAGCTATCAAATCATTCTGGAAAAATTATTTTCGATTGCAGGCGTCAATTACAATCATTTTTGGTGAATGGACATACCCCCGAAATCTTGCGCATTTTGGAGAAAAAAATTCAGTACGGGCGGAACTCGTAAGTCAGTAAAATAATCGTTAACAAGCAATAGAAACACAGTTATAATTTCTGATTTCTCGAGACACTTAAATCTAGGAAGACATAATAAATGTTAGCAACGAAGAATGATATTCTGTAAAAATATGTAGAAAAAGAAAAAAAAGAAAGAAAATGTACGATTATAACTTATATTGAATACTACGTTTCGATCAGGCGATTTGAGAACCAGGAATGCAATACAAACATAGGCATCGAGTAAAATAAATTTAAATTAGTACGATTAATATATTAAAATATTTTACATCATATTACTGATCTCGCGTGAAAATACAGTATTTCGAAAAGGGTCCTCCAAGATTATTTTTTTTCGAGTTCTGTTATTTTCCGCCGAAAGTAAAATAATCATTCTTTGCATAAACATTAAAAAATAATGTGTTTGCAATATAGACATGTATAGGCATTATATCAATAGCCCAGTTTTATAAACAAAGAAACGTTTCAAATTCTAAACACGATCCGTGAAAGTTAACTATTTCGATCCGCATGTACAGTAAAAGTAAAATTATACTATGAATATGGCTTCTTAAATACGTACACGTTCAATAATCAACTTAATAAAGATAAAAATGTATTTAATTACCATTTTTGAAGCAACATGCGCCGAATTGTGAGGAACAGTCACTTCATGAAATTGTGGTCCTTTGCCAAGACGCCTCGGATCCGCCATTGTTTGTACATCGACGTTCGATCCTGAGAATGTGAATCTTGAAGGGATGCGGGAAAAAGTCAACTGCACTGTTGTTCCATTGTTCCATACGATCTAAGGCACTAAGAGATGGACGAAACGATACGAAACTAATTAATTATTTTCCTTTGCGCTTGTTTGTTCATTGATTTAAGTCGCGATAAATCACCGGATCGCGCGAAATAACAGTTCGTCACCAGGGCACGTGACCGTCTACCTAGATACCTACTTAACAATGCAAATGGGGAACGAAGACAACGCACGCCATCTCGAAGACAAATTATGTAAGATCGATGTAGTCGTTTTGCACAGAACTTGCCCTTAGCAATATTTCGCGCGACGAAAAAATAGCCTAAAATACTTTTCATAAACGATAGTTATATCTTCTATTTATTTTGTAATCATACCCGAATATGAATTAACTTTATTTTCTCCCTAATACGGAAAATGTATTTCGTAAGAACGTATCGGAATGAAGAATCATTTTAGTTAAATCTAACCTATCATTTTTATATAGTTTTAATTCTATAACCTTCGTACGTACATGACTTTTTTAAACTTATTAAATATTCTATATCCTAATTGTAGATTGTCATAAATAATTGATATAATTGTTCTGTAAGAGTTGAATAACTTTTCATTCTTTACCTTGTTTTTAGTAAACTTTCATGACACGGATAATCGATTGATATAATGTTGATCGACAATGTTGATAGTTAGATCATTCTTTACTTTTTCGGTGTCGAATCGGACGTTAATTTCTTTTCGTTGTTATAATATTTCAAGTATAAAATATGCAACATGTCAAACTTTGATCTCGACTAACAATACATTTGATTCTACCACGCAACTGATATTGCCACTAACCTTTCTTTCGATGAAATGAAAACACAATCGATCACAGAAATACAGTTCACAGCGTGAAAGTGCATTTCAAATATTCTTGTTTTAACCACCAGATCTTCGAGAGCCCGCAACAGATGCCACCGTACAACTAACTTATTCTGCCGACTGCGAACGCGTGCAACGATCGCGACCATAGGACGTTCCATAGCAAGGTGAAGTTGGATCTAAACAAAGCTTGACTCGTGACCAAAATTTCATTGGTTCAATATGTTGACACCACGCTGTAACCAGGGATGTATCAAAAGGTATCGAAATGTTGTAGTAACCTAACACTAACGTCGATTAAGTAAATTAAAAATTATGTGACCTCGTGTAAACACGACTTTCGTGCTTGACGGTGCCGAAAATTTATTCTGAAGAACAGTGAAATAAACAACCTCAAAAAAGTGAAATAAGTGTATCGATCTTTTAGCAGAAAAGAATCTCGAGCATAGCATTACCAACATAGACAAATTATAAAATAATTCGTGGTTATTTATACATATAAATGACATCTTTAATTTCAACATATTCAGGGTACGTATAACCTGTTGCTAATACGGTCCTGTCGTAGTCACGTGGTTTCGCCGAATTCATTTCGCGGTCTTACAAAACGTTCGTAATTAATCATTATTCGCCAAATTAATTTTTTACACGCCTTCGTATCATTTTCGTATGACAACAAATCGAAAGTAACTTTGTTCGTTAAGAATCTGCAAATATCTATTTTATTATTCGAAAGTATTGAGCCACCTAAAGAAGGACGTTGTCGTCCCAAATCCAAATTCAACCTAAATTTAGTTCTCGACGGTTCAATTTTCGACAGACCAGTCCAGGTTCTTTACATAACGGCGCGGAATCGAGTCGACTGTTGCACCAGCTTCGTGACCGGAAGCAGATCCACTGTTACGATTTTTATCGTCCGTTATTCTTGTCGTTCGCCGTCAAGTGTATCGTGGTCACGATCTACGATCCGTTGCGGCGCTCACCACCGGTCGACTGTACCAACCAATCGTACCAACTCTGTCCCAAGGTCAACTCTAGTCATTTTTTGAAACTTGCTGAAACTTTCATTGGAAGTGGGAAGGCGCACTATTAACCACATTTAAAATATCCTGACGCAGACCGAAAGAAGATCGGTCGACCATAACGATTGCTACAAACTACAGATCATACGCGTTCTAACACCAGCACCTTAGTTTATCAGCCAAGCGTATTAAATTCACTAGTTTTTTTTGTAAATGCATTAAATTAGGTAGTGTTAAGGAGTGTTTGATACCATCCTGTCCGATTATTTCGTCGCAGAACTCGCAATGTGGTCTTAAACAACCACACAATTAAAAAATTGCAAATAACTGGAGGGTACAAGCGTCATTTGATATGGATCAGTTTACATTCGTGCATTCCAGAACAAACGTTTATTGCTGTAATTTTCGCAGTAGCAGCTAATTTTTTTTTAGGAATAAAGGCAAGACATCGGTCTTAAAAATGAGACTAAAACGAAACCTTCAGCTCGCTTCAATCGTTACTAAAAAATGAAATGGAAATTCAAAACGTTCTATTATAACTCTAAAACTATCGTAGATATAAAAATGTAATTTGGTACAATTCAAGTACATACTAGGTAAAATTTATTTCACATACAGTTATAGACGACGAATTTAGTTTCGGACGATTTTCAGATTGACCACTTCAGAACCGCGTGGTCGTTTCCAAAATTAACAAATCGTAAAAAAAATTTGCCAAATCATGATCCATAGGTCCAGTTAAATATATGTGAATAAATGTTTCATTATGTGTATACTTTTTAAAAAGGCACCACTGTGTGCGACGATCGATCAGGATCGCGCTGGGCACCATTCCTTGGCCAGGTTGTAGCGTTCACTTTCGTCGTTCGTCGTGCACGTGCACGAGGCGACCATACACCGACGCGCACGTACACATATGCACATACAAGCGACTCAACAACTCGTGAAACGCAACTCTTTCATCTTGCCAGTCGGTGTTCCTGCTGCTTCGAGAACGGTTCGTGCGAATGGCAGGCTACTCGTACGCGATTCGATCGACATTTTGACCAAGTCGATCCTCCCCGTTTAAACGTGATTCTTTGCAGTTTCTGTTCCTCTTGCTTCGCAGTCAACATGCGGTTCCACGCGACCGGAAGTGTCGTTTTGTTGGTGGTCTGCGCGACCCTTCAGGCGACCTCGCAGCCCGAAGAACCCTTGCCATCCATCCTGGGGGGCATAGGGAACGTGGCGACCAGTGCGACCAATTTCCGTGAGTCTTTTTCATCTCCTGTGTCCTCGCGTTGTTGGTTTGTTTGTTCGATTGAGACAAGATTGGACTGCGGGAATTGAATCCAAAAATTCGAGGCGAAGAGAAGTCGAGGATATTGAAATTGTTTAAAGCCAGTCTAATATATAGTTTCTGGGTAATGTTCGATTTAAAAAGAAACGCGGTCAAAGTTTCAGCATCAATTACTTCATGACTCGTTTTTCGTTTTTATAGTAATCTGCCTTAAGGCCCGGAAATCTTCATTCTTGCATCGACTTATAGCGACTTATCCAATTTTAATATTTAACCATTGCATAATGAGTAATGTAGGCCTTGATGCATCGTTAAATATGGAAATAGCAACAATCGTGTTTCATTAATTGTTGCAAACATGACCAGATATAGTGGTAATAGCGAGTAATTAGAGGGAAACAAATGGGGCGAATTTGTGACACTAATGGGGTAGTCCAATTACTCTTGTCTGATTGATGAATGAAAGTGGTAAAACATGGTAAGAAGGGGAACAGCCGAAGAAGATCTACTCCACTTATCTTGTACAATAGATCTTGATTAATTGATAGGAGGACAAAGGTAATATTTCTTTCAAAACAGGACACAACAAATAATAATTAAAACTGCTGCTGAGGTATAGAATTATTGTTTCACAATGTCATTCCAAACACGTTGTTTAGATAATTAAATTCCTCGGGTTTGTTTCTTTTGATTGTTCCACGAATGAAGAAGTTTCAGTCTGGATAAAAATTATACTCTTGTATGATCGATACATCGAAAGGAAGTTCAATGAACTCGATTAAGTCAAGTACGAGTAATCGTGAGTCATCGATAGAGAACGTGGAAGAAATGAATGGAACTGATTGCAGCTAGAATTCTCCAATTGTCTTTGACTAATTCATGCAACGAGGGGCTGAAATTGCACTCGAATAGGATTTGTAACTTAACCCAAAAGATTCATTAATTTAGCATGATTGTTCGTTTGCTAACGAAGGCGAGAGTCGTAGATCCGTAAGAATAGATTGCGAAATCCAACAGATAGTTTTCGCTTCGACGAGGCCAAGGTCTGGATCAAATATTCTTTTATTGGAATCTTAATCATACATATTCGCTCACGTCGTTAATATTCGTACAAGATTTACGAACACGCAATCATTTTCATAGCAATGTAAATCAGAGTCGAACATTATTAGAATTATCGGAAGATAAATCTCTATCTGCATAATTCGCCTGTGTACATATTAGTACATCTTGACTCGTTAAACAGAAAGAAAATGTTTATAAAATCATCGTAACGTACTAAGAAATTCTAGTCAGCTGTGTGGAAACTCTTTTGACCCAGTGTGTGTAGTTTCGCGCGGTGAATTCATATGAATGGCGACAATACGCCGTCGGAGTGATAATTATTTTGCCGCGTTTCCAACGAAGATGATCAAAGGAACGTTTCGAGTAGAAAATTAACTACTTGAAAACACAGGACCGCGAGAATCCAGGGTCGCGTCATGACTCTATAAAGTAGTTCGTTGCGGTTTTAAGAAACTGAATTACCTTCGGACGAGCTGGATGAACGCTATTAAAGTTAAACGAGCACGTTGCCAATTACGGAGGCGAATTCTCGAATGAGTGATTCACGCTGGTAAAAAAAAAGTTAGTAAAATACACGATAACAACGACTAGTTTGTTGTTTCGATTCCACTCATTGTTGCCTCTTCCACAAAGCATAATGACAGGAATTCGCACACCTTGAAACAAAATTGCGTAAATACACTGCTGTCCATGAACATTTCGCCCCGGGTGAAATCGGATTAAAAGTACGTACGCACTTTCAGATGAAATTTTTGTTGCAGCTACGAGAAAATAAATAACTACGTAGAATTTTGAAAAAGGTCGAATTTGAGAAAATGGCTCGATGCAAACCTAAGCCATCCGTCATGCTTGACGGAAGAATACACTAGTTAAATAATAGAATATTTATTACACACGTAAGGAGAAAGTGTTTTTATCGTATCGAAAAGATCATCTCGTTACGTAAGCGCGTTTTACATTTTTTAAATTTAAGTTCCAATTGTTCTTCGTCGCAAAACGGTAAAGGACTTGTGTATGCATGTTTCGGTTTGTCTTATCGTTTCTAAACACCTTGTATATTCACGACAACACCCGCGGAGGACGTTTTTGGGGCAGAAACGACACGGTCCGCGGCGTGACCCTTTGAATCTCACTCGTTGCTCGATCGATCCTCGATATAATTGTTACCGGAACTACTGTTTCGCAATAACTCCACCCACCAGAAGGTCCAACTTCCTGACAGATCTATAGAACCCACTGAATGTGAATCGTCACTCACACAGGCACCGATTTACCCGCGCAAACCGGCCAACCATGCGTGTTCCTCGACGCAGAGGGGGCCTGTTCGCCGTTCCAGAGGAAACTGTGCGTTTAATCGTCTGTTGCAGTGACGGCACTCATGCAACGACAGAAAGAACTATTACACCGCGTGACGGACACTGCCTCGGACTACAGTATGTGATACTTTGATCGAACCAAGTCTCGATACCTACGGTCTTCAAACTGTTACCAAAGATCATGTTTGAAGACCTAGGCTCTGCGCGAGACGTCTACCAGGCTTGCAGCCACGCTACTAATCGAAAACTGATCGTTTAATCAGCTTTGTGGAATGAACTGTCTGCGATCGCAATTAGTCAGGCGATCGGAACGCGTTAACTGGCTATTTTTTTTCAGCGACCACGCGACACGCTAACGCCAATTTTCTGACGGATCACTAACTATACACGCTAACGCGGGTAGCTTGAGCCCCGTGGGCTGGTGGTGAAATTGATCGTTCTTGGACTGAAAAGTGTCCATGAACGATGAGTCTTCTTAGTTCACGATGTCACATCGGTTCCCAAGGCGGAAGGGAATTAATGACGCGTGCTGTTTTAAAACATTTCCTATCAAAGAGCTCGGGAATGCCAGGAATTCTTATGCAAGCGAAAGTTTCGAAAACGAACAGCCATCTATCCTCGTTGAATACAATTAATATCTTGAATGAAACGTTTCGTAAAGAACAGATATAAATGAAAATTTCGCCCATCCTTGTTATCGAAAAAATAATGAAGTGCCATCGCGTGCAAACAAAAAAGATTGATCAAAGTGCGCCACAGGATCTCGAACAATTTTTCACCGCCTGGCGGGGACTCATTTAACTCAACACCGCCGTTCACAGAGCCATGATTAATATCACGACCATATATCCCAGCGGTCGCTTATTAACGCGCTTCTTGTGTTTCCGCGACAGGGTTCACTATTCGCGGAAACATTGTCCTAGAATTTTCAAATTATTTATCAAGTAATCGTTTACGCGAAACGACTCTAAGAACTCGTTTGAATGTTCCAAACCCGGATTCAGGCGTATTCGTTACAACTTTATTGCAGAGCAGATGATTTCTTATAAAAAAAAAACATGTAGAATAGATACTCGAGTTCAAAGATTCGTTTCGTACAAATGCACTCACTAGCATGAACGCTGTCAAGAAAAGAAAAAACCATACCGATCGAATGGCTTAGCCAATCACCAACCCGTTCGCCGCACCGCTTTCTTAGGGGCAATTACGAACTCGACGTAGGAAACGCCGAGGAAAATAGGAAGTGAACCGTGGTTGTTACTCGTTTCTTTTTCAGTCAGCAGCGCGGTGGAGAAGCCGAAGAGCCTGCTGATCAACGCGACCAGGGTGACCACCGGCATTAGTAAGTAGAACGAATCGTCGTCGTTCGTTTTTTAATTCGCGTGCTAATCGACGAAAGGACAGTCGACAGCGCAGCATCCAAGGGCCTCGAATTTAAGCTGAGGAGATTCCTGGAGAAGTTTCGCGGCCGGATGCGCTACGGGATACCGGAACTTGGACTTCCGCCTCTCGAGCCGCTCCAGCTTGACGAGATCGACATAGACATTAACAATCCGGAAATAGGAAA
The DNA here is from genome assembly GCF_013123115.1 of Colletes gigas. Lineage (NCBI taxonomy): Eukaryota > Metazoa > Arthropoda > Insecta > Hymenoptera > Colletidae > Colletes > Colletes gigas. The sequence goes on from NW_025106664.1 coordinate 262,873, forward strand.
GTAAGTTTCGAATGTTCCGACGAACGAGGCTGATCGAACGGTTGTATTTTTCTCTTCGCCTTCTGCGAGGAGCAATTCTCTCAACAAATTAGCCGAGTATAGTACCAAGCGACGATCAGTGACGAAACTTTGAGCTCGCGTTCTCCAATTTTACGTTGAACCTCGTTCGAATTGATGTTCGCAGCGTGTCGTTGACGATCGAGAACCTGGTGGTGCACAACTTGTCGACCTTCGTGACCAACAAGGCGAAATTGTCGTTGATCGGGCCCACGATCACCGGGAACGTCACCATTCCTCACGTGTACGCCGAGGGCATCTACAACATATCTGGAAAAATTGGCGACATGCTCCAATTGAACAGTTCGGGCCCGTTCAAAGCGGACATATACGATTTTAACCTGTACGTGAACACTGTCCTTGGCTACTCAAGGGGAATGTACCTGAAGAGTTTCTATCTCGACTTCTCGCTGAGGTCCATAGACATGCGATTGGAGAATTTCATGGAGGACGAGGAACTCAGTCAAATAATGAGCAAGGTACTAAAAAAGAATATTCAATAATTAAAAAACTCGCTCTGTTTACCACCCAGACTATAAACAATAGCCCCTTATTTAAATTTCGAGCATTCCAAAATTTTAATTTATTTTCTACCTAACACAGTCTGGAATTATTCAATTTTAATAACGACAATGAGGTTCTACGCGTTCTTCGAATATATAAATTCCTATCAAAAGCAGAGAACGCAGCCATCGTTATTGTTCTGTTAATAGCTGTCTCAGTGTTCCCTTTTAGCGAAACTGCAGCGCAGATGCAAGAATCTGTTCAAACAAACGGTATCGTAGATGGAACGAAATTGATTTAATCCCTTTATTCGTAGGTCTTTCAGGAACTTACGCCAAAGGTGCTGGACATTATTAAGCCAGACATACTTCCTGGTATCCAGAGTTACGTAGCAGGCAGAGTTAACGAGACCATTCATCACCTCACTATGAAGGACATATTTAGCATTCTCGTGGGACCCAACGAAATTCCAGATTTCGCGCATTTATTGATACCTTAGAAGGTTCCACCTAATCTTTTATTGTTACTATTAACCGATGACGCAAATTCTTTCAAGGGAGCTTTCTCGCGTACCACCTCTAAAAAGTATCTGACGTTTGCAAAAACTATTATTAATTTAGGTTAACCTTTCATGGAGGTGTAAGAAGACATCTTCGAATTACAAAAAATATTTTTTCTCATGTAAATCTAAATAGTTTATGGCGTTTAAAATTAATCAGTTTTGAACATTTAGTTTGATATTTTCAGCAAATGGGAACGGTTGCTTGAACCTTCATAGTTCTAAGGTTTCAATGTGCCTCGTAGTCATGTTTATCGAGTGTTACGCCCGGAATACCTTTAGGCGTTTCAGGCGCTGAATTCACTGATAAAAGGGGCGCTTATAAACACCCACAGCACCGAAAGGATTAATTGTAATAATTCCCCCACGCATAGAAATTCGTTGCACCGTTGATTTTCAAACAAAAAATCCGTGGGATTTGTTGAGGCTATGTTCAGGGATTAGAGATATGTAGGTGTCGAATTTCTATCGCAACTACGGTCTAAAAATTACGTTGCTTCGAATAATTTGTACCATAGTCGATGTTTATTTTTTTACACGAATATTACGCAGCAATTCCGTGTCAGGGATCCAACGATTACTTGCCAGTAACGTATTACTATAAAAAGGGAGATTAAAATCGGTAGGGGAGAGGCGGTAATTACCTTGTTAACGGTTCAAAAGTAGTTTAGCATCGTGGAAAGTCATGACAAAGTTGTTAAGATAATGTAGTATGTAGGAGATGCGTGATGGTCTGTAGAAACAAAAAAGTTTGCGCTTTGAGCGGGGGAGAAAGTTCAAGTTTTGGTAACAGTTTATATTTGAGTAAGCTGACAGGGAAGACTCACCGAAACTTGGATCTTCTCCCAATGGAATGCTGTAGATAGCTATTTCCTCTTCTTTTTTTAAGTGTTTTGTAATATGTTGAAAATATAGGAAGTATTATCAGTTTTTCGTTCTTAAACAATCCCAAATATTCTCTTCTGGATCCTATGTCCTATGCAAAGATCGAAAGTTGCAAAACATTCGGAAAATATCACTAAGAACCCGAAGATGGAGATTTCTTTCTCAGCGCGTAACTATACTTGACAACTTCCAATCTTTGCACAATAGCACAGTTATCATTACGTATTCCCATTCCCTGTGCTCTTCGTAATTTAGTATATTTAAATCGAAACGGCAGAACGCTAGTCCGAAAAGTAAGAAAAAGATATGAAGTGTGCAACAATCGAATATCTTTTGAAACGCTATTATTGTCTGACACATAGATCCAATAGCCTCCCATTGAAGAACACGTTGTCGCGTAATGTTTAATTCATTTCAAAGAGCGAAAGTCCAGTCCTTGAATTAAATACAATTTTACGATCGTGACAACATCATCTAAATAATTGCTTCATCCCTAATCTTACAACAGTGTTCGACAACACGTAATTCGATTGATTATGTTAAGATCCAATAAAATTCATCGTAAGATACGTGTTTCATTTTGCTTGTTACGTCTGATTTTCTACTTTCTGTATCAAAGGGCTATTTTTCTGTCGCTGTAATAATAAATAAATAATACCTGCAGACTTTCCGATAATTGCGTAACGTCTTTGCAATCCAGTGGTAGTTACGACGATAATTAGGAAGTTGTTTATCTCGAAAGGATCGACGAGTCACGAGTTAAAGCGAAAATGATTTGGAATCGATCGTTTTATTAGCGATTAATGTTGAGAACTGCGCAGTTATGCGCAGGATGAAGATTATCACCGTACGGATCGGTGATTATCGATGCTGATGATAACGCTGCCCTGGCTGGAAGATGGTACTTACCGTGTAGTAACGTAACTAGATTACGCGAATGTTTATCGCGGCTTTGATATAATTCAATAGTGGCGATTAATCAACGAAACGTACCAACGTATACAATAACAACGAGGGAACGTGATGATAGGTTTAATAAACCGTATGAAATTTTTAAACGATAAAGACTCTCGCCGTGACCTTCTTTCTTCGCGATAATGAAACCGTGCGATAATGGGTAATTATTTCCCGATATGTAGCGGCCGTAGAAAATTGTTTACGAAAGTATGACATCAGATTCTTTCATGTTTGGTACAAAAACAACTATGAAACACAAACATTAATTTTATTCAGAGGAAATCCATTTAACGATTAAAAATGTTGGAAGCAGTAATAATTGCTTCTTTGTTACTAGATTGAAAGTAAAGAAACTATATTGCATATTTTAACAAACTTGCAAAATATTTTAAATATCATATTTAGAAAATTCTTTATTTGTTTCGAAGCATTTAAGGGTAGATTTCGATCTTCGAATTGGAATATTGATGAGACAACGCATTGGCGAGCCAAATATGGAAGTGTTTTCATTACCTTTAAGCTAGTTTCTTTCGTGTGCAATAGAATTTCGACCAGTTAACGTACACGTATTTTTAAAATGGTCACGTGCGAGACGGTGTTGTCGCAATCGCTCGAGACGCGCAGAAATTGCACGGAATAACAAATTCCTTTCGTCCGCTTTTAGCGCGTTAAGTAGACGATCAAACAGGCGGGATTCGAGTAGCGTGTCAATGAATTTTTATTCGCGGTGCAAGCACGGAGGTGGATGGTCGTCGAGCAATCGGACTAATTCCCAAATTCGTCCGCGATGGAGTCCACGCGTTCAAACGAAACCACAGGCTCGATAAAAAGCAATCGGAAAGCTCGTGTCCATTATCTGCGTTATCGTTAATGCTCGGTAATCTCGTTATCATAGATCACCAAATACTTCCACGTGCTATCCTGCGCTCTCATGTTTCGAGAGCTCCATCGACTCTGTCCAAAGTAAATTTCCCTAATGAATCCTTTCGTTATCCTCCTTGTCGCTTCAATCGGTCGATAAACATCGCCTCGTTATCCGTCATCGATATCAATCAGTAAATTATAGAGAACGAGGAACTTCACTTAATAATGCACGGTGTTTCCACTCCGCCCCTGTTTGTACACATAAGATCGGAGCAACTCCCATTTAAGGGGGTCTTTTACTGTGAACTGTCAAAAAATTCGATTTTTTTTTGCATTTTCTCAAACGATATAGTCTTAGAAATATATGTACAAAAGCATATCACCGAACTTCTAAAATTAAGGAAGATATACGTATTGCTTGATCGAGCTATGTATATCTTTCTATTTTTTTTTTTAGCCTGCTGAAGTCAAAAACAAGAAAAAAGTCAATATTTCAACTTCCAAATGTTGCCATTTTTTTAATTATCTATTTTTTTCTACCCTTTTAGTATCCTAATTAAGAATCTTTTTCATTTTTTTGATTTAGACAAACAGAACAGCTGAAATCATGGAAGCCATTAGAACACTTTTACGAAACTCTGTACTATCACTAATTTGGACTATTTCTTATTGTAAAAATTTGTGAATAGTACTGAAAGAGTAACAATAGCGATGCAAGAAGTTGCATAGTTTCTTTATAAAATACAGTACCAAACGGAACATAAAAAAACGCGTTTTACAGTAAAAGACACCCTTAATGGATTCCCACGTATGTGGATGATAGATCTTTTCACTGAAAATGTGCACGATTTATTCTTTCAGATCCTCATCGAGAATGAAATTTCAATGAAATTCTAATGTAATCGAATCATCACGACTCTGCGACGATTTAGGGTTTTTTGTTCGGATGTGAAACGTCCGGATCACCCTTCCTCGAACCACCTAGACGTATCTTCCCCCGGCGACGATCAGGGCAGTCGCTTTATCGCGCCGTTGCTATTTTTCATCCCGAACATCAACGGAAAGCAACAGTTGGCGGGGCGGCGATGCGAGCGGAACGACCCGCGAACAGACGATGGAGTGACGAGGAGGCAAAACTCGGGGTTGAAAGGTGGAGGGGCAGAGTAGAGCGACTCGGAAATCGGACATGCGTAAGATCAGACGATATAGAGCACCGGAGGAAGGCAGTCGCGCTTAAACGGCGCCCAGCGTCGGACGTGTTGACGCTATTCGCGCGAGATCGTTAACAATATCGCGACAGATCGGGACGTTCCCATAGACCAGCCGGAAATAGATCCCCATGTGTGTGTTTGGATCCTTCCGACGAAGGATGTCGAAGGACCCTGGAAGCACCTGGCGCGCGATTCGCTGAGATTTTATCCGGGGAAACGATTCGAACCAGTCGAGTCACCCGATAAATGTGCATTTGGAGATCCAATTAATAAGCTCTTGGTCTACTTCCGAAAGGGACTCGAAGTATGATGTATCGAACCTGAGATTTCACTGATTTTCATTGATTGTAATTGATTGAGCGTACGTTTCGCGGGATACCTGTGGATTTCAAGCGAAACTAACACCCGACCGCTTCGAGAATTCCTTTGAGCCCGGAAAGGTCGAGGAATCAAGCACCGAATAATCGACGAGAATTTCTTTTCAGGACTAATTTCCCTATACTCGAGCCAGTACTGACAAGACTGACGAGTTCAGCTAACCTCGAGTGTCTTTCGAGTGTCGTCCGGATGACGTTAAGAATCTGATTAACACCGTTGACTCTCGAGCGAGGCGGCTTCGAGCAACGCGCGAAGACAAACCGGATAACTGTAGGCGTCTTTCGTGAAAGCCAGGCGGAACGCGAATCTTACGGAGGAACTAAATAAACAAACGCCAGACAACCGGGCGAATTATCAATCGGCGAAGATTGACATCTAAAACGTGTGTGATCGATCGTCGGATTAAAGGCCGAGGAGACTCGAAAAAGCAAACAGGTCTAATCAGTCGGAGTTGTTTATCAACCGTAGAAAATCAGTGGCCAATTAACACGGTCGTCGTGCAGTTGCGAGATCAATGGAGACTCGAAACGAAGAGAAATCAAAAGATTCGGCGGCTAACCTGTAATCGAGAGGGTTTCTCGGCGCGACGACGTCTCTTTCGCTCGATTTCCGACGCCGAAAAACGCGGAGGCGACGCCTGGTCCGGCAATAGAGCGTCAGGATCCGCGAGTCGTCGATCGTTTCGCGGAAAACCGAGCTTTTACGAGTTTGGAGAGTTGGCAAAAACAAGTCTCAGCGGAGGCAAGACGACACAGGAAGCCCCCTGTCCCGTCGTTCCTCCGTGCTGGTGATATATTATACGACTGTCTGAGCGCGCGTAAACAGGTGTCACACGGTGGCCTTTCATCGCGGGGGACTTAGTGTTCTTTACATCGGACTCACGGTCGACTGCTTCGAAGGCTTTCTGAGCAGCCATCCGTCAAAGATATTAGACCCTTGGAACCTCATGGAAATCCTCTGACGATCCCGCAGCCGGCTGAGAACTCGCAACTGGCTGCTGGAAAGCTTTCATCGGGACTCTTTCGAGGACTCCGGTGAGTAGCTTTGCTGACGCAAGACTTTGAAACAGGCTTCTTAGGACGATTCAATGCTTACGTAGGACAGCTTTCAATTTGCGAGTTTGTTATCGGAACAGGACGCTTTGAACGGAGCTAAATACGTTATTTCGATACTGAAATTAGCACTGGAGTTGTAACAGGTTTTCTAGGGTTCGTCGATCGAGCGTGACTCCGAATTGATCTCATTACGAAGACTTGGTCTTATTATGAAAATTCATTGCTAAACAACGAGGTTAGAGTAGGCAGTTTAAATGATAGAATCTTTATCCTGGAAAGTCAACACTTTGCTAATGAGAGCACTTGAAGGCTGTTTCCTCCTTTTGATCCTTGTAATTTAAACTAACGAGATAAAAGCTCTATTTCATTTCGATATTAAAATGGACTCTTCGTCGAGGGAAACATTACAACAGTTGATTTGTAGACTCGACTTAGCCTTGTTCTCGTATTTCATTATTGAACAATGTGGTTACAAAAGATGGTTTAAGTGGCAGATAGAGCATTGTACCTACCATTATTCTCAGAATTACAAGCGAACACTTTACTGATTAAAGACTACGAAACTGTTTCGCTTCCTGCATAGTATGCATCGAGGGTTGTCTCGTCTTTAGAGCAAAGGAACGTAATTTAATTTCGAGACTAGCCAAATCGCTAATATTTTCTTCTCGTAACTTTCGTTTAAATATCGACTTCTCTGACTGATTCAATTTTAATATTTATTGTTGAATGAAAATGTTAAATTATACGCATTCAGTTTTCTCAATTATGTATTTGAAAATTACTGTTAAATGTATATTCGAACAGCTCATGTAAATCGTTATCGAGAGACTGCAGGATTTACTAAATGAATTATGTAAAGTCACTCGGAATATCGTTAATTCCTGCATGCTCTTTTCGTCCTTTTATTTGATAAATAAACGTTTGATTTAACAATAACCTGATCAAATTCTTCTTCATAAACGTCTCAATTTGTATAATTAATTTTTATAATAAATCCATCATTTTTATGGACGTTTCAATTCATTAATATTGTTCAAATTTCATATTAACAAAACGCTGTTCATCACTTAATTTGCCTTCTGCTTTAGAGATGATATTTAACCTTGTTCTAAAAATATGGCTTCGGTAGAAAGGTAAAGTTTGTTCCGTGATTTGAGAGTACTCACTTTGCTGATGATCACTCCGAAAGAGTCTACCTTCTGGGAATAATTTCATGGACGCGTGCAACATGATCAGCATTTGATTTGAAACGGACCCGCGATCTTTTTCTTGGAATCCAGAAATAAGATCCTTGAAATAAATAATTAAAATCGTGCGTGCATAAAAGTTATTTTTGTACCCTAAGACGCGTTTAAACGGTTTGTTGAAAAACACTTTCCGTCGGTTTGCTTTCCTTTCTAGCGGCGATGGTTGAATTTCGCTTAACGTCAACAGCTTTTAATTTATAGACTTGGCCCAGTCGTGTCCTAATAAATTCAAGTTTGAAAAATGAAATTTGGATATGTCTGATTAAAGTCAAATAGTCTAACATTATATTAGAGTAGATTATTTTTTTTACTCTGCCTCTCTTCGATAAATTAATAACCAAACACTGAGGATTGAAATTGGCAAGTTGAATGGTACGAAGTAGCTAAACTCTTTCGCTGCAAATATTTCGAAAATATCTTCCACCCTTCTTGGTAGAAATTGATGATATACGGTCAATCCCGACCTACTCTCGTTCTTGGAACTCACTATCGATAGATAAGGTTGAAGAATAGTTCATTGTAAGACCCAGCAGGGAATCGTGACGGACAGTTCGGATAACAATCAACGTTCGACGTTATGAACGTTAGTCGACAGAATCGGGTAGAAAGTATTTCTCGATGTTGTACAACGCGAATTTCCGTATTTGTTTACCGCAATAAAGCGAGGAAGACATCACAAGACTCGCGGAATTATTTATTCGCGTGGTTCTTTGAATGTCCACTCGGGGCGAGCGTGGATTCGCGAAAAGTCTCAAGGAGAGTCGGTTGTAAAAAAAGAAAGAAAAACTACAGATTCTGGCGGCTTGTAAATAAATTCGACGATAAAAACAAATGTATATAGCCCGCGTGGCGGGCATAACCGTTTATTAAGATCGCCACTGAAAATTCTGCCAAGCCTGAAACCGATTTAACGTTCCTCTTGAATCGGCGCGTTGGTCGCGAGATAAATGCTATCATAACGGGTGGCTCTTAGGATCGCATGCTGCCAAGTTAATACTTTATAAATAAACATAGAGGCCGGTGCTTCTAATCGCTCGTCAGGAACGCCGGCGCGGCAATTTTTAACTAACGGTAACGCATGTTGTTCGTAGAAGTTACTAATACGATATTATTTCAATTAAACATTAATCTACTTTCGATTGGAAAATGTTTTTATCTCTGTGAAATCTCGATAAATCGACAATTATCAGTAATTCAAATTCTACGAAATTTTAAATTAAATAATTAAAATAATATTGAAGTATAGTGAAACGATCTTTGCTTTTCGTTTTCTCTTCAAGACTTCGTTGAAAGTTCGAAGCAAAATCTTAATATCGAGTATCTGGAAAGCGTTGATTTCAGTTAATTATGTTAGCGGCCTCTTCCATCTTGAGGCAAAATTAATTTAATAGATAACTGCCACTGGGACAAAATAATACTCTTGAAACCACATTTTTAGACACGGTGTTTTTAATTTATTTATTTTCTTCGTCACGAGCCTTACGTTTAGCCACAGCAATTAATTACTCGCGGATTGTGTCGATAAACAGAAAGAATGGAACAGGAATTTCATCCCCTAAGACATTAAACTACGAAATCGTATTTTGTTTTTGCGTAAATTGCTTTGGTAGCCTGGAGTGAGCGATATTTACGATGTGCACTCAAATCAAGGAAAGGCTTATCGGGCTGTTCCATTTTGAAGTCTCAGAAATAACTCTCATCGACCGTTTCCGATTTTTTTTCGAGCACACACACCGAGTGTCTGAAAACACCTAAAAATGTTACGCCCTTGCAATACGATATTTTTATAACAAACAGATGGCGGTGATAAATGGACTGTACTGCAAACGGGTAATAATTCACCTGACTCGATTTTACAATCGTCCAAGGGGTTAAAAGCTTTCCTATAAATTGAGGCGCCGCTAACGTTCACCCTCGATTACCGGCGATGAAACAACCGTTCGAGAATGTTTAGTAAAATTTCTCGCAACTCCACTTTGTCTTTACCGTCTCTCGGAAACGGCGAACAAGCTATTTGTCGTCTCGTCGGAAAAGGGGGAAAAAAATCGTAGGAGGAAAGTGCGACGGCGTGGAACAATTAATGGCGGGAATAATTAAGCAAACGACATTGCTTCTAAAACTCTAATATCGATATTCTGGCACGATCGTTCATTTTCTCCCCGGATCCATGATAATTAAACAGAAAAACTTACTAATTCTACGGAGAACTTTAGGCCTTCGATCTTCAATCGTGTTTCGATTGCCAACATAATTTCAATCACAAAATCAATCAAGAAGGCTGAAGTCTTGACAACTAATGTGTTCATATATGTTGTAAATATTTTACACGTAATTGGAAACGCAGTATTGGAATTTACCGTCAAACTGAAATCACTTCCAAAGTGAAAATCTGAATCCAATTTAATGATTGCACGTGTACTCTGAATCGGAGACAAGAAAAATTTTTTAAAATTGACATCCATCGATAATAATATTCAGCATGTATGTGCATAAGAATTTCGCCTATTTATGATCTGTACACGCTGGAAGAATGAATTTTGTAACTGTTGATTGACAAACTAATTTAAAATTGAGTTTGAAATTCCGAGATAAGCTTTGGCTCACAGATCCACCACCTTAACTCCTTAATTCAATTATCCCAATACCTTACAGTTCCGAATCAGAGTTCTCAATAAACTTCCATAGCGAAGTAAGTACCAATTGACAATTCTAATTTAACAAATCTCGTTATCAATAATTATTTAACAACTGCCAATGGTATCGAAAAATTTTCCATTTTCTATCAGTAATGAATTTACTTATTTTACATTTCAGTAAACATCAATTACAGAATATATTTATATTATCTAAGAACAAAGGTCTACAATTATTCGTTCCTTTGCTTAGAAAATTCTATCCCAAATCGTATCTATTTCTGATTTTAAATTGAACTAAATTTAGATAGTTTGTCGAGTTGCATAAATTTCTATCAGTCGATACTATAAAGAAAGTAAGTTTAGATGCCCGCGAAACATGCTGGAGTGAGTTCACGAGACTTTAAAAATTGCTTTCGCGAAGTTCTCCAGTGTAGAAACACGCAAAGCTGATGGAATTTGTATTCAACCGAGAATACATAGAGTATTTGTTTTGGATACGGTACTATCTCGTTCGATCCGCCTAGTGCTAATGTTGAGGATGTATGAAACAGCAGCCAAAGCAGCAGGGACTGTTTCTTCAGCTGCAGTCTTAAATTTACGATTCTTTTTTCATTCACCAACGGTATCACGTTCGCATAATTGTTTAATTAATATACCAAAATCGATTCAAGCAGAATTACAGGCATTCAATTCTTCCGTACAATTCATCGTAAGGTTTTCCGCACACTGTTATAATTAGATTCGTTTGCTTTTAACTCTACTGCTCGAGTTTTAAACTAAGGGGACTCTACGATACACGTTCGAAACTTTGGTTCTTAACTTTGGCCTTAAACTTGCGACTCCAAGCAAACTTTTCCTCTTCGTTATGCTAGATAAGTCCTTTTTTCTTACTTCGACCGGAATAAACAGTAAGTTCGAGTAACGTCGCTTCGAAACTCTCTCGAAATAACAATGTGGATCGAGCGTTTTCTCCTCGAGGCGTAATACATGAAACACGAATTTGTTCCAATAGCAACCTTAAGAGAATAATACAAATCGTAGCATCGCTTTCAGACGATCTCAAAGGAAATCTGAACAGGCTACACGACAACTTTTTCGTCCAATAATTCACAGCTTGCGAGGATTCGTTCGATTCGCGTTACTTCGAGTGTCGGTCGTCGGGTTGCCACCACCCACCCTCGATTCACGCTTTTGTAAATTTCACAATGGCCACCCGGAGCAGACCACAGATTGTTGACTAATTGCAAACTACGTTTCCCTCTGGAAACGGATAGCAATTGTATAGCCGGACACCGTTCGCCGCTGAAACTTTTAAGTGGTCGGGGAACGCGACGGGGAACCAAAAAGGTGCAACTTTTCGCGAGAATCGTACCAAAGGGGTGGTTTCTTGTACTCGAATTGGCGCAGAAAGTTTCGATGTCCTCAAGACGCGGCACGTGACTCATTCTATTAGGGCAGCGCCTTTGTTGGCCCTCTGGGGGTATTAATTAAAAGATGACACATTGAGGGGATAAACCAATTAATACCGGACGACGTGGCGTCATCTTTACTTTCGCCCTATTGCCTCGTTTATCGATTCCTCGGAATGTCTTTGTTGTCGCGTCGTTAAACTATCCATTAAACAGCATCTCGTTTACCTGGCTGTCACGCGACCTGGTGTTTTGAAATCGAGTATACCCAGGGCACCCCAATAGAGACCATGTGTACTAAAGGGAAAACGCTTGTTAACACTGGAACTATCAAAGCAGTCAAAATGACCCATACGTAATTTCTAATACAACTTGTAAAAGATATACACGACTGGATTCTTGAAAATTTACCGTAGTTTTCTATAAGGGAATGAGTACACATTTATTTCCATTCCATTATACAGGGTGAGGCATTTTAAACAGGTCACCTGAATAACTCGCTTGTTTTTGAAGATAGGAGAAAATGCATTAGACCAAACTTATTTGGTATCGGGGGGCTCATAATCTGGTATTACCAATTTTTTTGTAGGTGGAGGCGTCAAGGAGATATGAAGGTCAACTTTGTTTTTTTAAATGGAACAGTATATTTTATTACTTACATTCTGATAGAGTGTTTCAAGGCGAATACAATGACCTATTATTAAGGTCATTCAAGGTCACCCAAAGTCAACTGCAATAGAAAATAAATTGTGTCAGAGTACATTTCGAATACTTGTGTATCACGTGTGTGTATTGCGTGACACGGGTCACAAAAGATAAACAAACATTCAATCACATTGTACGCTTATCCGTATCCTCAAACATTATTGGTAATTTTACTACCGACTAGAGCACAGCTTCGTAACATTTATTCAGTCTAAGTGTTTAGTTTTCTAAAATGCGTTACACGATAGCAGAGAAAGTAGAAATGGTTCTTATTTATGGTGAATGTCATAGAATTATGAGGGAAGCGGTACGTGTGTATAGTGAAAGATTTCCCGATCGTAATAATAGACCTTCACTTTCTGTCTTTACAAACATTATAAAAAAGTTCCAAGAAACTGGAACTGTGGATAACAAAACACGTAATCTTGCCAAACGAGCAACTGATGATGGAAACTCGATAAATATTGTAGCAGCTGTAATACAAGATCCACATGTTAGTACAAGACAACTGGAACGCGAAAGTGGCATCAGTCAACGAAGTATTTTACGAATATTACACATTAACAAATTTCATCCGTTCCACATATCACTTCATCAACAATTAACTGAAAATGATTATACAAAACGTTTACAATTTTGTGAATGGGGCTTACAAAAACTACAAGACGATGAAATGTTCTTGAGTAAATTGTTATTTACCGATGAGGCCACATTTACAAACCATGGAGCAATTAACCGTCACAACATGCACTACTGGTCGGTAGATAATCCACGATGGTTGAGAGAAGTCGACAAACAGAGACCTTGGTCTGTAAACGTCTGGTGCGGTCTTCTTCATAATAAAATAATTGGTCCATATTTTATTGATGGCACGCTAAATAGTAGTAAGTACCTGAGAATCTTAGAAGACGTTTTGCCAGAATTGTTAGAAGACACTTCACTGGACATACGACAATCCATGTGGTTCCAGCAAGACGGATGCCCTGCTCATTCAGCACGCAATGTTACAGAATTTCTAAATAGAAAATTTGGAGATTCTTGGGTAGGTCGATCAGGAAGTAACAAATGGCCGGCACGATCCCCAGACCTGACACCTCTCGATTTTTATTTGTGGGGAAAATTAAAGGCAGAAGTGTACCGCGAAAAACCAACTACCAAACTTGACATGGAAGAACGTATAAGAAGAGCTTGCTCTGTAATAGATACAAATGAAATTTGCCAGGCAGTGTCATCAGTATTGCAACGATTTAGACTATGTATCCATGTTCAAGGTCGCCATTTTGAACACTTGTAATAGCAGTATCAAAGTATCCAAGTGTTCGAAGAGTGCTTTGACACAATTTATTTTCTATTGCAGTTGACTTTGGGTGACCTTGAATGACCTTAATAATAGGTCATTGTATTCGCCTTGAAACACTCTATCAGAATGTAAGTAATAAAATATACTGTTCCATTTAAAAAAACAAAGTTGACCTTCATATCTCCTTGACGCCTCCACCTACAAAAAAATTGGTAATACCAGATTATGAGCCCCCCGATACCAAATAAGTTTGGTCTAATGCATTTTCTCCTATCTTCAAAAACAAGCGAGTTATTCAGGTGACCTGTTTAAAATGCCTCACCCTGTATATTTCTTCGAGCATCTTTACACATAGTTCTAGTGTTAAAATAATTGAGTGAAACTGTAAGGGATGTTTAAAAATGAGTCGTACATAATGCCTGGTATCCACCCCAGAATTAAGAGGATTTTACAGGGGGTGTATTTTATTAGGGACTCGTCCCTAGGCGAATTAATGAAACGTAAACTCTATTAAAATATACACGACTCTATTTAAGAAAACAAGGCGGAATATCATCGAGATGGACCTTCCTCCTCAGCCTGAAAATATTTTAAACAAGAGATAGCCAAGCATCTCAGCGAGATTAGACGCATTTTTATTGAGGTTCGAAGTGTAATAAAACGAACGTTCGCCTATGTTAGAAGGTATATCGACGTGGATCGATCGAATCTTGTACATGTATCATCGCGTTATTTCGTTTCTTCTATAAACGGCACCCCTTACGCGAAGCTAATCTGTAAACAGCGAGAGATTTATTCAACCGAATCACAGTCACACTTTCCACAGTATCCCTCCGGCGGAAATAGAAACGAGCAATTTATCTTTCTTATCTAATTTGCTATTCTCGTTTACACCGCCTTTTGTTTGCGAAAAGAACGGGGGATACGTTGATATCGCTCGTTTCTACATATTCAAACCTGTTTAAGTTGAATGCTTAGTTTAATGGTAGTTTGTACTCGTAAGACCAAAAGAAAAAAAGTGTCTTTGAATAAACACGACGAGGAAACAGCTTATCCTTGACAAAAACGAAACTCGAGAACGTTGACGCGCTCGACGAAGGTAAATTTTTAATTTTAATTAACGAATTCAGCGAATTCAATATCGTTTATTTGGTTCTCGGTTACGAGTGCGAAATTGTAATCAAGACCTCTGATTCGAAATTGCACTACAGTCCTCTTGTTCATAACTTTTGTCTATGTTTTGGAATAATGTTCCCAAGTATTTCGCTGACAGTTCGCGCGATTGAATACCTGATACCGTGGTTTCAATTTCGATGAATCGATAACGTCTATTTGGAAATGGGAGAGCTGTCGATTCCGGAATTAACCAGATGCTTTTTTTTTTGAAAAACTCGGGCTCCGTTTCGTGTCAAATTCCATCCAAAGCTTCTTTATCCGAATGGTACCATGGTTTTGGAACATGTCTCCAATTAAAACATTTTCCCGGAACGTTTGAAAATAATTTTCAACTCAGTTTGTGTGCAAATTGAATCTAAAACGACTCGCGCCGCGGAGAGGCCAGAAATTGGCTCGTGAGTCTGATTAGTTACCGTAGAGTCTACTTTCGGCTCAGATTTCTATGGGGGCCTCGACTTTCTAGAAAAGTTCCCACGAAAGCAATCTGTTGCATCCCGTTGCATCGATCCTGACTGACAGGACGCGCGATTCTGAATTAGTCCATCCGATAGTTCGTGACTGTTCGTTTCATTCCCGATTCCGATCTCGTTACGGGCGTTGTCGGTTAGCTCCAAAGGGTCAATATTGATCAAACTCCGTAATTGCAGTCTCGTCCAACGTGGGACGTCTCGTAACATCTTTGGTCAATTCGATCGGTTCCCTTCGGTACCGACCTTTTCTCTCGATTAATTAAATTAAACGAAAGGCAAACATCGCGGCGACGAAGAGCTTTCTTCGTGGAAGAAACTAACGGATCGGTCGATTCGGGGGTGGAGACAACGACGTTAATGTTCATTCGCTATTTGGAAACACGCCTCGTGCAAACAAAACGTCGGGAACATTATATCGTTACAAGAAATTCTGTCCGCTTTAGAAACCTTCGCGCGCGATAGTAATCGGCGTAAGAAGATTAAATTGGGTGCAAATTGATCGTGCAACAGTATTGCAATTTAACATTCCAATCCTGGTCAGAGCTCTCTTCAGAATTTCAGATTATTAAACTTGCAATTAAAATTTCAAAGAATATGGCTGCTTTACGAGCTGGCCTATTTATCGAACAACAAGGAAGTTATCGCAGTTATTTTGAGAAAATTTCCTTTGTGGAAAAAGCATGTTTTAAGCTTCTCTGGAACGAACGTGGGTAGAAATAGTTATTTTAGTTACGCGATAGTTATGATAGAATATAATTTTGCGTTTTATACGGTCTTCTTTCGTCACTGTGAAAGCGGTTGCATTCCTCTGCTATACCATGCTGGATCTTGGGATGAAAATAACCTGGAACATCCGCATTCGATATTTTCATCATTGTTGAATCACTCCCTCCTCCGAAGGAACGCTATTACCATTGCTCGAAAAGGATGATAGTTGTACGGAATAAGATCCAAACCGATGCTTCGCTACCTCTTTCGAGACCCTTTTTCAGTATGTAAATAACCTGACATTCCCATTATGAAGTTTTACGACTGCAAAGAATTTCTCCGTATGCAGTTTTCATTTTTCGAAAAGATTGAGAAACATTGATCTATACTGGATTATATTTTAATCGTCTACAATGGTGCAAACGTCATAAGTCTGCTTGTCTCGCACCTATCACAACCAATATTTTACGTATCGTTTAATTTCTTAAGTATTGTTGTTAGTACAAAGTGCAATATGCAAAGTGCAAATATTGCGATTTATTTCGTACCAACTAGTCGGATTTATTAGCAAGGCTTATATAGCAGATTCAGTCTAATCCTCTATGATATTAATCGTTCGAACAGTCTGTCGAAACTAATTCCACTAAGTCCTCAATTTACGCATAAATCCAATATATCCGTTATGTAAAAACATTTTTGACATTTCAATTTCATTGTTTCTGCCTGTATTCTACGATTTATCGATTGCATCGCCTGAAAGTGAAATTATTTGGCACGATAGATGTTCGAATGAATGGAACACCTACGTAAATACTTATTTCGAACTAATATTTAAACGATTTTTATTAATAATTTATTTAAATTTGAGTAAATTACTTCTAAAATCGATGTTTTATCAGTAAATTGCATAAATATTGAGCAACGTTATCGCGTTAACGTTATTCAAATTTGATAAATGAATTCAAAATACACTGAGAAACGTTCAACGTGACAAATTGTTTTTATCAGCGACAGCCTGATAATCGGTGGTAGGTAATAATAAAACCAAGTAATGTACGGTATTATAAGCATTGTTTACTTCGGGTAACTCTTGGTTACCGTTTAAATGACTTTTCATTTTTTTCTGTTTTCTTATCTGATACTGACGTAAACGCGAAAAGAGCAGTACCGATTTCCAGTAAAATTAGTTTTAAATATTCAGTACCGTTTTATCATTTGCTATTCAACTTCGTCATCGTTTCCAATTAGATTTCGTGATTTGTTAATTATAAATAAAAGAATGACGAGAAATCGTTATCGAAAACGTGAAACGGAAAGCGTATGGGAAACGATTAAATATTCATTATTCATTGGACCACTTATGACGATCTGGTTGCGTTTCGACGAGCATTTCGCCCGAATCGAATAAATAAACTTACACGAAATTGGGAAGGATTTTCCAATTTCATTGTTTACTGTAATACCCGAGGGAAGCTTCATTTTTCACGAACAAAGGGTTGCAAATAATAATGTATCGATCGGACGTAAATGACGCGTACGCGCTGAGGCCAAATTATTATTTCCGCGGGCTCGGAAAATCGCGGGAAAATTTTCTGTAGTGCATATAATCGCGTCGAAATGCAACGGCTGTACCGCTACAAAAAGCACGAGCGGTGAAAATAAAAACCCTTTGAAGAATTTTTCAGTATCAATTTTCCTTTTGCAAATGAATCAGCCAGCGTAATGCACATGGCTCAATTACAAGCCCCGGTCCACACGGAATCAGTATAATTTTTGCCTACCTGCAGCGCTCGGAGAAACACCAGGATGGCATAATGCAAAATCTGCATTGAATCATGCTCCTTGTGAACCAATTCATTGCATTGATATTACAGATTATTGTAAATTTCTAGTGGACTCGTTGAAGTAATTCTCTTGTAAGATGTGATATAAGTGCACTATACTGTACGTATTGCAAGTACCGCTATTAGTATCGTATACATGGCGAGTATAGCTACCATTGACGAAATTATCTTTGAAACCATACTCATTATGGAAACGCATATCCGAGAAATGCTTTCATAGAGTAGAGAGGGTTGCTAGGAGGCTGTCAAAATATTGTTGTTTACATGGTTAAATAACACATTATTATGATTAATATCATTACTATTAGATTAATATAATCTATATTAGTTCTATTATCGATAACGAACGCATTAGACTGATTAATTGAAACCAAAATATGCTAGAGAATATAGGCCACCGTGACGTAAATAATAAATAAAGGAAAATGGTCTACAGGGATTATAATGAAATTTTTCATTTTAGAACAAATGAAAATTAGGATTCGTAGATTGTATACGAATAAAAATAAAACATGAAATGGAAAACGCTGGTCGGAAAAATCTTATAATATGCACCGTGTTCCAATTGTGACGAGGGAGGCAAGAATTTAATTATCCTTACAACAAAATTTGTCCTCTGTTTCTTTGCGTCGGATCTGTTAATAATTTTGCGAGGCCAGTCATGATTTTAACGTAAAAAATAAAAGCAAAAAAAAAACGGTAATTTTAAATTACTCGTTTCGAATTTTTAACGTAATTGTAGAAAATGTGGAACGTAGAATGTATATGAGCAAACATATCAGCTTTTGTGTATACAAAAAAATTCAATAATATACGCTGTGCCCCAGTTCTGACGAGGATTTAAATCGAAGCAGGACTATTAATGGCGCCGATATAACGTAAAAATTCGAAGTTATTTCTTCGATCGTTTCAAAATATGATTTCTGGGCTCGTTACCTAGTAAACTGCTCTATGCCTTCATAAAAGTATCAGTTACCCGGCTGGAATTCGTAATAATTTCGGCCGGGGGCGTTCGAAATGGATCGAGAAGTCGGCGCGGGCATAAAACTGAACACGGCTGGACGATAATATTGCCCATCGGTCATAGCTGATGCCTGTTACGGTGCATTTGTTCCGAACAACCGACCCTTTCCACGACTACTTTACTTGACCGCGTTTATTTCTGGAGCCGCGAGGGTTGCTGAACCTTAATCTGCCCGCAATTACGCGTTCTTTCGCACAAAACCAGACAGCCTCCGCCAGGCAGCGTTATCGTTTCCCACCGCGGTACGCGAAGATGAAAAATTATTTTTCCGGTACAATCTTCACCGAAAATTCGATCAACGGCATTCACGGTAACGTAGAAATCTATTTAAATTCTTATTGGAAGAATCAAAGGGTATAGCCGGATAAGATGGTCAAATCTGATCAGTGAACATATCAGTTAATAGACCATTCAAAGAAAACCATTTGTGTCAAATATCAACCCCGTACCCTTACTGAGATGGTATGAATTAAGAGAATTGCAGCTATTGTTTTATTAGAATTTCTCATTAGAATTTCTCAGAATATGACTCATAAAAGATTAAGTATTCATTAATGCCATTCATTGGTGTCTTTTTCGACATTCCTAAGGTTTTAAGTTTTATATTATTTGATACATGTAAAACTATTTTGAGCATGCATATAATGATCATTCCATGAAGTAAAAATATCAATTACCCGAATATATTATTCCTCTGCGAACGAAAACTTAGGAAATATCGATTTATAATTATTTTGTATGTGATACACCTCCAAAAAAAATCTCAAAAAATTATATTTATAATATTTATAACAGTAACAAGCTATTAAAATTGTAACAATACGAACATAGTCACAACAAAAATTAAGGTAAATATACAAGCAAATGTCGGTTTTTGATTTTTCCAACATCGCTCCCCCATTTCTAAAAATCTGAAAAAATTATAGATTAATAATCATAACAAGACACTAACACTGTAAAAATATAAACGTGGTAATTTAATAATTTCTATTAAAAAAAAATATTTCTATACTTTTCGAATTTTTTAAAAATTCATTTTGCGGTGAAAAATTCTGAAAAAATTCACAAACACGTACGTCGTAGAGCAAAATACCCCCAAATTTTTTTTCAAAATCTTTGATACAATACAACAAAAGATATACAGCTTAAACTGAAAATTGCGTTACGCCCTGTAACTACCCTCTCAGTAAGGGTACGGGGTTGATATTTGACACAAATGGTTTTCTTTGAATGGTCTATTAATTGATATGTTCACTGATCAGTTTGGCTCAAGGACACTTTTGACCATCTTATCCGGCTATACCCTTTAAGTTAAATTAACACACCCTCCCTCCAGGTACAATATCTCAGAACAGATCTGAGTTTGTCGTATTTTTGTGGTAATTGTGTAGCTGTTTTCGCCTTGTTCATCCCGTATGGGTCATTCCATGCGAAGTCGGACACTTTTCGGAGTACCATGTCGGATTTTGTTCTACTTTGAATATGTTGTAGTCTTTAGTGATATATAAACGTATCTCGAAGGATTTTTAAAAATTTTAAAAATTGTTGGTTTTACATCTGTTTGAAATATAGAGCTCACTTTTTTTCAATAAATAATAGCTGCTAAAGTAAGGAAGTTATAAAAATGAAATTTTAGGTACTTGTAGCAGACCCATGGGAGTATCAAATAAAAATTATTTCAATTAAAAAAAAAATTTTTTTAACTATTTATTTTGCAATTGTTTACAACAAATGTCATTTTTTTATAGCGGGGAAATATTTAAAAATCTGAAAAAAAATGGGCATATAGTCCTGTTTGTCCCCTTCACGGACCAAGTTTTAAAAATACGGACACTTTAAAATTGGCCTTATAAAAATTAATTGATGGAACGCTGCGTCGCGTCGTGGCATGCTGGCTCGACCGGCCAAGTCGCGCAGTGCCTGCAACCGCCAAGCGGCTATACCTGCTATTGTTATACATAGGGTGTTGGACTGCTGGAAAATGTAACAGTTATTGCACACTCACTCTTTGCCAATGACACTTAGCATTATACACATTTAAGTTGTCAATATTCAATGGGATAGGATGTTCAATGTTCTAGTGGGATAGGATATGATGGGATGTGATGGGATTAGGTTCTGGTTAAGAAATAATGGTTGGATTGTACCAATGATCATCTACCGGATTAAATTGTTTGTTATAAAATTACTTACCTCATAACAGCTACAACTTTTGATTTTTCACAGGAAAACCATTCCTTGATAGTTGTGCCATGTGTTTCCTTCAAAAATTCCACTAATTTCTTCTGGTATAAATGGACTGCAGTGCTGTCATGTTGGAGACAATCCGAAATAATTACAAAGTTTTCATGGTTTAAACAAATATCCACCTGATAATATGCAATGAATGTGTGTATTGTCGTCTGTTTGTTGGACCAATGATAATTTTGGATTTCGTCTTGGATAACGAAGGAATAATTTTCCGCAAAATCGCCGACGACAACAAATTCATCAGGTCCTACATTTCTTTAGAATATTTAAAAAAGCTGCTTTGACTGCTTGCAATAAAATCGTGAATTTGCAACTTTGGTAATCGTATTTCTAATTCATCTACAAACTGTGTTGCTGTTAAAAATGTACATTTTGAATTCAACTCAAAAGAAGAATATAAGGAACATTCGGAATTCTTGCTGGAAAGACGTGAACTGGCTACAACAATCTGTGGAACACTTAATTTTCATTCATTTACTCCAACCAAAGAAGTAACGCATTTAACTGCCCGAATTTATTCAGACAGTGAAAAATCAAAAGTTGTAGCTGTTATGAGGTAAGTAATTTTATAACAAACAATTTAATCCGGTAGATGATCATTGGTACAATCCAACCATTATTTCTTAACCAGAACCTAATCCCATCACATCCCATCATATCCTATCCCACTAGAACATTGAACATCCTATCCCATTGAATATTGACAACTTAAATGTGTATAATGCTAAGTGTCATTGGCAAAGAGTGAGTGTGCAATAACTGTTACATTTTCCAGCAGTCCAACACCCTATGTATAACAATAGCAGGTATAGCCGCTTGGCGGTTGCAGGCACTGCGCGACTTGGCCGGTCGAGCCAGCATGCCACGACGCGACGCAGCGTTCCATCAATTAATTTTTATAAGGCCAATTTTAAACTGTCCGTATTTTTAAAACTTGGTCCGTGAAGGGGACAAACAGGACTATATGCCCATTTTTTTTCAGATTTTTAAATATTTCCCCGCTATAAAAAAATGACATTTGTTGTAAACAATTGCAAAATAAATAGTTAAAAAAATTTTTTTTTTAATTGAAATAATTTTTATTTGATACTCCCATGGGTCTGCTACAAGTACCTAAAATTTCATTATTATAACTTCCTTACTTTAGCAGCTATTATTTATTGAAAAAAAGTGAGCTCTATATTTCAAACAGATGTAAAACCAACAATTTTTTAAATTTTTAAAAATCCTTCGAGATACGTTTATATATCACTAAAGACTACAACATATTCAAAGTAGAACAAAATCCGACATGGTACTCCGAAAAGTGTCCGATTTCGCATGGAATGATCCGTATACGTCGCGGTTACTTCGCGACGCTTTTATCGCGGAACAGAAAGTACCGAAAATGGCGTGGCATTGGATCCCGAGATGTTTCCGCGATGATAGCCGTGTAACATCGTCGCATACCCCGTAGATGGTTGCCTCAACTGCGACGTTCGCATGACTACCTTAACTGGAAATAAGATATCGAAGCAAGAATTGGCGCGCGGAAACTCCGCATAACAAGATCCCACTCGATTACGTATAATAAGGGGTTGAACGCGATAAAGGGGTGGCCGTGGCGCAAAGTAGTATCTCGACACGGAAACCGGGACGTTTTCTGGCACGGTTTAAAATTTAAAAAAAAACTCAAACGACAGAGTTTTGCAGGTAAACGATATTCCGTTCGTTTCTGTAATACGTAGGTGAATCGGTAAATTCATGATTCTCTCGTTACAAGTTCGCTTTGAATTCGTTTTATTTTGGCTTTCAAATATGTATGAAAATTTCGTCCCTTTAAAATAGATACCGTTGAGTAAAAATATTAAATTTTCAACGTATAGTTTTCTCATGTATTGGAAATTATTATAATATATAATTAATTACGCTTGGAGAACAATGTTCCTTTCGAAAGCATAAAGGGTTAATGTAATTAATTAGGCGAAATTTGAATTAATTATCCAGCAAATATAATAATTGGAATTTCGATACCGTGCCTTTATTGGAACGTGCTTATATCCTCGTCGAAGTTCCAAAAGTGCATAACTCGCCGTTCAATTTGATCTTCAGCGTCGATTCATTTTGAAGTGTTTGTAGTATTATTTCATCCAATTAATAATACCGATTAAACTTCTTGGTGCAACGTCAATAATTTTCGTAATTCGTGCAAAGCAAGATCACGTTTAATTTAAATTAATATTATCATTTGATACAGCTTCGTTTATTATCGTGGAATTTATTAAATCTGCTAAGATAATTTTCCTTGAATTTTTCAACCAAAGAGCAGTTTGAAATCGAACAGTCTCTTCGAATGAAATTAAACGCATGGTGCAGCGTACGCGAACGAACGACAGCGAGTAAGATCGTTGCAAAAAATTTCAATCTGTTTTCTGTCAATACTCGACAGGAACACACGCGAACAGACACAGACGCGAATAATTTTTGTATTTAACAAATAAATCGAGTGGTCAGCTCCGGTACAAATTAATTTGAAATAAGGATTACGAAAATGGCGGAAACGAAGCCAAACCAGGATGCAAATAATTCCGAAAATAATTAATAAACAGAGTCAAGGGACGAAGATGGCCAAAGCTGGCACAGTTTTCGCTAAATCTTAATAGCCTCGATAACAGAAAACGTTCGGTATCGACCGGAAGGGTTACTGGACAGCCGGAAAGCCGGCTTTTGAAGGATGCAGTTCCACATCCGCACTCGTACGCAACGTGACCTATTTAATCCCGCTACACACGACGAAATCCCTGAAGTGTGTGTTGCTCGTGGCTTCCCGAATCCACTGAACGCAAATCCGCCCGGATAAAGCGAGATTTATTCGTGATTCATTGTCGTTTACAGAGCTCTGTTAGTGTCACGCGACTTTGCGACTCGGCCATTACTACGTCTGTCTCGGGGCTTACTCCTTGCAAGAATCTCCACGATACATCGAATAAAACGTTCTCTTCTTCGGCCAGATGTCCTCACCGAGTCGCCATCGGCTCCAGATGGTTGATATTTACTTAAGATAAACGTTATCTACGAAAATATAAGCTGCACTAATTGAACTCTCGACCGATATAAATTTCGGGCGAAAATGTAGATTTTAGTAACGAAAGTCGTAACAGTATTTTTAAATTCGTTATTTTATAATCCAGTCCACGCTAGAACGGTCCATACGTTGTTCAATTCTTTTCTTTTTAATTAGAAATTCACAAACAAAGATTATCGTGGTAGTATTATTTTCTGGACGATCCTAAAATTTCGCTTAATACAACAAAGACTCGTTTCTGTTTGTTTTTCCATGCATTCTGACTGTGTCTTACCATCCTCGACCGTCAACGACATTCCCGCTCAAAGCGATGCAATTAACTTATTTTTTCCTGACAGGGACGTTTCGTTTTTATCCATTCCCGTCTCATCCCGGCGTCGTCTTTATCCCGTTCCAATAAGCGAGTACACTTCGCGTCCTTCTTCGGTTCAAGCGCGTTATCCCTCCCCCTATCGCGATTGAAATTTCGAGTTTTCGGTGGAACGGGATGCTGGCGGCTTTCTTTGTCGGAAGCCACTATCCTTTCCGTACGACGCGAATCGAAGCGTGTTCCTGGGAGCTTGTTAAAGCCCGTACCGAAACCCGCGAGGAGGAAATTCCTCAAAGGATCGGGACTGAGCTCGTGCGTAAAGCCGATTCGACGAACGCTATGCATATTCATGCCACCGAAAAGACCTCGGTTTTCGCGGCGAATGACAAATTACAAACTAACTGTTGAAAGCGCCCTAAGACAGTTCCTAGCCACTTCTCAGCGTGTTTCGATTCTGACGGACGAGTCGATTCAATCTCCGAGTGTCGCACTTACGAGATATCTGCTACAATATTGTCTCAATTTGACCCATTGGAAAATATCAGCAAATTATATACGGTAAAATTAATAATGTTTAAAACGCGTTGACGCCATTTCCTAAAATGGCGACCCTTGTGCGTACTTTGATTGCAACGTAGCAGGGAACAGGTAAATAATCCCGCAATTAACCGAGCGATATAAACGATCCGGACCGGTTAATAATTGAAAGGCGATGACGAAGGGTTGGAGCCACGAGTCTAGGTGGGGTGAGTCAACCCCTCGAAGCTAATATGAGGCTAATGAAATGGCAAACAAGGGCGCAGCGGAGATACTCCACCTTTCCACCTCGTTGTCGGTTTGCGGAATCGTGATTTCGTTCATTACTTCGTGGACCCATTTAATTATCAACGCCAAACTTACTTTCGGGGCTCTGGGGCAATATTACGAGTATCCTAATTGCTAAATATGTACACTTGACCGGCCCTCTGGATCGAATTCTGGTTCCTTTAACGAGAATATATCAATTGAAAGATAAACGAATAACTAAAACAGAAATTTGGATAAGTAAGGTTTAGAGAATTGCACATTTTATTAAACACTTTTCTATTTTAGGTAGCCGAGGGAGGACCATTTGGGGGCAACTACGAGCACGACACCGCGAAATAGGACCAAAGCGACAAAATGGACGGTTACGTGAGTAAATTTCTTTTTTTTTAATCGATATCACTCTCCTGAAAGTTGAGCCGATGGAAGGGGCATCCAAGAGAAATTCTACTGCACAGAAATGGTTCGTCGAAGCTCAGGCAACAGCAATAATTGGAGCTGAACGCATGCTCGCGCGGGCTTTTAATACAAAATTCCGCGAATATTTTCGAGGAGCTGAAATTAATTGACGCAATGAATCGGACAGTTTCAAAATTCGTCGCGTATTTTAGTTAGAGAAAATTGTATTCGAGCAGTAAATATCGCGCGTGCGCGGACGTTGTTTTTTTCATGTTCAACTTCGCTTTACAATAATAATACTATTAGAAAAGCTTTTATATCGTCAGTATTCTGACAATCGGGCGAACAAAATGTTCGTAACGGGAATGCGACGAGACTCGAACTCGATTATCAAGCAAAGCTCCGTTGCCGGGGTAGAAAAAATGTTCTCAAGAGCGAAAACTCGTTCGGAACGACGCTGGAACTTCGATTCGATGTTCTAATGGCCGCGGAGAAGTTAAGAACGCGGAAGGAAAGGCCATAAACGAGTTTTCAACTTTTCTTGTCTGGCGAATTGATGCTAATCCTGTTTTTCGCGGACCAAAAACACGGAACTCTAACGCGAATCGATGCCAAAGTAAACCAGTGACTGTTTAGTCTTCAGGGTCGGCTAATCAATCTCCAAACAGTATATCTAGCATTTTGGAACACGTACCTTTCAGTCTTCCTACGACAATAAATAGTTTATTTTATATTTTTTAATCTCTTGCCGTACAATGGCGTTGATTCTGAATAATTGTAATATTGGCTTGAGAAGTATAGGAGTTCCTCAGATCTGTTGTCAAAGATTCGTAACACAGTGTATCAGTTGTTCGCGTTACAGCGGTGTACTATGACACAGTGGTTAAATATTGCTGAAGTAAGCTGTCGAAGGGTCGAGGTCGGTATCAAAGTGGAAAAGTCTTTGATAGACAGCACCGTTCCAGTATCTGGAGAAACGACTCCGATTACAAAGACCCGTTATTGTTTCCGCTTCCATCTTCTACGCTTCCGACGGGGGAAATGAAAAGGGAAGGAATGCCGAAGGAATTCTCTTTAAATTGTTCCTCCGCGAGTTTGGACGACCGAAAAATGCAACTGTGATTCCTCGAATCGACAGAATCTCGCGTATTCTGGACGCCCAACCCATTCGGGGTTCGTAAACCGCTCGTTGCAGTATCCTGTAGAAATAATTGTCAATGTAGATTGTTTTGAAACATCCAAATGGGTGTAAAGTGAATTATAAAATTTCCCACTAGTCCTATCTTTTAGTTCTTGGAACCACCCTTTAGAAACGCTCCTAAGGGCTTCTTGGCTTGCATTCTCGCGAAGATATCCATATTTGTCTATCTATAAATAATAACGTGACGTTTCACTCTCCAGGTATTCTCGTTACAATCAACGAAAATAATAATTTAAAAGAACAACAAACTTTTAAGAAAAATCTACAGGGGGTAGGTGCTGCAATTTTTCGAGGAAATTGATAAGTTTCGAATCGTTCTAAAAAAATTATTTTTGGTTGCAGGGGTAAATTACAATCATTTTTGGTCAATAGACATACCCCCGAAATCCTAACCATTTTCAAGAAAAAAATTCCTTACCGAGAATATCATTTCAGAAATGTCTCCTCGAAATTCCATGCATATCTTTAAAACATCATAACTTCTGAACGGATTGGAGGATTTTAAAGTTTCAAAATGCAAACGACGCGCATTTTGGTGAAGAATATGTAGATATTCCAAAAATATTCGAAAAGTTGTTCCTTGACCCCGAAAAATGAGAATAACCCCATAAAAATGGTCCAATTTTTAAACTACCATAACTCCTGCAATATTGAATATATTTCAATGAAATTTATTTCTGAAGTAGAGCTCATAGATACCTACAAAAAAGTATTACACAACATTTCCGTACAACGTCGAAGGAATTTATTAAAAATCAAAAATGAATTTTTAAGAAAAATCGACAAGGGGGGTAGCTGCCAAAAAATTTCAAATCGTTCTAAAAAAATAATTTTTGGTTTCAGGGGTAAATTACAATCATTTTTGGTGAATAGACATATCCCCAAAATCCTACGATTTTCGAAACAAAAATTCGAGTAGGTGAACAAATGTAGACAAAATTAAAAAATTTCAAATCGTTTTAGAAAAATTATTTTTGGTTGCAGGAGTCAATTACAATAATTTTTGGTGAATAGTCATACCCCAAAATCCTACGCATTTTCGAAACAAAAATTCGAGTAGGTGGACAAATGTCGACAAAATTAAAAAATTTCAATTCGTTCTAAAAAAATTATTTTTGGTTGCAGGGGTCAATTACAATCATGTTTGGTGAATAAACATACCCCCGAAATCTTACGCAGTTTTGAAAAAAAAATTCGAGTAGGTGGACAAATGTCGACAAAATTAAAAAGTTTCAAATAGTTCTAAAAAAATTACTTTTGGTAGCAGGGGTAAATTATAATCATTTTTGGTGAATAGACATACCCCCGAAATCTTACGCAGTTTCGAAAAAAAAATTCGAGTATGTGGACAAATGTCGACAAAATTAAAAAATTTTAAATCGTTCTAAACAAATTTTTTTTAGTTGCAAGGGTCAATTACAATCATTTTTGGTGAATAGTCATACCCCCAAAATCCTACGCAGTTTCGAAAAATAAATTCATTACCGAAAGTATGGCGTGAGGCCAGAAATGGGTTCTCGAAATTCGTGCTCATCTTTAAAATGTCATAAGTTCTGAACGGGTTGAAGGATTTTAATGATTCAAAATTCAAACAATGCGTATTAATGGAGCTCTAGTGCCTCCAAAAACTACATTTGATGTAAGGTCTACTCGTATACTGTGATAATAGTAACAATACCTTGATTTACGTTTTGCAAAATGGACGAGCGGTATGTTTTGGACGGTTGTGTACGTTTCATGGCAGATGTTCAACGGACAAAGAGCGACGTGCGTTGGCAAACATAGTTCTCAAAGCAGTCTGTTCTCGGTGGTGGCCGTAAAGATGGAAGAACGGACTCGAGTTCTCCTGTCTGCGATTTATTTGGGGTCGCGTGGTCTCGGTTTCCGGCACTCTTGTCCTACTTTCAGGGATTACACGGTCTGACGCCTGGTGTGATGTCCCGCGAGAAGCCATGCGATCGGGGATGAAATCGATAGTGGGATCGCTGACACGTTTGATTCAGGAACTCGAGGAGGGCAAAGACGATTGTCACTTCAGCGAATCCTTTCAAGCTCCCGTCGATTATCAGGACAATTTAATGGCAATTAGGGGTGCGAGGAAACCGGAAAATTTCGAAACTCGTTTGGTGTCGGTGTACGAAATTAAAAGCGAAACGTCAATACGACCTAGAATGAAATTAATTTGTATGATGTTTTCAATTTTGTTAGTTTATGTTAGTTGTCCTCGCAAATCAACACGATGGACCGTTCATGCTAAGAATATCGGTGGATGATAGTTTATATGCAACATGTGCTTTGTTAGTACAGCCATGTGTCGTAGGATAATGACGTCTCGTAAACTATGTTCAAAGCTCGCTCGTAGGCGGCTGAAACAAAACACAAACTCAGAACTTCTGATCTGTATAAGTACCTGTTGTATTCCTGCCATAGTGGTGATAGAAGTACTAAATTAAATTTGAAATTTAAACAACACTGTTTACGAATACACAGAATATAAATATTTCAAAGTTTTAAGTTTCTATGTTTCGAAGCAAACAAACATTTTTTAAACTGGATATTTTTAAAAACTGCACCGGTGGATTCTTTGTCGAAGAGTGCGTAATCGCACAATATTTTCCGAGATATTGCCCCAAATATTTTACCAAATCCCGACTATGGGGGATTTTATCCTTTTCATATAAAAACAAAAAAAAAATATGTATCGAACAGTTTTGACCACTCTGCAGTTTTAAAAATATCATAAAAGTCTGACACTCGGATAGTTCGCTTTGTTTTTTAATATTCAGAATATAGTTCACGGGGGATTGAAACGATTGAAATTGAGATTTATTTATCTTTCCTTTAAAAGTAAATTTTTTAAAAATTCAATGCGTTTTCTTGCAAGACTGTGGGTGGTAATGATTGGTTAAAACTTGCATAAAATCGGAACGAGAGGTCGAATCTTGTGCCAATGAGCTTTCTGCGCTTTCAATATATGCGCACAAAGCGAATGGGAAAGCCCTGTTCGGTTTATGGGGGAAATGTACGTGTCAGAGTGTTACGGTGTCCGCGTCTCTTTCGAATCTCGTCACCGAATCGTTTCGCGTTTCAAAGGACGACACAAAGCGAAACTAGTTGCAGCGTTTGAACAATTTGCCTCGCTATTCGTGACGATTCGAAACCAGGTAGATTCGATTATTTAATGACCTCTTTCCTCGTAAATTTACGGAAGCTCTTCCAGACAATTCAATGCTTCCTCGTAATTCTCGATCGTTTGACAAAAAATTGAATAATAATCGCGAAACGAAAAGGAACGAACTTTTTTCGTTAGCGCAAACTGGTAAATTGGCGTAGCAATGGTTGCACGGGGAAGTTTGATACTTTTGATGAAACTGCAGTTTTCCACGGCTATCGAGTTTGTCAGCAAATATTTAGTGTGCTCGGCACAGCGGGTAAAATATACCACAGGAAAATTTATAATCCTTCCTGCAATTTTTCGCGCAGTTTTCCAAGCATTAATGACCACAGCGATCAAAGAAAATATATTTTAATGTATTTTTTAATAAGATATCGGTATAAATCAGGGGTTAGGTAGAACGATGATTGTTCTTATTGTTCCAGGAGGACGTTGATTTTAGCAAACCAAACAGCCCTAATATTCAACAGCATATATTGGAGGTAAAGGCGGAGCAATGCCACAGTGAAAACATTTTGATGTCGGGTGAGTGTGTCCATACAAAACTGTTTGAACAAAATTTACGGGTAATAGAATTTTCGAATACCAACGACACACATAATTTCCCCGGGAAATTGTCGTCACCCTCGTGAATTCTAAATTCACCATCAATGATATCGTTGATCTATTATCGAATAATTCGATAGGGAATGTGAAATAACATTCTTATTACAAAACGTAGAAGTTGTTATTAGCCTAGAAAAATGCAAAAATATTATGGCCACCGGTGATTTTTCTCTCGCTACGTCTGCAATGTACACTCTACATCAACGAATCGTTTCCCTGTTGTATTTTTCTTCGCTCGTGGGAGTAAAAAAAAAGTTGCACGTCGCTAGATCGGAAAACATGGAAGACGAGGATCGAGCGCCATGTTGTTTTTTCGCTAAAAACGGACGTCGTCGTGGCGCAGTAATCAATCTCCGCTCTTCCATATATTCTTGTTTGTTTAACAGTTTTTAACAAAAGAAGTAAAAACAGCGCGGAGCTCGTGCCCAGTTCGCTAGATCTCGTTCCGCGCGACTTTTTCTTTGTTCCTACAAACAGAGAGGAGTAATAAAGTGCGACCAGTTGGTGAAATGATTAGAAGAGAGTCACGATGATAAATAAAGTTCAGGGGGACGGATCACAGGTGAAAAAAAAAAAGTTGAGGAATGCTGGTATGAAAGAAAAATTGCCCGTGGCCATAAAGAATTCTTCCGCTGAAGTATTTCAGAATTATTTCCAACGGTAGAAAAACGTTGAGTCGTGTATATCGTTTCGCGCGGGGGCGAGTTTGACGTAGACTAAAGTACGAAACATGATCTTTCAATATCAGTTTAATTTAGAAAAAAAAACAAAAGCAAACAGCACAGAAAAGTTAACCGTTTTCAAACTGTTAAGTTATTTGATATTACGAATACTTTTCCCTTCGACGTTTTAGTCATTTGGGAATGAAACGAAAGCCATTCGGTATTCGCGACGCGACATCTGGTATAAGCTTGTTTCTTCGAATGTTTTGAACTTTATAGAACACAGAAATATATGCAATGCACGTTGGAATTGTTTCACGGAAAGGGCACGTTTCACATTCGAAAACTTTCAAACAGCAGCGGGGAAGAAATTTAGTAGATTTCCCTGGCCACGTTCAATTCGCCAACTGTTATAATTAACAGAAATCGGCACTGGGGCAGAGTTTGCAGCGCGAACCAGTTCGACGCGATTAAATCGAGTTTTGCCGGTTCGAACCTAAAGAAAGCGGGAGGTGCTTTGATTCGCGCCATTTTGAATCCATCGGGCCAGACTAAATTAAATTAATGCTTTTAAAGTGACGTGCAGAATTTCACTCTGCTGTATGTAAAACCAACTAAGGTACAATAATACTAAAAAATATTCACGACATAATTATGATTCTGTTTTCTCGGATCTTTCAAATGCAATTCTGTGGTCAGGACATCTCACAAGCATTGTGCAAAACGTATTAACCATGGTTCTTATTTCGTAACATGCATTCTCGCGAACTTCATTACCGCGAGCGTGAAACATGCTTATGATTAAACGCTATAACTCGTAAACGAAACATTTCCCCAACATCTGACGTCCAAAAGACCATTGGACAAACTGTAATTGAAATAGTGTGTTATTCAGGGGGGCACGGTTATGCTTCAGGAATTTTTAACGACAATTTCGTAAGGGTAATTATGTTCCCTGTATAATTTCTCTCACGGACATTAATCTCTTAATCTTTCGTTTATATCGTACAGTAGCAAATGATGGTTTCTGATGGCGCGTTCATTAATCATGTTCAATGAGTAATGAACTGGCGACGATCTATATGGACCATTCCACGCTAAATCTATCACTTCTGTACCTCGAAGCACGTATAAATTTCTGTCAATGATTTACCAAAATGGCATAATGATGCCCCAAAAGGAATAAATTTCTAGCAATAATTTGTCAGATCGATTAAAAATAAATTTCTAAATATTTTTAAAAATTGAATCCATATTGTAAGCCTGGTGTCCTGAAAAATTCCTGAAAATAGACCTCCCTCGATAGATGTTCGCGTAGAGTACCGAGCCACAGTCAACTATCGAGGCACTATTGTTCGAAAATAAGCCGAGGAAGATTCATTCATAACTTTCTGGGTGAAAGTTTAGACTCTAATTCGCATTTGTGGCCGCCCAAGTTAAATACAGCTCCAGTTATGTTATATTTCGTTTAATATTCAGTCACGACATTTGTACATACGTTTATTAACTTTGTCTAATGTTCATTTGCACGGTAAAGCGTGGGCGTGCGGTCTTTTCTCCCATCCGGATAAAGGTTTCATGTTCAAAACTTTGCTTATAACTAACTCATGAGCTCCGCATGTCTAAGAGCTAATTAAAGTTAAATTAATGATAATATTGACTTTATGCGTGCGTGGGCTGCAAGATTCTAATTGGTTTCTACTTGATTCTAACAATAATCATTCATTTATCATTCTTTACTTTAGATATTACGAGAAATAATACAACATATTTTTTTAATAATTTAATAAAATCTGAGAAATGATTCTACCCTGCAAAACATTGGAACATTACATTTTATTTTTGCAATACAAGAACACGGAGTAATCGAATCATCGTTAAGAATAATTGTTCGAACAGAATTAAGATTGCCAGGAATATGAATGAATAATGAGCGAATTTATAATTCGATTGCTACAGTTCATGCATTTATCATAATTTTTTCTGTATTGTCGTTACGACGGTGAACGCAATCTCGAGGAAGGCCATTTTTTCGTTACACTTCTTTGTACGCGGGACAATTATTGTTCTGCAACATTGACGTTTTCGAGACACGTATAGCACGATATGAAAAGTATAAATCAATTGTTTCGCGAATTGTCGCGATAATACACATATTTTCCGTGCGTACGACATTCAATAATATCTCGTTGCTAAAGGTACCGAATAAACGGGTCAGAATTCCGATTTTGTAATTAATCATTTACTATGGGACGAACCACCACGCGCCTTTGATTGATCGGCTTTGAACCGGGGATTTTGATGATTCCACGCAAGCCTCCATCTCGCGAATATTATATCCGATATTTCTGATAAAATTACAGCGCAGTCGACAATACTTTGCTCGCAAATCTGCCATTTCATTCGGCAAATAGAGAAGACACCTCAATTTGAAAATTAATCGTCTCGACCGAAGAAACAGAAGAGATTAACAGAAATTTTATTTCGAACGTTTCGACTCAAAGTTTACGTTATCATTAGTGTTATAAAAGAACGATGTTAAAAATGATATAAAATTCTAAGAAAAATTAAAAGTGTAAACATTGACCTGAAAATGATAGAGTGATTAAATAAGCTGGGGAGTCGTTGTTACTAACGTGAGATTTTATCTCCTTTTGTGGAGGGTATTTTTAGTTTGTAACTGGAAAACTCCGAGTCGAAACATTTCATATAAAACGTTTTGTTTGAGTTACGTTGTGTAACAATTTTATTTACGGAACCTCGTTTTTTCAATCCATTTCATACACACCATATATCTATATTATTTTGCTATTTGGTTTATACAAACATTAAATGAATGGGGGAAAAACGAGATTGAAAACCAAGATTATTGAATTAAGTCGAATATACGAAACGTTAGCACCCTGTATGAATTCTCGAGAAGTTTTGAAAAATAAAATAGTGTCGATAACATTTATCAAAAACAGAAAGATCGTCGCGTGCTGACTATCGCTTGGATTTAATCCGCTAATGTAATGTCGTAGTAAATCGTGATCGGCGAGATCTGTAGTTGTCGGTTAGATAGGTTTATCAGTATACTCTCAAAGTGCTGGCTTATGTTATTATAGATGCTAAAATGAGGTTTACCCCTCGTAAGTGCCCAGACCACTCGATTCGAAGTGCCCGTTTCCACTGAAATTAAATCAAAATACACGACATTCTACTTTCCAATAAAATCTTTCACAAACCTGAGACTATACATACATGTAATATGAATAAACTAAAAAATTTCTAAAAAACTTCGTTTTACTGTTATTTTTCAGTAAAAAAAAGATCGTTTGTAGATACCACCTGTTTTTAAGTCTCATAAAAGAAAGGTTCACGAATGAAATGTTTTCGTAATATAAAAGGCGAAGAATGAACGTCAACTTTAAAGGAATGACAAATTGATGCGAAATTGGTTAATAGATTATGTTGGAAACGAAGTTAGAAACTGTCGGTCAATGTAACGACCAGTTAGGAGGGGTCTAAGGTACTTTTTGATGGATCTAATAGTTAATTGCCGTTGAACGTGGCGGGCTGGACGCGGGAAATTTCATCTTTGCTGTCCCGAAATATGATAGGTTGCAGAGACAGAGGCATCCACGCAAAGTGACCTCACGAATGCATAAGCAAATATTTAAACGAGAATTCTCGGCACGCATACAGTCGAGCACTAATGGATTCCTATTCCTGTAACTTTGGTCCGCAACTCGCGGCATATTCCAAATTTCAGGACGATCGCTTTGACGTTAACGCAGTTCGACCCCCCGGTAATTATGACGGGGATATTGCACTTCTGTAGGAAATTCGCGTGCAAAATGGAAATCCAACGAAATAAAATACTCTTACGCAACATAGAGTGCTCCACAGAAACAGAAATTAACGATTCTACATTTGCAACTGTGTTTCACGAACAATATTCTACTCCGTCTATAAAAGTACGTTTCACCTGGTAAAAATATTCAGAGACGATAAAAAGAGAAAAAAGAAATATTCGGTTGATGATGGATTCGTAATTGCATCAAGTTTCCTACTAACGTTAGAATTATTTAAAAATTGACAAGCAGTAGGGTTGTAAGCTCTTTGGTCATCAGTGACCATAATGGAAGACAACGCGTTAAGGAAGTCGCGAGTTTATTAATAGAAGAAATCGCTCGATCATCGGCCGTCTTCGATTAATCCAACATTCATTAAGGGGGATGGACAAAATAGGTAGCAATAAGCGGAAACAAAAAAGCAGAAGACCTTGAACGGCAATTAAATTACGTTGTATCGAATGACAGGGCACATATTTCGACACTAATCGTTTAATGAAAAATCGATTCCACGAAGGTCTATTAACCACTACTTTCCGACCCTCTGTTAAAAAGTAACGGGGTTAACGCCTACTAGAAATTCACTTCGTTTAATGAAACTCCATCCGCGCTCTCCATTATAATAATTAGTTCCATTTTTAGTTACGGTTTTCCTCTGTGAAAATTACTGTTCGAGCACGCATATCCGCGACTCTGCGCGGACGGGAAAACATATTTGGGAAAAAGATTTATTCGTTCAAAACCTAATTCGTTTCATCGATCCGGCATAAAAAAATTCTTTAATATTATACGTCTGTGATGTACTCTTTATTTTTTCCTTCTCTGATATTTTTTCTAAAATTGTGGCGAGAAATATGCGAGAAGATCAGGAAAGTATGTCATCGATGGAGGAAACTTTCCTAGCTCGTATCAGAAAAAGCAAGAATATTGAAGTCAAACGCAAAAGTCACGTTAATTTACATTTTCGATCAAAAGGGAATCGTCTACAAAGAATTTCTACCACCAAATGAAAACGTCAATCGACGATTTTACATCCAAGTTTCGAAAACGCTTCGCAGCCGAGAAATTGCTTCCGCGCGGAGTTTGCTCCATAACAATGATCCAGACCATTCATCCAGTTTGGCGATAGAGTTTTTAACTTTAAAATCGATCGCTACGCTAAAGCATTTCTCGTATTCGCTTAATATATCAATCCGTTTCCTCGACCGGAAATAATCGTAAGAGGGACATATTCGCTGGCGGTTTTTGACATTTAAATTAATTGTTTTGTTCGAAATTGCAATGTTTTTCAAATACATTTTCAAATACATCGGCTGAACGGTCAAAGAATTCCACCGACGAATAGAGTTAATTTTGAAACCACGTTCCAAATAAAAAATTCATTATTAGTAAACAATAGTTCTTAAGATATCCCGCGATGCTAATTACGTTTCGAAAATATACCGTTTAATGACAATAAAGTTTAAGAATTTCGGAAGCACAGTTTCTTTTGCTGGAGGAAATTGGTTCCCCCAGCGATATTTCCGGGATCTCGCGATAAAAATTCGCGTCGCGCGTTTCGTTTCGTCGGTTGAAAATGGCTTTCTCGAGGCTTTCACCGCGAAATCAAAAAGGCCACAGTCACGTCGGCGACCTTTCCCGCGAACAGAAAAACGATACTACGTTCTTCCGATATCGCTACAGGGTTTCCAACCTTCCGGCACGTGCGGAGTATTTTCGGTTCCCACGTGGAATTATCTTGACTCGACTCTCGATCTTGGCGACAGGCGCGTAAACTGGGTCGTCGATCAAACTCGGGAAAAAGAAAGGAAAGAATTTTCGTTAAATAAATCCCATCGACTTCGTTGCTGGAAAAGATTTTGGAAGAACGTGATTGTAAACACAGGTAAACTTTTGTGAAACAGGTTGGTGCCCTAAAGTTTGGGATAAAATACTATGCTGGCCATCAACGCCGCCTGGAGAACTCGCCGTTTCATCCTGCCCGCCCTACATAGCTGGATTCGATGTCCAGGTAACCACTAAAATTTAAAAAATTATATAAAATAAATAAATTGTCGTAAGATTAACTTGTAAGCTCCTGCGTGCTAATAGATGAATAATTTTTTAAACGAAGTTCTTTCGATTTTCATAGAAAATATATTTCATAGAAGTCTTCTTGCAGCCCGTTTAAAACATGATTTAATCGTACTTTATATGATTACTGATCGACCACATCGCATTGCACAGGCAAACGCATCGAAACAGTGCATGCCTGACGGTCAGTGGTTTTGGAACAACGATACCAACAGCACCTGGAGCAACTACAGTCAATGTTACAGAAATCCATTAGTAACTATTGTGATAGACCTGTCGGGCGGCCAGGAACACAACGACACACTGATTAAGGTAAATGCTTGCTCAAATAACTGGACGAGGTTTACGTCCAAAGCTATTTGTTTGGGAACAAAGGGACAACGTACTTAAGTCTTTAGATTCCGCGACTTCGATAAACAATCGAGATTGAATGCATTTAATTATGCATTATTAGCAGTTTAAGTAATAAAGTGTAACAAAATCTTTCTGTAGAAGCTTCTTTAGAGTTTAGTATTGGATACTGGGTTATGAGGAACTAGGCATTTGGTACCGAATATTGAGTGATTAGTAGTGGATAATGGCTGTTGGTTATCAAGCTTTGGAGATTTGAGGTTCAATATTCACTACTGGATATTGAGTATTGGATTATAAATAGTGACTATTGGGTACTGGATATTGAAAACTGAAAATTGGGTGTCAAGTTTTGATTATTAGAGACATTATTACATGATATTTTGAATGCATATCGATCTGTAATGTTGTATTAAGGTTGGGTCAGAGGTTTTAAGGATCAGTCTGACTAGACATAGCTTCCAAGATTGAGGAAAAATACCAGAGGAGAGGGATTTATTAAATATTATCGAAAGAATCCTCGAAACAATGAAAGAACAAAATTTTAAAAGAATAGGGTGTCTACTATTATTGAGGGTTATAATACTGTGCAAGAGGTCACTGATACTTATAGAAATTTTCGAAAAGTCCAAGGTTTGCAAGTAATTAAAATTATGCTCACACAATGGCTGGCCATCCTTAATATAGACCGTTTCAAAAAATTCAGCAAAATCGTGAGTCAGAAGTTCATCACCAAAATGTATGTAACTCTAAAAACGAAGAGGCTGTAGATTTCATAGAATTAATAAATCGTAAAAATGATTTAATATTATACGGAATAAGCGATTCAGTGGATCGTGCATGTTGTTACGGAAAGGGAAACAACAACCCAAGGGGATTAGAACTCTTGCAGGCGGTGGAAATCGATGGGAATTATAGCAATGACGTCAATCGTTTGTTAGAGGAAGGCAAGTGCCTTCTAGCGTTGATTAGGCATAGGTCTCGTGTTCTCTATTATTTGCTCGTTGTTTATCATCCTGCCGTTTCCATCATCGTCGTCCACTCTCGTCCGTAACAGATTCAAACTGCTACGAACCTTTTAACCTGTCGAGAAGCGCGGAAACGTCGAAAATAACGGAATAACAGCAAACATCGAAAAGAGCTTTCTCGAAATGTTTCCAAGCATGTAACTTGTCTCTTGTTCACCTCGACATTGAAACTTCACTGATGGAATTACGAGTTTCCAATCCCCCCTTGTTACCTCTTTTACGAAGCAATTAAATTCGTGCCCAATTGACCTTTATGGCCGTCGATAAAGAACTTGATTGTCCAAAATTGTGTTGCAGAAATTCATCCCGATAGTGAAGACAATTTCGAAAGTTGGCTACACCGTTTCATTTTTTACCCTGGTGGTGGCGTTTTTCATTCTGGCCGTGATCAAGTAAGTATCACCTTAATATCGGAATTTTCAAGTTTCGAGTTTCGAGTTTTCCCGGTTAGCTTTCCGTCCCGATGATAATTTTTCAGTAAAAAAAAAAAAACCGTATTGATCGATCCACTTAAACAATTCGCCCTCCCGCCCAGCGACAATCTTTTCAAAGAAGTCTGTGTGTGTGTGTGTCCTTTGTCGTTTCACCCGTTCTCGCCACGACAAATGTTCATCGATGTCTCTAATCGTCGAAACCTCGGATCACTACTCCAAGTTTGTCCCGAATTGGACGTAGGAAATTAAGATGCCCGCGAAACATGCTCCACATGCATCTGTTCGCCTCGTTCATGCTGAGAGCGTTCATGGCCCTTATGAAGGACTTCCTCTTCGTCTCCGGGATCGGCCTCGCCTCGGACGTGATGATCAAACACGGGAAATACTATTGGCTGGTCGACGAGGAGGAGAGCAGCTGGCTGTGCAAGGCGTTCACCAGCATGTGGCAGTATTTCATTCTTGCAAACTACTTCTGGATACTGATGGAGGGCCTCTACTTGCACAATTTGGTCTTCCTCGCGCTCTTCGCCGATGGGAACTCCAGCATCGCCGGCTACGTCTGCCTCGGATGGGGTGAGTCCCCTCTACGGTTTCAAAATAACCCCATTTTCAAATTAAAATCAAAGGTTTCTCAATTTACGTGGCCAATATTGGAACAGAGACTAGGGCATCCAAGTCAATTATCTTCAAATTCTGTCAATTGCAGTTCTTGACTAATAAAAACATCAAAGCACGATTTTTTATTGCGTCAAAGAACGAACTGCACGGGAAAAATCTTCCGTAATTTATGTTTTACACATCTTTAACGAGCCTCGGGATAATTTTACCCCCAGCGTTTGCAATGAGGAATATTATCTCGAGGAACGCGTGGGCGTTGCATTGTTAGTATTCGAATAAATAGCTGCCGGGAATTTAGCCTTCTGAAATCGCTTGCTCTATCGTTCGAACGAGCTCGTAGTCTCGTTAAGCTCGTTGAGAACTTGGAGTTTGTTTCATTGAAAAGCATCGTAGTTAAAACTGTTGCCCGTTAGATAAAGTTTCGAGTAGACAGGCTTAATTTACGGAGTTCCGATGATTCTGATTCGCAGGCTTGCCGGCTATATTCGTGTCCTGCTGGATCGTAGTCAGAGTAATCCTCGAGGACAAGTATTGCTGGACCACTCACGAGAATCCTTATCTGTTCCTTATCATTCGAGTGCCTACCATGCTATCTATTCTGGTGAGATTCTCAGCCGCGTATTTTCAATCGTCGCGATATCCCTGCGGATCCGCCCCTCGTCTACGGAGATTATACTTTATCCGTTTCTGTTTCACTTTGAATTCCACAGATTAACTTCGTGTTGTTCGTGAACATTGTCAGGGTGCTCCTGTCGAAGCTGAAATCGACGGTTTCCGAGGAGACGCAAAGATACAAGTAAGTTTCGGTACTGATATCACGGAATTTCGTGCTAATTACCGCGCATATTGTCCAAACTTCGATAAGCCCTGGAAACAGTAGCGTTCCAACTAACGACGATACCGTTCGACTGGCATGATTCGCAAATGATAAACCCTTGCGTTTGCAGGAGGTGGGCGAAGAGCACCCTTGTCTTGGTGCCGCTTTTCGGGGTCCACTACACCGTTTTCCTGGGCATGTCTTACAGCATAGGTGTGAACGAGACTGTGGAGCTCGTGTGGCTCTTCTGCGACCAATTCTTCGCGTCCTTTCAGGTATTCGATTCAAACTACTGCCCCAACACCGGACTTGGGCGTCACGTTTATCCTTTTCTGTGTACGCCAGGGTTTCTTCGTGGCCGTTTTGTACTGTTTTCTTAACGGAGAGGTGCGGACAGAGGTGTCCAGAGCAGTCAGAAGTCGAAGAGTCCCACGTCTGAGCGTCAGGTGGATCTCCAGACCGTCGACGCATTCCGGCAGCACGTGCAGCTGCAACGCATCGAAGCTTGGCAGACGTTCGAAAAGGCCACCCTGGTGGAAGAATCCGTGGATCTGTTCTCTGCGCGACAGGGATGCTCGGCGTTCTACTCACTCGATGGCGAGTACACAAGGTGTCTTCTCTCTATCCTACGAAATCCTCTGTTCTCTGTATCTCATCCAAGCAACTGTGCATGCTTTGTTGCCGGTTATTCGTGTGCAATCGACATGGCAGTTGATTTGCAAACAGAGGTCGAGGTCTGTCTCACGAAGATTTTCTGTCGACCATGTATTAAAAGAAAGGTCGATTTACATTGATACACGGTATAATAAACTTTCATTCGTTGAGAAGGTTTCCTTTAAAGCTTTGCATTTATTCCTCTCGGAGTTCTCAATCCTCTTTGTCATGCGGTTCCATGGAGCTGTCGGAAGGAATAGCACTATTTTTCCTTGCACTTCCCGACATTTTTCCCGTCCAGAAAACCCACACGCGAGAGTCAAATTGCGATCGTGACGGACGATAGAGATTTTCAAGCTCGCGCGTTACGCTGATCCACCTGTGTCCCGTCAATGTTACGATCGCGTCGACGCTCTGTAGAATTACTACCCCTTCGAGATCGATCGCGGCCTATTTGTCTTCGCGCTTTTGAAATTTCTAGGACCGCGGGCGGAACAGCTGGATGATATGTAAAAGTCGCTTGGAATTTACGTAGTCATTCCGATGCTCCTGACAGAATGTTTCTGCAACCAGAAATTACAAAGGAAAATCGCTAAAAACGATTCCGAGACTTTTAACTTAACTTTGCTAATACGATTGATATAATAGAAACAAAGTTAACACTGGAACTGAATTAAAATCAAAATTTGGGCGAAATAAGTTAAATTTTTACACAAGTAAAGGTATTATCGATAAAATGGAGCAGAATGTTTAGTACCATACCGTTTCTTTCGTCGCTATTTCCTTCAATTTCAATTTTTGTCTCCGATTTCCGGCGGTCGATCGAAAGAAAAACGGAAGCACAGATTAAGGGTCGACGATGGAATTTTCCAGATATTGGCACGCGAGGAGGTAGTCTAGCGAGCAGCAGAGGGTACCTGGAAATCACAGGAAACGGACAAAGCGCACTTCCGGGTAATCAAAGTCAACGGACAAGTCATACATCACCTCTTTACAGCAAGTACACGGATCAGTCGTTACTTTCGTTCTGCTCCAACGTGAGTACATCTGCTACTTTTCATCCAACCCCTTTCGTTCACAATTGATGCACCTAGGGGAGAAATAACGTTGAATACTCGTCAGAATTTCAATATTTCAATTTATAATTTCCAGTAATTTCCCTAGAAATTTTTACTTAATCGCACATAACAGATATTATTAAAGCCTAATAAAACTCGCTGTGCAATTTCGTAGAATATCATCCTTAATAGCGCCCATGTACCGCCAACTCGAAGCATCGATGTTCATTATGGCGTACAAGTAAAAAAACTTTGCCATTTTTGCTCGCATTATTGAAAGCAAGTAGTTCCTATTTATTACGGTGGTACATATTTTGCAACTTGCTCGCCTTCCGGTAATTACCATAATAACGAGAACCTTCTATTGTTATAAAAGCCTCGCCCACAACGTTCAACGAGACGCTCCCCTTTTCGTCGATGACCTTTTTAATTCTTCTAACGTCAACGTTGGGCGAATTAAATAATTTAGTATAATTTAAGGGGAGTTCTTTGTTATTGATCCAGGTTTCAGAAGCGACGCCATGCACGGCAGTAAACGTGGACAGAGTCCGCGAACATCATCGTTGGAGCGACTCCGAGTGCTGTCACCTTGCATACGAATTGCAAAATTTGAATCATGGTCCACCGTGAGATATCGTAAACTATCCACAAACCTCTAGTACAATAGTTGCACACCAAAGACGGAGCGCCATTTAATTATTTTTAAGACTGCGGTGATTCATTCGCCGCGACCAACAATTTACACAAACTATCGCGGAACTACGATCGGTATTTTCTCGTTTTTACTTTTATCCACCCTCTGTAACCCATTATAATTTTAAGATGACGTACTCATCGTGGATTAAAAATCGAGAACTATTTCTTAAAAAAAAATGGGTTCGAGATTCAAATTTTTCTCACGTCTGTTACATTAAAATGTATTTTCAAAGGGTTATAGAGGGTGAAGAAAAACGATTGCATTGTGCAGTTTAACAACAGTGATTCATAGAACACTCGATTAATTTAACGAATGTTCCGATCGGCTGGGCGCGGTTCCCTTTGCCTTCTATTCGGATAATCCCGATCGCATTCTTAGTAATTAAACGTCTGATACTAATTAGTCCGCATTAAATAGGTATTGCCGTGCGTCGTTCATCTCCTTTGTACGAATAATTAATTAATTGTGGCGTGTAAGCTGTACAGTTCTTGTAAATTACAAACAGATGGATGTTTCTATTATAGTTATATGTGTACGTGTGTGTGTGAGTGTGCAGACTAGGTGTCGAGACTAAGGCGAGTGCAATGAAACGAGGTGCAACCTTGCATCGCGTTTATGCTTCGATTGAAAATTTTCCACGGGCAACCAAACGTGTTGTTATCAATCAATTATCAATTTATTATCGACCATCCATTCGTGTAAATGTATCATCGCCGATATAAAACTCGTTGTTATTCTAATAACATTCAGCTGCTTTGGAGGAAAATTTAAATAATACTTTAAAATTTATTATTTTTATTACCGAAGTAGTGGTACGATGTAAACAAATTACGATTCTAAAAATATCGACCAAACCTGAAACACGAGACGTTTTTATAAACAATTCACTACAATTTGATATTTAATAATTGTTCTGAAATTTCAGTTTCGTGCGTCGTTTTGTGAAAAATGTTTTGCCCCGATTCGAAATGAAATAATTGCTTGGAAAACGTAGAAATTGTGCACGTTAATATTCCAATGTTAATTAAAATTTTCAAAAGCCTTTCCCTCCATTATTATCAATGGAGGAACGCGAACATTTCTGCGTCATCGATCGCGCGTGGAGATTTTTCATCGATCGTAATCCACAAAATACTTTGTCGTCAATTATATCGTGATTCAACATTATACAAAGTTACGAATTGATTTCCATTCGGTGGAAAAGTTGTAATATATTCCTCGTCGACAAGTTTCTTCGTTCCTTCGTAATTTATATTGTGTATTTTCATCGTTGCTAACGAACGGTTAATTTAGCGGAACAATTATTCAGATAGTACGCGACTTAAACATATCATCGTTGTGAAGGCGAACACACTAATTTGCAATTCTCATTGCAATTATTCTGGACTTTGCAATTTTAATTCCGTGCCTTGCTATTTACCATTCTACAGGTCATCAAACATGGTAAATGATTAATTCTTTAATGATCAATTTAGAAAACATTGAAAACCGTACTGAAATATTGTTCTCGTAATTTTAATATAATTTTATAAAATATTTTATCCGATACGATGCAAT
Source organism: Colletes gigas (assembly GCF_013123115.1). Taxonomy (NCBI): domain Eukaryota; kingdom Metazoa; phylum Arthropoda; class Insecta; order Hymenoptera; family Colletidae; genus Colletes; species Colletes gigas. The sequence goes on from NW_025106664.1 coordinate 307,456, forward strand.
TTTAATTAAATTGTACTTTGTTTAATTATTATTTCCACGACATTTTGCAACGTGCAAAACTCCGTTCGAATTTTTAATTAAGAGTATCCTGCCCCGATATTAATTTCACCTCTGAGTTCGTCACGAAAAACCGAATTCCGCTCAAAGAATTGCTCATCGTCAGTTCGATTAGGGGCACGGCGCTTTGACCTGTGAAAATAACAACTTTAGCAATTAAGTGTGTTTGTCGGAGAAAATTATGTGTGAACAAATATTTGATGTAAAATTTGATTATTAATACAGAATCACGTGTACGAAACGAATAATATAAAGAGAAAATGATTTCGAAAACCTGCCGTGTTAACATTCACGCTGAAACCTTCACACTTTTTCCAATCGATTTATTTACGTACCTAATCGTTTTACATGTTTGTACTAACTATAAGTGCATCATTATTACAATAGATCTACTTAAACGTAAGTATATACATTGTTGTCTATGGCATCATGTTTTTCTTCGTTTGCAGGATAAATTGCTGAGCAATAATAATAAAATGATACATCCATCGACGCGACAAATTCATAAATACTTAACAATCTGCGCACCATTTTATTTTATCGTTTAGCATCGTACAATTTCATCGTTTTGTTTCCTCGACACCGGGACCCTGCTAATTTTTATACGATTTTCTTTTTAATTGAACCGTGCAGACGAATAAACTACTTCTGAGAATCTTAATTATTACTCGTTGATTAGGTATCTCAGATATTCCAGAGTGTATCGTATTTGGACAGCTTACATTTAAAACAGCGGCTTCGATCGTTGACTCAGGATGGACGTTTCCGGTGGTTCGCTGAAACGTTCGAAATACAATGTTAACGATTGTATAACTACGAAAAGAACATTATCTCTAGAGAACTATCGTCGTAATTGTGGCAAATATCCCCGACATTTTACTTCCGGCGCAATTGTTTAATTTTCTGAGAAAGACGGTCAATCGGAGATCGAAATAGAAATTCGGTCGAAAAGGAAAATATTCTCCTACTCTGACGAGAAATAATTTGTGTTTCGTTCCCCTGGGAAATTTCGGGAAGCCCTCTTACCATCCAGTGACATTTTCTGCGGCGTCGCATGCGTGGATCAAGTCGTTGAACGCGTTTCCTTCGCCGCAATTTTGCAATCGCGGTCGACCGTTCACGCAAACGTAATAATGCTGGCAATCGGTCGAGCTGCGATAGAATTCGGGGCTGCTCAAGAACGTGTCCCTCACTTCCGGGCACCGGAAGCCGAGAAAAGCTGCAAATTGTCGAAGGTTAATCGATCGATCGGGGTTTTCCCAAATTTCTCAAACTTCATCCCACTCTCCTCTGTTAAATATTTCAAAGGGAAGGGGGGGCGACAGAAATTCTTCCCCGCGGATTGCAAAGTGAAAAACTTCCGCTATCGGTGGAAATTTCATTTGGGTTACATCGTGGGAAAGTTTTTACCTTCTGCGTCGCAGTCGGGAACTTGATCGGGCCAATCGCAACGGTAACTTTCAGAATTGAAAGCCAACCCTTCTGGACAATCGAACACGTAACCCCTTCCGTCGGCACAGTTCATGAACTGACCGCAATGTTGTTGATCCCCGATCTTGAAATAGCCATACTGATGGGGACAGTCTTCTGTTGGCTGTGCTGGCTCTAAAGATTTTATTCGAAAAATAAGAATCATCATATGTGTCTTCGAAATTAGCTTGTAGATTGAACTCTATAGGACTATTATAAAACTCGGAGAACATAACCATAAATTACGTAATTCATTCCAGATTTGGGGCTTAAAAATTATGGGAAACGAGCAAATATTTTCACGTTAAATATTCGCCATCGAATGACCTCTGATAAATTCATTACCGATTCCCATTTACATATTTCACTGTACCACCATCGCGCTTTACAATGAAGAACGATGATATCGGTATCGATTGTGTAACATCGCAGATTGCGCAACCTATTCTTGACGAGGTCTGATGAATGTTCTCCAGAGTTCAATAAATTACTTTTCTCGGCACATTTATTAACGCAGCTATTCTTCAGATCGTTAAAATTCTTAGTTTGTAAACAAATTTGTTTACGAAACATCTGTCAGCTCATAAAAATCGTTGATTTGTTCGTTAAAATACCAATGGTTCAAGATCGACGATTATAGCTATCTCTTCGAAATCGATTACTGCGTGTTTCTGAGCGCGGAATATTATGAAATAAAACGTCTAAAGCAGGCACGTTAAACAAGCAGCTAGCTTACTGGAGCCGTCACGTCAAACACGCGGTCCGCTTGACCTATTTAATCATTTTTTATTTTTTTCATTTAGTACGCGATGTTCTATCACACGTTGCACCGCCTACGTTTCGGAGTACATGTTTGGACGAGGCATTAAAAACCAGAAAAATGAAAAGTCCTAATTAGAGGTGAAAAAGGTTGAGGCGTTAAAGAAAGGATGATAATTGAAAGATACTAACGGCGAGATGGCCTGCCAGTGCAGTCAACGTCTATGGGATAGCCGCAAGGATAGTTAAACCTGGCTTCTGGATTGAACAGCAGACCTTCGGGGCAGAACTTCTCCTCAGGGATTCCGTCGATGCACTCTATGTAGGCGTCGCAATGGCTAGGAACTGGGAACCGACCATTTTTCTCTGGGCAAGATACCTGCGAGGCTTGCTCCCTCCTCGAGGAACTCTGGTCTAATTGATTGCTTTGACCTGATCCGGTGAAACGTTGATAGGTACTCAAGGCTGCAACAAGAACAGAAAATTGATAAAGAATGTCCCAAAATTCACGCAAGATTTGAATTTTGTGCCATTTGTGCGGTAATGTGTTGGCAATGAAAAGAAAAAGACAGCGTGACAACTAACAGTTCGGGGTACACGAAAGAACAACGCGTTTTCATTGTTAAGTAATATTTTTAAAATAATGAGTAATTTCCTGGTCATGTAGTTTCTCGTTTTGGTGATCAGAATTGGCCATCATGCGATTTAACGCCGTTGGAATTTTGTTCTTTGGGGTTTTTTGAAATCTAAGATTTATGTCAACAAGCCCACAACCACCCACTCCTTAAAGAAGAAAATTGAGCGATGTATCAATAAAATTTAGTCACATTTATGCAAAATGGTCGTGGAAAATTTCGACAAAGGAGTGCGTATGTGCCAGTGAAGCCATCGATATGCTATTCCATACATAATGCTCTACAGTATATACTTCATGAATCAATAAAAAATTTACAATTTTTAATGAAAAACCTGTGTTTTCTATCAAAATTACTTCCTGCGTATATTTTGGGACACCCTTCATTAATAAACACAGTCCAAGTTCATCACACTTACGAAAATTAAAGATTTCTATCTTCGTATTAAAACACGAGCATTTATGAAGTGTAAGTTTCGTGAGTGCTCATTTTGTGTGTATTGTATTCTGTATAATTTCTGGTGTGAATGTTATATGTGAGAGTCCAATCTAAAGATGAAAGTGTGAATATTACGTTGTGAAGTTACAGTTACAGTCAGTAGAAAAGAGATTGAAGAAGAAGTATCGTACAGAGTGAGAAGAGAGTATATCACGAATTATCATTTTTGTATTACCGTTTATACTTTATTTTTATTAAATTGCTGTGTCTGTGCTCTAAAGAAAAATCATATTTCGTCCAAAAATATGGCGACTATAACAAATGTCTGTCTCCGTTATTGGGGAACTTTGAACCATCGGATGGGGAAGTCTGTTTTGTAACGGATTGCGTAAAGCTGGCGGATGATCTCGGGGCCCGTAGGCATCCACGACTTCCGGAAACTGGGGACCGTTTCGCGGACGTCCATTCGGGCCCAGTGACCAGACGCGTTTCGTAAGGACGTCTATGCTAATGCGACGCCTTCGCGGAGGTCAAATCGCATCGTCGAACTTTCTCCCGCGGTTTTCGGTGTGAGCGTGAGCGTCCGGACGCTCCACGGACCGGTTTCGTCTTCAAGGTGTTGCATTATGCAACCGACGGACGTTTTCCAATCGCAAAATACACCTGTGCCGCGGACGATTCGTCAACGGGAACCTTGGTCCTCCAAAAAATGCAAATCAACGTGGACGAAAGACGAATCGGACGCAACGAGTAGCCGGATACTCTACGAATACGATCATCTTTGCTATACTTTGTCTGGAAACTAAATTATTTAAAGGATGGGAAGGCTCACCCTGAAAAACTCTACTAATCAATGGCTAATTGTAATGCTGTGAATGCTTAACGCAAAGTGCGACTCGAATGTCCAGAGAAACGAGACTCTTATTGCAACAAATAGCGTGGTATGCCACAAAATTAACACTTGGATCGACAAAAGGCACGATCCATACAGACGAAAATAGGAGGGTTTGTTAAAATTCAGTGCGCGTTGCACAATGCCTGCACCATTGAAATATTCAGCATTATCGGTGCTGCTACTGCGTCACATCCATACGATGAAAACAATTGTCGCACAGAAAACTTCGGTCTATTTCTTCCGATGACGAGTAACCAGACGTCTTTCGTACACGTTTCGACAACGAACAGAATTTATTTTCAACCTGTAGTCTCAACTGTAACATTGCAATGGCTAAAAACCGTGCAACGAACATGAACACGTTTAGATGTGAACCTTAGGAGCGTAGAAGCCCATGGAACTTGTTATCTACTCAACCAAACACGTCAGTCAGCGAAAAGATGATCAAGGGAGACGTCGAAAATAAATCAGAAGGATATCGATGACACTTTGAAATTTATTTGTTTGGAATGCACATAAATTGACTCGTTATTCCATCTTCACCAGCGAAGGTTTCGCAAAGTCGCGTTTCTCTTTCTGGAAGATACAATCACCGGCAGATTCATGGATTTACTCACAGTTTGCGACCGCGATCACGCCGCAGGCGATCACCAGACGAACGATCGTTTTTGAAGTCATCTTCGAGCTCTTGCTGTCCCGATCCCGAAACCAGCACTAAAGTGTCGTCTCCTCTTCCTCGCGAGCTTTTATCATCTACGACCGGGCGCGAGGAGAGGAGAGACCACCCACCACCGCACCTTCGAGCACGATTCCACTGATGATTTTGCTTCTTCGAAAAGGAGGGGAGTGTTTGGACCCATTGATATCTCAATTCTCTTTCTTATTCACTTAATTCATGCCATTCCATGGCTCACATCGTTAATTCTTCAATCTTCGTTAAAATTTCCTTCATTTTTCAGAGTAAAATTAATTTTGCAGTTTCTATAATTCTGTTTCTTTAGTTATTTTCAATCAATGGTGAATTTAAGCTGTTTTTATCGAACAGTCCAAGCCTCGTCAGGAATCGTCCAAGCGGAAAACTGGAGATTTCGATGCCTGGGTCGCGAGTACATCTGAATTTAATTCTGACTTCTTTCAGGGAACGAAACTTGTAAAATTGTGAATAAAATACGTAAACCCTATCTGTAATAAAATATTAAATACCCTTAGTCATAGAATATTTCTATTTTTCATACTGCGATTTGAACAAGTTTTGAAACATTTCTAGAAATATTAGACTAATATGTCAATTAAACTGTATTTATTATACGCTACCAGTATAAAATAACAGATGAACAATGAAAATGGAAGATAATCGAGGGAGAGGTTTAGCAGCTCTCGCGGTACTGGAAACTTGCGGAAGAGAGGATATCTGGAGCGAAAGAATCTGCGTGATTGAAGAGAAATGGCGGGATGATGCAGTAATTGCGCAATATTGAACGAAAGTTCCGCGATTAGTAATGAAACGAGCCTCGGGGCATCCCAGGGACCAGAGCCTTGACATTTTCTTCGTTTCTTTCTGCGCGTCGAACGTTCGCGGACCTTTTCTCCGCGCGACAGAAGAAAAAGATCGCCATTCGTCGTCTCATCCTCTTTTACGGTCGATGACCACAACCGAGGGAAATCGATTTCAATTCGATTGCGCACTATTTCTATATTTCCACTTACCAACCAGTACTGTACTACTAATTGCAGAGAATTCGATGGATGCAGGAATTTCCTGCGATAGTTTTTTGCGTTATCGTCTAGGAAGGAGCTACAGATTGATCCACGTTCTGGAATCAGTAATAGTTACATTACGCGTTTGAAATTCTTGTAGAAGAACTTCACGAGAATGTAAATCTGCCTTGGGACGTAGTGGGGATTCTATTTTATCGGTCCAGCGACGTTTCCAACGAGGATCGTCGCATAAAATCCATCTCTTATCCCCAATTACTAAGTGCTTTAGGGAAGATTTGTTTTTTATTGCGTAGGGGGAAAGATATGTTCGAGGGGATTCCATTATGTTACGTGGAATGGAACCAATACTCTGATAACAAACAACGATTATAAATGACTGGAAAATTTTTGTCAATGAAGTGAAAACCCCACTTAAACGCCTAATGCATTTATTGTGTTCGTTCGAATCATTGAAATTCTTTTAGAAAATAAGATTGTTAAATCTATTTTGAGGGTTTTATTTTGTGTCTAAATCCATTATCGATTTTAATCGAGGAAAAACGAAGAATACTTTCGAACGTTATAAAATTGACGACCAAACCGGGGAAGTAATGGCAATTTGTTTCCGGTCGAAATTGCAAGCTATAAAGCTTTTCCTCTGATTCGTTCCTCAAAATTGCTTTGGAACAGTCCTTTGTGTCATGTCCCGTCGATTCGATAACGTCAAATTGAATTTCGTTTACGACTAATTGTTATTAGTATCGCTATCCGCATCTTAACGATCGAGTTACAGAATTTACGTTCGCATAAAATCAAATTCCACAACGAAATCGATACTGTTGCGAGCGTATTATAATTATGAATTCGTTTGTTTGAAAACCACGTTCTTCAAATTGACGTTTGGAATAATCCCTGATCAAGCGTTCGACTTCGAATAAAAGGCTCGGAGGTTAGTTTCTGAATAATCACTTTTATTTTTGATCCTTATCAATATTAAACAACGTAGTTACGTAAGGGTATATATATTACATGGAAAATTCTGTCCTTCTGGTGCGCATATATCTTTCCAACACGCGATTTTCCCGAGAGAAGAAAACGAAACATAAAATGTACACCGATCACTTGCATTCTCTCTTGCATTCGATCCCTTTTACTCTGTTTCACGCTCATTTCCTTCACTCTTCTTCTTCACCCCTCGACACTCGACTAATTTCTTTCATTCAAGATTCCCGAATCGAAGAAACTAAAATAAATCCGTCTGAACGTGGAATCTAAATCTGAACAAATTTTAAATTACAAAGAAACCTAAATAGAAAACATAGAAACCGAATGGAAGGTACGATTAAAATATGTTACTGTTCGATCGAATAAACGTTAGGATAATAAATCTTTATGCAGAGATTCAAATAAAATTTGTCCAATCTAAACCAAAAAATCTGTTCAAATTTCGCGACGCTTCGTCGCTTCTCTAAAAAGTTTCTTCGATCGAAATCTTGGCCGAAGAGTCCACGAATCGCTAGGAAGATTTAAGAACGTTACATTCGACGAGTTTTCTTCTTTTCAGCGCCATTCAGATTTCTCTAGTCGATGTCTTTGCGACGGAAATTCGATCGGAGTCTGGAAGAATAAATACAGCGATTCGAAAAGAAGAACTATTTCTACGCTTCCCGGAAGTTTCTAAGTAACACGAACTCGAAAAGAAAGCTATATATTTCCACGCATAGTCATCGATTTCAAGAAAATTTCCCGACGATACTCCTAGTTTTAATTTACCGTCGCACTGGCAAACGAAACGCACACACACGTACACGATAACATCGAATCGGTGGAACGAAACGGAGCTACAACAATTTTATACATCGATTACACTTCATCAAACGCAATTGGGGCGGGAAACATCGTCTAATTTTTACAGTTAAAAGTGTCGAAGGGTTAAGATCATGTCACATCACGCCCGTTACGGTCTACCGAGTAAGAGTATCCTCCGCTTCCGTCGGAAGTACGACAATCAGAAGCTGTAGGACGACTCGCCGTCGCGATCCCTTTGATCTCGAGTCGATTCGAAATCGATCGGTCTCGAAGAAGGGACCCCAATGGTGTTGTTCGTCGCTTCGAGGAAGAAACAGGTCGTAAAACGAGATGAAACGTTTCTTCCTCGCGTGAAGGTAGCCATCGTGACGCACAATTGCTCGGGGCAAACGAGAAAAAGATGTCGGACGTCCTCAGGCGAGCGATACGATCCCTTTCCTCGCGTCCTCTCGCTCGCCACTCTCGTTGGAAGATTATCGTCGCTGTAATTTGCGCCCACGAACCCCCGTGATCATCAAACAGTTTCGGGAGCAAGTTACAGCGACATTGAAGTACGTGTATTTTGGTACATGACGCTGGATGAACCGAGAAAAATGGGACGATAGGATTTTGTTTTTTTTTTATTGATGCCATGATCGCCAGTTTTTTTTAGGAGACCGGCGTGTAAGATATGTTTGTCGACAATAAAATCGTAAAATAGTCGTCGTTTTGGAGGTGTACTTGCTGTTTCTTAATGAAAGTTGTGTTACCCTAGAGTTTCGGTTGTTCTTTGGATAAAATTGCAGCTCCTTCTGCTGAAGAAAGCGATTCGTTTTGATCGCAAGAATCGAAGGACGATGAGAGATGAAGCGAAGAGGCAATAGAGGATTCCAGGATTAGAGGAATGAAACGATAAGTTTCTAACGTCCGAGGTCGTGGATCTAGCACGCGTAGACCAAGGGTCGAGAATAGTGAAAAGATAAGTTAGCACCATTAGTGGTCGAGGAAATAGTGCGAAAATATATAGGTTCGGTAGAACGGCGAGTATCAAGGAAGATAACGAGTGAAGCATCCACTCTACAGATAGTTTCCTCTTCTCTAGTAACTTTCTTTCAGCGTGTTTGTGTTTGTGAGAAAGGTGTTCGAGGTTCATCCTGCAGCCACGCATTGCAATAGGCCATTTCCTCCTATCTAAGAATTTGAAATACTAACTAAAAAAGCAAAAAGCAAAGTGCCGCGTCGAGATTCCGCTTTTCGGTCGCCATTTAATTCGATATGTTACCTCGAAAGAGGCTTCACAGACTTCTTTGCCAAGAAACAACGGAAAATCCTTAAGAGCCTATCACTATTCCCGCGAGAAGACCAATTCGTGAATAAATTCTTTGAATATCGTTAAATAATTCCTCAAGGGATTCTCGGAGTCCTAGGGAACTGATAAATTATCCCTAGAATGTCCCTACAAGTAGAAGAAGGTACGTATGTATCGAAAATTCGTGATTGATTAGTTTCTTGGCTCAAAAAAGTCTAGAGGTTTTCTCTAGATCGTTTGGGCATTGAACTGAATCTACAGGCACTGTTCTTTCACAGAATGGTCTAAAAACTGATCGTTAGACGTTAAAATTTGAAAAGGTATCGCTGAAATTTTCGATATGTTAGCCATTGCTTCAGCGATACTTTAGGTGTTTCTGTATCTTCCTGATAAAGAATTCTCCATTCTTTTTATCTTCATCCTAGCGACACGAATTATCCAAATAATTTTTAAATTAATTGTCGATAATAACAACGAAATTTCTTCATTTTGCGGAACTCTATGCGCGACGACGTTACAGGAGTTGGGATTAAAAACCGAAAACCCTAAGACAGCAGCCTCGATCATAGATCGATCGACCTCCGGTCGGGCTTGACAGATCGTCCCGCATAAAAAGTATCTCGTCATACATATGTATAATACATACATGTATATAATATATATAATATATGTATATATATATATATTAGAAAATTTTAACAGACGCGTTAATACTTAAAGATAAATATATAGATCAATCTCGAGCATTCTCTCGTTACATTCTCGCTACAGTCTCACGGATGCCATCCCTGCAAAAGGTGCAGACTGATATGTGAAATAGATCACCGATCGATATGTAGATTCGAGAATAGAATAAACGGAGAGACGTAAAGTGCACGGGCTGCCCCCGTAAGCTGTCGTATCTGTCACCATTTACCAATTCTTTCGTCTGTTTCCTTCCTCCATTCTTTCCATTTAATTTATAATGTTTCCTTCATTCTCACCGACCATTTCCTGTTCACTTTTTCTTTCGAAACAGTCGCGCCTTCGATAGCAAGGGATAGTAAAACGACGATATAACATCGATATGTGAATGATTAGAGGAAAATAGGGAAGATTCTGTTCGTTGGGTTTCTAATTTGTTTAGAGTCCGAAGGAATCGACGAAACAAGCATCTATAGGTCAGCGATTCGTAGCAAGTATATATCGATTACGAATGTAGCGAACAAATAATTTGGATTTAGTAACGGAATTATGAATAATATTGAAAATCAATTCGATAACTTTGTACTCGTTACTTACGCAAAAGACAAATCAATTATTTAGTATAAATCATACAAATTACTTCAAAGAAAGGTTTGCGTTCAATTTTACCCAATGTAAATGAAAGATGCCTATTCGACGGATCGAAGATTCGTAAAATTGACTAGAATGAGGAAAACCAGTTCCCCGTGCGCCATATTGTTCAAGAACAATGCAGAGGAGTATGGACAATAAATTTCAAAATAATAGTAGTACAAAGGGGGCAGGTTTGGAATGTGAAGGATCCGTGTAAGGACAGAGTTGAGATTTCTGCAGTCATCTCTTGCTGGTACCGCCCTTACAGCGCGCGAAACAATGGAAAACGAGACATTTCTAATCGCGTTCAAGCAGGGGCCGCAAAAACCCCTAAGCGATTCTAAGAAAGAACCGATGAAACGACCAATGGGGAGAAACGATCTTAATTTTCGTAATCGTTAATCGAGGTAAGACGCACGCAAGTATACAGCTAAGCTTAGGTTTAGGATTACAATACGTTAACGCTAAGCTTCCTTCTTACGGGAAAGACTAGATTTAGGCAAGATCAATATAATTTTTTTTGTTTCAAGTATCTTTTTTTGTTGTTTTTGGATGATTTTCTATTCTTCGTTTCCTAACGACACGCGCGTCCTCGCACTCCTCGACTCAGGAACGAATTATTTTCTGTTGTCGCCTCTCTCATTCTTACTTTCTCTCAATCTCTCTCTCTCTCACCCTCTCATACTCGTTCATTCTCTCTCTCTCTCTCTCTCTCTCTCTCTCTCGACTAGCGGTACGTTTAAACTTATATCTTAGCAGTTAAAATGCTCTTTTGGAAAACACAAGTTTCGCCTTATGCTAGGAATGATAATGATCTCGTCGCTCATCGTCCCCCCTTTAGCGTCTTCCTTTACGTCATCCGCCGTTCTGTACTTCCGTCACCGACAGCTCTGCCTCGTCAACGACGATTACTCCCGTGTTTTTTCTTTATACAACTAGGATAATAAATATTGCCGCGGAAAATTATTAGCTACATTCGTCCCGAAAAAACAGTAGTCAACAAGTTCACCCCCGGTCAGGAGACCCGCGGCCACGCCATTATTATTATTTTTTTTTCTTTTTTTTGTTATTCTTTAGCTGTTCAGGAGGGGTGCAGGTTCAAGCGATCTTCGATCAAGGAGCGTCGATCGGGCGACGATCGATCGGGGTCGATTGGAAATTGACGTTCTTCGTCGCGGAGAAGCGAGATCGGTCAGGGAAGCTCGGAATTTCGAAGCAGCGCCGCCCGATCGATCGTCGATCTCTGGCTCGATCTTCTACGGATACGGGATCGTTCTCGAGTCCCTAAGAAACGCAGAGCGCCTTACGAGGAATCTCTTCGAGACTTCTCCGTCCTACGTTTTCTAAAAGAAAGTAAATCCCTTTGGAAATAGTGCCAGGTTGGTCACTCTAGCCGAAGAAACGTCTAAATGAAACGAAAACTCTGGAAGAGTGACGTCTTTCGAGATTCCATCGTCAGTTTCGAATGGTTCGGGTGAAATTTATTCGCGAATAACGAATACGTATTTCAGATCTATTCGCAAGCTAACTTTTTGTCTGCTCTTCACTAGCCTGAATATCGATTTAATGAATCTATCAGTGTGTTTGTTAGTGAAATTATTAGGGTGGTCCATAAGTTCGTTTTCATTTTATGTGGAGTGATTATAACGTTTGCTTATTGTACATCCTTTAGGAGCTTCTGTTTTCTCTTTTTTGAAGATTAACAAAAATCAAATATCAGCAGCAGAGACTGCTTGGAATATTCACGAAGAATGTTGCTGACAGAGCAGCAGATAAATTCTTACGATTCTCCGTGGGTAATTTTGCCTATAAATGACGAGTTGCATGGAAGCTTTGCTTTGCAACGACTGACGGACAATCAACCTATGAATTAGTCCAAGTACATTGCTCCGCCATTTAATAACAGTTGAAAAACTGAAGAATATATACACGAATATATGGACCGGTTTGCAAATGGATCCAAAATCTTCGTTATTCGTGGATAAAATTTTGAAAACCAAAGAAAAATTCTCTTTGGAACTATGAGTCTCTTTGATCTGAAGGATCGAGCAATCCATAAACGGTAGGAGACGCCGGATACCGTCGCCGATGAAATAAAAATCGTTGAAGGGGTCGTTCGAAGGAGCAACGCAGGTGCTTCGATCGCGATCCAGAGGCCAGGGCCCACCGCGAGCTCCGTAAGGGTCGTTTATTCGCCGGTGAACATTCGATGCCTGTCAGGCTTGCGTAATAATTTATCTTATATCTTCAAATATATATATTTGTGTCGGTTTTGTTCGACGCTCAGTCGTCCCAGGTGGGGAAGTTCCCCTGGTCGACGAAGAGGGGCTGCCCGGCGGTCGTGGTGGTCGCCCTTTGGCTCGGTGTCCCGCCGAAATTCGTGCTGCCGAAAACCGGCTGACCGAACGCGTCCAGCTGCTGGCCCTCATAGATGCTGCGATCGGTCGTCGAGTACGACGACGGATGCTGCGTCTGTTGCTGCTTATGCGTGTCCGTCACCGTCAGCTCGATATTTCCGGCCGTCACTGTCTCTTCCTGGTTCTCCGACGCGCTCGCCTCCTCGAGGCTGCTGTGCTTGATACCGTAGTAGAAGTACATGATGAAGCCTGCAACCAAAGCACTCTGGTTCAGGGATCTGGCCAGGGACCCTAACTGGGTTACATTCCTTGCTGTTTTAACCTCTTAGGCACGGCTGTTTCTCTGTACGGCAGAGTGTTGAAAATAAGCATTGCATACATGTATTTTTAATGAAAATTTGTATCCATTGGGGCAGTCCCCTCCCTTGCAAAGGTCAGTACTACCTGAGGAGGACACTCGTTTGTTTCTCAAGCTCAGTTAGCAGAAAACCGTCGAGCTAAGAACAACATTTTCGTTTTGTAAAACTACATTACTGAAACGTGTGACAGACAATGCTGTACGCGAGTACATTGGAATGAAGTTTTTTATGTTAAATTGTCAAACAGTACCGAATAACTGTCGCTATATTAACCCTTTGCACTCCTATGTCGAGTGTGATTCGACGTAAATTTTTATCTCAGGAGCTCCTTTGTCAAGTACCACTCGACATGTTTTCAAGTCCAAACCAAAGAGATATCGTACACTTCAGAATTACATAACACAACAACAGTGTAAATAAAACAGATATTTTAACAGGTAAATTTCAAATAAAACACTTAAAGGCGTTGGAAGCTGCTGGTAACAAAATTGAAATATAATTCGGAGTGCAAAGGGTTAAGAACAAATGGTATGTTTATTTAAATGGAAAGCAACAATTCATACCTGACACTGGCGTATCGAAATCAAAGACTGTATATTCTGTCTGTTTATTGTTAATACTGTTATAAAACGTTGTGAAGGCAAAAAGAGTGTGAAACGAAACATATGAAAACAGTAAGCGATTGAGCCACTATAGTGGCGCATCGTGCTTAAGAGGTTAAGGGAGGAAACCACTGTGACAAATTCAAAGAATCGAAATTTTCTTTTTTTGTCTTTTTTCAATACTTGGGGGTTTTAAGAATGAGCCCCTAGAATATTAAAGTAAAATTCGCAAAACTGACAAAATTACAAAGGATATGGTAGATGTAGAAGATGTAGACTTTACTTCGGGACATTCGTTTGAAATTCTTTTATTATTAATGAGAAGTGTTTTGATCGAAATAACTATGTGAATCAAGAGTCTAGTGCGATAAGTGTTATATGGGATAAGTTACTCTCAAAAAATTCTTGAAAATTGCTTTTATTTCAGCCGTCACAGTGGTTTTCCCCCTTTAAATACGAAAGAATAAGAAGAGGGCTGCAAAGGCCAAAGGGTAGGCACTAATTAGCTGGGATTCCTTTTACCAAGTATCATCCACACGGTGAATCTGACGAGGGTCAGAATGCTCAGCTTGAAGATGAGGTATATGTTCACGGTGACAGCAATCGCAGGGACGAATGGCAGTCCTGGAGTCATGAACATCATGCTGTTCCTGCAAGAGTTTCAAGTTCGAGGATACGTTCGCAAACTTAGAGAATAAAAATCGTCGACGCACCTGTTTTGCGGCTTTCTGCTAATGGCGAGTAGCACTCCGATTATGGCGAAGAGGAAGAGGAACATTAATAACGTGGTGAACGTACCCATGTTCCCTGAAACATCGCATTTGCTTAACGCTAAACCTACTACAATCGGTCAAATGACCGTTTTTTACATTTCGTTTAGAATTTCTAACGTACAATGTTATTTTAGCGCCATTTAACTTTACGTCTCTTCTTATAGTATACGTACAATTTTTCAATATTCACTTCTATTTTTATTGTTTGTTTTCTATAAAAAATATGTTGTCTGTCTTGCCTATCACGACCGGTCATTTGACCTCTTGAACAATTTACATTTTTTTATAAAAAAAAGCGGATAAAATTTAGTATCAAATTCTTCTTAGCTTCCGATGTAAATAGGAAATATACAGGGTGCCCAACCACCCCTGGGAAAACATTTAATGGGAGATTTTAGAGATCACTGTCAAGAAAAAAATTCGAGTAGGTGGACAAATTTGTCAACAATATTAAAAAATTTCAAAATGGAAAATTATGGAAAATTACTGGAAAAATTATTTTTAGTTGCAGGATATCTTACGAATAAACATCAAAACACAACTTTCAATACATATAAAATTCGAAAGACTGGTCATTTGACCGATCTTGGTAGGGATGGGTATACATGAAGTATCGATAGGTTTAATGTTAATATATCGTAAC
The DNA here is from genome assembly GCF_013123115.1 of Colletes gigas. Taxonomy (NCBI): domain Eukaryota; kingdom Metazoa; phylum Arthropoda; class Insecta; order Hymenoptera; family Colletidae; genus Colletes; species Colletes gigas. Next base: position 322,556 of record NW_025106664.1, read on the forward strand.
TATAGTCAGCAGTATTTGAATACTTTATGTTACTTGTGTGTCCATTTTAATTATAAATATGTTAAAACAAAGTTAAACAGTGCAGTAGCTTACCCATGCCGCAAACGATAATCAGATCAAAGATCAGGATCAGCAGGTAAAGTATCCCGACTAGCTTCATAACGTAGCGTCCCGACGCTTCCGTCGCGGGGCCTCGATCCACCCAAGGGAAAATAGCAGGACAAAGGTACTGTGCTGCCTGTAATACACGTCATTATGCAATTGACTTTCATACAATTCTACGCGCGAGAAAAATTTTGTAACGAATATACACCCACGAGAACTTGCTACATCAACGTTTGAACAAAATTGACGTGTTTAAAAAAGAACAAATCAGAGGAAAATCCATGCAAACGACGCCGTGATTTCGTAATAACCCAGTCGCCCAGCATGTGTAGAATCTGGAACACCGTTTCCCGCGGCACGGAGTTAATTTACACAAAAATTAGGTCGCAATTAGGGGATTATAGTCCCGGCAAATTATGTTACCCGTGAGCTTTTTTTTTTTAAAAAAAAGAGACGACTAATGAAAAATTGTTTACAGTTTCGAAACAGGAGCTCTCCCTGTATTTATACTTAAATTAATAAAATTGCATTTATTTATATATTTACAATATTTCCAGACATTCTTACCAAAATTCTAGTATTTCGGTATGGCTAGGTGGAGAATTTTTTTTTTAATTTTTTTTACTCTGTGCTTACCTGAAGACGGCGTTGAAGGTAATTCAATGGCGGTCCAATTATCGGCGTGGTTCCCGGATACTGATGCGCACTTCCGCAACTGGATGCAGCCGCAGCTGCGTGCACACTGCCGTAGAATTTATTCTCGGTTCTATCGCTAACCAGATACTGGTCGTCCTTACCCAATCCCACTTCGTCCTCCTCAGCCCCGTAGGTGTCGTCCGAGTCTGGCGAAGAGCTGTTGCATCTTCTCACTCGTCTCACCTGGAACCGGGCGCATAATCAGCGAGAAATTAACAATTAATCAGCAACTACGATTGTCTCGGAATCTACGAGCACACAAACTGATAGAACATGTATTTGAGGGGGTCTTCTACTGTAAACCGCCAAAAAATTCAATTGCTTATTTGCATTTTCTTAAAGGATATAGTCTTAGAAATATGTGTGCAAAAGCATATCACCTAACTCCTAAAATTAACCAAGGTATACGTATTGCTCTGATCCTTCTGTTTAAATGTTGTCTTTTCTGAATTGGCTTCCTTGATATCTCAAGATCTACTCGACCGATTTCGTTCAAATTTGGTGTGTACCTTCAGAACATATGTCACTATAGCTTGTACTACAATGAAGTCAAAATCATTACTCTTTCTATTTTTTCTTTTTTTTTTAGCCTGCTGAAGTTAAAAACAAGAGAAAAATCGATATTTCAAATTCAAATTGCTGCCAATTTTTAATTATCAATTTTTTTCTGTCCTTTTAGTACCTATAGTATCCTAATTAAGAATCTTTTTTATTTTTTTAACTTAGACAAACAGAAGGGTTGAAATCATGGAAGCCATTAGAACACTTTTACGAGGCTCTGTACTGCCACTAATTTTGACTATTTCTCATTGTAAAAATTTGTAACGCTGATGCAAGAAGTTGCATAGTTTCTGTATAAAAAAATACGAAAGAGAAACAACGAGGTTCGCGGAATGAGATCCAACCAAATGGAACAGGAGTTGCAAAAAGTAGTTTTCTATTCTCTTGAAAGAATTTTCTCAGATTTCTTTGGCCCCCGATCGCCAGTGAACGTCTTTGTGAAAATCACCATGATACGTTGGCCATTGTTCGCCGCAGCGAGTTCCGATTGCGACGCCTGAACAGTGTTCAAAGCGGTGGTCAGCTGATCCGGTCGAAGCTCCTTCCCGTAAGTCACCTGGCCGTTTCCCTGAGTTTCTTTTGTCGGGGTTCGACAAGGAGTCTTCAAGCTCTGTGGCAGAAGCTCCACCAGGTTCGTGGTGTGCGGCTGGTAGCGTAGAATCAGCACGCAGGTGGACACCAGAGTGTAGGCCAGCAGGGTACCTAGAATTGGGCGCAATTAGCTCGAGAACACCTAGCTACTGTAATTCAGAAGATATTTAAACAAAAAATCATCGAATCCAAACAATGAGAACGCGTCGAAAGAAGCTCACCGATGGACATCATTTCCACCAAGACTTCCAGCTGGATCAGTAGGGCGGCTACGGCTGCACACAGACCGGAAGTCAGCGTCGCCAGGGCTGGAGTGCCTGTTGCTGGCCATACTTGGCTCAGACGCCTGAACAACCAAATGAATTATCCAATTAGCAACTGTTATATTTCATTTGAACACTAGAACTATCAAAGTGGTCGAAATGACCCATTGGTAATTTCTAATAAAAGTTGTAAAAAATTTACTGCAGTTTTCTAAAAGATAATGAATAAACATTTATTTCCATTGCACTATATATTTCTTCAAGTATCTATTGTTTTAATTTCTTTGGTACAAATAAATACACCATAATTGTTAGTAGTTTTATTGTTAAGATATTTTCGTGTGTGAAAATAATTTTCTTTCATTCAGAAAAAAGATATAAAATGTGTACATTGTCGGAGAAGAACATCGTTACCGAAATATAAGGCCGTCCTGAGCCATGGCGTAGACTATCCTAGGCATGGGGAACATGCTGCCGAACATGGAGACTGTCAATCCAGCCAGTGCACCAACCGCGACGATGTACTTGCATTTGTAGGCTCCGACCTGGCCGAACATCTCCACCAGAGCGGAATCCTGATCGACTTCATTGTACGGAACTGAAAAGAATCGATCTCTATTTTCTCGAGGACTTCGTTTTCATAAATTCTATCTGCACAGGAAACGGGGAATTTGCACGTTTCAACTTAATGTGATTAAAGTAGTTAATACAAGCTTGATGACGCAAAGATGAAGACCTCCACGATAGTCTCCAAGTGTAAGAAAGCGTTTATTTTTACTCGTTCCAAGTGATCGTGTGCTCGATAGGAGCACCTTGGCGTTATTTAGAAACATAATGGACCGTACAATGTCTGTGACGAGGGTAAGATGATCACTATGACGTCGAAAGGGTGACCAGGGACGCGTGAAGGAAGGTCAAGGACGGCCAAGGGCCTTTGAGACGTCAGACAACACAATTCAAGCGAAATAATCAATCGAAACGGTACCTATTAACCGCCGCTAATTAATTACACGTCGTCGACCGTTCGCAGTGTGAAACGCTGGCGGATAATCGCCGCTATACGACTTACTATGGCTTTGTTTCCGACTAATTTCGAAATTATCTTGCAAACTCGAAACATCTCCCGCAACGTCGTTAGCGTTGTTCCAAAATTTAAGCATGTTCGGTTTAATAAATGCTGCAACCGGGACTATTTAGCGAATTCTGTGCAGTTAATTCGGTTACAGTCCCATCGAGACTGTTGGATCGTTAAATTTGGAATCATGGCGGAAATCACGGATTTCCCGATATACACGTTCGATTCTCCTCGGATTCGAAAGAGAAATTCACGCCAATCTCTCAACGGCTTGTACTTGTTGAAACTTTCACACTTTCGAGTTAGTTCCGCTCCGGTTTCGACGTGAAATCTCGACATTTGCGAATCCTTTATCCGAAACAGCTGTCGAGAATTGCCTCGAGGAAAGAATCGACGTCGTAATTCTTCAAATTCTCAGTCGAGAAATAGCTCCTACGGGAGCCATAAGTTCTTCTATTTGAGATTTTACGGATAGCTTTTGGTTGCTTGCAAGGAGTTTAAGTCGAGCCAGTTGAGAATCGTGCTCGAGTTTGTTTACGTTGGAACGCCACTCACCAATCAGCGTCAACACCATACTGCTGGTGACGTAAGCGATGAGAATTATGATCAACGACGAGACTATCGCGAGGGGGATGCTCCTCTTGGGGTTGGTCGCCTCCTCGCCGGTGGTTGCTATTATGTCGAAGCCGATGAACGCGTAAAAACACGTCGCCGCACCGGTGAACACCTGGAACACACGGTATTTCATCGATTAGAATTTCCTTCCCCCCGTAGAACCGTGGCCTTGAACTGGGTGGCCATTTAACCATCGTGCTCGATACTGGGACAGAAAATAAATTTAATCAACAAATATTCTTCCTCGCGGTTTATTTAAAACCTCGACCTGCTGATTGAATTATCGCCCGTGGACAAATACGCTCTATTATCATCGAGATCCTTTTCGAGGAAATTAATAAGGCAAATTAGGAGGATCGAAGAACTCGCGAGAGGATGGAGAAATTGACAAATTGGATTTACGTTCCGACAAAGACCACGTCCCTCAAGTAAGAACCTCCTGAAACGGTCTACGTTCTAAATGCACTCCCGCCCTTTAATTTTTCAAGACTCCTTAACGCTGTTATGAATTCCTGATGCCCTCCGTTTCCAGCGGGCCGAAAGAGGAAAGCCTGAAGTGGAGGCTTAATGTAATATTTCAGAGAAGACTGCGGAACATCGCGAACTGCCTTCCTGTAAATGCGAAGAACAAGAGAGGAAAGTGAAAACAAAAGCGCGAACGCCGGAAGAGGATTAAAATAGATTACGGCCGTAGCATCGATGGGGGAACATCCGAGCAACTTCGAAATTTGCGGAAAAATAATTAAAATATGTCGGCGTGTAATAGAGAAAATTAAAATAACTCTCGAAATAAACGATATCCGTTAACGACGCTGAGGAAGAATTGGAAACGCGAACGCAAAGTGGAACACAGGTTTTACAATATGCTCGACGCGGCGAAGGGTCGTTAAAGTAGGTTTTAAACGAGTGTGAAATTAGCACGGGACAACTGAAATAGCTTCGACGCTCGTAGAAAAGAGTTGAACCAACTCTGACATCGGTTGACATGATTTAAAAACGCGAACGTTCGTGGAACGACTCCGCGTTAAATCCGACACCGGGGTGAAATATCTTTGAACTCCGTGGAAGGGGTTTAAAATATCTCCGACGGGCGTGGAATAGCAGCGATTTCAAAGAACCGACATGAAATTCATAAGGTACGGAATAATTAAAGTAACGCAAACGCCAGTGAAATCGCTAGCCGGAAAAATGCGAGCGTTAAGGGGTTGATCTAGATTAGTTTATCTATCGACCGAGCCGCGAGAGGCAATAAATAATATTTTATACGTACGAAATAACACGTTATTAAGAATCTTTAGCCCGCCAGCTGGACGAGTTTCTTCGTCTAATCCATTTAATAAGTAAATGTTCGATTAATATTTTCAGTGAAACGTTTGCACGTATAGAAGATTGAAGGATGCTCGAAACTTTCGAGCGGCAGTGTGTGCCGAGTATTAAAAAAAAAATATATATATATACATGTATATTCATAGCTTTTGTTCAAACGAGAGTCGAAGCAAACGAAAAGCTCGAGAACCATAAATCTAATTGACATCGCTGGCACGGAGCTGCTTGACGCCGGGTTCAAAAACGAGATAAAAAATACCATCGCGTTGAAATTTCAGTGGATCTGAAAGAGGCTCTCTCGAAAGCAAAAAGCTCGTGAATGTTGGAGGTCGCCGTGTGACCCTATAGTATTTCGTCCCTACGGTTCATGAATGCCTCTGCGTCCGCCGCCCACGCGCGAGTCAAACCGCAGTGAAATGAATTTGCTCGTCGAAGGTTGACGTGGCCGTCCAAATTGCTTTTTTTCGCGCGGAAAATCGTAACGGAAACAGCTGTTCGAACTACGAACTTCGCTTTCTGCTGCTTCGAACGGAATTCGAGCCAATGTCGATCTTCGACACGACTGAATTACGTCAACGGTAACACCTGCCGTCAGCGTCTGGAGCACCTGACTTTGACAATAATAACCGCAGGACTATCCACGGTGTACAGACAAGGTTCTTCTTCTGCGTAAAAGCTTTTAACCAAACAATTTGTTCCATAAATAATACAAGTTCCAAGAGAAAAATTTCAGAGGCGACATTTATAACGGCAGCACTCTCTGCTCGAAATTAACGCAACGGGATCTCGTAATTTTTGCGACCCTTGCTTTCAGGGAAGCGGAGTACAGAGTGTTCAGAGTCGGAAACAAGGGGTAGCTACCCTCAAAGGAACGAGATTCCACGAAGACGAGGAGAAAGTCGCCTAGAAAAGCCTCAGATTTCTTTGTGCTCTCCGTGAACTACTTCCACCCCTTGCTTTCAACCCCTTCTGGCTTGGTTACTTGACCTCTGATCGAACAGCGAAGCTTTATAATTCCGTCGAAGGAGAGGCTCTTTGTTAACTATCCGCCTGCGGAGCTGGGTCAATTTTTATCCATAGTGTTTTGTGTTAGGTAACTCGTCCAATAAGGAAGAAAGTTTATTGTCTCGTTTAAATGGAAAACGTTTACACCGTGGTTTAAGTGGATCGCGATCGAGGAATTGAACGTGTTCCAAATGCAATTCACGTTAATGTTAATTGTGATATTTATCGGTGAACTTTGACCTCCAGTTTTACAGTTTCAAATGCGGGGGATGCATCGTTGGGAAACGTGGTGCTCGTACGGATAAGGTCACTAAACATTCAAAACCTACGGGAAGCCCACGCAAGCCCCGTAAGGTCACACAATATACACGCATTAACTCTTTAATCTCGAGCCAGCAACTGCGGAGAGGGTTGATTACACTTTATAGTCGGGGCAGAATTTTAAAGAGATATTTCGGACGGAATTTTTCTAAGCCTGCGGTCCTCTTTATACGTTTATAATGAAACATAGTATCTTTTACATAGAGGAAAGGTCGGAGGTCTTGAATAGCGGATGCCAAGGAAAGAAATTAGAAGCAGTAAAGAGGTTGAAGGATAAATTTGTAAAATGATGTTCGCCATTCCATAGTGTCGTTGGTAAAGTGGAATTTTTTAATAAAAAGAATTATTATTCTTTGATACAAAATTATTGAACATTCGGCACTGATACATTTACTTAAAATTTAAAATATCGAATACAAAAAGCATACATATAATTCTTATCGTTGTCTGACAACAAATCAAACGATTCTACAACTTTAGTTCGGTGAAAATCGATGTAAGGAAGGTGTTGCAAAATTGACCTTGACCGACTTCACCGAGAGGACCGAAGAGAGAAACTTTGACCCTGGAAAAGTCGGTCAAGGTCAATTTTTCAACACCTTCGTCGTTATTCATCTTTATTAGCAACGATCGAGGGGATTTCTTGCAACGATTTCAGTGAATGAGATAAAAAAATTAAAAATGGAACGGTACAATACAAGGTTTTGGGGACAGTGATTTGGAAATGTAATAACAAATGCAGCTTAAGAAAATCGAGAAATAATTGGTTTCATAAAATTTATAGGACAGAAAAGTTAGAGTAAGATGGTAAAAATGGAGAACAGAAATTGATGATTAAAATGAGGTACAGGAGTTTCGAAAGCGGGAGCAAATATTGGTTCAGCAAAAACGACACTGCGTGGAATATGTAGTTGCAAACACAGTACACTGAAACATTTAGCGGAAAAGTGAAAAAAGAAATAATTGGATAAATTTCCAGGGAATAGTAGAGAATGGAAAGAATGTGAAAATAATGAAATGATTGAGAAGAACAGAGAGAATAGAAAAGGAAAGAATAAAGGTAAATGAAACCAGAGGTAGACATTTAACCTGTTAACCTGCCGTTTAAAAAATGGTTTCGCAACGGTTACGATAAATTAATTTGTCGCGACAAATTTAACAATTATTCCCGCATAGAAATTGCTTTAAACTCGATGCTACCGGGACACATTGAATTCCGGTAACTTCAAATTTCTAATCTATATTACTTCGAGTCACGGCACGAAAACAGGGTTGTTAAAAATGTAAGCACCGCGATCGTACCGAAACCTCGTTCAGGGAAATATTTATCGAACGTCGCCGATAAACACGCGACCAGAAACTGTGGATAGGTACGCGAAAGGTAAACTAGCATGCGAATAAATTACAAGAAGAGCAACGTTACCAGATTAAAAATTAACGAGGCACGAAACATTCTAGCGATATCGTGATGCGATCGTTCAGACGGGAAATTTGGGGTGAATCGTTCGAGGGTCGTACCGTACCACTTCTCGAATCAACTTTTATCGAGCAGTAAATCAAATCGAGCGCCAAACGATTGTTGTCATTCGTCGTATGAAAATTCTCCTTCTGCATTACGCCTCGATTAAATCATTAAACGGAGTTTTTAAGGTACTATCGATGGTTTCTTCGTGGGAACTGTAAAAATGCAAATCCTTTCGCCCAGCGTCTCGCTCTAATTCCACAATGTCGGCTCCACACGATTCTCGCGGAGCGCGGATTCCTGCGGAGCGTGAATTCGAATTCCCTTTCTCTGCCTACCCCTCCCCGCCCGCCCCCTCTGTCCACCTGATGCACTCGGTTTCGACGTTGAAGCCCATCCGGTGCAACAAGTTTGCCATTGTTCCGCGAACCCCGCAAACCGCGAGCAAAAAGCCATGCCAGAGGGTTGAATACAGAGAGACCGAGGAAAATGTCGGCCTCCTGAAACAGACATCCCCTGCTGAATGTCCGACAGACTACAGGAGTGTCGTCTTTTTAGATTCCCTTTAGACACGCTCGTTGCCATTTTCTTTTCCTTTTTTTATTCCCCGTTGAAAGCTCGTTTGTCGTCGGTATCAGGAGCGTACCTAAACTATTTGGCACCTGATCCTACCATGAGTCTTTCTACAACCCCTTGGCATACAATAACGACAAATTTTTGTCAAATTTCAAATGGATTTTAAATTTTAAGTGGATTATTGCGGGCCCTCCAAAACTAATAATTGTTTAATATATCTCCATTAGTTCATTATTTTTTAAATGCTTTGAGGGAAAGTTCTTTTCTATTTACCAATTTGATAAAAATAATTCACTTGAGATTGAAAGTCCACTTAAGGGTTAAAATCAACACATTTTTACATTCACGAGGTATTTGTAAATCTATTCTTTTTCGTGGCCATTTGTACGAACAAATTTAAACAAAATTGAATACGTTTGAAAAATTATTCGGGATTAAATCGTACATCAAGGGGTTAATTTATTTGTTCCTATTTTGTATCTTTGCCTCTTGAAAATTAGTAACGTATTTATTTTCTATTTCGGTTTAGCAAAGAGAAAAGTTACAAATAAACGGTGCTCAAAATCTCGACTTTCTGGGCTTTACTTCTGCAAACGATCAATGACCTCATAAAAATTCATCCCCCTTTGCATATTCATGCCCAATTGAAAGTAAAACTAGATTCTGTAGTAGATGGCTGAGCGTGGGATTATTTAACAATTTAAATTTGGGAATACATCTAACGCAAGAAGGAACAGATGCACACCCTCCATCCTCCACTTAGTACACACCGATGTATCCAACGTGATAATTTATTTTTAAAACTTTTAATTATCAAGCAGTACGGTCTCTGTTGAAGTATAATAAGCACCAGATTCTGGTCGGGCATGTGTCACAGGTGTTTATAGTCGAGTGCAGCAAGGATCAATAACTAATCAAACAAGTGGAATAGGGGACGATGGGTCGGACAAGTGGAAAATTAGGCTTAAATTGCAAACGCTGGACGCTTCTGTGGTACTTACACCGCTCCAGTCGTAGGGAAGGAAACCATTGTGCTCTTCCCAGTTGGCGCTGTCCACGTAGAACATTCCCGCCGCCATGATGAACACCCACACGGAGAGGTTGATGGCGTTTAACACGTTATTGAACACCAGGGATTTCTTCACGCCTGCAGCCATCAGCAACATCATCAGTATAGTGATGACGAAAGCGAGAAAGTCCGGCGGTCGACCTGGAGCATCAAAAAAACTGTTATGAACCTGGATTTTAGCTCGTTGCGACGCATATTTTAAACATTTATAATTTAGAATGCCTGCATGTCGAAGAGTAGAAATTTCAATCGATAGAAATACACAATTTTTGCGAAAACTTAAGTAGAAGCTTGCAACGTCGACGTCTACCCGCCACGGTCTCGAATTTTTCGAGCGAAACGTACGTTTCCCACGATCTTATAAATAAATGTAAATCGCAGTCGGAGGCAGAAAACGGAAGACGATTTACATCACTTCCTCTTCTTGATGGACCGGACGGAATTTTAATGGCGAAATCAGAAAGTCAAATATTTCTGAGACCGTTCTATTTTGTTAACGCGTTCATTCCAATGAACATTATTCCTGCAGCTTCATATTTTACCGTCTCAGACTTTTGTACAGGATATTCGCTACAGTCCATCTTTAATAATTTTCAATATTTGATTTTTTCTCACATAATTTGTCATTCGCAGAACATCTCAAAAATATAACCTCTCGTACCTTTAGGTCTTTAGGTCTTATTCATAGAACTGCTAGAGTTTTCAATGATACAAACACATTAACTTTACTGCACACTGGTTAGACCAATTTTGGAATATGGCTCTCGAATCTGGTCCCTGTACTACAATACCTACGTTCACGCCCTTGAAGGGCCACAATAGAAATTTTCACGCTTGACTGCTTATCATAGTGGTGATCCTATGCCTAGATATTCTCATAATTACCATAAATTTTACCCCACTTGAACACCGCAGAAAAGTAGCTGACTTACTCTTTGTTAACAGGGTACTTAATGTTCTGATCTCGTGTTTGAATATCGTTGAAATGTTTAGATTTAATGTTCCTTCCAGAATACTACATCGTTCTCAATTATTTCATATAGAACACTTTATGGCTTCTATAACCCTTATAATCTCCGATTTGATCGATGTGTTTAACCATTCAATTTTATCATTTAAACGTTCTTTACTTGGCATCTCCTTGTAATTATTCAGCCAGTCTCATACTTTATATCATTTAATTTTGTATCTCTGTTTATCTTTGTTATGTAACTATCTTCTATACTTGTGTCTCTTTCCGTATTAATGAGTATTTAATCCCGTGAATAAATAAATAAATAAATGAATAATCTTCGATGATTTAACAGATCTATCGTTTCAAACGAAAAGGTACACCATCGAGGACCCATCGAAACTTTTTCACGCACCCAATACGCGTCCCGTACCGCGACGAGCGCGTTAAAATGTAGGTCGATGAAGATTCGTCGTTCGTGCGGTATTCAACGTGCACGATAAAACGGCGCCGATAAATTCGGCGGGTCTTTGAAATCGAAAAGGGTGTCTCGTTAGCCGTTGAAAGCGAAAAAAAATTGGGTTTCGTTAATTAACGCAGCGCTACTCGACGATTTTCGATGGTATCGATTGGGACGGGCGTCAAAGGACCGGTTTTCAAATTTTAACGCCGCCAGGAAGAAAAATATTTCATAAAACGTCGCCACGCGCGGCTGGACCGTCCCGTCAAAAGATGAAAAACTATTTCGAAGATCCGACGCTCGTAAAATAATTTCCATCGCTCTCGTCCGCGTTGCTGATCCTATGAACAAACAATATCTGTTTTCATTCGTTAAATTTACCGTGCCCGTTAGGCTGGCGCTTGCTAAATACAACTACGGTTATGTTTATCGGGGCTAAATGGACAGCAGTCGCTAATCAGTTGAGCAAATGAAATTACCATAATTTTATTTGCAATGAAAAGCAATCGTTCCAAGCCATGGGACGTTACATAATTAAAAAATCACACTGGAAAACACGATTTCCTTTTGCCCCCGTCTTCGAGGGAGAATCGACGTAGCCCTTGAATCGTCTGAAATTAAATCTCGAATTTTAATTGACAGAGGGCCTAACTGCGTTAATTTCAGGGTTCGTGTACGTCGCAATTTACATCAGTCCTGAGGGGGCTAGGGAATCGTATCAAACGCCAGCTGTGTGTGACACGGTGCATTTTGGACGGTCGATCGAGCCCGTCTGGGTCAAGGAATCGCACGTTAACGGCTTAACCGTTCGCCTAACATCCGAGAGGAAGAACGACCAGCCACGTTTACTCTAAAAATACGTATCGCGCGGAGAGAAGAAGCTACGAGTGAAGGAATCGCGTTTAACGTCTGGCACATTGGTCGGGTCAACTGGTTTGACCCGGTGGTCCAGTTACTTGGCTCACGGGTCAGAGCAACTGGTTTGACACTGTAACCCAGTTGTTCGGTTCATTGATCAGGCTAACTGACCCGACCCTTGCGGTCCAATTATTTAGTTCGTGGATGGGAGCATCTGCGAATCGCGATCAACGCATCCCCATTGTAATTAAGAAAATTGATTCTAATTAGCTGTCTGATCATTCGGGTAACAGAGCACGATCATTCGACCAATCGAACTAGTCATAATGCTTCTAGATAGGAACAGAATCTCGTACAAGTTGACTACATATTGTAATATCTAGACTTTCTATGACACTATTTTTTTTTTAATTTATTTTAATAAGCGTCTCGATTATTTGCATCGACGTGATTGGAAAATATCCACTTTTAGGTGGACAAAATGAGGGTTAAACTGGAAGTCCTCGCCGATAAACGAGACGATTACGTGATTTCTGGGCAAGAAGCGTGCCGAGCGTGCGAATCTGCCCGCCGAAAGGGTTGAACCAACGACAAATAAGGGTGGTGAATGCGTTTCGACGGCCTCAATTTCCTTCGCCGCGTCGTTAATGGCAAATTACTTCCCGCACGTGTCCCTTTTATGGAACGACGCCCTCAAAAAGTACGATCGCCGGGCCAACGGAAAAATCAGATCGGACGAAATCAATTTCCACGTAAGAGATCCTTTTTTCTCTCTTATTTCCCGATCGATCGTCCGCGGTCGGACGTTTTATTTATTTCGCTGGCTCGACGGCTCGCCGAGCTCGGTTTTGCATCTATTTCTCGGATACGGATTTTATGGCCTTCCATTTCGCGGCCGTCTCGCGGTCTGCCACTGAAAAATGACGAGATCGCGTACTTTTGATGGATCCGTACCGTTTAACTTTGACATTTCTCCGCGCCTCTAACCACGTCTCTGTAGCTTTTCCCAGCGGTGCCTGATGATATTCGCATTTTTCGCCAACTTTCGAGGATTTCGTACGTCCTCGTTGAATCCGATTCGGTGAAAAACGAGAGGCATCGGATGGAATCGGGGACAGAATACACATTTTCGATAAGAAAGCAACGCGAGCACGGAAGACGGACGATTGCACGCGTGACAGAGGAATGGAAACGTCTGGCTTAGATGGAAGACGCGGGTCATCAGGCTGAGCGATGGATAACGGCATCAGCGAGGCTTTGTTGGTTCATCCCACGGAATTGGAAGTTTGTTTGCTCGTACAACACGGCTCCCCGATAATGCATCAGACTCGACTGATAGTCGAGGGATCGCAATCCGGGCGTTAGGGCACCCCGAACCTACGACTCGCAGGGATTACGCGTGTGTCGTTCGCGGAATCAGTTTTCGATGATGATGTGCCGCGCTCGAAACGATATTCCTCTCATTTCGGGTTCCGATTGGCTTCATCAGGGCGCGCTCGCGCGCTGAAAGTGAAACGGGACACGCGTCCGCGCTTGTGTCTCTTCGTACGCGTCGCGGATTATTGACCGCTCGTTTGAACGTAAAAACTGCCGATCGAGCCGCGGCTGATCGAATGAATAATCGTACGATCGTCCGTTCAATAGTAAAATCCATCAACGTAACGCGTCCGTCGATTCGCGTGACGGCAGTTTCGACGCAACAGATGGTCGGCGTTCTGGCCTGAAAAAAGATGGATGCGAAACGGTTTCGCGGAAAGTGCACCTCGAGGCGCCAAGAAACAGTCTCGAGTCGAAAACGAGTTACGAGCAGTCGAGTGAAAAGACTCCTCCAGAGGAGGTGAGGGAGAGTGGGGGTGTAGAAGTTGGAAAAAAGGAAACAATGGCTGCCGCTGGAAGGATAACGAAACTAGGAACAAACAAGGCGACCAAACGGTCCGTTTCGCCGGGAGAGATCGCGAAAGAAAATAGGCGAGGAACCGGGCGCAGGTGGGCAGGTTAAAAAGCATCCAAGTGCGCTGCTTCGTAAACCGTTTCGGATCGATGAGGTCCACAGGTGCTAGACTTTATCCGCGCAAGCGCCCCTCTTGCGCCCCCTTCAGCCTTTTGTTATCCCCCGAATCCTCCGCTTCCGCCCTTCGACGGCTTTTTCCCCTCGTTCTGCTTATTTCCTCGCCACGATCTACGGTAGCTACAGGACGATCCACGACCTGAGATCGCCGGGGATCCTAAGAAAATACGAATGTTTTCACGCAAGATCGCGGATTTGTAACTTTGGTGGATCCCGACACCCTCTTTACGATCTTATTCTTAAGCTAAATATTTCTCGAGCCTTTGTTGTCTTAACCATTTTGTCGATGACGAGAGAAACAAGTTGCAGTCTGCTTGCGAGATGCGCAGGAAGACGGAAATATGAGTCGCCGTGAAAAATAGAACGAGCTGAGAGAATCGTTACGATCTGGAGGATGTAGGGGCGTTAAGGAAACACGTTCGAGGATGCTCGATAAGAGCCCTTTGCCAGAGCAGAAAAATATGCAACTTCTCGTAACACGTCTGCGAGATATCGGATATCGTTTTGTCGTTCTTATCCTCCGGCTAGGACAGCGTCACGGAATTCAAATTTACAAGGGGCGTTTCTGTTCGAAGTATAATTCAATTCAATTTCCATTGTTTTCTTTTCAAAATAGAAGCAAGCAAAATTACTACTAATTTTGGATTACGGAATGACGTTAGCTGCTATCTTATAAGGGGATAGGAAAGGGATTACAAGTTTGATGGCTTTGTCGTGTCTAGTTTCTCGACGAGAAATTAAGCACCCTCGAGGACTAATACGCCACCCGTTATATGGCCCTGAGGCGTGCCTTATCAGGAGATCGCACGGTGCCGTGACTAGTTCAGGGTTCTTGCAACGAGACGCAAGTTTCTTGTTGTTCGAGCGAAATTTCTTCGGTCCGCCGTGCTCGATAGATAGAACTTGATAATTGCGGGGGCGGAGGCAGGCATCTTGAATTATTTTCGCCCGGACTCGCGGCCACGAGGAGTCTCGTTGACATTATTCCGTGACATTTCAGTGGTCCAAACCGGTAAAAATACACGACAAGTAGCGAAAGAAACGGCATCGTGGCGAATATTTTTTCGCGAAAGAGAAATCCTTAGCCGTATCCATCGGCAGCCTCCGTGGGAAGGGCGAAGAGGAATTTTCATGCATAAACGCGCGAATGATTTGCATATTTTTTAAGGAAGAATTAGATTCGCGGGCAAAAATGTCGGTCGGGACGTTCTTGCAAAAAGAAAGAAAATAGCGCCCCATCGAACGCGTAAAATATTTACGAGCGGCCCCTGAAATGTAGATAAATAATGACAGAAAATCGTAAAAATATGCCCGGGTCGATCGCGAACGGGCACAGCATTGTAAAAACTAACGAAACATTGACAGAACCACGGTACAACATTTAAAGCTCGTATCCTTTGGGAATTTCGAAATAGGATGTCGGAACGTATCGCTATCCTCTCGTAAAAATAGACATGGAAGTTCCTTTTACAAAGAGGGACAAAATGGTCGGATAGAATATTGGACGGGAAAGTTCTGTCCGTTTTTTCGCCGCATTCGTTCATTCCGACGATCGTAAACAGTACCCTCCAGACTTCAGACACGTTTTTTTAGGATCTCGAAATTCCTTCTCTAAAAATTTCATGTATCGAGATTGCGATGGAGGGCAGAAATATGCTCGAGAAAATTCTCAGCGCAATGTAAAAAAGTTCTTCCATTAACGTTCGACGGTGCTTGAATTTTTCCATGCAACTCTGCAGTCGTACAACGGAGCAGAGCATGAATCTACGTATTACAATAAGTTAGAAAGGTAGAATAACATTTTTTTGTTCGTGGATTTGTTTTCGAGAATATCGACTTTGAAAATTTATGGAGTACGGCTCCGGTGCAAGTAGAAATATCGACAATTTGCCGAACGCGCGAGTAGAAATATCGATAATTTATCAGACCTGCCAGATAAATCGTATTTCCATTTATCCAATTATCTCGAAAACGATGCCTCCAACGAGAAAATATTATCCTCCTTTTTCGACTCATTTTTGCATGTTAAACTACCCTCTATCCGATTGAACCACCCTTCCTACCCCGTTATGAATGTATCATACCTGAAACAATCGCGGCGATTTTTCAGGCATTTTCGCCAAACTCGTACAATACTGTTCCCTACAAAAGTTGCTCGACAGTCAGCGAACGACAATTTGCAATAGCGAAAATTGATAAAAATCAGAATAAACTCAATTTTTCTCTAACGAAACTCTATATCTTCGTATATATCTATCGACGTACACCCTCGTCAGAGAAGTAGTTATTGTCCGCGAAATTGTCAATTTTCTAGCTGCTATAACTCCGTCAAAAATGATCGTAGGATCATGTTTTTTTTTTTAAATTGAAGCTTGGAGCATTCACTTTATCATACCATGTTTTAATTTTCAGTTTCACGTATCTCCACTACTGTAGGATATTAAATACAAGTACACGTTCATGGTACCTACAAATTATGAAATCTAACACTATCTATGGATTAATATTTTATAGACTAAATTTTTTTCTAGCGTGCCGTTTACCCTTTCGCAAAGCTTGACCCTTCTCCTTTAATTTGAAACAAAAATCGAGTCGCTGCGAATTTTCTAACTTCCAAATTGCATCATCTTGAAGTTGGTGTTCCCCTAGAACGAATCGTCGATCGAGTTATTTTATCGGTGCGGTCGTGAACTCGTCGAAATCGAGATACCGAATGAAATTGCTTATCAGAAATGGAAGCTTTCCCTCCGTATGCGCGGACAGATCGTTCGAGTTCGGCGGTTAAGACTGCCCCGCGATCGATTTTCCTCGTCACGAGACCACATGTGTCGCCCGAGCGAATTACAACGAAATTCCGCGGAGAAGCTACTGACCTCATCCGACACGCTCGGCATTACCAGGTCCAGGCTCTGCTCTTTTGCGTGCAAACGAAGTTGGAAAGAGCTCGGTACGCCGCTAAATTAATTTCATGGAATTGGATCAAGCGTTACCTTTCGTCGGGTCACAGGGTTTGTCGATGGTCGCGATAAACGCGTCGAAACGTAATTATCAAATGCTCTGGCCGCGTCCTGTCGCGCTAGAAAAGAGTGTAATTGGTGGCTGTCGATGCAACTCGCCTGTAACTTTCCAATTATTCCGCCGAAAAATAATATTTCCCGTAATTTTCATCGTCGAGTCGAGCTATGTTATTTTTAAATAACTGTTGACAGAATTGCAGCATCAATTAGTTTCCAATCGAGGCTAGTACACTCATGAAATGGACAATTTCTAATTGTTGGAACGACGTACAATATGAGATTTATTTAAATATTCCCGTAAAGGAAACGCCCTGTACAGTCCGATGTCGTCAGACAGGTGGCAAGTAGAAAGTTCTCCCATTTGGTCGGACACGTGGTGTAGTAGAATATTTTCGTGATGAATTGGACACGTCATAAAGCATCCTTTATTTGTCGGAGAATCTGACACAATAGAATGGTTTCATGGTTGGCTCGACCAGTGTTTCTCAACCTTTTTGAGATCGTGTTCCACTTGAACGCCACGAAAATTTCGATATCGCAAAAAGAAAAACGCACGTTAGAATGAGAAGCAATAGCAACGATGCGACGAATGCATCATAATTTTGTAATTTCCACTGAAATATTCTAACTCGTCCCCGGGCGAGGTTTGCGTCACAAGTTGGAAAACACTGAGTTACACCGGAAACTGGACGAACGTTGGCGTGTGTACGCAAGCGACCATTTTGCAATCAACCAAATGCATAGCAAGAATAGTTGTTTATATCTCGTTGGACGTATCACAGTGGAATGGACGCGCGCTTGGTCAGACGGTATGAGAAATGCTGCCGCTAGTGGAATAAATGCATATATAGCGAAACGTGCGAAATTCCGGCAACGATTCTAACAACGGAACGTACGCGCGATAGTGCAGTGCTTTGTTCCGATCTTTTATTCACGAATGATCAATCAAACTTTCGAATTAATTCGCAAACTAGCTTTTGTTCGCTGCCTCGCACAATTATCCGTGACGAATGGATCGCGATTCACGATTCGAATTGGTATCGAAAGCAAGAGCAATCTAAAATAATAAGCGAAGCACAAGTACAAAGGAAAGTTGGGTACATAAGAAACAAATGATAAATTGTAGAAACAAAATCAATATTAGATTGAAGAATTGCGTTATAAATACACTCGCTGGCCAACTTCTCATCTCTGGCTTGTAATCGATATCCTGCAAGTAGAATAGTCCCGCGCGTAGTCGGACATCTAAGTAGAATGTACTCCATGAGTGATCGATATCACTGTAAATAGAACGACGTTCTACTTTCTGAATACCTATGGTCGTAGAATGATCTTCGACACGTATGGACAGCTGAATAGAGTGGACAGGGCTACGAAATTAGAATACCGTCGTTGCGTTTAGTCAGTCGCCCGAAAGCGATAAATCTTACGTCTAGACTGTGTTTGGAGGACCCTATATAGGCCGACTGTTCCCTGGTACAGCTGACGCGGTAGAATAATCCCTCGGGTTGTCAGCCATCATAGCGGGAGAAGTTCAATATGTTGGCGGTATCTGACAGGGGAAAATAAAGCCATACATCATCGGGCTGTTAGACGCGCAAAACCAGTTCTTCCATTTGTCTGACGCGCGCGAAAACCCGCCTTAATGTTCTCCTCGTGCGTCTAACGACCATGGCGGGCAACAGAGGCAGAAATAAACTTCGGAACGATCTCCCTTTGATACCCTCGACCCCAGGGATGCAAATTTCCTTGCCTCGCATCTCGCTCGCGATCATCCGTTTTCTATTTTTTTTTTTCATCCGCTAACGACGCGCGCTGGTTATCGACGATTATCCAACCACGCACTCATTAATATAACAATTCCCAAGTACTGTAATTGGAGTATCGAACAGTCAATTCGAGCGTCGTTGGTATCAATAAAATAAATTAGACGTTCAAGCCTCGATAAAGCAACGTAAGACTCAGTCTACTATTTTATACATTTTCTGGGAATTTATTTGTGTAGATTAAACTCAATTTGTATTTGTCGTTAAAAATTATTTCTAGCTATGGAAGAAGGGGAAAGAAGAGTACTGGCATCGAAGTATCGAGCATTGAATTCGAGTTGATATTAGTAAAATAAACTCTGTCATGTGCAAGTCTCGATAAAGCGACATCGAGCTTAATCCACATTTCTGGGAATTCATTTGGGTAGGTCAAACTCAATTTGTTTGGTTCATTTATAAGTAAAAAAGAGTTGTATCTATGGAGAAGGTCTCACCGAAAATGGTTCCAACGCTGCTGGATATCGCGTTGGAGACGGCGCCGTCGGAAAGGGCGTCGAGACAGGCGCTAAGGGCGCAGGCACACGCGCTCGTACCTATAAGGTACTCCAGTACCATGTTCCATCCAATAATGAATGCTATTAACTCGCCTACTGTCACGTAACTGTACATGTAAGCGCTGCCCGTCGTGTGAGGCACTCGTACCCCGAACTCGGCGTAACATGCTCCTGCGAACACACAAAATTATCAAGCTGATACAGATCGACGTACGGTATCGTTGTCGAAGTTCTCTCGTCGCGTCAAGACGAATTCATCGTCGCTGAACGTGACACGAACGGCAGCGGAAAGAGGAAACCGAGCAACGACCAACAATTTTCATTGTCCCGCGAGCATTCCCACCCACCCCCTCCGCCCCCTCCCGGCCCTCGTGCAACGTCGATTCGGCCGCATTCCTGCGCTCCATTATTTACCTGGCCGCGCGGCGTGGATCGAGGGAATCGCGGCCAACAAAGGGACCGACGCGAGGAAATCCGATAGCAGCGAGATTACAACACGCTCCGCTTTCCATCCGCTTTTGTAGCGAGCGGCCAGGACCCCCAGCAATATACCTGTCCGGTCGGGGCTCGCGTGTCTCTCGCAAGACGTCCAGGAACCATTGCCTGGCTACGTGTCTGGCCGCCCTTCGCGCACGACCCGTCCGTAAATCTAATCCGACTTTATTTTCCACTCGGGCGTCGAGGAACGCCGCCTCACCGACGCATCCTTTCGTGAGCGTGTCGGGAAGGGAAGACGTACGGGCCGACGTGTACCGCGAGGCCGGTAATCATGCTTCCTCGCGCATGACCAACCCCTCCGTCGACGGCTCCCGAGACGCGGAAGAAACAATAAAGCCCTCACGGCGAAAAGAGTCTTTGAAACTTCCTTCGTCACGAACCCCAGCCACTCCCTGCACCTACAGCGAGGCGCATAACTGAACCTCAACCACAAGTTTTTTATGCAAATCATTATTTATTACTGATAACGTAAGAGAATATTATAAAAGAAACGTTATAGTTATTTTCATCGCAGTTAGAAGTAACATAAGAAATTTTTTTAGTAGTAATGTCTTCTCATTTGGCGGCGAAAAAAAGAATATATTGAGTCGGTTTTGCACCATGTCCAATACTTGCCAGTATTTAATATGTCGTTTATTTTTAATATTTTGTCCACAACCCTTTTGCTTGCAAAACTACACTAATTCGTGTCAAGATACCTTTTATTAATTTTCTGCAATAATCCGGAGATATTTGTCCCCACTGTTCTCTCTGTACAGACCAATACAAAACAGAAAATTTGTTAGCATTGAAACAATTTTTCACACCTTTAGCAGTGTGCTTAGGGTCTCTATCATGCATGAAAATTACATTTTTATAATGTTTGTTTTTTTTAATATTCTCCTATATTCTTAGCAGTAAATAATGATCTATACAATGCTTGTGATTATTAGTTCAGGTATGCTCCTTACTGTACTTCCGCTGCGGCGTCAGAGAGAGATTTTTTTGTTCAAAAGTACCAGGAATTGTTAACGAGACGCGAATGCACGTTGTCTGTGTAAATAAATAAATGTTTATATTTCGCCGCTAATTGTCAAGAGTCTTCGACACTTCCTTTGTCACGAACGCCAGCCACTCGCTGCACCTACTTCCGCTCCGGCGTCAGAGGGAGATTTTTCCGTTCAAAAGTACCGGAAGTTTTTAACGAGACGTGGATATACGTGTTGTTCATGCAAATAAATGTTTGTCGCTTTTTCGAAATCCTCGACTCGTGTTACACCGGGGCCATTATATTCGTACTTGGCAATGAACGTGTTATGTTATCTGTAAGTGGAGCAGTATCGTTTATAGTCAAGCTAGAACGCGTATAATTAAACTCTAGGCGATCAAAGATCTCTAAGTGCAACATTAATACTGAATCCGCCTGCGGCTGAACGACCGCGAATGGAATAGGCTGATGGAATATAGATTCGCGCCTACCACGAACCATAATTGAATTTTGAGCAAGGTATTATATAAATATTATATAAAATAGTCGCGAAACTGGCCAAAAAAAAAATTTAGAGATTCGACCCCGGAGTCTCTTGTTCTTTCTTTTGGTTGTTCCTTTTGTAGCACTTTCCGCTCGAGCTTCCACGATGGAAATACATGCCTCGTCGGCATCTCGAGTAATCCTGGCTGCATTGGGACCAATAATTATACCTATCACGTTCGTAATTCGTGGCAGACGGCTGGAGCCTTCATTAAAAATGCAAGCACCAGTCTATGCGGCGATTTCAATGGTTTTTGCCCCACTGAATAAAATGCTCATTTGCCGCATTTGCCTATCAGCGCGTTAATTACTTGCGGTGCACGCTTAGGACCAAGGAGGAATATTATCCGTTTAGATGCAGTTATTTGTCATTCTCAAGACTCGAATCCATCGATTTATCGTAACAAACATTTTTCAATATTTTTTAGACCGTCTATCTAAGGGGGATTCTAGTGTGAACCTTTGACAAAATCGATTTCTTTTTTTTTTGCATTTTCTTGAAGAATATAATTTGCAAAATATATCTGCAAAACTTTAGTTATGGTTATTTAAAGATATGATGGTCAATGTAAAACTTAAAAGCGTTTTTCTCGAAACTATGTTTATCAGAACGACATTCATGATATCTTAAAATCTACTCGATCAATCGACTTAAAATTTTAAATACACATTCAGTGCACGTAGCTCGTATAAGAATCAACCCAAAATTTTAACTTTGTTTTTCTTCAGACCCCCAAAATTTAAAAACAAACGAAAAAATTGATAATCGAACTTCAAAGTGTTACCATTTTTGTAATTATCGACTTTTTTCTTTTGTTCTAGTACCAGTTATAACCAAACTTATACTAATTAAGAATCATTCAAGTTGTTCCATTTCAAACAAACAGAATGGCCGGAATCATGGACACCGTGGGACGACCTTTCTTAAAAACAACTATGTTTGAACGTATGCAGTGTTACTAGCTTTAACTTTCTTTCGTCTAAAAAATTTAAAACTGTCACTAACACATATATAAATAAACCTTATAAATTTGACTGCAAAAGGTGGTATAGTTTAGTAGAAAAAAATTCCTCAAGAAAGTTAAGAAAAAAACACACATTTCACACTAGAATACCCCCTTAAAATTACGTAAAAATGCTACATAAAATACGACAATATGCAATTAGTATATAGAGTAAACATTATGCAAACTTAATGATAGCAATTACAAGAAAAATGTCTTTTTTATATCCGAATTCATCTTTTATCGATCTTGGACGAGCAAAAATATGCTAATTCTTTTGCCACCGAGTTACCAGGACTGTTACGTGAAATTCCTTTTCCTGCGAGAAATCGAATGTGGTTTCAGCATGACGACTGTCCAACTCACAATGCAGTTGCAGCTCGCGCAGGCTTTAATCAAAAGTTTCCTCGACGTTGGATCAGACGTGTTGCAAATTCTCGATGACCTACTCGTTCGTCTGGTCTTATGGTGCCGGACTTTTGTCTGTGGGAAGCTGCGAAAGCAGTTGTTCGTAACAATATTTCCACAACGCCAAAATATGCGAAGTAGCGAATAATTAGAGACTACAAAATAAAAAGCGCCAAGAATTGTACATCCACGTTGAACGCGAGTTTGAGTACTTCTCAGGACAAATTCTTGCCACTAATAATTTATTACTCCATGTTATTTAATCCCAATCCTACACCAAGCTTAAATTATTGCAAGCTTTGAATATTTCAGTATTGACATTCGATGTGTTTTATAAATTAATAATTAATGTGCATTAATGCAGCTGAATAATAAATATATCTTGCAACTCGATAACGCGTAATCTCATTAATCTTGAAACAGCTCGGATTTGGCGCGTGACTGAAAACGGCATCTCGACAGTATTAAAATCAAAGGTCATATTGTTGAAGTTAGTTGTAATCCTGTTTATTCCCTAGTACGTTTCTCCGTAAAGTTTCGTACGACGCGCGTAAAATTCTAGATAGCTAATAAAATCGAGGAACCAACCAAAGAGACGACCCGGAATTGCATTCGTTCGTTGTTTTACAGCTTTATCGGCGTTCTATTTAGTAGAATTTCATTTATTTACTTTTAATAAACTGCATTTATTACGGTATATCTCTGAAACCGGTCTTTCCACGGTTCATTATTCCACGTTATTATATTCGCTTTTATTGTAATCCGAAATTGAATACCGCATTGCCGTGCGCTACTCGGCGTTTTCATTTTCAATAATTGATCCACGCAATCCAATCTACCGTCCGTTGCCGACGTCGTGTTTCGCGGCTCGCGTATAAAGCGCATCCGGCACCGACGCGCGTACTTTAAATTTCAGTAAGTAGAAAAAGAATTCGATTTGCCGACGTTACCCCGGCTTGAAACCGTTCCTGACAGCCCGACCCGAGGCTCCGACCGTACAAACACCCGTAAATCTAATCCGACGCTGCTACCCACACCCTAATAAACTCCGTGGAAAATTTCCACCGCGAACGCAAACGCGGGGAAAAATATTGTCTGAAACGCCGTCGAAGCCGCGGCTTTTTCTTCGTTCCGACTGCAAGCTGTCCTCGAGAACGCTTCGCAATTTTTAACCTCTCGAATAAACGTATAGAGTGGGTCGATTCAAACCCAAGAAGGGTACCATACGAAGCACGGTCGAATAAGCGTCACGGTAGAGACTCACCGGAAAGAATGGAAGCAATGGCCGCAATAATGAACGAGATGACGACACCCGGGCCGGCGACACTGCGAGCCACCATTCCCGCAACTAGGTACATCCCTGTCCCGACGCAGGAGCCAACTCCCAAAGACGTCAGGTCCAGAGTTGTCAGGCACTTCTGTGGATCAGAAAATAGAACTATGTCAAAGCTTTCGGTCCCGATCGACGAAACCCCGATATCTCTGCATAATGCACCGTCAAAATGCTCTCTCCGAAATTGCTCCACGTTGCAAGCCATCGATTCTGCGAGCTCATGCTCGCCGTTATGAAATTTAGCGGCTTCGTCAGCGATTTTTCATTATCGAAACTTGAGACACCTTCGACCCTTCGGACCTAATTCTTTCTCGATCTTTACTCGTTCAGGCAGCGTTTCGAGCTTCATTTAATGGCCGTTTATTTACGATAATATTAGATCGTCCAATGGGTAAATTTGTTCAATATAACTAGTATTAACTTAGTAGTTAATTTTGTTCAATAACACTAGTCAATGGCAAACATGTATTCAAATATTTCCACGCAACGAATTGAAAATGAAAATGTGTCTTCTTGACGAGTCTAACTCGTTATTAGTTCTTTATGACAAGTTTCACAACAGGCTACATTATTACATTCGCAACATATTTTTAAAACAAGTCTGTTCTTTTCTATGAACATTGTATTTAAATTTAAACAAAATATAAAATTAATTGTAATTAAATTGTACATCGAAGGGTTAACATACTTTAAGCCATTGCGTGACTTGTATTTTTTCAAACGAGAGTTCAATTCCTCTTCCAGTATGTGTATTAGTAGATAGGAAGGAGGCTTAATCGCGAAGTTTGGGAGCGAAAACAGGGCGTAAATATGAACCGGTTGACCCAGTACGGGGACCCAGTTCCGATCGACGCTAAGATCCGGATTTCCAGTTTCAATCCGAAGGACCAAGACGTTATGTAGGCGTCGATGGTAAACCGATACTTCCTAGGAATTCCCAACAAACTTCCATCCGTCGAAGAAACAATAGCAGTCCGCCTGGGGGAACGTTTCGCGAGAGCTGGCACACCCAGCGTCGCCTAAACAACCGCGAACTTTCCCAATAAACGAAGCCCCGGGTTCGCGGAAATCGCGGTTGAAACGCGGTTCGATGCGCGACGACTGTTTCTGAAAGGTCCGACCGAACTTCGCGAACATGCTCCATCGAGAAAGTTGGACGAAAAACGGCGCCGATCGAGCCGGAAGTTCGCGCGAGTTACGGCGCCCGGTGACCGAGCGTTTCGTCGAACAGGAAATAAGGGAGCACAAGCTGCCAGTACGATTTTTATTAATAACCATATTTAAGGAGAATTTTTGAGAATTTTTGAGAATTTTTGAGAATTTTTTTACAGAAGAACCGTACAACTTTTTATAAATTCCTCATTAGCATATATTCAACAGACTTCCAGTCCGTCAAATGTTCAACCTGAACCTTTCGTATCTCCTGACTCGTATCATCCTCCTTTGGATATTGCTCTTCCTTTACATCATTCTTTTCAATCCATTTCTTCTTTCAATGGCAGAAAATTTTTTCATAAAGCCAATTACCAGGAAATAAATAATTATCTCTCCACAATAGACTGGGATGGTATCCTTCGTGAACTATCCGTAGACGAATCTGTAGATTTTTTATATCAACAGCTCAAATTGGTGATTGATAATTATATTCCATCTACCACATACCAAACTTCTTTATATCATTCCTCCTTCTGAATCATGTATTCCCCTAATTTGGAATTTTATCAATTCGTTGAAGAAATCTAAGTCACCTGCCTCTTGTTATACTTGTAAGGATAATATATTGAAGAACAATTTATCGGTAACGAATGCCTTTCCTGAATTTTTTGAATCAGTATAACACGGAGGATACTGTTCATAGTAATTCTACTGATTTAGAATACCCCTCCAATATAAATATTTCTAACCTTTCTCTTGGTATTGGTGAAATACTTACATGTATTAACGAACTCGAAAATATTCCTCCCATATTTTTTAAATCATGTGATTTTATTATGTCCAGAGTCTTATGGTTAATATTTAATAAATCTTCATCTGCCGGCATTTTCCTAAATTATGGAAGTTATGCTTAATTAAACCGATTCCTAAATCTACCAACTCAACGTCAATTTCAAACTTTAGACCTTCTAGTACTCAAAATGTCATGTCTAAGATTATGGAAAACTTAATTAGTCGTAAACTACCATTTCCTTGCAAAGGCATCATCATTGATGAACAGCATGGATTCGTTATCGGTAGATCGACTGTGACTAACCTTGTGAAGTAACATTATTATTTGACCAACTGTATGGATAAAGGCATGCAGGTTGATACTATTTGCACTGACTTTTCTAAAGCCTTTGATTCTATTAATCATTCAATCTTAACGTTCAAATTAAAGGCATTAGGAATAAACAGCTGTATGCTTTTCTAGCTATCCAGCTTTTTAGAGTTCAAATAGGTAAATTCAATAATAATTACTCAAGAGAAATTAATGTTCCACAAGGTTTACATTTGGGACCTCTTCTATTTATAATATATATTAATGACATTTCTAAGGTATTCCAACACTAAATTTTTATTATATGCCGATGATCTTTGATCCCTTTGCTACTCCACAAATTCTGAGTGCAAACCCACAGGTACTTCTGCTACCTGTCCCCTGTCTATTCGTCTTGTGTTTGATACGATACTTTATCCAACTTTATCCAATAATATATAAATGACATTTCTAAGGTATTCCAATACTCTAAATTTTTATTACATATCGATGATCTTAAGTATAAATGTGTTTATAGTCAGCAAAGTGCTCAATCAATTCAAGATGACCTTTACAGGCTTCAGAATTGGTGCTCATTAAATAAATTGTCCCTCAATTTAGATAAGTGCCATATTGTTAAGTTAAGTAGTAAGAAAAATAATATAGTTTATAATTATACTCTAAATGGCATCGAACTAGCCTCGCTTAACCCCTTAGCTTACAATGACGTCTCAGAAACGTGATAAGTTTACCGAGCCAAACCTTGTTGTCGCTTTTGGCACGCACAGTTGGAAATTGAATCGTAAGGCAAGGGGTTAATTATGTTAAAAATCTTGTTATAACTTTCTCTTCTAACTCATCTTTCAAAGTTCATTATGAAAAAATTATTTCGAAAAGTCTCTGCTCTCTGGGACTTATTCATAGGGTTTCCAGATACTTTAGTAAAACCAAAACACTTAAAACTTTATATTGTGCTTTGACAAGACCTATTTTAGAATATGGCAGCATAATTTGGTCTCCTTATTACGAAACATACATCGACAACATTGAGAGAATTCAACACTTTCTTCGTCTTGTTGCTAAGCATAGTCGGAGTCCCATGCCTCTTGAATCACATAATTATAATGACTTACATAATACTAATCTTCAAACACTGCATAGTAGAAGAAGAATTGCAGATATTATGTTTGTAATTAAGCTAATCAAAGGTCATATTTCGTGTTCAACGTTTACTCAATTGTTTCCTTTGTACGTACCATTTAAATATTTAAGAAATCACTTTCTATTTCACCTCATTTTGGACCTCAGAATTGTGTAAATAAAATGATTAGTAATGCAAATTTTGTACATTCCAAAACAGATTTAATCGAATAATCATTAGAAAGTCTAAAATTATCCTTGCAACATATTGTAAATTAATTTATTTTTGTTAAATTCACTAAGCAATAATGTTTGACTATGTAAAATCCACATCTGTAGTTCCTTACACATTACATTTTTTTACTAAAGGGTTTAATCCCGTTAATAAATGAATAATAATAATAATAATATCTTTTGCTAACTGTGGTGGTAGAACAAGAATTAAATTGAAATTGAATAATTTTATATCTCGAAATGAAAATACGAGTATCGTTCAAGCAGATTGACCCGATTCGAAACACTGTGCGGTCGGAGGGCAATTTACGAAGACGTATTACTGCTTGTTCTCCAGATAAAGCGCGGACGTTGGATCTTTCGTCGGTCAACAGTCGTAAAATATAGTCCATAAATGGTTCCAACCGTGACTGGCCGAATGGGAACGTCAGAAAAAGCTCGAAACACTTCCTCGAGCTTTTGTCGTGGTAGTTGGACCGCCGGACCACGGAGGAAACCTCGGGGAAATTAATTTCCCATTACTGTTGACGCGAAGATTAATCACGTGGACTGAAGGAGCCAGCCTTCATGAACGGCCCGTGCGACTCTAACGCAAGGGGTTGAAAAATCCCGTTAAAAATAGCCGGGATCGATACGCGGAGGTGGATTCCACGCACACACGGGAGCCTTCCTTCCTCGAAGATTCAGACGCCGGGCGAAAACTGGGAGGCCTTAATGTCGGGCGTCGGGAAAAAGAGAACCGGGTACGTCCAGGTGTCCCAGTAGTAAACAGCGATGATTTATTCAAATACTATTGGACAACGAAATAGCACGTGCTCGTACAGAATATTTCTCCAGTAAATAATTTCGTATGCGAAAACAAATGGCCGCGTCGCGAGAAAGGGAATCGAGTTTTCGTCAATTTTCGGGACACTTTTTGTGAGAAAAAGCTGCACGGATATCGAGTTGATTTTTGCCCTGACAACAATGCAATATCTGCTTGACATCCGTGTCAAGTCTCGACTCGATCGATACGTTCGTTTCCGAGATATCGCGTCAACGAGTTCGAAAAATGTTATTTCGAAAGAAAAAACGGTTAGAAAATTTTACAAGCAGTATCGAAGAATAGGATTTAATTTGAAATTCCTGTAACTTCAGCGTCGCCTTGGTTGCAAAATGACTGATTTCGAACAAACGAGGCCCCTCTGAGGGGATCGAAGGAAATTAGAGACTCGTTTGTTGGAAATTGCTTGCCTGTAATTTCTGCTTGGAGTCGGTAGGGTGCAGTGGCTCTGGTCCACTCTTCGCCTGGTCACCCTGAAGACTGTCCACGTTCTTCGTTCGTATAAACTTCCCGAAGAGCTCCAGGCCCTTCTCCCGATCCATGAGTTCCAGCTTCATTTTTCCTGAAAACGAAAAATACACAACGTTATCGCTGGCAACCAAACGCGTCCTTCTGCTTTACTTCCGGTTCTTCCACCTCTGTTCATCTAATTTCTGTAATTCCTTCCCGTAGAAAAAGAAGACTCCAGACTGGGCAATTTAAACAATTTCTATTTGATTTTTTGTAAATGAACGTATAGAATTTAGTCTAGGCAAGTAGAATAGGAGGATGTCTAGTCAGACAGTTATTAGAGAGAGCACACCTAAATGGAATTTGTTTTTAACAAAACCTTTGTTGTTTGGCCAGTGATTTGATATCGTTTAAACTAACGAGCGGCATCGTTACTATTTTAAAAATCCAATTAATAAAATAGCGATTTCCATCGCGTCGCTCGTGGACATTTTCAATACAGTTTGCAGTAAGCACGATAAAATCCAGTGTGATCTGCCGTTAATGACGACAGTAAATGTATTCATGGTCGAACGTTCTTACGTAAAAGACCTCGCGTGATCATAGTTAGCAAGGATAATACTACCGCACGTGGTCAGATATTTATAAGTAGTGTAAGACCGTATATGGCCAAACGTTAATCAATGTGACGAAGATATACGCAATCGGAACAATACAGGAAGTAGCTGAACATTACTGCAGTCTTGTCAACCCCCAGTTAATATTCCACTTAAAAAAAAATATAACACTCAGTATGAAAGCAAATATAAATATGTATATAATATGTTTTCGTACGAGGTTTCCTTCCGGAAGAAAGAACAATTTTAATAGTATAAAGTGCATTATAGTATGGTATATTATAATTTTACTTGTGGATGTTTATGCATTTTGTGGGAAATTTTAATTTTTTAAATATTACAAGATGCACGTAACATGTAAGAATATAAAAAAAATATTTAAAGTAAGATACGAATTATTATATTTAAAAGTTGAGACCTCTTACAAAGCTCCCATTTCATCTAACTATAATGCTTGTGTTTCTATTCATATCAATTTTAATTCTTGAAAAAAAATACCAATTACAGTCATGAAATGAATAACATGATTATTTTCACCGAGAAGGGAAATAGTTTGATTGGAAAGAAGAGAGACATCGATGAGATTGGAGAAAATGGCGGAAAGAGTGGTCCATAAGTAGAAGGGATTATGCAGATCTAAATACGAGGGATAATCGTTCGCAACAAAAATTCTGTCCTGGAAAGCGCCCGTAGCTTTACACCGATAAATTATTCAACGCACACTCAGCTGGGAAAAGTAGCTCTAGCTTGTATGAAAATGATGCTTACCAGCTCGCTAATGGAATACCTTAATATTGTCTGATCGCTTATAGGGTCGCTCTACTAGCAGTTACGAAGTGCCCGCTTTTTCTGGGGAACGAACTGTTGAAACGAACAGAACAGAATCGCAAGACAACGACTCGACGGAGTGTGTACGCTTTTAAACTAATTGCACTTCGCTGCAACGCGCCCTTATCGTTCACCGTCTTCTTGGAATTGTTCAAATATTTTAGATCGATTCGTTTGCCGCGAGTAAATATAAATAAATGCCATCGAAACTTTGAAACGTATGCGAGAAGGGAGGTTGATTCTAAAAGCGTATAGAAACGAAATTTCCATGGAGACACGCCGTAATTGAATTTTTATTCGAACGAGCCAGCTCTTTTATCGTCCTTTTTTTAAATTAAAAGTAGCCTCTAAACAAATTTCGTCCGCGCAGAAAAGAATGGAACGCGCAGGGCGGAAACCAAAATTTCCAGCATCGTCGGCGACGTGACAACAATGAAAGCCCGCCGCGTGCGCTGAACAGCACGGAGAAAATATTTCCCTTGTAATCACGTAATTACTTCCCTGGCTGGGGTGAGGGTAAGGTAATTAAGGGACGGGTGTTGGCCGACTAAAGCCCCGACTGGCTTCAGAATTTTAGGTTCAAAGGGGCAAGGCAACCGGGAGGAGGGATGAGACGGTGAACAATCGCGAGGCTCAAAAGCTGATCCCGGACGAAAGCTCGGTTTCTGTGCGTCGTTGCTCGGATTGCATTCTGAAACAGCCGCGGCAGACGCCTCTGGTTATCATCCCCAAACGTTTCCTGGTGCGAAATTCACGGCGCACCACTTCGCAAAGGAATTTGGATAATCGGCGTTCGCGAACGATTTGACGCTCGATCTAATTTTTCCAGATCCAAAATATTATTTCTATTCGAAAAATCTAATCGTAGATAAAGGGCATTGCGATTATACCGAATAACGAGTGACAACGATTAATTATTGTTTGTTTCGTTTCCGTTTAACGCGTTTATTTGCGCCAAACGAGGAGAAAAAGTATGGAAATCGAAGTACACACGAGAAAGCACGGCACGTACCGGTGGAAAAAGCAAGATGAATGGACGACGTTCAGCGTGCAGCTGTTTTGCGACCCAACTCTTAACCGAGCTAATTTGAATTACAAATTTACAACGTACGCGAAATTTGAGAGGCAGTGGAACACGAGAGGCGCCGGTCGGGGTATTTTACGTTTCAAAAATTTCTCCAAGTATACTCGAGCGGATCCACGTACGTGCCTGTTATCGAGAAAAGTCGGGAGACCGCGGGAAAACGCGCCGTCGCATACTGACGAGCCATTTTTGTGGCTCGTTACAGCATAACTAGAAAATCACGTCCAACCCCCATACACTACGGGTGAAAACTCGACTAACGCGATTATTTCCCGCGCGGTCGTATGCATGCATAAAGTCCGCCGGCGTCCCATGAGCTGTAAATTTACGAAACGTTCTCGCACCCCTTGAATATTCCCCGGTTGTGTTTAATTATAATTTTAATTTTGATTGCGTTTCGCTCCGCGTCCTTATCTGCCCCGTGGAAATTCCGACCAGAACCGAACAGGGCGCAGAATATTAAAAGAAACTAAGAAAAGCTTCCATTTAAATTTTCCCCATTCTCTTTTATTTTCAACCGTGTCAGTTATTTATGATCGTTAGATTTTCTTCTAGCTATCGAAGAAATGTTTCAAACTCTAATGCAAATTTCAGTAGAATTCTACGAGAAAGCAGGTTGGACTTCTCGAGCAACGATGGAGAACGAATGGAACGTATGTACGAGGGAAAAGAAAGGGTTGGAATCGTCTATCGACGACGAGAAATTTAAAATGCGTTCGAGGGAGGGTCGAGGGTTCATCGATGGCAGTTTTAAATAGCCCCACGGAAAAATACTTGTGCTTAATGGTACGCAAATTTTATTCCACGTGGCGTCGTCGCCGAGGAATTCTTTCTTTTCTTCGTCCCTGGACGCGCCGTCGAGTATTTCTCCCCTGTTTAAACGCGCAACCAGACTCGTGGAAGTTCCGACGGCGCCAGGGATCGACTCGATCCTCCGTGGAGATTCCGAGCCCCCAACCCCTTGCATTCGTCCCTCCCACGTCGAGGGATGAACTGTGAAGGATAAATTACGCGCATCACGGTGAAAATTCAAATAAACGGGATGACGCGACACGCGGTGGTCTCGACATTTTCTGCACGGGACTCGAGTTTAATGAAAATCCACAAGCCGACGACGACGAGGCGAAACGTTGGGAAAATATTATTTTCCAAGAATGTTTTTCAGGAATCAGTGTATCGTTTGCGGTTCGTTTCAATCCATCGCTAGTCGCCCAAGTATCGTCGAGCGCACTCGACGAGAGCCTCTGAAATGTCAGACTCCAGGAAAAGCTGTTTCGGGACGTTCAGGTAGTCATTCAGATGCTAAAAATACGCAAACCCGAGGCCGTACGGTCGCGTAGATTTCTGAGAGATCGATAGTCTCGAACAGCGTTGAATCGCGCTTATTACTGTGCTCGATCGCCGACACGAAGCGAGGTAAAACGAGCGTGACACTAACAGGCTCATTCACCGAATGAGCCAGAACCTTTCGAAAGTCGAGAACCACGAAATTATCGGCTACAGACAGCTTCGTTTTATTTTAACACTCTCCGTTTCTCACGTACGTTCCAATATTGCGATCAGCTGCCCGTCAAATTTCTCCGTAATATTAATATAATATTTCCTGCCTGGAAAAAGCAAGTTTTTGTCCGTCCGACCACTGGTTTCATTTTACTGGAAATATTTCTAGATAAATCGAAAGGATACGTTAGTCATATTTATTAATAAACTGGCGTTTCGCTCCGTCGTCGACAGTGGATGTTTATCTATTTTAAAGTAATTGCACGCTTAAAAAATGAAATGGAAAAGCCGGTCGATAAAGTGCACGTTCGTGTATGTAGAGTGTTAATAACGCTTGCAGAGTGTTAACATGTGTTTCGCGGTATTTTTTAGCGTGTTACGAGAAATGGGTATATTACGATAACGTTGAACGTGTTTTTAAAGAATATTATCTTCAAAGTTTCCCAGAAAAATTCAAGGTATCTTATAGCCGCCGTGGTTTATGGAGATAGGAATCTGCGAGTAAAATTTCTCTCGACGCGAGAATTTTTACTTTGCTCGTTTTTTTGGGGGACGTCCGGATCGGTCGCGAAACGTTTCCAAGATGGCCGCGTGGAGATTTCGCGTACCGTCGAGGGAGAACAGTCTCGCTCGAGAATCTAGGCGATTTTCTATCGCGTGTGCGTTCACGTAAAGGGGCGGCGACGTGATTTATCGGCGGCAATGTCGATGACAAAGCCCGTCACATATAGCCCACGCTGCCGAGCAGTTCCACGGCTAACGAGCATTTCGAGTAACTCGACGCCGCAAATTATCGCGCGTTAACACGCCTCGCCCTTCGCTCGCGATAATTTCGCTTCCGCGGAAACGCGACCGTCCGTAGAAACGATGCTATAATTAATCGAGAATTAGAACGCATAATGCCCTCGGCAAACGAACTCTGCGCTCGCGTTTTGCCTTCCGTCTCTTCCCCCGCCTCGCCCCCCCCCCCCCATTTTTATTAGCCTCTGTTTCGCGCTCGCGAATGGAACAACAAATTTGTCAAGAGGAGAAAACTAGAGGAGAGCAGTTTCACAAAACTTTCTTACAAAGGGTTGCTTAGAGGGTCGTGTTTCGTATAACCAATTTTTCCCCGAAAATGGCGACGAAAGTAGCTGAACGAAGCTCGAGGAAACTGCTGCTTGTTGTAGCTGGAATTTATAGCGTGCAGTTTATGTTTTGGAATAAAATTGCAGTTTTAACGAGACACTTGAAAACATTTTTCTTCCCTTGCACCGGCGAGTTATCAGACGTTTCGCCGTAAGGTCGACGTGTTTGTCGGCCGTAAGGGCAACAACGACATCAATTTTTTACGTTCGACGGGGCAGTAGCTCTAGTTAACTACGTTTGGAAAAAAATGAAGGAAATTGCTCCGCGCGCGCGCGCTGTCTCTTGGAGCAAAAATAGAAAATATCAGGGACGAGGAACTCGACCCAAATGGCCTGACGATGCCAGACGGTCTCGAAAAGTCGAGAAACCGAGCTATAAAATGACCCACTGGCGCGGGAAAACTGGTCGTGGACGATTCGATCGTCACGGAACGACGTGGAGATTTTTTCCGAAGAGGTGCTTGGCTCGGCGGCCAATCGCAGCCCTCCTGGTTCGAGTGCAGCCGCGATCGTCGGTTTTCTACGCCCGGACAAAGAATTCCTCGTCTCCCGGGCAGCATTTGATCTTCCCCGCGGCACCCATAAACGGGAACAATGCAGATTTTTCGTCTCCGCGGTCCGCGTTATTTCCCCGGATTCCTCTTCCCATTTCTTTCGAGCTCGAGCATCCTATTCACGTCGACGGAGCGCCGGAGCATCTCAAACTATGAGTGCTTTCGTTCCTTGCGGTCGTCCCCGTGAACGGAGGAGCATAGTGGCTCGAGGAACGACCGCGTTCGCACATTTTTCCCCGAAACGTGACCACGGTTCGAACAATCGAGTCGTCGACACGTCGAACGCAAGTTGAAACGAAAATTAAAGTGAGAATTCAGGTTTGAGGCGTCAAAATGTGAAATAAGAACAGGAAACAATAATAAGAACGAAGAATACAATATCTCTTTCGAAGGAAGAAAAAATGGAGAACTCACACGTGGATTACACATAGATCGTACGTATTTTTGTTCTTCTCGTGGGTAGTAATACACCAACGAAGTATTTTCTCCAATTTATTGCGTAAAATATCTCATTCGGTTTATCATTCCTCGAGGCAAGAAGAAAAATACGTCCATGTTATTCGTGTGCAGGTTTCCCTCCTTTTTTCAGTCTCTCGTTCTTCCTTGGTTCTTTTTCTGGTTAGTTTCATCTCGGATCCCGTCCCTGGACGAGTCGTCTAATGAAAAATAGACTCGATTTAAAGAGAAACACACAAGAGAAAACGTTCTTACTAGGAAATATACCTCGAGTCAAGATGGCGTCGTTTACATACCTTCCATGGTAATTCCGAGTTATAATCGTCTGTCAAGTGGTTATGAGTAGAACTTAATACTTTAATGGCCGCACGTATCACGCGAAGACCGTTGTTCGTTGTTCATAAGGAATTATAAATGTAACCTCAACAAACGTAATAAGTTGAACGTATGATGAAATGGTTGATACAGTAGATCACGTACACGTGACAAAGTGTTAATATTATTTTTATCCCTTTCCTCCTAATCCATCACAAATAAATATCAGCTAATAAAAGTGAAACGCTATTGTCCTCGTAAAATTTGTAAATTCAAACGTTTCGCGACCTCTTAAGAAGATCGAAAACACCCGAGTAGAAGATTAATCGAACAATTTCGATGATATTCAGCGCCATGGTGTTGCCACTGCAATTCCGCGTCTGAAATTTCGTATTTCCCCAACCATTTAAGAGCCAAAACTAGAGGGATTTGCTATTGTTCTCGCGCCGAAGCAGTTTCCACGAAACGAGAAACACCGAGACCGGCCAAAATTCCCAAAGCCTCGTCGTCAGAGTGTCTGTATAACCCCATAATCGAGAATTTAGGAGAACAAGCCAACTGCTCCGGCTCCTCTGAGAACCTTTACTATTTATAGCGATAGTGCATTATACATCAAAAGTTTGAGCACAGAACGAACGCCATGCGTGACGCGACAATGCACACGATTTAAACAACAGCTCAACGTTTATTAACAATTTAAACGTTAGCGATATCGATGGTAATGGTTTCTAGAATTTCGAACCGTAGCTCTACGAAATTCACTGCATTATTCGGTTCGCCAAATAATTTATACACCACGAATCTCACAGCATTATTATACGGTATTATGAACCACGCGTGGTAGCTAACGTTTCGAAAGATTTAGGATAAAAACAAACTGACGAGGTTGGCCAACTTTGGTAAAAAATTTGTAATGCGAAAATCAGGCCGGTGTTTTCCAATTTCGAGAGGGAAAACGCTGGGAAGATCTGTCGCATGTCGCAGGTCGTTTGGCTGATCGATGATCGCAATTTCGATTCCAGCCGCCCGATGCCTTTAATCCAGCGACTGGTATCGGTTATCCATTACACGTTTAACGAGGTCGCCGCTGCAAGAAACGATATTGCACCGGTATGGATTTATTTACAGCACATCCGAGTGCCCACGAACGTCCCATTTTTTTGCCGTTTCCATCCGTACCCTGAATATTTTCAACGGTTAAAGGACAGCCGTGGCGCGCACGTGGACCAAAAACCTGCAATTTTCCCCGCAATTTTGCTTCGCCGGATCGATCGGCCTCGGGGCAAAATGGTACGTCGAATCGTTTCATCGATCGTCTCGCCAAACAATCGCGCGTTTTTCCGTTACACGCACCGTTTTGCAGCCTGTTTCCCTAGACAATTCGATATTCTACTCTCCATAGAATGATAACTTGTTCGAATTACTGATTCTTAAATCGAATCGTTGCTGGATTTGCCGTGAATAGCAACACTTGGATACACTTCGCTTGACATAGATTCATTGGTCACATGCTCTCATAAGAGACGATCATCGATTTCCATCGATGCATAGACAACCGTAACGGTGTCAGCTAACCGTAGTTAAGCGAGGAACTGAATAGATTATTGATCACATTATACCTAATTAGCGGGGAAAACCGGTGGTACGGAACTTCCGTGGCTACAGCGAAGAAGTGCCCCGCTACTATGCAAAGACCGTAAGTTGTTATCGACGTAGTTCGTTGATAGCAGCTTTTAAAGACGTCATTTTTAAGATCCACCCACGAGATTGTCTCAAAGATCGATTTTCTAATAGCTGAATTACGAAGAGCGCAATTTCTCGCCGCGGTACACGGTTAATCAAACACTGGAAGAAACGATGAAAATGCATCGTGATCTACGAGCTAATTCTTAGGACGATAAACAACGACCTACGGCTTCGTTCCTATGCGCCGCGGCGCTTGGACGAACAAGCAATTTCCGTGGAATATCCTGCATGGAATGCAATTTGTAAGGAGAATCGAGTTTAACGGGGGGAATCGATGTTCGAACGAGAGTGTTTACTAGGAAAGAGTGTGGATCCAAGTCGAAGAATGCGAGAATACGAACTGGCGAACATGTGCGTTCCGTTTTCGAGAAATGGTGTATCGGGGAACGCGGGAATCCGAGTTGAAATATGCAACGAACTGAAAGTGAAGAATCTGCGTTTCGATTCGGTAGACTGTTGAGTAAAGAAAGTGGATTTGAGTTGAAGGATTGGATAGATAAGACTTGAGAAGCACCTATTTATTTGAGACACGAAAAAGAGGATCTAAGTTGAAGAATCTGGCGAACAAAATCCGAGGAATATGTCCACGTTTGACAAGAGAAACTTTTGCAAAACGATGTCTAAATCTAAATCTTGAATAAATAAATAAATATTAAGATCACTAACCCTCGATTGAGGAACATGGAGGATAATAGTCGACCATAGATAAAACCTGAATATGTCCACGTTTGACAAGAGAAACTTTCACAAAGCGATGTCTAAATCTAAATCTTGAATAAATAAATGAATATGAAGATCACCAACCCTTAATAGAGGAACGTGAAGAACAATAGTCGATCATTGGCTTCAATTTAGGAAAGTAGGTCTGCCGTTGAGGCGAAGAAAAATGGGCGATGCCGATCGAATTCAATTAAACCGGATAAAGGAAGCCGGCCTATGTTCGTCTTCTTGTCGGGAACAGCTGAATCGAAAGCACCAACGTGTCCGTGAATTTATTTTCCGACAAAGACGGGGTTGCATGCTGGTCGTTTGGCTCCTGGCCAGCCCCCTTTAGAATCGACCTTCGTTTCACGGCTCGAAAAACGACCTGAACTTAGGGGCATGGCTACCAGAATGAAAAACTCGATTCTCAAATTTCCACCATCAATTTTTGGGCAAACAAAATCTGCAATTATACTTGTCGTTGACGGCCATTTCGAAATCGATTCAAAGGTATCCAGAGAATCGTAAAATCGGCTGGCGAGGACTTCGGCTCGAGTGGAGTCCTCCGTGACGCAACCCTGAAGCACGGTATTCAGTTTCAATGCAGTTTCCGGGTCAAAAGTCACGAGGAACGTGTAGGGTTCTTTTTCGCGTTGGACTTTGATGGATATCCGTCGATCCGTGAGCGGCGCGCGCCTTTTATCCGACTGAAGGACATGAAAGAAATTCGTTAAATAAAACGAACACAACAGAGGCTAAAAATCGTTTGTACTCATCATTTTCTAATATAACTCCGTGCATTCTACGTTTTATATAAAACTAATTACGGAAATACTTAAAAGATATCCCCCATTCCCTCGAAGATGAAAATATTTTTGCTCTCAATATTTGTAGACAAAGAGAAAGCTCGACCTGGAACGAATCCTCCTTGCAAATCGAGGAGCCCAGGCGTGCGCTATTTAAATTTTATGTTTGTCGAGCAAGGTAATAACAACAAGTTATTTTACGTGTCATCGTAATCGAATACAGGTCAGCCAATACTGCGCCGAAGTATTCAATTGTTCCTCCGGCCGCTATCGTCAGCACATTACTCGCTCGAGACAATAAATGCAAAACCGGTATTAGTACCCGGAACATTCTCAATTCACGTACACGGAATTAAACACATTATGTACCGAATTCAATTATCAATACTGCATCAAATCAACAATAATTTATACCGTGTTTTCGCGAGAAAATCGT
Organism: Colletes gigas; assembly: GCF_013123115.1. Taxonomy (NCBI): domain Eukaryota; kingdom Metazoa; phylum Arthropoda; class Insecta; order Hymenoptera; family Colletidae; genus Colletes; species Colletes gigas. Next base: position 361,703 of record NW_025106664.1, read on the forward strand.
ATAAATTAAATGAGATCTTCGTCCGCGACTCGATCCATAATTCAAGATAAAGGTTTTCATTGGTGGCACGTTTACGTACTTATTATTAATACACTGTTAAACTGTTCTGGATAGAATATTCTAACCGAAGTCATTTTTTAGTTAACAGTTCCTCTTTTGTAAGGGACGTTGCATTTTTACCAAACGAATGGAAGAGAAAAGGCGAATCTCGAGTAACCATTTATTATGACTAGAGCATCTCAAAGATTGAAAGAAACCCTTTTAGAGGCGCTCAGTATACAAAAAAGACTCTTTCGCGTAAACTCGAGGTCCCTGCAAACGCTAGAAGTGATCCTTTATGTCATTCTTCTCGCATCCGTGGTGGGGACCCCCGTTTCAACTATAGAAATTCAGTGTTTGTACTATGAATAGTTGCACGTACACTCTCTTATCTTTGTTTACGTTTAACGGGAGGTTTCCAAGGTCCATGGATTCTAGAGATCGTGCCCCTAAGTCCATCCTTTCGAGTTCTCGCTGTGACGAATACGACGATTATAAGCGTTCCCGTTTGGGAATGTGGAAGACCACTTAACTGACTTATTTCAAGCATGTAAATTTCCTTTTCCCTCTATAGATCATAAAGGGTCTTTTCCCATTTAATAAACGGATAAAATAAGAAAGAAACGGAGATTACGAGAAATTCACGAATTCTTTCGCGACGAACGGTAGGCGGAACGCGTACTGGTTGGATTTTAATTTCCAGGGCGGGGAAAATCTAGAGAAAAATCTCGAGAACATCTGATGCCGGGAATTCGGTTGTGAAGAGACGGAAAGGGATCCGTATATCGAATTCTCGAGGCTCGAAGGTGGGGCATATCCTCGGTGAATCAGGTGCACCGAAACCGTGCGAAACCAGGTCAAAAGAGGGCCGGCTCACCGACGACAAAATTAGATCGTCCGGTCCTTGGTGTGAAAAATGTTTAATCGTACGCCTTGGCCTTCTGAGATACCGAAATACAGGGCGTCTATAAATGTATGTCATTTGAAATGATTAGCAACCGTTAGAGGACATATAACGAATCTAACAAAATTTTTATAAAGGAAATTTACAAACCAGAAACTTTAATAAAACTTAATATTTGTCGATATACAAGCTGGGACGAAATGAGTGCTATAACCACAGACGAGGTATACGAGTAGACCTTAGATCGTGTCACACATTATATTTTCGGTAAAGACTTTTTTGTCTTGGAAGTGCGTAGGATTTCGGGTGTATCTGTATTCACCAAAAATGATTGTAATCGACCCCAGATATTAAAAATAATTTTTTTAGAACGTTTTTGAAACTTTTCAATTTCGTCGAAAAATTTCTGCACCTACTCGAATTTTTTTCTCGAAAGTACATAGGAATTCGAGAGTATGTGTATTCACCAAAAATGATTGTAATCGACCCCCGCAACTGAAAATAATTTTTGCAGAATGATTTGAAACTTTTCAATTTCGCCCGAAAATTTCTACATCTACTCGAATTTTATTGTCGCAAATGCGTAGGATTTTGGGGGTATATATATTCACCAAAAATGATTGTATTTGACCTCTGCAAATGAAAATAATTTTTCAGAACAATTTGAAACTTTTTTTTTGGTCCCTCTACCTGTCGATTTTCCTAAAAAATTAGTTTTTTAATTTTAAAAAATTTGTTTGACGCTGTACAGAAAAGTTGTTTAATACTTTTTTTGTAGGTATCCATGAGCTCTGCTTCAGAAAAAAGTTTCATTTAAATATACTCACTATTGTAGGAGTTATGGCTGTTGGAATATTGGACCATTTATATGGAGTTTTTCTGACTTTACGGGATCAAGGAACAACTTTTCGATTATTCTTAGAATCTCTTCGTATCCTTCACTAAAATACGCGTTGTCTGCATTTTGAAACATTAAAATCCTTCAATGCGTCCAAAAGTTATGATTTATTAAACATACTGTGAATAGTTTCTCAACTGTGGTGGTATAACTGCCTATAGAGAGATTCTACATGCAAAATCAAACCGAAAAGCAAGAATAATGTTTTTTCGTTCGAGGCTTCGTTTTCGAGATAGTTCAATTTGGAAATCTCTTGGTCTGATCTTTTATCGATATTTCTACTTGCGCGCGTCCGACCGATTACCGATATTTCTACTTGAATTTTCAAAGTCGATTTCCTCGAAAACGAGGCAGCGTACAAAAAAATGTTATTCTTCCTTTTTTGCTCTTGACAACATGTAGAATCACTCCCCTATCTTTTGACGCCCACTCGCCCCGCTCCATATAGAGGGTGGTGACTTTAAAACCGAACGCGGAAGAAACCGTTCTTCCTTGATGTTAGTCCGTGTTTTATGACGTCTAAAAGAAAATCGAAACGTCGAAAGATATTCGTAACACGGACGAAATCGCCGGAACAACCCCGTTACAGGTGCGCTATCGACGGACGTTAAAATGTCAACACTCGAAACGTCTGCTCGCGAGTGTCAACGAGATACTGTTGAACGATTAAAACCGATTAGGAGGTGACGCGCGAGAATCAACGGAGCGTGAGCAACGAAAATCTAACGAGGCTCGAATGCAACAACGACGATATACGACTGGAATAATTGCAGTCGCCGAGCAATGCTGCGCTGCGCGATTGCATCGTGCATCCAACGATATGACATCTCGGAGACAGACAGTTTGCAAGCGACACGGGGCACGGAACGTAACTGGAGCAGCTTAGTATTTACGCTGGTACGCAATCACGCGCGATCATGTTTCACCCTGACAGCGTGAAAAACATTCCCTTCCGCGGACGCAATTACCATTCCGGCAAAAGCGTTTAATTGAACGAAACGCGACCTAATTAGATTGAAACAGTTCCTCTTAACGTTTGCAGACGCTTTAACATCGGTTCTTTGTAGTCGGATATTGGAGTGAATATTTATGCGATTGTTCCAGTGACCTTGTTGGTCATCGATGGTTAAGGCATCCTTAATTGGACGGAACGGGACGCAGTCGATCGAGAGCACTTTTTTCACGATGGACGCCGCGAGATCGTTCGACGTTAGATGTTCTTTGTGCGGAGATATCGAAGCCAATCTAATTGCTTTGTCAGCCTCGTTACTTTGTTGTACCGTAGGACAGTTTCGATTGAACAGAACAGGATACAGTCACCTGTGTGTACGCTGTAAATTATGCACAGACGTGAACCAGCCGGAGAACCAGTCGTTTGGCCCACGCAACAATCAGAACTTACATCTATCGATTCCTACCTTGGGGGAACTCTAAAACAAACATTTTACTACACGGAAGTTGTCCAACTAATTAATAACTCAATCGTTGAAATACGACAAAGTTCTCAGAGTTTTGCACTCTTATCGAAGCCTTTCATGTCCTGTTTTAACACAAATTTTTGTTACTTTATATTTTTATATTATTGTATGTTTAAATTTAAAACGTTCCTTGTGTCTAAAAACGGTTTCATCAAAGGAGTAAATAAAGTACAATTTATAAAATTCTCCGAGAATCCGTAGTGCCATAAATTCTATACCACATCAATGTCAAGCTTGTATCGATGTGGTAAGACATTTTGCAATGAGATATTCAGCATAGTAAGTAATCATTTACTGTGACAACGCTGGTTACGATATTAACTGTCACATACACTGAATCCTTTCAAGGCAGTAAACATCATGGAAACACATACACCGATAAGATGAACACGATTGACGTTTCATACTCTGTGATGGGAGATAATGTTAATTAACACATCGACTCCTTCCATCTCAACCTGTCCAATCTACACACAATTTTGTTGTTATATAGAGCGTTCGACTACTAATAGTTACATCTACAGACGAAACTAAAGCAAATATCAAGAATTATAAAGATTGTTTCATCACATTTTCAAATAATTTGGAGCCTCGAAAATGTTCAGAGTTATAAAGCCTATTAAATTTTTATTTCGCGCATGCTTCTTTCATTATTATGGAAATATAACCGTAACCAACGATTATCGTGAGTTACATACACCCGTGCGCGTAATTTCACGAAATGGTTTCGAGAGCCCTAACTCATCGAGCTGGCCAATTAACTGTTATAGTACTCGATTTGAAATTATTGGCTTCGAAATAATGATCAGCTCGGAACGATACTGCTCGGTGTTCTCGTACCAATAGATTGATAAGCTTGTATCGCCTCCGAGAATTTTCAATTAGCAACGCGGGCGATAAAACAGTTGATGACCCGCTTCCTGGAAATCGTCGTTTATAATTGCGCCAGTGACACGAGACGATTCTAATCAGACCAGTGAAACAGCTGCGCGTATATCGAACCGTATGGCATTCGCGTCACGAAATTAATTTCACCCTACATAAATAAATCATTTCAACAAACAAATTTATCTTGGTCTAAGAACGCAACTATGGAACTCGAGAATTCAGGAAAGATCAATTTAAACATCAAGATGACCTAGATCAAATTCAATTTTAAAAAACTTCAACGATATCGTTTTCCTTGTTTCTCCGTTTCCTTCCTCGAAACCCTCTTTTTATCATTTTTTTCTTGTTAAGATGCACGTTTCGTTTCGTTTCTTCGCGAATGGCGTCTTCCTTTACCTTCCACCGTGGCTCTACTATCGCGTCGAGGTCGCCAAATGTGGCGACGCATAAATTAATTAAAACCACTCTTCTGGGAGTTCACAAACCCCAATCAACCCAGGGATCGGGGTTCAATTTGAGAAACACTGTGCTATACAAGACTCCCTGATGAATCCCACTAATAGACACGGAACGAAATACAGGAATATTGTTTCTACTAAATATATAATAGTGCTCCTCCTAGATAAAAGCTTCGTTGCAATATAATAATAATTTCTAAAAGGGTGTGGTAATCGAAAAGCTGGTCCGCGATGTAGCCAATACGAAAACGTCGGAAGTTCAACTTGTACGCAACCATAACGTGACACTGTGCACAAAATGGTCTTGCAGCGAGGTAGTTAGGGCAGGATGTCGATAAACGGCGATGATAGATCATTTCGATGCGACTCGAAAATAAGAAAGGATACAGGTCGTGAAGTGTTTACGATATCGCAGAGTCGCTCCTAAGCGATTCTCGATATCTGATAAAATGTTCGGGGAAGCTGCACACAAAGCAACAGGCGCCGATGAACGCCATCTGTCGCGAATCCGCGGGTGAATTCCTCAAGTTAAACGTCTCGGAAAGGATTGCGGCGAAAGTTCGAAAAGTAAATCGTACGAGCCAAGTTAGGAAAATAAATAATTTCGTCGCGAGTTCTGGCAACACGCCGCTGAGATTCGCTATTGGTCGATTAAAAAATGGCGTATCAATAATCGTAATGACGATTAAAAGTTCCAACCAGGAAATAGGGCACACGGGTGAAAACGTGATTTTGTCGTGCAAATAGCGGCTTTAATTTAGCGACTCGAGCAAGCAAATAACAAACATGGCGACTATGATAATAGAAAGTTCTAGCACTTTTGTTGGAAAACTGTGAAAAGGAGTGGTCACTGAAAAGTATACCTCAAGAAGAGCCAACTTGTCTTGCGAGAACAACTTTGTGGTATATTCCAACTACATTTTACACGAAGGCTATATATAACTGCGGAATACTGCAATAAGCTAAAGTTGTGGAATTGGTTAGGATCTAACTCCGGCGAAAGAACAACGGAAACAAAACTTTTTACAATTATCGATCTCTGGACTACAACGTGTCTACGACGACCATAATACGAGCGTGGGAGAGCAGGGGTGAGGCTGGTAGCAAGGAATAACGGTCCCGACCATCGTGTAATCTCTGGAGGATTGGCAAACGTGATTAGCAATTGGAAACGATACGTAGTGGCGAGGCCTCGGGATTCATTGCCAGTCCGCATGCACACACTGTGGAAATAGGTCGCGTGCGTCGGAGGGGAAAAGTTTCCTTAACGAAAAGTCTGAACGGATGATTGCTGATACATCCTCGTGTTCCCGATCCATTCGTTGGATTGCAGGAAATGGACAGTTAGGATCGCGCAACGTGCCAGGATTCGCAAACGTTTCCTGTCCGTCTCGATCGCTCGATCCCGGGCTAGGTGTTAAATTTAGCAATCTTTCCTTCATGTTGAGTGCATGAATTAATAACCTTCGCGTGAAAGCAAATTTTAATGAAATTAGAACCGCAAGATACAGAACTTTTCTTGAGGTAAGGAGGTGGTCTGAGATACTCTCTCTCTATATAAAGGGTATCCAGCCACCTCTTGGAAAAATTTTAATTGAAGATTCTAGAGGCTAAAATAAGACGAAAATCAAGAATATCAATTTCTTGATTGAGGTTTCGTTAAAAAGTTATTACAAACTTTAATTAAAAAATTTCAAATCTTTCTGGAAAAATTATTTTCGGTTGCAGAGGTTAATTATGATCATTTTTGGTCAATAGACATACCCCAGAATTCCTACGTATTTTCGAGAAAAAAAATCGAGTAAGTGCTGAAATTTTTGGGCGAAATTAAAAAATTACAAATCGTTCTGGAAAAATTATCTTCGATTGCGGGGGTCAATTATAATCATTTTTGGTCAATAGACATATCCCCAAATTCCTACGCATTTTCGACAAAAAAAATCGAGTAGGTGCTGAAATTTTTGAGCGAAATTAAAAAATTACAAATCGTTCTGGAAAAATTATTTTCGATTGCGGGGGCCAATTATAATCATTTTTGGTCAATAGACATATCCCCAAATTCCTACGCATTTTCGACAAAAAAAATCGAGTAGGTGCTGAAATTTTTGAGCGAAATTAAAAAATTACAAATCGTTCTGGAAAAATTATTTTCGATTGCGGGGGCCAATTATAATAATTTTTGGTCAATAGACATATCCCCAAATTCCTACGCATTTTCGAGAAAAAAAATCGAGGAGGTGCTGAAATTTTTGGGCAAAATTAAAAAATTTCAAATCGTACTAGTAAAATTATTATAGAGACTTTGTTCTCCAAAAAATTGACTTTGAAAATTCATGGGATAGAGCACGACTTGGACGCAAGTAGAAATATCGATAAACGGTCAGACGTGCAAGTAGAAATATCGATAAATGATCAGACGCGTCCAATAAATCGTACGTATTTAATTGCACGCGTAATTTAATAATCTTTCTCCTCTCATAGAGAGGAACGACGTGTTGAGGAATGAAAGGAGAAATTCCGCAACAGATGCAGAAGGAAGGAAACGACTACAGGGAGCGAAAAGCGACGATGAATCTGCGAAATTTATCTCGCCGGCGAGGACTGAAAGCCCGGATTACGGAATGAATAAGTTTTTCAACGCTGAAGATGAGAAATGAAATCGTGGTGAAAATTAATTAGGGAGAGGAAGAAAGTTTCGACGGTGCCTGGAACTTTCGATTACGAGGCGACTGTAAAATTTCTGATTGCAAAATGGAGCGAGTGGAAAGTTCGTATCGAGTAAAAGTTGTCGGAAATAGCGGGGCACGCGTACAAGACCGTAACGTCGCGAATTGGAAGACGAAATGGAAAGATGAATACACTTTTCTGATGGCCGTAATCGAAAATGAAACTACAATCTCTTTCGTGGTAATGAATAATTGGTTCATTGGAACCGAGCAACGGTAGGAAATAAATATTTATGAATCGTGTCAACGCGATAAGCTGATATAGTTCTTCGAACGTTTAACTATGGCAATCCTAACTATAGCGATATGACCTTTCCTTTAACAGGAAATCTTCTCTTTAATGTCGAACCAGTTTCCTCGGAATTCTTTATTTCCCTTTTTTAGCGCATGAACAGAATAAACGATGTAACGATGACTTAACTGTATGGCGTATAATGTAACCGATTTGAAATGCAATAGAAATAGACTTTGTAAACTTTACTGGACCCATTTTATAAGACACATCCGTACAATCGCTATAGTTGAGCCTCAACGATAAAAATTGCTTCATTATTTATTAGATAGTGCATACAAAAATGGTTGTCCACGGTTTAAAACGTTGGAACGTTGAATTGAAGGTGATTAAAATATTTATCGCGTATACGAAACAAGTACAAAGCCTTATCGCAATTGGATTAATTCGTTACAATATCTGATCTCAACTCTATACTTTTCGATGGTGCCACGAATTTTACTTTCTAGCTCGAGTTCCCATTATCGCGGAGGATTATGAAGCGACATTCCCGGATATTACAGAGGTTCGTGGAAAGCAGATGTTTCGAAAGATAATCTGCTTGGAACGTGTCCAAAGTTAACTCCGGAACCGCGTTGGAATTGGATTGCGTGAATTTTGCAAACCCTGGTTAAAATCTGCTTGCTACTTTCCGGTTAAAATTTAAATTATTGCTACCACCACTTACGGGACTTTTGTCTAAGTTTTGCCATTAAAATTCATGCATGGTCGATGAATAAAAATTGCAATATCTGATAACGAACGTTGTAAAATTCTAGCCAAAGTTTTGGCGAACGATTCGCGGAATCGCTGTAACTTTTATCGGTTTCGCGATTAATTCGATGCTTCATAAATTGCACGAATTATAGGTGACTGTTGAATAAATTGATGAATTAATCGCCGTCCGACATTTCAACGGAGAGAAACGCATTTGAATGGTGGAAGTTTTAATGGCAGTAAACGGAACAGGAAATTTTGTATATGGAACAAGTTCGAGAATGAAAACGTTGTTACCGGGGCTGGAAGTTTGGCACGAACCGCGCCACTCGGAACAGTCATTATCGAAGACGTAAATCGTGCGAAATTTCGCAACGAAAATCCAAGAGATAATTATAAAGCAAAGCCTAAAACTCGCGCGAGTCTCGTAATTAGAAGCAGACGAAGACAAAGGAAAAGTCGATACAGAGGAGAACCAAAGCGTGGAGATTTATAATGAGCTTATATATATATATATGTTGAAATTTACATAAATATCCACGATCAAGCTGAGCATTTTGTAGACAAACTTCCCTGTTACTTCGTACAGAATAAACATTGGACTTTGTAGCAATTATGAAGCACAAGGTCATAGTACGCTTAAATTAATCTCAACAAGCCCCAAGTAAACTTTCAAGATCAAGAGTTTGAGACTCGGAGCTTACGAATCCACACCACCAACATCAAGAATCCGAGACCTCGCTGGAAACGCAAACATTCGAGATCGAGAACGAACATAATGTACCGATAGCTTGGTCAACTAGTTTTTCTCCGATTATTTAAATAAAAATTAGTCAGAATGTTGTTTCTACTATATCAGTACTAAAATTTTCTACGAACGTTCTCCTAACAATGCATAAACAGTGACAACCTTAGGAGCCACGACAATATTGAATTTTCCTTCTCGACGTACGATCGTCCTCTTCGCGATCGCGAGGGAAGCAACAAACGCAGAGGCAGTTTCGAAAGGAATATAAGTACGTCGAATTAACATTCGCGTCCGGTCGTAACGACAATCTGGTAATTGAAAAAATTGCAAGTTTCTTCCGGAAATTGCCGCATTGTCGACGATTAACGCGCGGCACGTGCTACTGCAGATTCCGACGACGAGGAGGAGGCCTTACAACGTAACCCTGAACTCCGGTACATCGATCTGCCGCAATGCAACGAGCTGGAACAGCTCGCATGAAGCCTCCGTCGATGGAAAGAATGATAGATTAACGCGTTCACTGCCAAACCAATACCCTTGAAATTTCCCGCGAGCCAAAGAATTTTGTTCTCGCTGAAATTACGTGGCCCGGAATTTCCCGTGACAAAGCAAACGCGTGTCGAACTAATAAGAATGTCACGGTTTAACTAATAGGAAAGGATAGAATGTAAAATCAAAATTGTGGGAAGTTTTACTCTGGGGGATAATCGGCTTGAACATTCTTTCGTTTGTAAGGATGGTCGAAAACGGGATAGGGCAGAAAGCGTATACAAAAATGCGAAGAGCTACTGAGGACGGTTATCTTTTATTTCAACTGCCCCTTGCCGCGGGCCTAGCTCGACTGCCTCCTCTCTCCTCAATTTGGAAAAACGGGACCCACCGCTAGGGTGGGCCATGTGCAATCCGACTGGGCGCTTTCCCTAACCTTGGCGACTACGGGTCTCGCTCGGGCTAAGTGCCATAAACCAACGGTCAGGGAGGTCCTTGGTGCCGTACGCACTCTTGTGGCTTACACGTTTAATTAGAAAATATTATTTTAAATTGCTGTTGCAATTACTATTACAAGTTTGTTATTTAAGAAGATGGGGAATAGGGAATAGATGCGTTAAAAAAAATCTCTTTAACGTGATACTACGAAATAAAAATTCATCTTCGAACGATTGAAATAACCCTTTCTGAGCAGAATTCTGCCAATCCCAATAGACCTGGGTTTCTTGCGCTTCTTTCCCTCTTCTGAGCAACTATGGCAAAGTTGTTTAAAGTTCTATATATTACCCCCGGTGTACTCTACTAGGTTTTAATGGGATCGTTCTTTAAAATGCAGGTTAAATTCAATTCTTGAGAAAAGTTGCGGGGAAACGGTTCTTCTTGGGGATTGGTCTTAGAGTGCATGTTCTCGGGGAGTAATACCTTCCTGCGGAATTACTTTTTAAATTGTACACGCTTTTGACAGTGCATTAACGTTGCTTAAACATCGTTCGATGATTTAGCAATGTTTGGCGGGGACAGAGAATGTTTGAACGTTGTAAACGCGAGACGTTTACTTCTTTGATTCGGAAACAGCATGGAAACGATCGTTTAACGCGGCATCAACGACTACCTAACAAAAAGAATTTGTTCGGTTAATTGCTGCAACGAGGGTAACTGGTGGAACAGACGCATGGGTGGGAAACACAATAGAATTGTAATTCCGGCAGACAGAATTAATTAATAGCGTTCCTGCGACGAGGAGAGAAGCGAAAAGGTAGCGCAACGCTCGTTTTAAAAGACTGGACAAATGTGAATTATCCGCACGGTCCGACGCCTCCGCGTATCCCATCGTTCGTGAAACGAGGATAATCGCGAGAACTTGGTATGATTAATCGGAAACGGTTGACGCGCGATGACAGAACGACGAGGAGGTCCGGACGCAATTTTAATCCCGATACCGGGGATGAAGACGAACGAATTGGCCGACGAGGATCTGAAATTTAATTTTTAGTTTGTTGTCTCGTTGAGGTATCGATGACGTTTCAATTTTACTGTTACGTCGATGGAATCGCGATTAATACCTCAACAGGATGCTTGGGACTTTGATACGTATCGGTACTAACGAGTGTGCCATTGAATTGGTTTCTATCGCTAATGCCTCGAATAGATGATAGCTACAAACACACGCCGGTATCGATGCATCGAGTAATCCGATGAAACTAGCTGCTGCATTGCTGACGAAACGTCGGATCGGTTCTCCAACAGATCGCGGCTTATGGTCCCCGAATGCCTGGAGCAGCATCGACTGGAAGAACCCGGAGCCTCCAGTATCTCAATTTTAATCCTGTATCTGCGTCGGATCTCGTCGTGGAATTTCGTATTCGTTTCGAGAGGCGACGAATGAAAAGGATTCCCTGGAGACGCCCCACAGCGAGAAGAGAACCGAGGAACGAAACGTCCGACCAGAGAAAGCTGAGAATTTCTTGGAGAAATTCAAAAAATTTCAAATTCGATCAGATGAAAATCAACGTATTTGGAATACCGATTTATTTAATGATTTTAAAAAATTATAAGGAAAGGGTTTGATATTTCGTGAGAGTGAAGAGTGTTTAAACCTAAAAGTAATTCGAGCAATTAGCTGGTTCGTATCGCTTTGAATCGTACCTTGAAGAGCACTAGAAAATGTACAGAAGAGAAATGAAAATTGGAGAATTGTCTCGGAGCGCGGTAGTACGATTCAAGTGTAAGGGCACCCTTTCAAAGCAACCCCAAAATCCACGCCTCAATTAGAACCAGCCCAACGCGGTCTTCTGTGAACTTCTATCCCGACCGCTGGGTTAACAAGGTTCCATGGTTTTCGTTCTTGAAAAACCGGTTCGAAAACCGGGTCAAGTACGAATTTACGCGTCTGACCGCATACGCGCCTCCTCCACTGCGAGACTAAATTTAAGAGAGTATTCTGGTCTGGATGGTGCATTTTTAAGGGGCCTTTCTACCTTGTGGGATTAAAAAAATCGATATTTTTTTTTTTGCATTTTCCTTTAGTATGTAGTCTCGAAAATATGTCTACCAAATATTAAATTGAAATTTGAAAAACTAACGAAGTTATAGCCTGTTGAAATGTACCGCGTGCAGGTATAACAACTGGACGTGAAACTTTAAAGCTGTTTTTCTCGAAACTACTAACTCTTTTTTACTAACAAGATACAGAGTACTTATAAGAATGAATGTATTACCGTATTAATTAACGTAAAGCTCTTATAATAATTCAGAATGATTAGAACATTCGTATTTAACCCGCGACCCTACAGACTTTTTTATGCGCGGCTCTGAAATACTCGCGCTCAGTATCAATATATTTATAAGAAATTATACATAAATATAATTAAATGTAAGAACACATATCTCTTGCATATAGATAGGATAGATAATTATTTAGCTGCCTTGTCCAAGGAATTTACAGATTTCAGGATTCAAGGGGTAGGACCACTGTAAAAACCTGAAATAAAGCGTTTTCTTTTATTTTTTTGGATGGATGGAAAAATAAGTGGATAATGATATTCAAGAATGTTATTAACCATGTCGTTAAGTGTTATAAAAAGAAAATATTTATTAAAAAATAATGCAATATGACGACGCTGGAGCCATTCTCGCGAGGCGTGTTCTGAATTTCATTGTGTCTGAATTGGCGCAAAAAAACAAAAAATTTTCTCTTAATCTACATGAGTATAGCTAAAGACATATGTAGGGGATGTTGGATAAGTTAATTTTAACGTTATTTATTGACAAATGATTGTCCCATTTTTGTACAAAATTGAACTTTCTACTTCAAATGCTCGCCAATCGCTCAAAAATTAATGTTTCAAAAATCCCCTACGTATTTCTCTGGCTATACTCATGTAGATTAAGGGGCCTTTCTACCTTGTGGGATTAAAAAAATCGATATTTTTTTTTTTGCATTTTCCTTTAGTATGTAGTCTCGAAAATATGTCTACCAAATATTAAATTGAAATTTGAAAAACTAACGAAGTTATAGCCTGTTGAAATGTACCGCGTGCAGGTATAACAACTGGACGTGAAACTTTAAAGCTGTTTTTCTCGAAACTACATTTTTCGGCACTGCGTGCGTGATAACTAAAAAACTATTCAAGATATCAACATCAAATTTATACAGTATCTTCAGAACTGGTCTCCCTATAGCATGAACTAGGATAATTGCGATATATGCAATACTTTTTCTTTTATTAACAAAAGAGCAACCAAATATATGAAAATATTCAGTATTTTTTCGTAAAATAGCTGCCATTTTGCCATTTTTTGTTTTTTTGAAAAGATCCTAGTTCATGCTATAACCACACTCATCTATATTAAGAATATCGTTGGTTTTAGGATTTCGAATAACTTGTTCGCAAGATATCACGTACGCAGTCGGGTGCCGTTCGTAAAAACTGTTGTTTGATGATCAACAAAAACAGCGTAATCAATAGACATTATGCGTTGCAAAAATTCGTAAATATAGCTAAATATATAATAAATGTATCTACAAAATCCGGAATTAATCGCTCTTTAATAACCCGCAAAAAAAAATCACAAAGAAACACGTATTTTTCATGCCTACAAGGTAGAATGGCCCCTTAAGTCGTTTTCGAGAATTTTTTGCGGGAAAACTGTAAGACTTTTCTTACATAATTTTTGGTACACGTATTCAGTACTATTTTATGTATACATATTATTTTTTTCAACTGAAGATAATGAGAATTACGCACGGTACGTTTGATTGAGTATGGGTGTACGAAAACAAAGTAGTATAATAAAAAATACAAAATCTTGATTAATTTAAATATGACTGTCGTATAAACCATATCAATAACACAAAGCGAAAAAAAGCTGAAATTTTGAAATTTAATTCCCACGCTACATTTTCTTTCGTCATACGTCATTTTTAATCCCCCGTAAGCACAGTGGATATTTCATTATTAAAATGAAACGTGAAACGTGAAAACGTGCTCCTCGAAAAATACACCGGTCCAATAATCTATATATATAAAAATAAGTTGTCCTATGTTCGTGATTCTATAACTCGAGAACCACTCAACCGATTTTCAAACGAGTACATGCGTTGGAAAGGTCTACTTTCACTGATGGTTTATAAAAAAAAAACATCGAAAAATTTCTACGAATATGCGTTATACGCGCACTTTTATGATGGTGTGTTTTCCCTATATAAAATGTATTTTTTTTCTTATGCGAATTACATTTTGTCGGTATAAGGCTCTGCTTCCTCGCGTCATTTGACTTATTTAATTTCTGTGTGTTTATTGATTGTCATTTCAGTTTACAGTGCGAGCATTGACATTTGTAATCTTTCACTTATTTTCACATTTCTAATCTTTCATTGACATTTTGTATGTTATTGTATTGTCCAGCAACGCGGGCAGGGTTACTCTAGTAGACTATATATCTGTTGACTTCTGAATGATAATCGACGTTTGAGAATCGTATTTGACAAGTAATTTCAATATCTATTCGATGCTTCAACATAATTCTCGATAATTGGCATATGTCGATATCAACGAATGTATCGTCGGATCCATCCTATTATTAGTCCGAGTGTATCGCGTTGCTCCAACTGACGAATGAAAATAAATGATCGCTAACAATAGCATGATTGATTAAATCTAGATTCACGGAAATGTACAGCTAAAAAAGGGAAAACGGTTAACAGATTTTAGACAGTATCAAAGCTACTCTCGTTTCAGGACAGTACTTTTACGGTGTGCCTGGCGTGTGTGTTTTATATATCACCGCCGTAATATAATCGGGTCAACGCGTGATAATGCCGTGAAAAACGACGGAAAAATAGCGAAAGGTTTCGACGGCGGAATATCAATGCTCTACGCCAGTCAAAGGTAAAAGGTATGAAACCGAGCGCTTGTTAAAATGCAAAATATCTACGCGTGTGACGAAAAAGGGGACACAGATGCCTGGAAAACGACTCTTTGGTCGCGAAATATTAACGAGAACAGTAATCCAGAGCTTACGCTTAAGCTTAAACTCGAAAGTTGCTCTCTCAATCTCGCGCCCGGTTATCTGATCTAACCAGCCTAAAAGATCTAATCGGAGACTTAGCACACATAACCGAGACTCGAGTAAGACCTAGACACACGAGATTGATTCTTCCAGTGCTTTAGAACTCTATCAAGACTGCTTGTCGGAAAGTTTGACGCCTGAAACAGGTCACCTGAACAATTTTCGAACGACAGAGAAACGAACTCGATTATTTGAAATCTCCTATCGTTATCGCGCCTTCCTCGGTTGCCCCTCTGTGACCTTTGATATATTCATGGACAATTGGATCGTTTAACTATGGACAACTTTTTCCTCGTCATCGGTGGGGAACGTCGCGCTACCCTTGGGAATCTGCGAAAGTTACAAACAACCGGCGAAACGAGCGTGGAATAAAAGTTTCGTTGGATCCAACGTGAAACGCGCGAACTTTGGACGCGCCCTCGACAATTTTATCCGCCTGTTTCTCCTGTTCTTTTAATGAAAATGCAACGAGTCCTCGAACGCGAAGTTCCGGAAAGGGAGGATTATCAAAGTCCGCCGTGGGGTTGATTCTTCGAAGTCGTTAACCCTTTCCACTTATAATTAAATTTACACTAAACTTAAAGTATCAAGCATTGCAAATTTAGTTTTCTCAGATCCTCGCTGTAACTTTCGATCGAAATTTTGCCGAAACTAATTGGACGTCTAGGAAACTTCTCTAATTGGGTGCGGGCGGTGCAGCAATGGCATAGAAACTCTCGAAAGGATCCTGTAACGATGTAATAAAAAAAAAGAACGGATACAGTGAGGTTCTATTTTGATTAAAAATCTGCCCGTCAATCGAGCTAAACCGCAGAAAATATTATTGGAGGTTATCGTTGCGTGCACCAGACCGCTTTTATCGTGTCTCCAGCGATTGTAGCTGGCCGCGAGCGACGCTTCGCGATCGTTTCGAACGGGCCCTTCGTGTTTACGACGAGTAGCTTAATTCTGTTTGATCGATTCATCATGGAACTCACGAGAGCCTCCGATGCTTTGAAGTCGCTTGATGTCACTGTCGAGCATTACTTAAAACGGGACATCGAACACAAGCCTAATTAAACAAATTCTTTAACTGGATGAGAGGGTCCAGGCTTAATTGGAGATTCGATGCAAAGTATAAGTCTAACGACGCAGTCGTACTTATACAGTTAAAGAGGAAAAGACGAAAGAGTTTATGCCTCATTTATTATACGATAACATAATAATAATAACCCTGTTATTGTACAATCCAAAACATCAAGATTTGATAAAATAACCATGTTTTATGTACGAGTTCCAGAAATCTTGGATCTCTCTGTCAAAGAGCATTCTTTGAAACAAGAAAGCAAATAAATGGCGACTGAAAATGACAAACCAACAACATCCAGAGTTATCGAGGATACGTCGAACTTAAAGCCAAGGAAATGCAGGTCCTTTGTCAAGAATGACCGACGACAGTGTTCTTTGTACACAGACTCTGCCCACTGTCGAGGGCAACTATTTCTCCGTTACGTTTTCTGTCTCGTTACGCTCAAAGAATGGATTAACACTAGAACTAATTATAATTATATTAGAAATAAGTGTTTATTTATTCTTTTATAGAAAATCACGGTAAATTTTCAGAAATGCAGTCGAGTATATATTATTTACAATTTTTATTAGAAATTAATCACATTTTGACCGCTTTGGCAGTTCTAGTTTTAATACTTAGTCTTCGTGCCGGAAAACAAATCGAAACGAGCAACGAGTCACACATTTTCGCGAAAAGTATCGCTGACGTGAACTGTACAAGTCGTAAACTTCGTTCCTGGTTCAGCGAACAGTCTACCGAAGGAGAACAGCAGTTTCGCGTCGTTTTACCAACCGATATAAATCATGCTCGGCGGCTATTACACGGTGTGAAAGGATATTACGAGATAGCAGAGGGGATAATGCAACGGAGCTTGAAAGTTTTCCTGAAAACGGATAATGGGAAGAAGCGTCAGAGATTATACGGCGTGGTAGAGGCAGAGCTTCTTTCTAGAATGGAATGCCCCTAAAGGGCCGCGGCGTCGATGCACCCAAAATGTTAACAAACTATATTCCACCATTTTGAATAAGCGACAATTTTCTTAAAGAAATTTCAATCGACACGTTTTTTGGAATGGTAAGAATGAGGAAAATTCGGAGATCTGGTAACACGTGATGTTTGAAATGTTAAAAATGTGATAGTTTGCAACGAGGACGCCTCGAGCAAAATCCAGAGAAACACACGGTGGATGAAATTTACGCGGCGCAAGCAAGTTTTATCGTCCAATCTTGTCGTCGATAAATATACACTTTAGAGGGTACGATGTGTACCGACTGGAAACAATAACCCGACGGATAGCAAAAGCAATCTTCGTGCCTATACGGCTCCGAACGTGCGCGTTTCGAGGCGAAACGATTCCTCCTGGAGGTTCGTGTTTTCGACGTGAACGTTATTTTCTCGCGACAGCTCGCGAAAGGACAACTTACCCTGTAATTTTAAATATTTCTTCGCGGACGTCTCGCAATTTTCAACAACTTCGACCACCTCCCTAACCCGGGGGTTAGTTTTAATCAAGAGCCTTCGCGAGGCTTCGAATTAATTTCACTTCGAGTTTGCAAGTTTTTTCTTATCGTGAACTTTCATCACGCTCGCTCTACGCCGGAATATTTTCATATATGGCGTCGTATAAAATTCACCGACCTCGGGGATAACAATTCCGCGGAATAAAGCCGTGGATGTTTTACAGAGAAACTTCGCGGATGTTCTACGAAACGTAACGACGAATAACAGGAAGCCCTCCAAATGCCCATCCTTGCTCGAATTTAATATTATACAGCGAGGAGCGTAATAAGAAACTTCTATCCTGAGATCTGATGAAGGTATAGAGTACAGGCTAACGAAAAGAGGCTTTTCGCGCGACAATGGCACGGATAAGCCGCTTCTTCGAGGAAAGTTGACCCACGTACCGGACCATTCTCTAAGTTTCAGTTTTTATTCGACAAGTTTTGGGTTAAGGACTTTCGTTTTCTCTTTGTACCGGGGAACCTTGGAGACGCTGTTCCCTATTATTTTATCCAATTAAGAATCCCTTTTCATCCCTCGAGGATGAAACCGAGTTTTTAATCTCGTTCCTTGGTTCTCGTCCACCGACTGAGAAACACGCTTTCCAGCTCGCGATCAGAATTGGTCGAAACGTAATCTGACTTAATCGCGATACGACGGCGCGTAATCGCACAGTGATTACCGTTCAGCTGCGGTGTAATTACAATTGTGAATCCTCAACGCGTCGACTGGCGGAATTAAACATAACGCTTTAAAATTTGTTTCCTTCGAGGTCTCGACTCGGGAATCTGTTCAAGAAGTCGCTACATTTTCCCCGGCTCTGGCGGCGAAACGGAAGACACAAAGGAACAAGGAGAACGGAGACGGAGACGGAAACGACGAAAGACTCACCTGGCCTGTTTTACTCCGCGGTCGAGACGAACGGGTTCCTCTTCCCTTCCACAGCACAAAGAATCACAGTTCGCGGTGAAACGGTACTACGTAAACTAATCCCGAGCGGTCATCGGGGTGTACTCCCTGATACCCCGTTCGTCGCACTAGGTATCCCCGTCGCAGATCTGGTGAACACGACGACGACGATGCTCCTCCGGAACGGATGCACTGTCGCGTTCCCTGGTCGCTACGCGCGTGATACACCTACGCGTCTCTCTCTACGTGCGTCTGTGTGTACCATACGTGTTCGCGCACACCAGTCCGTAAAAAGTTTCAGCCGTACGCGTACGAATCCTCAATTAGATTTGCACGACATCCCCGCGCCGTTCGCCCCCGTCGCTCTTTTCCTCTTCCTCTTCGAGTCTCCGGGAGAAGTCCTCTTCGTTCCAACGGAGACTCCAGGGAATTCCCCCGACGCGTTATAGGCTATTCTACTCTTTCAACCAGCTTCTAGCTGCCCACCTCTGGTCGCTGCTGGGGTGGTTGCACCTTTTTTCGGCTGAGATATGTTTCGTTGACGGCGACCGGAGACGGGTTCCCCGAGGTCGATCGGCCGCGTTTCCACCGACGACTGGTCGAGACGGACGGTTCTATCGTCGTCCACCCTCCTCGCCGCGGCGACGATCCACCTTTGTCGGTCGCACACAGCTTTTTCGTTCGTTCACCGCGACGCGTAAACGCCGAGGGGCTCTTTTCTCGGCCCTGGGTCCTTCTAAACTAACGAAAATTCCGGCACGCGCGACTCTCTCTCTCTCTCTCTCTCTCTCCCTCTCTTTCTCTCTCTCTCGTTCTCTCGCTCTCTCGCTCTTACGACACACACGGCTCCCGGTGCTGCTGACCAGAGTCACATTTTAGTGCGACACACACGGGTGCCGTGGGGTTACGCTCGCTCGCCTATCCCTACTTCTCTGTCCGCCTCGGCCGCGATCGTCCCTATTCCGAGGGTTCATCCCCGCCAACGCTCGATCCCCACCTAGACGGTTGCTCCCCCACCTCTAGCGACGGTGCTACCTGGTCGGACGACGGCGATGGGATCGAACGTACGAAATTTGTGCAAACATAAAAACTACCCCCTCTCCCCCTATCACGAACTTGATTGGGACCTTTTTGGACCCCTCGATGCTCACATTTTACAGCCCAATAAGCCGAATTTCGGTTTCCTCTGTTGCATTTATTTCCCAAGTAACACGTGTTTTTTTTTTTTAATTACAATGTTGTATCTATGGCTTGCTTTATAGAGGAAAGAGAAGGAATGAAGGGGGAACGATCCTGGGTCTTCT
This sequence comes from Colletes gigas, assembly GCF_013123115.1. Classification (NCBI taxonomy): domain Eukaryota; kingdom Metazoa; phylum Arthropoda; class Insecta; order Hymenoptera; family Colletidae; genus Colletes; species Colletes gigas. The sequence continues at coordinate 381,654 of NW_025106664.1, forward strand.
GGTAATCTTATCAGTAGACTACGGATACTTATGCACTTATGGAAAATTTTAATTCTCAAAAAATTACAGAATAGGGGTCGATCATTAAAGTATTCATTAAATAGCCTCTCGTTTACATGGCTGTCACGCAACCTGGTGTTTTGAAGTCGAGTATACCCAGAGCAACCCAATAGAAACCGTGCGTATTAAAGAAAAGACACTTATTAACAGTAGAACTACCAAAGCAGATAAAATGACTGATTCGTAATTAATAATATTTACTCGACTGAATTTTTGAAATTCTACCGTAATTTTGTATAAGGCAATACACTTATTTCCATTGCATTATACATTTCTTCACGTATTTATTATTTTACTTTCCTTGGTACAAATAAATGTTAATATGCAAAAATATAAGAAATACTTCAAGTAAGTTACAAATTTATACATTTACGAAGCTCCCATTACATCGATTCTATTGATAAAAGTATGAATTTGCATGAAGCTCCACAGTTTACTTATCAGTAAGGCAATCCTGTCAGGTCTTGAAAGATCCTAGATGCTTGGAAATTTGATAATTTCTAGTTGTCGATCGTGTACTTGTGAGAGATCTACAGGTTGAGCGTAGCCCTCTGGTGGCGAGCGCGGCAAGTGTCGCCACATATCTATAAACGAAGCAGCATGCACGATTCGAGGAGCCTGGTGTTTGGTCAATTCCATCGCTATCGCTCCCCGAAGCATCCCCCACACAGGGTGGTACGTCGCTGATGCTGTGCCACGCTTCCCCTTCCGAGGCCAACAAAACGCGGGGGTGTACGATCTCCGGGGGTGCCCGGTTCCCCGAGAATATTCTGTCCTGTGTCGGTGGTATCAAACAAAAGACACCGAACCTATTGTCGGACTTTTCCGTTCTTACGTAAGCGCAAAATCCTCCGGGATTACCGCTTTGCTTTTGTTATTATTTAAACCCGTAAACCTGCCTGTTATTTAATATTTCAAAGTTAACCGACGTATTATAACATTTATGCAAACGAGAACTAATTCGCCGACAAATCGCCGACCGAGCACGGTTGATAATACATCATCCACGGATCCAAAGTTTCTTGGAAGAGAATCCAACGTAAGACCCACCGGTTGCGATGATCGATCATGCGTTTAGCCACGAACTTGTCGTCCTCCGACTCTTCCTGAGGAATACCGTCGAGAAGAAAATTCGCTCCGTCCGACAGCTAGTATATCGCTAACGAATGTTCGTATTGTAGTCCACTCTAATCTGATCGCGAATTTAATCCCGCTAGAATACCCCGTCCCGTACGATTATCGATCCCCTAAACTTCTGCAATTCCTTCGAACTGCTAAATTATTTAAGCAGAATTCCTCAGCCAACCGCCCCGGAGATACGCGTCGCTCGCGAGATCAAAGAATCGCTCGAGGCGCTATTTCCAGAGGATACGCACTCGCACAATGATTGGTGGGTCTTTATGGACCCAGATAACATTTGCTTTTCAGTCATTCTTCCCCCTATTTTCTGAAACATCTATTCGTTATGCAATCTGTGACTGGTTATATTTCACTGATATTTTAAGAGCAAGGATCTAACAAATATTCTTTTAATAAAACTAAAACATATTTAGCTGAAAATTGGGATCATTGTGTCTTCCAACGAGTGGATAAAACAAATATTCTATTTTCTAAAACATTTCTAGTTATGCAATCTGTGACTGTTTATACTTCATTGATATTTTAAGAGGGTTCAATAAAATATATTCTTTTAATAAAACTCAAAAATATTTAAGACAAAATCATTGTGTCTCCTAGTGCGTGGGTAGAACAAATATTCCACATTATTATAGGGTAAAAGTCTAAATATACAAGTATTACAAAATGTAAGATACGGGTCTAGAAAGATCCAGCAATCACAGGTCGAGTACTATTAACTTAAAAAATATTTTCAGAATAAATAAGTTTGCAAGATTCGTTAATTTTACTAATCCAATTTGTAGACTTTAATATTACGAGTGGCCATGTTACTCTTACCCTATAATATTTATTATTAGACTGCGGATGTTTATGCATTTATGGGAAATTTTAATCCTCAAAAAACTACAGAATGCATTTAATATGCAAAAATACAAGAAATACTTAAAGTAAGATGCGAATTATTATATTTAGGGGTTGAGGCAGCCCTCTGTGAAGCTTCCGTTTCATTAATTCTATTAATAAAAATGTGAATTTGCATAAAGATCCGAAGTCTATTTATTATATAAAGTTTCTACGGAGCCTATTGAAGTTATAGTTGTTTCTGGCCCTGATTTGGAACCCCTAAAAATGATACAGTCCTGACTGTTACCCCTACAACGAGGACAGATTATCCCCTCTGGGCGAACCACCCCTGCCGCATCGTGGCTTCGAAACCACCCCCGGCTGAACGTTGTACGCAGACGTGGTATCTAGATACGCGTCTATCTAGACCGTGTCTGCCTTTCCGGCCTGGTTGAATGGACAGGACTTGTTTTGATTCGGCCCGTAAGCCAGGAAGCCGCGAACTCCAGAACACCGAGGCGATACGAGCTTGCCACAATGGCGCTAGAACGAGCCCACGGACGTTTCAGATGATTTCAGACGATTAAACGGCGGAAGAGGAACAACGACAACCAAGACCATTGCCTGGCTCCTGAACGAATTAACTGGAACCGTCAACTTCCACAACGGAAGGCCGGGCTTCCTCTTTTCGTCGCGATTGAAAGGACGATACGTCAAATCACTGCGCTCCACTTTTCAATACGATCGAGATACACGTGACAATTCCCAGTATCGGGTCGTAGCCTTTCGATTAGCCCCTGGTAATTGTCGTTTCGAACGAGGAAATCTATCTTTACCTATCTCGAGACGTTACGTCGAACTCTCGATTCGACACTTGACTCTGAACATGGCATTGAAACTGAAAACAGTGTGATCTACTCTTTCGTACGATGGTGGCACGGTCACGATTCCAATAAATATTGCGGTTTCCGGAAGCTGTTGCAACATTGGCAACCTCTGGCCATCCACGAAACAGATGTTTTATTGCCTCTTTTGTTGCGTCGACGTGATCGCGATTCATTCCTCGTAATACCAGTCTCTTCTTACATTTTTATTTACGGAAAACAATTTCATTTCGTACGAATGGGAATTCATGTTGGAGGAAAGATGGAACGTCTATTGAAGATTTGTAATTTGCCAAGTATACGTTGAAGAATGGCTGAGGATTGCGAGGAGGAGGGTCGTTGATTCGACCGAACCGCGTAAAGAAGCGTTCCCTGTCGATCGATAGTTCTCTCAGTGACAATTATAGTAAATGCGTTGAATTATTCGGCCCCGGAGGCCTCCGAGTTAAGCAACCCCGAAAACTATGAGGGCCAAACATAACCGACCCGTCCGATTCTGGCTTTCACCCCCCCAGCGTATCGTTCCCGGCAGTGCTGTAGTCGTAAAGGAAACAAGGGGATGAAAAACCGAAGGGAGAACGGAGAATCTTGGCCGATAAGAGGCTACGGGGCCGTAAAAACAAGGGTCGTTGCAGTTTAGCGGTCGCCATAATTCAGCCCTCCTGGAACCGGACGCCTCATTGAGCAAATACAGCGACGCGCAAAAGCTCGAAAACAAAACAATTCGGGTTCAAATTCTAGTCAATTCTTCCGCTGTTATATTAGAGCTTAAAATAATCAAAAATTTTATTTAATTTCTGTTCTCTCGTTGTTAGAAATCCATTAAAAATCGCGAGTTTAAGGAGGGTGAAGCACAGCCACGGAAACAGTAAAGAACGTCTACGAAAACAAATATAACGAGACACGAGGGGGATGATTTATTACGAACTTTAACCGCCAGACCGGACCATTCATTCGGAAGTTTATTTATCAACGATTGTTCGACGATAAATCGTGTAAACTTGGTAAATAGAAAAGGGGTATTCCATCGGGAGAATGCTCGACCGACACTGTAGATGGTTCTATCGTTGGCGAGCCAGTTGATTCAAGGTGCGCGAACGTGCACCCTTAACTACGGTCCTGGTTCCAACCCACCTTGATCGTAACCCCCCTATATTCGCCCCTCTTTTCGGTCTGTCCTCCCACCCAGCGTGGAAAGGATTCTCCTATTGACGTTCCACCCTCTCGGTGGCTATCCCTGCACCCCTCTGCGTCGTCCTTTCCAGCACACCCACGCGTACTACCCTCTTGCGTGCCATAGCCACGTTCTGACGTAACGTTGTTACGTCAGGACAGCACCATACGCCGGCGCACGTAAAATCCTTGGATGAACCTGCTAGCCACGGTCCTCTGGAATCTAAAGTTAGGTTTACACACCTGGAATTCGTACGATGCTCCAGAGTCTTCGAACGTCGGAAACTCTCTGCCCCATGTTGTGGTCTTCGTTAGTCTCCTCTTGCGAGGAAACCTATCCCAACAGCAACCCTTCCTTTCTGATGAACATTTAGACAGCAGCGGTGTCTGAAACACTAAAGATAACAATAATATGAGTCGCTGTAGCAAACTTCTGTAAGCCTGACACGCTTCCTTAACACTGTGAACATCCACCAAATGCAAATACTGATTAATAAAAATGCAGAGTTATCGGGTAAGAGCGATAGAAGTTTCAATTCTCGCAGCCGCCATATTTCTTATTTACTTGTTCGAGTGACATTTCATCGACGCGTTGAAATTATAACGAATTATAAAAGTTTAAGCATCGTATAGAAAGGTAAAAAAAGGATCAAATAAAAAGCACTAGAAATACAATGATTTTGATATTTTAGTAATATTGTGACGCTGCTTTAATGCAGGTAGGATCTCGGAGAATTTCGTAGGATAGAAAATGGCAAAAAGGAGCCTTCTAGTGGACTCATCAGTAAGGCCCTGCCTTAGACGACTGGGATATTACAAAGTCGGTCGAGGATTGTATATACAGGGTGTTCGGCCACCTCTAGCAAAAATTTTAATGAGCGATAGTAGAGGCCAAAATAAGACAAAAATCAAGAATACTAATTTGTTGGTGGAAGCTTCGTTAAAAAGTTATTAACGTTTAAAGTGCCGCTCTTACTGAATTTTTTTCTCGAAAATGCGCAAGATTTCGGGGGTATGTCTATTCACCAAAAATGACTGTAATTGAACCCTACAACCGAAAATAATTTTTCCACAACGATTTGCAATTTTTTAATTTTCTCGAATAATTTCACACCTTCTCTATTTTTTTTCTCGAAAGTGGGCACGATTTCGTGGGTATGTCTAATGACAAAAACTGATTGTAATTGACCCCCGCAACCGAAAATAATTTTTCCACAACGATTTGCAATTTTTTTTCTCCGTTGAAAAATTTAGACACCTAATTGGATTTTCAGTAAGGAATTTTTTTCTCGAAAGTGCGTACGATTTCGGAGGTATGTGTAATGATAAAAAATGATTGTAATTGATCCCCGCAACCGAAAATAATTTTTTTAGAACGATTTGAAAAATTTTTTTTCGCCGAAAAATTTCACCACCTACTCGATTTTTTTTCTCGAAAGTAGATAGGATTTCGGAGGTATGTGTACTCACCAAAAATGATTGTAGTTGACCCCCGCAACCGAAAATAATTTTTCCAGAACGATTTGAAATTTTTGAATTTAATTGTTAATAACTTTTTAACATAGCTTCCATCAACAAATTAGTATTCTTGATTTTCGTCTTATTTTGGCCTCTACTATCGCTCATTAAAATTTTTGCTAGAGGTGGCCGAACACCCTGTATAGCAATTGAGGGGTCGGTCGAGCGCTTGTGAGAGCGCGACCCCTCTGGTGGCGAGCATGGGAGGCAACGCCACAATATAAATATACATGTCAGAAATATTAATACCTTCTTTTATAAGTATTTGCATCGAAAATATGAAAAGAAATAAGAAATAGTTCATGGAAAAAGTGTTTTAAAAGTATAAATACTCAAGTTTTACGTTAGTCCCTTTGCCATTGGTAATTCTACATTTCTATATTTATTTAATAAATCTATTGGTAAGAATGGTATTTAGACAATATGTTGAATTACATAAAGTTTTAATAAGATCAATTTACGCAATAATTCGACCCATGCTCGTGTTCTATTATCAAATAAACAAGTCGTTAATAATCTCAACAATGCAATCAATATAATATATGTGGGGATGTGAATGTGAGTGTGTTGTTGTGAAAGTGCGTGAGGCGTCAATCGATTGCTATGACCGGAGTCGAAGTCAGCTGTTCATACCGAGTAAATAAATTAATCGATTGCCAGGTTGCGAAGACGAAATGCAGAATGCGTGTAGGTTTTGTCTCAGGGCGTACGTGTGTGTGTGTGTGTATATGAGAGATTTGGTGAATGTGATCGGTGGAGCAGAGCAATAGAAGCGAGTGGAAAAGACGGACCGGCTTGATTCTACAATATTATACGACATATTTGTACAGAGAAATTTTATCGGATTCTACAAATTGGGGGCTCGTCCGTGTCTTCGAGGAAGTGAAAGTTATCCTCGTAAAGCAAAAGTGGCATTTGAAATCAAGACGACAAGAGGGATTCAAGATAAAAGTGTTAATTGTAATTGTGACGATAAAAGTTGTGAAACTGTGAGAATTAGTTAGTGTGATTGAGATAGTGACGGTTAGCGTTGTGAGTTATTTTCCATTTTACCATGAGTCTGCTGACGAGAGCTGCTAGTGAATTTTCCGTAGTGGAATTGAAGGAGAAGCTACGAGTTTTGGGGCTGAGTTCGTCAGGAATAAAATCGGAATTAATAAACCGGTTAATGGAAGCTGATCCATCGGGTAGCTGGACGAGAGACTATTCAATGGAATCGTCAGATCATCAGGAGGACTTAATTGAACAGTCGGGGGCGACAAACATCCCTTCTATGAGTGAGTTGGAACGGGCAAACATGCAACGGGAGATTGAGCTTTGCCGGGGAGAGAAGAAATTGAAAGAAGACGAACTTGACCTGGCACGCAGGGAGATTGAGTTTTTGAATGCAACAATTTACAATTGGTGGCAATAATCAGGCGATTAATGCACCTCGTCCGATACAATATGAGACAACACCGCGCTTAACTGCACCGATGGTAGCGGACATGTTAAATTATTTCGATGGCAACAGCGAGACGTATGAAACATGGGAAAAACAAGTGCGGCTACTGAGAGCAACATATCAGGTGGCAGACGGAATAGTGAAACTTGCAATTTCGTCACGATTAAAAGGGAAAGCGTTTGAGTGGTTCCACTCAAAACCCGAGTGCATCGTAATGACGGTCGAAGAGCTCCTAGAAGGTTTACGAGGAATGTTTTTTTCACGAGCCAAGCAAGATTCATTTGCGGCAGGAATTTGAACGGCGTATTTGGAAACGAGAGGAAGCGTTTAGCCAGTATATGCACGAAAAAGTGATTATGGCGAATCGTATTGGCTTGAGCGACGGAGAGACAGTGGACTACATTATTGAGGGAATTCCAGATTTCACGTTAAGGAACATTGCTCGTGCTCAGAGGCTGAACACGAAGACATCGTTATCGGAGGCGTTCGGGAAAGTATCGTTGTATGGAAAATCCTTGCCGACGACGTATCCATATACAAGGAAGGAAGAAAATATGTTTCGACCATGGAGGACAGAGGAGAGGATATTTCGACCATGGAGAACAGAAGAAAGAATGTACCGACAACCGGGTCCTGGCGACAGAGCGTATAGACCGCTGCGACTGGAAGAGAGGCCATTGCGACCATCGAGGGAGAACGAAAGAATCACATCACCGAGAGTCGAGGGATACGAGAGAAGGGAAGTATCCAAAAGTGTTAATCGTTGTTTTAATTGCGGTATGGAAGGCCATTATAGTGCGAACTGTCATTTGAAAAGTCGCGGCGCGAAATGTTTTAAATGTCAAGCATTTGGTCACGTAGCGGCGAATTGTTCAAAGAAGGACGATGTAAAAAACGTTTGTGATATTTCGCGGTATATGCGCGAAAAATATTATAAGAAAGTAAGGATAAATGGAGAGAATTTAACAGCGCTAGTTGATACCGGTAGTGATTTGTCGGTAATGCGTGCAGAGCAATATGTGAAAATAGGATCACCACAGTTATTACGACGAGAAATTACATTTTGCGGAATTGGATCTCAAAGTAACAAAACAATAGGCGAGTTCAATGCGCAAATAGAAATCGATGGTAATAAATACCCAATTAACATCTGGGTAATATCTGATACGTTAATGCAACATGATTTGATAATTGGCACCGATTTTTTAAATGCAGTTGAAATGAATATTAAGGGAGGCGAGATTTCTATTCGTAGCGTTGAAAAAGAAAATCAGTTAGAAAGTAATATACCCGAAAATCGGATTCTACATATAAATGTAGTAAGAAGAAGGATTTTAACGTTTACTCGTTTCATCGACTCTAATAATAGAATTGAATATAATCTTTAAAATCTCTACTTTTTCACGCGATCAGTATTTCGGTATTATGTATAATTTAACTTGTTATAAATAAACTTTTGTGAAGGCAGTTCTTTTAATAAACACAGGACCTAAAATTACAGCATTAATTCACTGTTAGAATTCTTTTATAAAGTGTAAGTATTCGATTCAGTATAGTATTCATTAACCACTTTTCTACAAATTAATTATATGATAGTTATTTTAATCGTTGCGCTAAAAAATTTCGAAACACCTGGCGCCATCTAAGAACGGGAATTCTAACTACTAAAAAGTTATCCGGATCACAGAATACTGAAAGAGGTAAACACGCTGTGCCTTCTTCTCGTGGAAGAATGGTATATGTATACCCCAACATTCGAGGACCAATTTTGCAACGATTCTCGCTGTAATTAATTAGTTATTAGCGATACGTAATTTTCCAAGTTGTTACGTTAAAAAATTTGAAAAAATGCACCGACTTCCGATGTTGGTTAATAACTATTTAATAATGCATGGAATGATTACAAAAGGTGTCCTTAAATATTGTCAAGAATCTCTGCTATAGAATTAAACTTTAAAAGTTCATAAATTAATCCCAGGAAATGAGTGGTAATTTAAATTAAATTATCGAGCAGCGGTTCGATTTATTTAAATGGTGGAGGTATACAGATAGTTTATTCTGTGATCCGGATAACTTTTTAGTGGTTAGAATCTTCGTTCATAGATGACGCCAAGAAATTCGGACGATTCAAATAACTATCGCTTCCAATAATTGTTTATAACTAATTAATTGCAATGGAAATCTTTGTAAAATAATTCAAAAATGTTATCAGAAACTTATTAAGAAATTGGTCAGACAGAATAGTATTTGGAGCGGTTATATTTATAACGTTATGAGGAATTATAAGTATTAAGGACTTAATAGAAAGGCAAAAGGTCTGAATTGAGAGGATAGGAAATACTGTGATTCTAATTTTTTTATTAATTTGAATAGACACTTCACAAATATTAATAGTAAATGCATTTTTGTATTGAAAGAAAAACATTGTGAGAGCGATTTGACTTTGAATGCAATGGAAATAATTATTATTTCTTTAATCTTAATTCCAAAAGATAAGGGCACAAACTTCGTATTCTACTCTGAATCGATAACGGTGGTAGTGACACGAAAATAGTAAGAGAATGGTAACAATGTTCCACAAATTTCCAGATTGCAGCTAACAATAATTAACAGAGTTTCTCATGATAAAATTTAAGAGTACTAGACTGTTTTCCAAAAATAGACAGGGTCAAAAATACACAATAATATTTATGGTTATAATTGAATTTTATGAAAATGATCGACGAAAGAATGTTTCTATAATGGCTTGAACCACTAGGACAGTTGGTTCAATTACTGTACGTAACATAACCTAAAAATTTGTAACTAGGATGTACAGGATGTTTCGTACAGCAATAAACAAAAGATTACTTTATGCGAATCTTATTCCACTTTCCTGGTTCAATTTAAATCAAAATTCTCCCGATGATCAGGAAAAAGAAGATCTCGCTGTAAAACGGGGGGAAATTGGTATGGACAGACTAAAAAAGATGTTTTCTTTAAAGTAAGATTGCCTTGATTCAAATGTTGATAAAATAACATCTTTTTTTAGCATACAACTAACGTAACTTTACCTCTTGTAGCGAGTATGGTGAGATATCCAAAGAGATGCTAAGTATCATAAACACAACTACATCGGGCTTTATAGGTGGATTTTTAATAGGTGGTACAATGAAATCAAGATTTGTACCACGAAGTTTCATAGCCGAAAATCAAGTTACCAAGTTTCAGAATGTATATGATGCACAACAGCAATTACGATATAACTTCGTACGTGAATTTTTCAAAGGAGGTAGAAATCTTGCTATGAAACTAGGAGTTTTTTGTTTTCTATTCCAGTAAGATTTATAATATTTGTATAATGCTGTGCTTCCCAACTTTTTTTTACAACGCAATAGACACAATTAAAAGAGGTCAACATTTATATGCCATACCTTTTCAATTAGCAGAGATTATATCAATGTTATAAAAAAATTATGCAATCTATATCACTTGAAAATTATAAAAATATTTATTTATATAATTGTTGTTGCTATGCACTTACACTCTTGCCACGACATACCAGTGTGCTACACATCGCACCTGTTGGAAAGCACTCATATAATGTATCAAAACAACTATATAAGCACAAATTTATTTAATGTTCTCTGTCAGGGGCACATTCATTTGTCTACAAGTATACAGAGGCAAACAGAGTATGATTAATTACACATGTGCTGGTGCTGTAACTGGTTGCTTATTTAAACTCAACATGGGAATTAGAGGAGCAATTTCTGGTAGTATTTTTGGCGCCATACTTGGTTCTATGTATGGATCTATAACATTTTTGACATTGTATCTAACTGGATTTGACACGGAGAGCGTATACAATACAGAGATCAAACTAATGGAATCAAGAAAGGAGTAAGTGCTTGCAACATATTCTGATATTTTTTTAAGGCCAATCTAGATCGATGGGCAATTATTAGGGGTGTTATTAACTAGCAATTATCCACAGACTGTCCATGAATAGTGTTCAACAACAGTCTGGGGAATTGCCAGATCCTGTCCATGAGCTAAATATAGGCAATTACCTGTCAATCTGGATGGGCCTTTAAATTAAAAGTTCCACTTTACCTAAATGTTGATATCATAAACTAATTTTTACATTTCAGAGCAATAACCAGACGAGCAAAAGCTTACATGGGTAGTGAAGTAATGGGCACAGTTGGTGAGACAGACACATTAGTAACAGAATTGAAAAAAGAAGACAATAAAAAGTAAAAAATTTTAAAAAACATTTCATTACCGAGTAATAAAAATGTAATATATTTAAGTGACATATGTGCATTAATCTGTATAATTTTTCAATAATTTAATAATTATTAAACTACGTCAATTGTTACGTAACAGGATATTTAATTTACTGCAATATCAAATACAGAAAGAATAATGTTAATTTTTGATTATATTATGGGATTTTTATTTTACGAGGGAAGAACAAACTTCAAAATTACATTCCATATCGTTACAAATTAATAAATTATCTATAAATTGAATAAATATAAATCGGACATCACATAATATAGTCAAATTGCTATTATAAACATTCCTTATTTACACCCTGATAATACTCTTGCATATCGAACAAATACATTATAAATAAAATGTAATGCAGTTTACAGCTATAGTTACAGAATAGGCCTGATGTTCAAACAAAGAAAAGAAACTCTGTATCTTATCTTTTTATGATGTAATATGTATACATAAAACATCGTATTTAATCATAAAATGAATAATACTATTTGGTAATAAGAAAAGCAAGATAAAAGGAGACCCATTCATCGATCAAAAAAGGATCACATTATACATCTCTATGCACATATATATATATATATATATCTCATTAGCATAATTCAACAAATTTGTAAAATATCTATTTAAATCTCTTGTTCCGAAGTTCCTAAATCTTGAATCTTGGTTAAACGTTTTGCACCTCTGTTTGGTGGACCCTTAGGTTTTGCGAATTTTGGCTGATGTAAACTGATTTTTGGATGTAACTCCTCTTGCAAAAATCCCTCAGTTAGTACTCTTCCATCATCTATTTCAAGCTATACAATCAACACATTTTAAAGGACAATTATTATATTATTGAAAACCAGAAAAGTATGAATTACCAAAACAAGAAATTAAGGACAAAAGTTGAAAATTCATAGGCCTATTCTGTAAGCTGAATAAAACGTATCTTAAAGTCTTAATCATAGTTACATACCCATCCAAGGATTGATCACACCGCGCTCCTTAGAGACCTATTAAATTCTATACAGATAAATCATAGTTGATGACAATAACAAGAAAATTGAAGATTCGAATGTGTTTGATATTAACTCAATAAAGATTAAAACAACAAACTGTAAGATTAAATTGCATAATGCTTTATTGTTTGTAGCGTGTTTAATATTGGCAAGATATACAATTTATTCAATCGTAATGAACCTACAGTTATGTATTAACAGATTGAAATTAAAATTACACTAGAAACTTACAGAATAGGCCTGGTACAATATTATAAACTAAAGTACGTCCAGGCTATAATGTGCGTTGTTACGAAACACAGAACACATTTTTGTTAACAGTTTTTTGAGCATTTTACAAAGATTTTCTTCATCACTTTTTGTAGCTACTATAGGAAACAATGTGTGCCAAATTCTATATTTTTCTACGTGTAAATATAGAAGACCAGTAAATAGGAACATAAGGTGGAATAGCTTTTACGAAATTATTAAAAAGATATAGAACTAATAAATTATGAGTGCCCTGTATTGAGATTCCAACCATAAACGATATTTAATAGTTTTAGAAATCTTACATTTCGAGCCCAACTTCTAGATCAAAACAAATATACAGGGTGAGGCATGAACTACCCCACAATTTTTCAGCCCCTCTTGACAATCTGACAAAAAAATGTTTTTTGTCGAAATTAATTAATATTTAACCGACAAAAAATTGCAGTTGCTTAAATTTAAAAACAACTTGATTTTCGATAAAAAAAAATTAAGGTCACTGTTACATTTTTAAATGGAACTAGGTATTTTTTACTTCGACCTGCTACACTATGACCTTCAGATGACATTGAAAGAAAAATTGCCATGAATTGCCCAAGGCCTCGCATTTGGACGTAAACAAATGAACGTAAACATTACGAATGCTTATTTATTCAACTTCAGAACTTAACTCAAAAAATAAAAGGAAAATTTCTATAAAATTTATACAAAATGTCTACAAATTAACAAAGTTCTCAAATCGAAGCTACACATAAGACTTTATTACAAAGAATAGAACCGTTGCAGACGGTGGAATGCAGTTCGAACATTTAATTTAATTACTAATTATATGTTTTGAATAAACTTTCAGTTTATTTTGTGTGTTAAGTCCTGAAATTGAATAAATGAGCATTCGTAATATTTACGTTCTATTTGTTTACGTCCAAATGCGAGGCCTTAGTGTCATGTGTCGCCAAATAATTTCAAATATTGTGGCAATCGATTCATGGCAATTTTTCTTTCAATGTCATCTGAAGGTCATAGTGTAGCAGGTCGTTGAATTCGTCTCGACGTCGCCTACAATACTGTGAAGTTAAAAATACCTAGTTCCATTTAAAAATGTAACAGTGACCTTAATTTTTTTTATCGAATATTGATTTGTTTTTAAATTTAAGCAACTGCAATTTCTTGTCGGTTAAATACTGATTAGTTACTTGAAAGGGGCTGAAAAATTGTTGGGCCTCACCCTGTATATCAAATATATTTTAAATCAAAATACAAATTAACATTTTGCTAATATTTTCTTACAGCAAATACAGTGCATAAATTGTTTAACACCAAGAATTTGGCGCACTTTATTATCATTTCTCTCGTTAAAATTAGGCCAAACTCTTTCAGTAAATTGTTCGTTTGTATCTTGGACGAAAATTTTTAAAAAGTTTATAAAAAGCTACCAGAGTTAAAAAAATACAGATCACAAAAAATAGAATGCCTCTCGAATATCGTGTTGCTCGCTATCAGATTCTAGTCCCATTTGCTATACATTATACACAAGGAATGTCTTCATACGAAATTTTAAAATACATTTTCCTTTTGACGATACTGACAACATATCACAATCGACTGTGCAACATTAATTGATCGATTTAACGTATTTAATCGTAGTTTGTTAATCACATAAACTTTTTCCTTTCTCTTAAAACATTAAGAACACACAAGTTAATTAAAAATTTCATCTTATCTGTTGCATATGTTTTGAATTATCGAAGTAATAAATAAGTAATAAATAATTGGAAGATATGGAAGGAATATATAAAGTGTTTTCTCTATCTATACGAATCTGAACACTTTGTGCGATTTCTTAACTATACAGCCAATGGGACATACCGGGATCAGTCTTCATACACATATTTATGGAATCTAATGTTTTGTATCATTTATATAGTATAGAACATGATATATAATTTAATATGTATATAAAGTAACTAGTATTATCACTAGCTTGCATTAAAAAATGATAATTGTGTGCAAAGAAAATATATCCACGTGTCAATGTAGATTTTGCACATCTATCACTTGTCTGCTATATTATTCTTGTATTTATATTATGCAGAGAAGTTAGGTAAGTGGCATCAGCTAGCTAGGGCACATGGAATTTTCCCTAACTCTCTAATAATCACATAAGGTATGCAGGTTACCACAGATATTTGTCTGAAACACTCTAGTCCAGTGTTTTCCAAAAATGGGGATTGGACCCCTAAAGAGAGTGTGAAAGAAAATATTTTACGTAAAACGGTGCGGAAACCTTAAACAGTTTTTTTCTATTAATACATCGATCATCAGAATTTAACAACTGTTTGAATATATTTTTCTTATATCACTTTAAATCTACCATTTATCTTGGGCCCAAACAATTTTCTTTTTTTTTTTTTAGGGGGGCACCTTCTAAAACGTTTAGAAACCACTGCTCTAGTCTATATCGCTCATTCCTATACGAATGTTTGAATGAATTTGAGAGTCAAGCCTTCGAGTTTTACTTAACAAAATTACTAATACAAAATGAGACTTATAATAGATATCACTTTCCATTGGACTAGGAACTAATTCACACAATCAACTCACTGGATTTTTTATGTTTTCGAGAAGTAAGCGTTACGAGTATAGAAATTACATGAAATATTAAAGAAATACTATAAAGGAACTATAATCGCAGAAATATTATTTTCATGAAACTTTCATACAAACTCTGCTTTTGTTAGTCGTCGGAACACACAATTAAAAATGCAAAATCCAGTAGAAGGCTTCACTTTCAATATCAAGTAACTGAATTTCATTGCATTTTTATGGTACTCCCAGTATGTATGAACAATCATCCATTGCAGTACTTATGGATCAACAAGAACTGCATTTTATAGAATCATATTTATCAAGAATTTATCGTAGTTGTCAAAAGACATTTCAATAAGGTCTTAACATGAGAATTTTGCTTTTAAAATTTAGAAAAATACACTGGTCTACTCTGACTTGCTACATAGATATACGTATCACTCTGACCAATTAATACTAAATATCAATAAATATCGCTAATTAATAAAAATTTATCTCTGTAAGACGCATTAGATTTCTTATTTAAATCACTTCAGAACAAGTGTAACTATATGTGCTAATTGAAGTATTGGAAACCCATTATATCATTTCATATTAAATAACACATTGAATGTTAATATCGTATTATCACAAATTCAGAATTTACGAAGGAAGATGTCCAATGTTAAAAACATCGCATGTACTTCAATATGCGAGAAACATTTAAGAGTAATGGCAGCAAAATGCATGGAGTTGGTTAACTCAAGACACAAGACCGCTTCTGTTTTGATTTTTTCTCTGGTATAGATTGAGTGAGGGCATAGGGCGTTGATGGAGTTGCAGGAGTTATTGCAGCTGTTTCTTTTATGGTTGGAGGATCTTCCAACATGTCTGCCAACTCCTCACCACTATTTACTTCCAACTAGGATACATCAAATTTTTACAAAAAAAAAAATATTTTAATATCAGCGTTAATGCACATAGACGAGCAGAGACTAAAAGTAAGAAATACTACAAAGTATACAGCAAAGATGCTTTACATGACAACTGTAAGAAACATTGATAAATACTGATAGTTGATACCCTGGCAATATCTTCATAATTTTACATGAAATATAGTTCCCATACATAATGGAGAAAGTAATTTAAGCAAAATGAAATATACATGGTAATAAATTTAATTAAAAATTTTACGAATACTCGTTCAATGTACGAGTATTGCTTACCACTGTTAACGTGTTCTCGCAAGGTGGACGGATGAAAAGAAAATAAGTAAAACGAAAATGGTCTTTATTAAGAATAACTTTCAGTAATTATTTAGAAAATGGCGCCTTAATTCTGAAAAACTTTTCCTTATACATATAATCGCCGCTCGGCTTTAGTTTCTAAGATATTTCAGAAAAACTTTGGTAATTATTTATTATAGAACAGGGAAATCCTTTGACCGCGACATATGTTATCAAGGACACCTTATTGAGTAATCTACAGCAGATTGAGCTGTTGTTCATTAAAAGATAATTTCAGAAACAAAGACTAAACAGCAGTAAGATGTATAGAAAAAAAATTTTTTCAAGTTAATGTCTCTGCTAGTAACAAGTTTTGATCTTATCAAAATCAGTAAGTTGGTTCATTTTCTAAATAATTACCTAACTTTCCTATCTACTTACTTTTTTTGTAATGTTCACTCCGAGTGATTGAATGAGATCCAGAAGAGGTGATTTACAAGATGAGTAGAGCATTCTTTCTTTGATGCTACAACTGTATCCTGGCATACTATATATAAAAACTGCAATGTATAAACAACATTATTCAGTGAAAAATCATTGCATTTAAAATAAATTGATTGTAGTGTTTTACATGAAAATATTAAAAAATGTTTAAATGAGCAATACCAATTACTTTGTAACTGAGTGCAATTTCAGTCAAAAAGTTTCTTTGCATATAACATTTTTAATCTTAATAAACATCTGTATTTAATCTGATAAAATGTGTAAATATATATATTTACATCTATTATTATATTTGATTAAGATGATTTTTTAAATAGATATAAGACAGTATAACTCTTATAATTAACATATTTTTATAATACTTTTTGACTAAATTTATGCTCAATTACTAACATGATGTAATTCATGTTACTGATTTCTTTATTTTAGTCATTGTATTTATTTATTTTACATACCTATACACTCCATGTAATCTCCTTCGTGTGTGTGCTTAAAATTATACAAATGATATCTGGCTGAATCAGATGGAACTTTTGTTGGTAGTTTATCCAATGAAATATCACAAGCTGTAACTAAATGTATTTTCTCCTCTTCCAGATCAATCTTTAATTGAACATACTCATGCACGCCTTTACCAAGCTCCACGATTGCCTGTTTAGATTCGTCTGTTACAGGAAAAGCAACACCACTCAATGTTTGGTGCCTTGTTTCTACGCTATAATCTGTAGTAACTGTGTTTTTCTTAAGTTCTGCTAATTCTTCTTCCGCTGTAGTTAACGGCGCAGGAGCCGCATCGTTTCTTTTATATTTATGATAACCTTCCAACGTTATATCTTCGGGTACAGTACCATGCAACTCTTCCTTTATAGATGCTGTGCCAAATTCTTGTTTCAGAGTAGCTTTAGTCGACGCATAAAGCATCTTTTGCCTAACCGGGGCAGTATCAGGTGACCATGATATAAACAACCAATCGTAACCAGAATCAGGTGATTTAGTATCGAGACGATACAAAATATAAGCTGGCTGATTCTCTACGATCAATGGCTTGATCATTTTATCATAATCGTCTTGCCACTTGTTTACCGGTTTCGAGGAAGCAGCAGGTGTTAATTCTTCTACGAGAAAAAGAAAATTCCATTATTTACAAAAAATTGTACGCGTCGAATTGAGACTAAAAAATCTTGGAAAAGAAATTTACCGTTTTCTATCGAAACTTTTAAGACCCGTATTTTTCCATCGCGGCACTTGGCAAACAATTTTTTAAGAGCATCATTCGCTGAAATAAACAAATCATCAGATAGCCCTAACGTCGTTATTGAATTAAGGTTAATGTCTCGATAGAATCTTCAAAAGATCAAACCCTACCACTTTTTATAATCATGTTACGATAATAGATACCTTTTATGCCCGTCTGATGTGACATGATTCGTGTATTATTCGTTAAAAGCTTTCTTTATCGAAACTATAACACAAAATCTTGTCGTCCTGCACCCTCGAGATCCGTGGCGGAAGAAGAACTACCACAAACAGAGCGTGTAAATGACTAGAACGCGAGACAAAAATCGAATGAACCCGAAATCAAAAAACTGAACGTTGGAACCTGTTTAGAAGAAAACTTTCGAGAGGTTCCCGGTAACAAAGGATCGGGACGTCATACTAATAAACACTGATCAACGATCTATTAAGAAAACCCTGAGACTCGGAATCAAGAGTCTGAGTATGCCTCCAGTTTACAATTTTTTGTAACCAAAAAGAGAGAACGACAGATAATTGTATCTCAATTGTAAAATGGCTTCCGCGCGGCTTTTACGACAAATAATAATTTTTGTTATGTTCACTGTTTCTTTAAACTTTGTTTTTCGAACATAACTGTATTTTTATTTATTTTTAATCACGAATTAATAAGTATTTTTATTAACGATGATTAAACATTAAAAGATATAAATATTTCAATCATTTGCACAATTTTTTAAATACATAATACACTGTTATTTCAAATTGAAGTTCTATGTTCAAAGGGTACCCTATAATTCGTATTTAAAACTTCATCGTTTTTCGTTGTCCTAAAATTCATCATTTAAGAATTCCTCTAATGATATTATCGTTTAATTAAGAATGATGAACATGGGATGGATATCAACGAACTATAATAAGACCTTCAAGTGGCCTTCAACTGACCAATTTAAGACACCAGGACAATATATTATAAATATTATGCATAAAATTTACGTAATTCTAAGTTCTTTGCATGCAACAAGTAGATTGTATTATCTTGTACTTTATTTTTTCATTTGTTACACGTAAAACAAATGAAAGTTTTAATAGATATATTTGTGTGATCATAAAACGATATCATATATAGGTAAATGTGTTTTCGTCATTTTATAGTAAGCATTCGTTTAAAAAAAAAAATAAAAAGAACAGTTTGATACAACGTAATATCCAAATTTAAATGTTTAAAGCCATTTCCTTTTATAAAAATGCCTGGCGAAATACCTGCAATGATCTACTTATACTCGTTAGCCACCGAAATTTGAACTTAATTCCATTCAAAAAGCGCTCGTCTCATTTGTGACCTCTTTTTATTAGAAATTTCTAAGATGGCGTGCTGTCACCGTGTCAGATGTATGTTATAATTTTTTAGATGCATGATAAAGTCGCGTAGTTTGACAGGTTTCATTTGTAGTGAAAGAGCAGACGTCGTATCGCAAATAGTAAACAAATTTTTCAGTCCATTGAAGCTTCGGATAATTTTGTTATGGAAACCGAAAAGCGATCAGATTTATACGAAGAATGGAAAAGACGGGTAAATAGAGCAATTCATGCCGATAATAACATTTATCAGAAAACGTTGCAATTTCATTTTGTTCGAACGAATATAATGATGAACAAATTGCTCACTAAGTACTAGTACGATTTGTTATAAGCATTAAAATAAAACGTGCAATGATTCAAATGAATACAATACACGTTTGCATCATAATATGCAAATCACGATTTTCGCAAATTTTTATTTCTACTGATACTATGCCCAAGTAATAAAATTAAATAACAAAGAATTATTTATTCCATTTTCTACGTTATATTTTTCATTCAATCAATTATAAATGCAAAATAATTATCTAAAGAGAATTAAATTTACCAGGCCTTCCTGGGTCCACTTCCACAAGGATTCCTTGGAGTAGAAGAACGCAATGCCCAACAGCAGCAAGAAGCAGCAGATCAGCAAGCTGCACTCGCGCTTCATCAATTACAGATGCAAAATATGCCTGGAATGCATGAACCACATGTAGTTGGTAGACTTAGTATAACAATTGTTCAGGTAATCTTAAGATTTTTGTTTTCGTGTATATATTTGGGTTTAGCTTTGTCAAACGACAATACATGTATTTTGTAATAACACTTTATTCGTAATTTCAAAAAGAAACTTCCTATAGGCTAAACTAGTGAAAAACTATGGAATGACAAGGATGGATCCTTATGTGAGAATGAGAGTGGGTCATTCAATTTACGAGACACACACATGTTCGAATGGAGCAAAGAATCCGCATTGGAATAAAGTTATTCATTGGTATACATTTTAAATAATAAATATATTTTCAAATATATTTAATTATATGTATTTGCTTTTTATTATCGTAGCTATTTGCCACCAGGAGTTACGCAAATATATGTAGAGATTTATGATGAGTGTTCTTTTGTTATGGACGAGTTGATTGCATGGGGCCACATAGATATTCCACCACAGGTCCTTCAAAAGGGAGAGACGCATGAAGATTGGTGCATGCTTAGCGGGAAACAAGGAGATAATCAAGAAGGGATGATAAATTTAGTTTTTAGTTATACGGTAAAGGTTATTAACGAAATATTAAGTAAAAATATGCATTTCATTAACACTAAATATGCGGATATTGATCGCACATATTTTTATTAAAACCTGTTACGTTGATGATCACATCAAAATATAAATTGCCGAGTTCTGTAAATTTAGTGTCAATGATTAATCCAGAAA
Organism: Colletes gigas; assembly: GCF_013123115.1. Taxonomy (NCBI): domain Eukaryota; kingdom Metazoa; phylum Arthropoda; class Insecta; order Hymenoptera; family Colletidae; genus Colletes; species Colletes gigas. The sequence continues at coordinate 402,524 of NW_025106664.1, forward strand.
GTATTAAAAGTCAACTTGTGCATATGTTTTAATAGACCAAGTGCCACCCGTATATGAATGCACCTTCAGTCATGAGGGTTCCATCATCGACAGTATTCGGCGTGTCACAGTATGCACCGGTTAATGTTTATACGACACCACCCGCGGCTGCAGCTATACCTGTTGTTCCCAGTTCTTTGCCAACTGCTGAAATTGAATTAAAACAGGTAACGTTTATAAATAACAGTTCCTATTGAATTGTACAGATTTGATTTTTTTCTGTTTATTATGACAATTTCTACGAATATATTGTTTGCAGATTTCAGAAATGTTCCCAAACGTGGATAAGGAAGTGATTAAGTCGGTATACGACGCGAATCACGGGAAAAAAGATATAACTATAAATTCATTGTTGCAAATGTGCGAATAAGTAATTTTTTATAAATTACTATATTTAATTCTAAAGGCCGTGTTTGTATTTTCTGCTATGCTGTATTCCTTTCAAACTGTAATATATTTGCTAGCTATTGTCATGCATTTTATGGTATTTTAATATTTAGGAACTTTAATAAGGAGGTCCGTAAAACATATTGGGCAGGGAAATATATTTTCTAAGAAAATACCACTTTCAATGTTTCATATATTTCTTGAACCTTTTGACATCTTCGTTATATACAGAGTGTTCTGGGACGAATTGTACAAAGAAGCTCGTTAAACGCGGAGCTAATTTTGTTTCACTTACTCTTTTGTATCATTCGTCTCAGCCAGTATACAATCATGTGTAACTTAAATAACTAATTGTTCATATTTACAGAAGAAATGTAATGAAATTGTTCTACGTTTATTTGTAAAAAAATTTCTTTCAGATTTTATTTTTTATAAAAGGATGACAGTACAAAAAAATTAATGCATGCATTAATTAAATCTTATGTTCAGGAACGCCTAAAGCTAATATACATTTTTAAGTAGCAAATATTATAAAATACTAAAAGTATTTAATATAATATTCCCAAATACCTCCTGTTGCTTTGATTACCGTCAGAATAGTATTGTAACTTTAAACAAATTTATAAATTCATACATACTTCTTCAAATTACGTATAATTTTTCTTTACCTCCACCTTCATTCCCATGCCAAAACTTACATTTATGTATATCGTTTCTAACGATCAGTCTTCCAAATAAAATTGTTACACTTTTATACTTCAATTATCATTTGTTTTCAATATTATCTACAACCCAAAATAATATTTTGTACCATTATTCCTACCATTAAAAAATACATAAATAATAATTTCACAAACTAGCGTGACCACATGTAAAAGTACGTGCTCTGCCAATGTGGTAAATATTTTTTCATTGGTTCTGCTATCAACCTAGCAAAAGGCACTTTAGTGGATAATGCAGATAGAGCTGCATATATTCTCAAACGACTATAATTGTCATAAAACGGAGATTTAACTATATAAAGTAATAAAGCTAGTCTTCGTCTATTGAGTTCCTCTTTTTCCTCTTTGTTGAAAAACTCAGTTTTTGCCACATTGTTAAACATTTTTAAACTAGAAAAAAGAATTGCGTTGATTATTAATAGATTACATAAGTTTTTTCTTTACTGTATTATTAATAGCAAATCATCTACCTAAATAAATCGATAGCAAATGACAATAACCATGGTGGCCATTGTTTCTCACCAGTGACAGATACACATCCCAAATGAAATAACGGCTTCATAATATACAGACTCTAAAAACATAAGTCATTGATACATTGGTAGGAGCATTATTTTTATAAAACAGATAATAGACACCTATAACATTTCATAATTTACTACATAATGCTTTTACCTCTGCAAATAAAAATTTCTTTTCCGGTACATTAGAAGCATCTAAATTATCATTATTGCTAATAATAGAAGTTAGAGGTTCCCATGTTCGCATTTGTGTTGAACTGGAATCTCTTATACTTCGGACAACAATACCGGATCGTTTCAATGTAAATCCTTCCTGTAACTTCTCATCGTTAGATTCGTTTAACATATCTCTATTAAGTGGTTGTATTGGAGGACGTTTTACTATGCGTTCTTTGTATACATGTATCACCATAAGTCGTAATACAGTCCTAGTAATAATTTACATTTATATATTATTGAACACGATAATCTTCTTTGAATTTGTCATTGATATGTATAAATATCCTTACAAAAATAATGTAATTTATACTATCTTTAAAGTACCATCAACTTACTTAAATATTTGTATTACAATGATTATAAACCATTTGCCACTTCGTCCCCACAATTTCTTAGCGGAGATTTCAAACAATGTTTCTGTATATTCCACGATGGTCAGCCAAATTTTAAGTTTAGACTCAAATTGAGGAAATTTTAAATGCATACATTTTCCACTGCACATTAAGAAATCATTAAAAAGTACTATTAGGTTTGAGAAGGAGTAAATAAACTCTGACGTGAACGTGGAATTGTTGAAGGAACCTAGAAAGTATTTACTTGCTAATGAACTGGAAGAAATATATTACCCTATTAAAAAACATTTGTTCTAACCAGCTGTGAAGCAAGATAAACATTGAATAGTTTTTTCCAAGTCTGCCAGTAACTGTGGATTTTCTATAACCCATTTTTTATACGGTTCAATAATTTTCAAAACGGAAGCATTCACTTTATCGAACATCATCTTGGCCTTTCGAACAATTTAAATGAAACTGATGTTTATAGTCGATCGCTATCAACCTTGAATTATCAACGTGCAATATCTATCAACGAGGGTCGATATTTCTACGGAAATATTATAGGCTACATCCGATGAAACATATAAATATGAAACACCATCTTCTATTTTTTAAAACTATTAACGTACACGAATTAATCTTTCGTTAATCATGTTCACTATTTTATGTTCAATAAAGAACGTCTAAATTTTTTGCTATTTAATATAGCTTTATTTGAAACGAGCTACAATATGTATACGTCAAAAACTCGGTTTGGCTTATACGTCACGCATTTAGTGTTCACAAGTCACAACTCACGCGCTACACGATTCCCCCACTATTTCTGATTCACTCTGCATTGCAAAGGTAAGAAAAAGATAAAATGAGAGTGAGCCAGAGAGACTGAAAACAAGCGAAAAACGATAAAAGATAGATAGAACACAACCTGAACTATCGCAAGGTGTAAAGTCTTCCGATTGGTGGAATGACGTAGCCTGGTAACAGTTAACACTAATTGGCATTGGCAGCGCTAGAGATGGCATGCAAAATCACTAATAGTGATTTATCACAGTGATCACAAAATCACGATCACACTCGTGATAAAACTCAGTGGAAATTCAAAGAATTATAAATGCGCCAAATTTAAATTGCATAGTAATGTAGTCTAAGCAATGAAAAAGGCTGCTTAATTGCATATTTTGTACATTTCAAATGTCAAATTGTTCCAGTCGATTATTTAAATAAATGATAAGAAGTATTGCTTAGGTGTAAAACACTCGCTTTAAAAATAAGAAAAAGTATAAAATCATTTGTAATGAAAATTCTTATGTTCATTTATATAAAAACATACATATTATACATTTATATACGTTTTTATACATTAATATGACATCCTGTATGTATTTATATTATAAAGAAATGTTAGAATTAAAAATTACAAACAGGTTAGTTTTGCATATACATTACTTTGTTGAAAAATTTCACGAACATTTATGAAACGAATGTTGAAACAATGAGAAATAAAACTTATACGTACATCTATTTATCACTTAAAATTGTTCCTTTTCTTTCTCCTTATAAGAAAATTATGTTAACATTGCTTTTAGCCACATTATAATATAATACATATGCAGTCTAAGGACATAATTCGTGAAAAGTGAAAAGAACGCTCTCCACCAACCAAAAGCGATCACGAAGAATCACGAATCACTGTAAAAAATCACCATGACTGGGAATGAACGTGATCGAATCACGAGTGATTCAAAAGTAACAATTCACGCCCTCTGTAGCCAGTATCGATAATCGTTTCGAAGTCTTTTGAATTATTTCGGACGTGTCAAAGTGAAATGCAATATAAAATATAATGAACATTACAGATAAAGAAAATGTTTTTGAATTTAAAAAAAAAGAAAGAATAGATTCTACTTCTGTGAAGTGGGATGCAAATGGGATCGTTTTGCGCGTTTTTGTTCTTGTCACGTGTCTCAAAATACTTTTAATTCCCACGTAGTATGTTTCTTTACATATGACAACATACGTTATTATTTCTAAATTAAATTTAGTTCTATCAAATTATAGGCTATGTGCAATACACTACAGTTTTTATAATTTATTTGACTTATAGTCATTCCACAGATTTCGAGGTTCATCGCAACTGGCTTGCTATAACGCACAATTTACCGATTAAGGAATGGTATGTTAATACCAAATCACAATGGACTCTGGATTATCCGCCGTTATTTGCATGGTTTGAATATCTTCTTAGTCATGTGGCAGCATTTGTTGATCCAGAGATAGTTAAAGTGGAAAATCTAAACTATGCTTCATTGGGTACTATCTACTTTCAAAGATGTTCTGTTATATTTTTGGATTTACTGTTTGCTTATGGAATAAGAGAGTAAGTCTCAAAAGCTATGTACATAATATTTAATTATTTAATTGATAGCTAAGTATGCTTCTTATATATATTTTAGAGTTGGAAAAGTATTCTGTACATCATTTGATAGCTATGCTATTTTTATAATTCTATCACTATGCAACATGGGATTGTTGGTAGTGGACCATATACATTTCCAATATAATGGATTTCTACTTGGTATTTTATTACTAGCTATTGCAAATGTTTGCAAAGTAAACGATCAGGTAAATTGGAGAATGTTATCTACCTTCCAATAAAAATTAAATAAGTTACTTTTCAGATATCTATCTTACGAGGAACTTTATATTTTGCCCTACTGTTAAACATGAAGCACATTTATTTGTACGTTGCACCAGTTTTTGTAGTCTGGCTGCTTAAATCATATTGTATGAATAGTGGTCAGTTCTTTAAGCGTCTGTTTCTCCTTGGAAGCATAGTTGCCATCACTTTGGTGATTTCGTTTGGTCCATTTGTGTTTCAGTTACCTCAGGTACAGCAATTAAATATTGCATAATATTACTTGTGACTAACTATTATTCCTTTAGGTATTATCAAGACTGTTTCCATTTAAAAGAGGTCTAGTGCATGCATACTGGGCTGCAAATGCCTGGGCACTGTATATAGGCCTAGATAAAGTACTATCGATAATTCTAAAACAATTAGGTTGGCTCGAAATGACGAAATTAGCAGTAATGACTGGTGGTCTGGTACAAGAACAGTCGTTTATAGTATTACCAACGCCTACTCCACTCGTAACATTTTTGTTAACTCTCTTTTCGATGTTGGCAAGTTTTATGAATGTTAATATTTTTAATATTAAACATTGTCAATGTATCTAAACATTATACAAATTGCAGCCTGCATTATACATCCTACTTTTCAAACACTGTACTTCAAATTCAAAGCAGTTTGTACAATGCATAGTTCTCTGTGCTTTATGTTCATTCATGTTCAGTTGGCATGTACATGAGAAAGCTATTTTGACTGCTATTATTCCATTATGGTAAGATAAAAATTGAAATTACTATTTTATTATTCGTTAAGAAGTTACATAATCCTCAAACAACTCTTGTATTTATTTTAGCATTTTGGCTGTGATAAACAAAGATGATGCTAGAATATTTTTAATTTTAAGCAATACTGGGCACGCTGCGCTCCTACCGCTACTTTATCCAAACAATTTGACACCATTAAAAATATTGTTACTTCTAACATACATGGTTGCATCTTTTCTGGTATTGTCTAGAAAATTCAAGCAACGTTTACTTCATTTTCACGAATACATATATGTTATTAGTCTACCATTGTTAACAGTATATGAGACTATATTCCACAAATTGATCTTTGCTAATAAACTACCATTTTTACCTCTGGCCCTTACTTCGGTATATTGCTCAGTAGGAGTATGTTACTCTTGGATGCTTTACTATTACATGTTCTTACAATATTGTAGTAACATCAATGACCAAAGAAAAAAAATTGACTAACAACATTGTAACCGTCCCCCGTGCGGGATCAATTTAAATGGATAATAAATTGTTAATTGAACAAAAATAATGCTTTATTATACCCAAGTAACTACGTAACAACGATTCAGAATATTATTTTGTTTTGTTTATTATGTTTAAATTTTTATACAAACGTTCATCACTTTCAAAACATTTTCTTCATGCATTTAATAAATTTACGAGGAACCTTTATTTTATTGTATCTTTATTATAACCTTTCTTTAAAAGATTTGCTATACTTCCACATCACCAATTGTAAGGTCATCGAGCATTTCCTCAAGGGTAATTTGTGGACAATTAGGATCAGGTACTTCATAAGCATTCATTGGAATTGTTTTCGAACGATCTCGGAAAATATTTATATTTTTTCTCATTTCTGCATCTTCCTCTATGTCCTCTAAGAACTCGTAATAATCGTTGTTGTCAGTAGTTGCATTGTCATCGTTTAGCATGTGTTTTAATTTCCAAGCTCGCATTTTGCGACGAGCGACTCTATTGTGCATATAATTCTTTTTTACCAGAATTACGTCTGGTACAGAATCTTTATTCAATTTCTCAAAATTTTCATCATTAATATTACTATCATTAAGGGCATACCCTAAAGCAGTGTCGCCTGGTTTTAATATCTGGCCAAGATGTGTACGTGTATGAATTAAGTTATTGTTTATTCCTAATTCACAACTTTTAACTAACCATACATCTGCTATCACATGTTTATTGGAAATTGTTCCCTGTCCTGGAAAGAAATTCCTATCCTTGAACTTTACTGGTTCAATATCCATTACTGTATACTCTAGTAACTGTTTTGGATTACAAATACTATTAAAAGTATGCCTCCAGTAGAGAGTGGAATTCACTTCTGCAATTTGTCCACTTGATACATCTATCAAATGAATAGCATTTGTCATTTTGTAAACAAAGCAAATGGGATTAATTCCTCCCAATTGATGACTTAATTTTTTTGGAAGACATACTATACTGTCCCTAGACACTGGAACTATTTCTACACTGTACGTGAATTTATAATTGTAGATGTTACTATGTATATCGTGCGAAATCAATTTTTTGGAATGATTATATCGACAAGGTACAACACTTGAAAGGAAATCAACCATCTTTCTAGCTGCTGCTTCATTTGCAAAGAAAAAATCCAGGCCCTCGTGAATAGGTTTTATACCTAAAGTTTGTTCGTGCGTTCTGTACTTTAAAATCAATTGCTCCAAGTAATAAAATGTCTTTTTATTTATTGCCCGTTGTCGTACTTGTACCAAAGTACGCCAATAATCCTTTGCTTCTGTTCTATGACAATCATCGCACATGTGATGATTTACTATATATTCGACTACAAATATTTGTTGTAAAATTGCACCACTCATTACTTCAGCTTGTACTGTAAGCTTCACCCTCAACCTCATCGAATGAGGCTCTGTCCATACGAATCCAGCATCGATTAATTTTACACGATTCAAACCTTTCAACTTTTTTAGACATAATGTTAACAATTCTTTAGACTCTAGCGACGCGTGAATCCATTCTGCAGGTGGCTGCAAATATCTTTCGCATCCTTTACAAAAATGTATCGTTGCTTGTTTCGGGATATTTTCTGTAATGTCAATTTGAGTTCGCAAACATGCAACACACATATTGGCTGGATTTGGTTCAATACCAATACCACAAACACAACATAATACCATTGTTCCTTGTTTACCAGGATCGTTTAGTGCTTCCATTATTCGTATATATTTATACACAATATACTATCAAATATAACAAAATTAAAGGAACCCCGAAAAATTTATGACAAATGATCCACTATCTAACCAAGTACTGAGCACGTGCAATCTACCATTAACTTTACGTTTTTTACGTATTTGTACCGAATGCGTTCACAAAAATAAGTAATTTTGACCCGTTTGGTACAAGTAGGTGCCATAAGCTGTTATATAGTTCTAAAAACATGGTTTTTCCTAGTTACGTGGAAAATCCTATGTAACGTCCGCGTAGCGTACATCTCCCCACTCTGGCCCCTCGTCCCTATATTACGAATAATTAGTTACTAAATAGTAACTAGATTGCGGAAACCGCTCGCAATATCATAAAATATTATAACAATTATGTTCATTCACTAGTAATTATTATATTTAATCGCTAAATATAATATTTAATCCTATTCATGTATTAATCGTTACGCTTACCCATTGTTAATTATTATATTTGTTTAAGTCTTGTAAAAATTCATAAATATAATATAATAGAGTTTAAGCACGCGTAGGATTAAGAAATATAGATTTTATATACCTTTGAAGCGAGCTATTAGCCGAGTGTGATTGCCAACAAACAAATCAAAGAATGTTTTCTACATCCGGCGTAGGTGACCGCTCTTGGGCGCGAAGTCTCAGCCGGTGATACTCGAGGCTACCTGGCTTTCATCCAAGAGGCCCGTCTACAATATTTAAAAGAATATTCAAGGACCACAGAATATCTTATTATTTTACCGAGCTATTGAGCGTCGAAGCCCGCCTGGGAAAATAGTAGCAAATCGTCGTACTCGTAAAAATTTAAATGCCTAAGAGAACCCGTCGCTCCGGTCGTTGCCAACAAATTCGCCGTCTCGCGATCTTTTAAAATCAGCCGGCACTCGCAGACACGCAATTACTCGGAGTTCGGGCTCCGCCAATCGAAATCGAGATAGAGATGCTACCCCAATACCTTGTCCTCACCAATATCCCCAAGAGCGATCCACGGGCCGTGGATTCCACGGCGACACTGGCGACAGCGCTACGTGGAAATTCCACGGTGGAATACCTTCGCCAGATCGGCACGCCACCCCCGGAAGAATAATAAACCAAGTAAGCCTAGGGAAATCCTTTCTCACCAACGTCGACGGATTCCGAACGTAACACCTATGTAACTAGAGAGCTACATTTACGAACATATGCATAATTGAAGTGCAATTATTGAACTCGCTTCTTGTCATCGCGTGAAAGAATCAGTCGAAGAGTCGAATGTCGTAGCGATGGCGGCATGGATTACGAAAATTGCGTTACGAACAGCGAGTAAGTTTATTATTCACGCTGTTCGTCCTCTTATTTTGATATCTTTTTGACAATGATAATCCGTCGCGCGTTTTAGTGCTACTGTTGATCTTATAACGTTGTATGTTTCGTAAACTCACATCCATCATTTTAATAATTACATAACGTTGACGACAAACTGTGTTTTGTCATACAGAAAACCAAAATGTGTACGCTGTGGGGTACACAATACAGAGCCGCGATTGCTCTTCGAAACCAAGAATTATTAAGAATCCAACTACAGCCAGCTTGAAAAGAGGCACGGGAGGCCGTAGCTCCTTTAACGGGATAGTATGCACAGTTTTTGGATGCACTGGCTTTATTGGGCCATATGTATGTAACCACCTTGGGAAAATGGGTACGCAGGCAAGTAACTTGCTATATGATTAAAAAAAATAACGTTCGGCGATAAATTTTTTGTATTCACATATAGTCGGCCTCGCTCACTTTCATTTTTAATATTTGTACATGGTTCATAGAATCTTCATTTCCATTAATTTTGTTGTGTATGGATTAAGTTTGAAAGACATGATTCATAGTTTAAATAAATAAGAATCAAACGCTAAAACCATGTTAATAATAATTATCTTGCAGCTAATTCTTCCACACAGATGCACACGTTATCTTGCTCTGCCTCTGAAATTGTGTGGAGATCTTGGGCAGGTTTTGTTTCATCCTTTTCATTTGAGAGATGAAGAGTCCATAATCAGGAGTATGAAATACTCTAATGTTGTGATTAATTTAGTTGGCCGAGATTATCCAACCAAGAATTTTAGTATGTCGGATGTAAACGTAGAAGGATGTAGAACTTTGGCTAGACTTGCTAAGCAGTGTAATGTGGAACGTTTCATTCATATGTCAAGTTTGAATGTAGAGAATCCTACAGTAAGTTTACCAATTAAATTATGTTCATATTTAAAGTTATAGAAATAACAATTTCTATTATCAAAACATTATTTTTTTTTTGCAAGCCAATGATTCTACCTGGGGGTTCTGAAGTTCTTAAAACAAAATGGCAAGGAGAATGTGCAGTGAAAGAAGAATTTCCAGAAGCTACTATTATTAGACCATCGGTCGTATATGGACAAGAGGATCATTTTATGACCTATTATTTGAGTGCTATAAGAAGAACATGGAGGTAATATATTTTAATGATTATTTAACTTGTGGACACATTCTTTCAATTTGTTACAGGAATATACCATTGTGGAAAAAAGGAAAAGAAACAGAAAAACAACCAGTACATGTTTCCGATGTAGCTGCTGGTATTGCTGCTATTGCAACAAATCCTCGTACTGCTGGCAAAACTTACCAGTTTGTTGGGTATGTAAAATAAACAATTTTGCTAAGTTCTTATACAGAAATTGAAGATCTATTTTTTTTTATTTAGGCCAAGGCGATACACATTAGAGACTCTAATTAGGTGGTTCTATGATATAGCATGTCATGGATATGAAGATGTAGGTTACGATGTAAGTGAGTTAAAGACAAATCTCCTCTTCCGACTACAAGTTGCTGCGAATGGTGCTGTACATCACGTATTTCCTCTTTCGCGTTTAACTTGGGATATATTAGAAAGAGTAAGTGTAGTTTTTTTACTTCTATAATTAATGTAAATCATTATGTATTAATTCAAAGGGTAAAAAAAATATTCATTAATTTTTGTGTAGGATCATACTAGCGACAAAGTAATACCATCATTACCAACTTTAGAAGATCTAGGCATAGTACCAATCAACATGGAATCCCAAATACCTTGGGAAGTGAGACCATATAAATTCTACGACTTCTATACCGAAGAATTGGGAGAAATTATACAACCTAAACCACCACAAACTGTTCCCTTGCGTTGAAATTTTTATTATCAATTGAGATTAGTGTAAAAACTGAATGTGCTCTATTGAAATAAAGAGTACACTGTTCTAAATTTTAGTACTTTTCTTCTTTGTTCATTAAACTTGTTGCTTGTACTGTTAATTACATTTTTCTATAATAAATTATTGTAATATTAGCAAACGCGAGAATTATGTTTTATTGTTTATTAAATGACAGACCATTCTAACTACAATTTAAGATTACAGTGTCTAATTATTGTTTTCGTTATACGTTACGTGTTAGATGTTGGTAAAAAATATAAGCTAGTTTGGTCCTCGGTTACTATGCTGACCGAAGGCCATGCAGATTTTACATTACAAATGGCAAGGGTAGATTTTTCCCTTTTGTTTCTTTTTTTTTCATAGTTAAAAAGCACAGTATTGCCCTTCGATTTTATGAATAATTAAAAGCTTCGGAGCATCAATTTGAAATATTCTTGTCACTAAATACAACTTGAAAACTTTAAAATACGATTAATATCGAAAAATCGACAGACATATCATCAATTTAGGCCGAGAAATAAATCATAATAGGATTATGAAAATTTTTTAAACAAACACGAAATTGTTTTTGAAACGCAAGCTGTTGCTTGCGATTCATTAGGAAGCTCTCTAGATTACTAGCTCTAGATTCATGTACATGTAACAAATCTGCTATCATGAGAGTGGTTCTTTTAGGCAAGGAAGACTACGCACACGTAGAACGATCACACGAAGAGTTAATTCTCGGGGTAATAGAACTACTCTAAGGTATTTGTTGTAAAGATTGAACAAGCCAAAATTTTGCTATAAAATCTTAAATATATTTAATTATTATCTGTGTATTAAATATTAGATTTTTAAAAAGGAATGTTGTAATCGCTAACATTTTGGTAGAGTTCTAAATTAAAAATGACAAAAAACAAAAGATTTAAATAATAAATTTTAATTCAATTAATTCTCTAACTGAAAGAATTAACTCTTCCTAAGATCAAACACAAATTATCGCGATTTTTTTTTTTCTTTTAAATCACGCGAATTTTGTTCCTTCCACGAAGGATTCTTCATACAAGTCCAACTTATTATGTATATCCTTAATCTCTACATACTTTCATTATCGTCGACGAGAATCATTTATTCAAATCTCGTTGTTAACCCTTTGTTTCGTGCACTCAAACGTACATTAAAAAATATGTCTATTAATAATTGTCTATGTCTGTACGATACATCGAAACTAAGAAAACCCACTGAACATTTGTATAAAAGTACAATGTGAAACATTTACAGAAAAATTCTTCAATAATGTAACTAATGAATTAGCTTAATAATAATTTATATAATAAAAGAATGAACAAAACAAGGGGTTAACGTAATGTGAAGTGGCAAATGTAAACAGGTCACTTGCAATCACCTCTCATTTACAGAATTAATCCAAATTGGATGCAGTTTCACCGACCCAGTTACACGGGCCAGTTTAAAGCTCATAGTCGCATGCTTAAGATTGTGCGAGTTATAATAATCGAATACAGTGAATGTCTGTAAGAGTTCTTGATAATTATTTCGTAAAGTAGAACTGCAATGATAGTCAGCCATGTGAGGTCTACTTTCACAAATTACAAGACTATCTCAAATTTAATCTCGTAATTGTCCGCTTTTTACATTAATGCAACAATGTTACATTAATTCTTCCTATTGCATTTATTATGGTGGGTTAATTATAAGTGTTATTGTATTTGGCAAAAGTTTACCAAAGGTGTCTACACGGAGCTTATTCGCAAATTTCAATGGTTTCTATATGTATATATCGAAGGGGACATATTCTTGAATATATTGGAATGTATTCTATCTAATATATACGAAAACCATCGAAATTGACAAAGAACCCCTTTTGTAAACAGTTATCTGGTATTTTTATAGTTAACCGTTCGTATCTATGAATGTGTTTATTTTTTCCTGATAGCTTCCTTATGTATATTGTTAACTTTCTAAAAACGACATTCAATATTAAATTTGAAAGATGTCTTGCATGTGTAAATGGCAGCAATGTGTAAATTTTATTAACCAAGGGGCAATATATTCTTGTACTAGAGGATTTCATTAACTTCTCAAACAAAAAGAAATTAAATGAAAATTTTACTATTTAACTATAAATTAAAGTTAAAATATTTGTAGATCACTCTTTAATAAATACAATACAGAGGATGACTATTTGCGCAGTTGTTATCTCCTTATTCGATCTAAAATAAGATCCAATTATCCGTTTCCGCACTATATAGTACAAAATGATTTGCTATGTACAAAAGGACAATTTAAATTAGAACAAGAGCCGATATGACGAAACATTTTAGCTACGTATCAGGGATCGAAAAGATTCTGAAAATAACTGTTTGAAATTGTTGTATAAAGATTCTAACTACAGCCTATTAAGAACCGGCATAATGTTACAACAGTTATGAATGAAGATGATTCAACAATGGATGCTGGAACCATTTTTGTTTATAACTGCGACACTATTATTTCGGTTCTTGTAACTATTTCGTAACCGGAATCAATATCATAACTGTTTTCAATCCCCCTATATAACAGTCTTACTATACTTTCAGAAAGTGTCGTGTAAGTGTGATTCAAAAAAAAAAGATAGTTCTTTTCATTCGTAACATTATGTTCATCGATGCCGATACGAATATCGTATTCACGTTAAATGTAGCATCAACATCGTTGGCAAAAAAATTTATAGAAGTTTAAAGCTACTTCACCTTTTCTATTCGATAATCCGCAAAAACTTACGAATCGAAACATACAACGTACTCATTTGCTTCGCAAATTATGCAAATAAACAAATTTGAATGCTTGCAACGAAAAGATTTACAGTAATGCACGGTCAACTTTCATAAGATTTGGGTATCAACTGTGAAAGTTAGTGTATCATTCGTAGAACTGAACTTGAATAATACAAGTGAAAGAGATTGGAGGGGGGAAGGGATGAAGTGTGAAAAGTTAACCGTGCAGTACTGTACATACTAACTTTGTATTCAAACGACAACTTAAATTCTCTCCCACGATTCAAATTACAATACCAATGATATGCCATACTGTAACTCCTTGGAGCAAACCTGGACTCACTGAAAAAGGTTCATCGATAACAGAAGAATGAAAAACAGAGTCGTTGACAGCGTAAAGATCCCGACGACACCGGAGCCTAGGTTGTCCTGTACAACATTGTCGTAACACCTGGCGATTAAGTCGAAGTCGACGAGATTCATATGCTTTCCGTTGTACTCGATAGGCGAGATGCAGTAGTTTTCCTTCTGAAACTCGCTTACAGTGCCGTTCACGAAGTCGCTCTCGAGCACGTTATGAGCCTGACAATCACAGGGGAAATGATTGTCAATGGCGCTGATGGAAGTAACTTCAAGTTTGATGTCCCTGGCGTGGCGGGGCGCTTCTAGCACGTGATTCCCGTGGAATCTTAACAACTCTATGTTGTTCTCGTGCCTCAGAAACAGTCTCTCGATAAGATCGATTTTGTTGTTTAATATATTCAGCCGATTTACATGATTAAGACCGCTGAAGACGTTCTTTTCGATGACGCCCAGATCGCTTTCCTGAATATTCAGAGAGTGTACGTAGGACAGGCCACGGAAGGTGTAAGACTGAAGCGATGATAGGTCCATGTAAGTCAATTTTAGAAGGCCAACGTCCTGCAGGCCGTTGAACGCGTCCGGTTCGATGGATCTGATACCCGATGGAAAGATTAGGCGGACAACGTTCGTTAAGCCAGAGAACGCGTGGCTTTGTATTCTGAGCAATGGATTGTTGCTCAATAGAATCGCACGTATATTAGACGTCCCGACGAATGAATAGCCCTCGATGTAACGAATCTTGTTGTTTGCCAGCAATAACACCGATACGTTCTGCAGCGCGGCGAACGAAAATTTCTCGATGAATGGCAGAGGCGTATGGCGAATCGAGAGCTCGTGTAATCTGCTTAGACCACGGAATGCGAACGGACGTATCGTTGTAATGTTGTTACCATCCATCGTCAGTTTCCGCAGGACTCTCAAGCCAGCGAACGCGTCGCCTTTTATTACCGGAAAGTTGTTTTTTGTTAGCGAGAGTTCCTCCACCGTCTGAGGCAGCTGCTGCGTAGGAATGTCTTTCAACCCACCTGTATTGCAGAGAACCTGGAAAAGTAGCGTCTTCTATTTTGCAAGCGATACAGCGAATCACAATAATTACTGGTACAGATGCAGTCGGCCGCACAAGTGTTCGTCCATTTACCACACTCGGCATACGAATAAGAAAATAAAAGGAAACATACATGTAAAAATTAAATAAAAAATACAGAAGTTAATCTTAGGCTGTTAAACTTGCCTTTTCTTTTTTTTCTCTATACGCACGACGAGTACGGCAAGTGAACGACCACGTATGTACGAGCCACTTCTAGTACGTGTTTACAATAAATGTATTGTAAAAACGGTACCATATTGCTGAATTATAATCTAATTTCATTTATGCAGTTTTAAGACCGATCCCTATAAATGTAAGTGTTCGTATATTTTCATATATAAGTGTACGTTTAATTACGTTCGAATTATAACATATCAAACACACGAACGATGAAGGATCATTTATATCCCAACAACTTAATAAGTCCTGTTGCAAACAGATCAATTCCATCTGTGTTTGAATATTATATAACTTGATTTCTTAAATTATTAATTTTATATGACTCGAAATTTCCCTGTTACGTGAATTGTGCGTGATTCCTAAATGTCCAACTGATTTCGTATGATCTTGACATCCATCTGATTGTGAGATTTAGGAGTGTGCTTCTGTGCGGTGTAACCGTTTATCCAGGGTTTGCTTTCTGATCCTCGGAGATCGCACTGTAATATTCAGACACGGAATACTATAGTATGGGATTGGTTGGTGTTGTATTGAAACCCTCAATCTAAGCTTAATTAATGGCGCATTAACTCCTCAATTTAGGACCAGTTAAGCGATGATCAAATCCTGATTGAATTGTGGCTGCCGGTCTACGATAATACTATTCAACGACCCTAGAGATCACGGTGCAAACTATTTCTTGTTCCATAATAATACCGTGGTTTTCTTCCTCGTCTATAGTTATTTGCAAACAGTCACCTGCTTTGGGGAAAGGCAAATGCATTCTGCAGGGCAATCCCAACTTTTCGTAGTAGTAGTAGTTTCCTGTTGCAACGTAAGTCTCGAGCTCAGCGTCGCTGTCCACAGCAGGTAATAAATGCAGATCTACGATAAGAAAAGAAACGACAACAAAATTAATGACTTAGATCAATGTGTTCTATAATTAACACTTTGCCAACCGTATACTTTTCGTAAAGTATACGCGGAAACAATGTGTTAACGTTTACAAGTGGAACAGACAAATCTTATGAAAAAGGTGTCCGACGTACACATGTTTATCAATCGACCGTGTTTTTTTAAATTATACAACTTTCTCGTTATCCAGGCCTCCAGTCCTTTACAGGGAATTAAAATTACCAACAATTACTTTCAAGTATAATAATCCTCTCAGAGATCGTTCCAATTACCCGAATTCCGTTTAACTTTCGATTGCCGTGCCCTACTTTCCGCAAGCGAATTAATTACTGTCCAGATTTATTGATTGAACGATTATAGAGGAATGTTCGTCTGAAACCAATTTGCCAAATACTGAACTTTGTCCTTATTCCGAGGATCGATATGGCGGACCAATTCTCTCTTGCTTCCTAATTAATTCCTTTACAATTCAATTCTCGGATGTAACTCGAGCTTAGTATATCGTCGATCATTCGTTCCTAAATAACGCTTTACTTATATATTTGTTTTTATTTAAATGTTTGAAAAAATCATATCCCTGGTATCTGTTTACTAGTCGAGCAGAATACAGCATTTCATTATAGAACCACAGTTATAATTCTTTACGACCCTATATAGAGTCGAACGCGGCATTATATTTCGTTCCAGTTCGATATAGAATTTTCTAACTCCTGTTACATCTATCTTCTTGTAATACTGTGATGCAAATATTTCATAATCGTTTAGTCAGTATTTATAAGTAATTAAAACAAGATTAGGTCGATTCGCGTTTATATGACACAGTCGATCGAAGTTGATCTTCGTCCGATCAGCAATAATAATAACCGTGAAATGCAAGGGAAAAGAAACGATATATTACAGACGCGCAACATGCGAAAGATACCGTGAATTGCACGTTGGAGATTGTATCGCGCGATTATTGTCTCTCTTATATTAAATAAATTACTGTGAATTCGCTTCTCATCGCTACAATAAGGAAAGACACACGAGCCATAGGGTATAAGTGGAAATAATCGAATTGCGCATGAACCTGCTGAAACGAAATATTAAAAATGTCTCGTATCACAATGGATTAACGCGACGACGTTCGAGCGTTCGATTACGAACTTCCCGATCATTCGTTCCAATTACAGTGCACGTTTTGTGCTTTCAGCCACGAAGGATTATACTCTCTTGTTTTCTATTAACACTATCCTAACTATGCAATCATCGGAAGTTACTCAACCCATTTGGTTCTCTGAACTCGAGGCCTCGTGTGGTACCTAAGTCCGATCAATCTATCGTTTCGTGTAAACGCGATAAGAGAAAGTAACCATTTTAAGCATCACATCGCGAACTATCGGCTCGATTATTTCTTGAAGTTCGTAACGGGAAGCTCGGATCTTCTGGCGGTTCGACGTTCCGTCGACAAACCCGGAGACGGAGGATCGGGAAGCCTGGATCGGGCGCGAGGACACCTGGAAAAAATAGTAAACGACAGAAGCGGTTCTCGGGCATGCAAAATATCCCCGCGTACGCGATCACGGTTAAAGGGCACCGTATCAACGGCGAGAATACACGCGAATACAATCTGATTTGTACCTGCGCTCTGCAATACATCAATCCTGGAGTTTTTAGGGCGCATGCCTCGGCATCCAGGAAAACGTTGCGAGCGGCTGCCGACGTTCCAGCGTGTCCTGAAAAGTGACAACGAGGCTCCAGGAAATAGCGTGTTCGAGATTGTACGCACGACGATCCACTAAATCCGTTTACGACCGTCGCGCTGAATCGCGAACGACTGCTTACCGAAAACGGACGGTACGAGGCACTAGGCGTCCAATTTGGATATTCCCCGATCTCCGGAAGAACGATACGGGGCCGGGAGAAAATTCGCTATCCGTGGCCGTATTCACCGGCTGGGCTCGGGGCTTTATTTCTCCTTAGCCAACCAACCCCTCTTCCTCCCACCCCTCACCCTCCCTCATCCCACGTAGCGATCTGCGCAAGCCCATAATTATTCTCTCGGTGCGCGTAGCCTGGAATGAAACTTATTAGAGGGACAGAACTACAGTCCGAGACGAAATGATAGGACACTTTATGTATAGGGGTTTGCAATAAGACCGATGGAACCTTTAACCGAAATAAAATAAAAATTATTAATCCGGTGCTCGTTGTATTATATTTATAGACATCTAATGACTTTATATTGGGTTGTTCGGAAAGTAGTTTCGTTTTCTTACCAACAGAGACGTTAATTGTATTTTTTAATCAGCTAACTTTATTTTAAACCGTATTTTCATTATATATTTTCACAGCTGGCACCTCGAGGCTTTTGTTTGTTTCTGTGCAATTGTATTCCTCTGGTGTCCCGTAAAATATGGAAAATCAGAAGCTGCATTTTCGGCATATTTTGCTTCTTTATTATCGAAAAGGTAGAATGCTGTTCGAGCAAGAATAAAATTGTGTGACGCGTATGGAGAAGATATTTTAACAGAACGCCAGCGAAATTGTTAATAAGTTTTTGTCGAATTCGACCGTTTGTGATCACATGAGACGACTTGGTTTCGTTTCAAAGCTCGACATTTGGGTCCCACCATGATAATGCCAGATCTCACGCAAATTTAGTAACTCGTCAGAAGCTATTGCAGTTTGGATGGGATGTGCTACCACACCCACCATACTTTCTAGATCCGGCGGTCTTTAAAAAATTTCTTAAACGATAAAACATTTACTTAAAGCGACGATGTCAAAAATCACTTGCATCAGTTTTTTATAAATAAGGGCACAAATTTTATGAGCATGGAATCATACTACCAGGAAGATGGCAAAAGATGTTGGACCAAAATGACCAGTACACGATTCAATAAAATATTTATATATTATGAGAAAATTGTTCCTTTTCACGCGGGAGAAAAACGAAATTACTTTCCGAACAACCCAATACATAAAATACAATATCGTTTAAATGACCACCATAGGCATGCAAGAAAAAGTTTAATCGCAAGGGCGTCGAATTGCAAGATTTTGGTGGCTAATTGACAGCTGCTGTGATATGTGTTGCAATATGGCAGCTATGACGATTATTGGAAAACCCTACATTACGGTTCTCGAAAATCCACTTTTTCGAATATACGACCAGGCGCGGTCACGATCGTTGGTCATATATCCAGGCATCACTATACACTATACGATCGTGCAAAGTATACGGTAAAAGGATACGGAAATAGTTTCGTACGGATGATCGAATAAATTGTGATTATAAAATCATCCAATTAAATTGTTGCTCCACTCGACCGATAATCGTAGTTTTATTATATTCTCACGGCTCAACGTTAGCATGACGTTATAATGTAAAATTAGTTCTGTGCCTCTTTTTGCTGTGTACCCACGATTACCCATTCTCGTGACCTAATTGAAATTCTTCCCTGCGGCGATATCGGTGCACTGACTCTGACATCGCGACGATCAAACGAAAAGAATCGCTTAAACACAAACAAAAAGTCCCGAGACTTCGGCGAACAAACGCCCGCTATAGTTTGACGAAGACTTAAAGCAATACGATAAAATTAAGTTCGCTGGGCTTCGAACAAAAATACCTATAGTCGGAGCCGCCTCGGGTTCATCACCCTGTTTTCAACCAAAAAAGTCTATAGCGCTTGCGATTGAACGTATCATGATATAGCGTGCGTCATAAATACTTCATCTAATCATATAATTATTTCCTATATAATGCCATTGTATGCACATTAAAATAAAACAATGAGCACCAGATTATCCTTCGTTGTTTTCATTTTATTTAAATTCAAAGTTCTATTGCTCTTATTAGAAAATCCTGTATCTGCTAATATATCGACTTACTAAAATACTGTTGCCTTCTAGTTTTTGTTTCTCCACGTTTCCTTTATTCGCAAAAGAAACTTTTCTTTATCTATTTTCTGCGTCATTTCAGTGGCACATTTGGAATAGTTTGAAAGGGGTGTTAATTTAGATCTTGTTTCGCTGGTTCGTTAAAACTTTTACGATACTAACTTTTAATTGTACGCGTGCTCTCTTTATGCTCGAAGACTGTATTAAAATGGTGGTGGGAGCATAGGAAACCTTTAATCCAATATCAATTTAGGCGTATTTCCGGCTGCTAGGGTTAAAGTATCAAGAAGAGAGAGTATCAGGCCGCTTTCGTGTAAAGTTTAATCCTTTGCGGTCTGAGTACTTGCACAATTCATTTGCCTCCACTTACAATGGCAGACATATACTTACGAACGGTTTTTAATATTACATTCTCTTTTCGATAATATCGTATAGAAAGGGTGTAAGCAAATTTCGATTTCGACTTCTCTAAATTAATTTTTGAGGACCCTAAACTTTAAACCGAATAAGTTAAATCCGGACTTCCGGTGTCGGCCATTTCAAAAAACTAATTTTTTTGCAATTTCTTAGCAATTTATCTTCAGTAACATTAATGGCCGTACAACTCCAAACGAGTACGTATCGACCACCTCTTTTAACTATTGATTTAATACATTTTGTACTAAATACTAAACAAGCATGGCGTTTTATATAAATTTTGCCATCAGATCCTGCACGATTGAATTTACTTTCAACTTATACGTTATTTCGAATTGTATTTGATTCCAAGAAAATGAATCGAATAATTTTGACTTTTTGGGGCAAATACTCCATACTGTACCACAGTTTGTTGTAAAATCCATTTGGGGATCAAATAATACGTACAAAAGAATAGGGAGTAACGCATAAATTCTCGCACAGTTTCTCAGGATAATATATTTCATAACAAACTTGTACAGTTCTAGTAACATATGTCCACATAGTGGAAATGGAAAGCAATACCCGTATTTTTATGGTGGTAGAAACTTACAATTAATCAAAAGTGCGATTTCGTGTACGCGTGTCTGTGTACATGTGCATGTACGCGTGTATGTGCAATTTTTCAACGTAGCAAAAAATCAGTCTTAAGAAATAATACGTTAAATTTACATACAAGTAAAAGGCAACTCTCTTTCTTCTCCCTCCTTGTTCGTGATTATTTACAACTCTAATTCAGTAATTAATATATCTAAAATTCTACGTTTTCGTAAGGCATCGAAGATTGCGTCTACGCGGTAGTTAAAATCGT
The DNA here is from genome assembly GCF_013123115.1 of Colletes gigas. Taxonomy (NCBI): domain Eukaryota; kingdom Metazoa; phylum Arthropoda; class Insecta; order Hymenoptera; family Colletidae; genus Colletes; species Colletes gigas. Next base: position 424,036 of record NW_025106664.1, read on the forward strand.
CGTTAGATTATGCCATACGTGTTCTAACATTTGAATCTTGGTTCTCGATACCAGACCATGTTTCTTTCTTTTTATTTATACTTGCCATATAATATTGCTACGCTTCTTATTTATTTTTAGAATAACTTTCAGAAAATTTCACCAGAAATATTGCGCGAAAAATATGCAGGACATCTCCGACCGCGAATTCCGAAATGCTGATATGTTTTTAAACGTCTTCTTGAAATGCATAATTGACAATTTTCAACTTTGCCTTTCGGGAAAATCTGCTTTGAACACATTATTTTCATCCACTATTACAACAACAACAAACACTATTCAAACAATGTTCTACAATGTTCCAAGAATTCGTTCTGTTCGAATTGAACTAGTCTTTGCTCAGGCACGTATAACATCAACTCTTTCTGTATTTGCTCAGATATGTAACTTACACTACTCTCGCATCTCTTCCATTTGACTACTGTTACGTATTATATTCCTATATTTGAACTTTACTATTTCTTTGTTTATTGCTATATGGCGGCGACGCCCATCGGACGCCGTGAATCAGTCATTTTTCGATATAAATATCATTCTATTTCACAATCGCATTGCGATTAATGTACAGGTACAATATATTAACGTAGCTCAAATTTCACCTGAATCTCGTCTCTTTAAAAACCTAGAACGGTTAAAAAAAACTCACGAGATCTAAAAAAAAAGACGAAGGTCCAGGTGAAATTTCGAAAATCGATGTTCCGTTTTATTTATCGTTATTTTAAATTCATTTAAAACGGCTATGGAATATTCTCTATGTATGTTGAGGTAAATAAGTTTCAAGGCAGCTTTGGTTTTGTACTTATCGAAGAGCATTCTGCTAGCAATACAATGAAATCTGTTTGGAACTAGAGCGAAAACAATTTTATTTAAAATAACGTTTCGCCTTTCCATTTCGTTGCAAACAAATTTCACCGTACCAAATCTCGTCGTTGAGAGTGCGGTACGAATTCAATCGTACTCTAATAGTATTCCTTACTATTACTGTTTAAACTGACAACTATTTGTACTTTCGATAAAATCTGAGATCCATAATGAACGTGACATTAAAGTAAAAAACATCTATGGCGTAAAAATCTCATTTTCTCCTATCAACGATTCTTTATAAAAAGAATTACTGTTTATGCATCCGCGTCGAGAGGATCCTTACGTGTATAAACCTGAGATCTATGCAACTTTACGCCGAACGCATCGAATAATGCGTTTCGATTACGATTATAAGAAACAACGCGAAACTCAAATACAACGATTTACAGAGAAGCCTGAAAATTTACGTCATTGATTGGTACTGCGTGTCTGTAAATCGTTGCATCCAGCCGTTGAACGGCGATTTCAACATAATTAAGAAAACTGCAACTTTCGTACCCTACAACTATATCGTAATTAAAAATTTATATCTGTTCATAATATAATATACTTTTTATAACTTATATAATATATATATATATGTGTGTGTATGTGTGTATATATATATATATATATATATATATATATATACTCTTCTCTCGTGTATACATATATCAGCATTTGTAAAATTAAATTAAAAAAAAAATACGGTTCCGTCGAGCTGGTAACGCAGGTTCGCTTCATCGATCAGTCTTAATGTTAATGAACGATCTTGTTCGTTGTACAATGAGGTAGTTCGTTCTATGCTATTGTATGTATATGTATAATATTGAGCAATATTGCAGCTGTATCCCAGAGCCATGATCAGTAACGATAATGTAATCTTATAATTACCAACAAATTAACAGCAATATCTCAGTCGTTAACGAAATTATTCAAAGTGTACAAAACTCTATCTCTTTTTTCTTTGTTTATATCAGATTATATAACTCTCGTATATAACCATGTCCTACTGACAGCATTTAATGCTAAAGATAGGAATTATCTTTCTTAAAAGAAAAGGAAAAAAGAAAATTGCTAAAATAATATACAACTTTTCTCCCCTTTTACACGACCTGATCTATAATCGATCGAGGCTCTAAATAGTACTCGTACTATGTCGAATTGCAAAAGAAAATGAAAACATCGAATCACAACTATAAGTAATTAAAAAAAAATTATACATGCATACTCACTGGTCCAAAAGTTTTAAAGCTTAATGCGATTCAATTATTTTTTTAATGCTCAATCGCCAAGCGTCCAAACCGGGGATGACGATGACGAACTTCAGGTTTTATACTAATTAGGTGCTCAACGAGCCTTTGTCCCAGCTTTGCAGATCAGGCATAGCGAGGACAGTTCGAAAAAAATAAAATAAGTTCGTCACCCCTGGTCTAAACACAAAGAAAGAAAGAAATATATAAAATTAATTGTGTCGAATATTCGATGCAGAATGTTTACACCCAATTAAGTATGACTGTTACTAGAGATAATTTCAAACGAGGATTACCAAATACTTCTTTCTTATGGTATTAACCTGTTCTTAAAATTTCTTAATAGTACAGCAGTTTTAACGTATCTCAAGAAGAAAGCAGGATTTAACCGTCATTAGCATTAGGCTTTAACAACTTTGGAACGTAAGCTTTGATTATATTTCAGTCTCTTAAATCCACAACGCATTAATCAGTCTTGTGTAAAGTAGTGCAAGAGGAATTCCAAAGAATCTTTGCCTTGGTGTTCGTACGAGTTTCTCGCGACAATATAGACTATCATCGACATCCTATATAGGCAACTGTTACAGCGGCAACGTACTGTTAATCCCTGAGTCTTATCAAATGTTGTCTTACTTAATTGGCTACGATTCGGTTGCATCTTTCTCCATTTTGTAACATCTTGATTCTCTCTGAGGCACAAACGCGTGATTGTCTTTACACACGGTGTCCCGTGAAGAGTGAAACCTCATCGACAAAGTAAAGAATTATCGAAATTAAGTGTCACGTCAAGCACGTGAAAAAAAAAAGTAAGTCACTTGAAGGATATCGTGTTCCATAATTATTGCAATAAAATGGACTTTATATTAAAGCAAAGAAACTAGAAATACTCAAATAGTTTGTGTTTCATGACAATTTAAAGATGCGACGCTCAATTTGAATAACCCTACAAAAATATTCTTCAACAGAGCAACAATTATCGATGTTAATAGCTTCACAAGACACCACAGACTCTTGCGTATAATTTCTTCTAAATCCGTACTCTTAAATTACCTAAAACCTTACATTCGTGCTCTTGTAACCGAAATATAGTACGTCTAGTTGCTGCCGGGTCGTCGAAAGACTTCCCAACGATAACGAGAGATTATAAAAAAAATTGTGTTAGTTGTGGCTGCAGGAATCGGAGGCAACACCCTCCTCGTCCTTGATCACCAATGTTGGCGGAACTATCACACGAACATCCGACTTACGACTTACAGAGAGATCTTCCACCTGATCCTCGTTGCTCTGTTGTTTGATGGAGTGGACGGGACTGGGACTTGGACTACATCGAGTCATGTCTAACATTTCTCTATCTATCGGACAGTCCCTGGCTTTGTACGTGTCGAGGATCGAGGCAGGGCTCTCCATTACCGCGTTGCTGTTCTCGTTTTCGTTTTCAGAGAGAGCACCGCCGTAGATGCCACCGTTCGCATTCCCGCCAATTCCGTAAGGAAAACAAGCACCGCCGCTGCCGTTCGAACCGCGTTTAAACGGCCGCGATGTCGTGATACCCAATTTCTTCACTTTGTCGTAAAGGGTTCGAGATGGTACTCTGTACTTACGTGCCGCCTGCAGAGCGCTCATTCCTGCCCTTACCGCCTCGATCGCGGACATTATGTCGTTCCGTGTATACTGCTTGTACCGTTTCCACTCCGGCTTTTGTGCCGGTACGTAGTTCACGATCCCTAAAATGAGGAAAAAATGTTAGCGCTCGTTAACTCTTTACCTAAGGTTGGTGTATTTTTTTCTCAAAAAAAGTTCCCTTCTTTCGGACAGGGTTCCCCAGTTTATTACTTTACCAGGTTCCATAAAAAGAACGGGACAAAAAAGGTCCGACCAGGCCTTTAACTTGCACGACAACCCCCCATAAAAAATCCTTAACCTTAATACCGAGAAATTATCCTCTATCCTACTTTATTACTTACGATATAAGAATTTTAACTTAAACCGACATTGTTCAATTTTTAGATTTTTCATAATAATGTCAACTGGAATTTTTATATGACGGTTTTAAATTATTTCTAGGAAACGAAAGCTGTACCGAAGTGTGGAAAGAACTAACGGGGTACCCGGGTTCTATAACCCGTCGACGTTGTATGCATTTCTGTACCTGACTTTACTTCTCCGGTGTAAGATTGTGGCGAGGGTTGCTTATCATCCTCGTCCATCATGGAGACATCGGTATAAGGACTGTGAGCCGTTTCTCCGTGAACTACGTCCGTACTGCTGCGTCTCTCGTTTTCATTCGACGAGCCGTTGCTGTTGTTCCGAAAGTGGCTGTCGTGGCTGTCTGGATGCAACAGGGGGATACCTTGAGAGCTATCCGCGTGACCTTGACCCAGCACCGTCCTAAGGATCGGTGTGTCCCTGTTCATCAGCATGTTTGAAAGTTTCTTACGTTTCAGGGGTGAGGTTTCAAAGCCATTGTTGTAGGAACCGGTCAGAATGGAAGAATGTTGCGGATGGGACGTTGCTTGGTGACTGGAGCCGGAGTGGGAAATAGGAAGCCCGGATAGCGGCCACATGGGTAACGGCAAACGATTCGGGCCCTGGTCCACCGGTGATCGACCGTACACGTTATACGAGGTACCGGTGGAATGTGGTGGCGATGTGTGGCCGCTACTGTGAGCCACGCTGCTCGTACTCGTACTGATTGCCGGTGGCGGTGACATCGAGGTCTCTGCTTCCTCGCGACGACCCTGCGAACCATTCTCTTCGACCAGACCCTTCACCTTCAACACCTCGGCGACCTTCAGTAGGCCAGTCAGCTGTTCTTGCGCTACGTTTACTTCGCCCCGGTACATGTACTCGAGAATCGCCTTGATTTCGGAATACTTCACGTCCTTCAGCACGACTATAGGATGTTTGCATGGCAGATTGATGAACAATGTCTGAAAGTAGGAAGAACACGCTGCCAGGACCATCTTGTGACACTTCACGGAGACACCGCCGTCCACTGCCAGGGTTACGTCTGTGAACGCCTCGTTCTGCAGCAGCTCGTCGAACACTGTCAGCAGGTTCGAACGATGGTTGTTCCAGCGCAGGCAATACTGCTGCGACGTACTCGCCATTTCGGCCGATCTTATCGGTTGGGTCTGGAATACGTTATGCTACAATTAGCAATGGGATTTCGAAACGCTTCGAATGTTGGAACGCGCAATAACAGCGAAACGATACTAAAGAGTTTTCACAGAACGTATTATGATTTGTTTGCTTTGCACACCCCTAATATTTATACATTATCCAATAATATAAATATAATGTAAATAGATACAGGTTCGACGTTATAGCAGAAGTGAAATTTAAGCACGTTAACCGAATCCCAAAATGTAAAGTCGTTAGTCAGAGAATGGAATGGAGGAGGGGGGATAATTATCTTCGTTACGGCGTGAGTCACTCACGTGGAACTACCCCCAGTTTCGTTTAACCGTTCGTATAATTCCGAGAATATGCGTAAAAAACCGCCAGAAGTGTGCATGTACAGAACACATGCCATGCCTGCACGCATACGCAGAAATTATGGTTCGAGCGATTAAATCGATTTCTCCAAACAAAACATGGGAATGAAACGCGTAAATAAACAGGAGTTAACGATCTCTGCGACCAAATATATCTCGATCAAATATTTAAAGAAAAATATATGCGATTCCTCTACATTAACTTAATTACGCTACGCCAATTTTCATTCGATGCAGTTGTTTTTAAAGCGAAATTTAATATAAAATATTTTTTACAATTATGAATCAACTTTGTATATGTACTTGGCCATATTTTCAAATAACACAGTTAAACTTGTATACTATTATCTTTATTATTATTATTATTATTATTGTTATTATTGTTATTATTATTATTATTATTATTATTATTATTATTATTATTATTATATAATTCTGTGTTTTAGAAATCGACGACCCTAATGGGGAATACCCCCTTATGAGTGATAATCGTTATCGATCGAATAGAAACCGTTTGCTGCGTGAAGTTGCAAATTTTACTACAGGCGTGCCCGAACTTACATACTAATTGGTTTCGGAGTAACTGACATAAGTCAAGGTAAACATAAGACACACAATGGGAGACCTATCTTTCAGTAAATGTGACTAGAATTAATTTTAAAATTAAGTTATTTGAAAAATAATCTATTTCAAAATAACACCATTAATTCATTAAGTATTTCATAGGGAAAATGAATTAATGTTCCCATTTACTACTTTATGTTTTGACGAAAATAACTTGTTTCTTAATAGAATTTTTCTGCGATAAATAATATTGTAGACTGTCAATATCACTGATAATATATAATGTATAGTTATTTATGCCAACAAGCAGTATTTCAATTTATTGTTAATTGCCCAACTAAAGAACTTAAGATCAATTGGAGCGCATTATTTATAAAATACCAATTAACATTATTTCAAATGATTGTTTTGAAATTACTATTTGAAATAAATTTGATCCAAGTCTACTCCGAACGGGTTGTAGAACTGCACGGGTAACAGTGAAATTATATTTACGACGCAGTATGTATTGCGAAAACTTACTTCGCTGAGACGGGCTCCGTTTCTTAAAACGATGGCGCCGTAGGGACGGCGACGTTCAAATGGCCGCCGAGGAGTTCGCTAGGAGACGCACGGGCTTTGCGTGCATGTGCACTCGCATTCGGCACTCGATGTTCGAAACCGACCAGAGAAACACAATCTATCCGGGCCTAGAGAATGTGCATGGCATGCAGTGGCGCGTACGCGCGCAATATTGACAATTTTGGCGTCGTCGTCGGACGACAACGATCTCGAGTGCACACCCGCAGTACGACGAATTCGAAGCGCGAACAGAAATCCTCTCCCACGGCCTACTCGGCGACCACTGACGAGCCGTGCGTAGAAGACGCACTCTGCCCGAGCTGGTCATGGCTCGACTCGCATAGGGGTAGTCGCAAACGTGTGTTGGTGTGGTGTTCTATCTCTGTCTCTCTTTCTCCGCCTCTATCCGCGTGATGTTCTCTCCGCGCGCATGGGTACGCGCGTTCACGCAGTTGCAGTGGCGTAACCAGAGTCGGGCAAACAAGGATGTTAAAAAATGACCAATTTTGGCATCGTCTGGAAAATGAAACATCGATACGAGAGCTTTAAGAGTGTCTTCAAAGGAATGAAATGTGTCACGAACGTCTACCATATAATTATTCAGAAAATAAATAGGGGGATGGACATCCAACAACGTGTTCGCCACTTTGCATACTGTGGTGAACACGTGTACTCGTTGTACATTCAATAACTTAATACTATTCCATTCAAAAATAGCTGAATGATATAAAATACAGAAATTTGTCTAATTTTAAAATAATGCCAAATTGTGGGAAATCAAAAAGAAGAGATATTACTGTAGTTTTACATGAAATAGAACAATCACAACTTTTTCCCCATCGTAGCAGCGAGGTCTAATGTTTGCTATATGATTATTTGAATTGTGATTCTCTGATAAGAAAGCGTAGTTTAGTATAACTTAGAAACAGGAAATCTATAACAAAAAATGAACATTTATCAAAGTAAACGCTATGGGTTGCAACTTCTCGTTTCCTAGTTGTATGTAGCATTACAGAAGCAAATGAAATCAATTAAAGAGTACGGTAATCGCCATTACGCAATAGTTATCCGAGCCAATAACGATCCTTGGTCTTGATGCAAAGTTTCGTAACCGTTATGCATTATGCCACTAGAGACTTGCTTTATGAGAAATTTGTGAATAAAATTTGCCCAACTCTAGGTTTGACAGCGAACGTGTTAAAAAAGGTAAAAAAAAAACGCGAAACTCGGGGTTACGCCACTGAATAGCAACGCACAAGAAGCTTGCACAGCCATCAGCGTCCCTGGTTGCACGATCGGCCAATCACGCTGCGTCTAGGCCAATATCCTGCGGGATACGACGCACACACGTGCAGACCGGTGCATGCGTGCACACGTATGCGTACGTGATGACGCTTGCTATCGTATGCGTACACCCACACCGTCTTTTGCCGTGTATCGGCAATAGCGATGGGCATTCGACCCTTTCTCGCTTGGAAGTTTTAAAATAATTTGCTCGAAAACGTTTCATAACGTTTACATCAATTGCACCTCGTTTCTTTTATTACAAGTAAAATTTTTCAACGGGAATGATCGAAAAAAGAATTAGAATAATACTTAGACGTTCTCGAACAGTATATTGTTTAAGTTGAACAATTTGTCAGATAGAAAACTAAAGATTGAATCAATTTTGGATGCCAGAAACATTAGACTTCCTCGAGTGTATTTGAAAGCAGCAAATATATGCAACAATGCTACTGTATAATTACACATTGACCACCAGGGTAGTTACTGATGATTGACGCTTTAAAAGAGTATTCTGAATAATTTCGATAAATATTCATCGCATTTTCATCATAATTGCTACTATAACACCTACTTACGTATTAATTTTACAGCATTGAAGAAATCAACGTTCAAAATGTAAATTTCCAAGATACTGTTTGAAACAGCATTTGACTTTCTTGTACGCTCGGGCCGACTCGATGCGTCTCGAGACCACCGCTAATACGTCTACGAGCGTCGAGGACGAAAAACTTACGTGTCTGTATGCGTTCACGAAAATTGCCACCACGCCCTGCCTTCGATGCGACCGCTGATTGCGCCTGCGTCCTCTTATAAAATCTTCAAAATTTTCCCAGGGTCCCAAAGTCCTTCACAACCACGCAAATCAAATATGTAACTTGTGGCGCTCGGTTTCCTCCCTCTGTAAAAAAATTGTAGAATTAAATAAATATTTAACCGGCTGCCTTTCTTAATATATTTTTCATACACAACGTGTAATACAAACGAAAGTTTTCCTAACTCTGATAGACTGTAAAAATCAAAGACGTCCCTTATTTTTAAGCTTTATGATATAAAGTATTTTAACTACGAATATGTGTAAATGTAGTTTCAATACGATGCCTAAACTGGCTAAAATTAACACATGTCATATTCAAATAAAATTATATACTAGTAGTTAAATCGAATTGTTCATGACTACTTAAATAATGTTCTTACGAGAAAGGAATGATCACTAATGTTTCGTTTGAATAGACGCGACAGATTAAAATCGTTGAAGAAACGTTGCAAAGTCACTGATAAACGAATCGAGCAGAGTTGGGATATGACAAAGAAATCTAGAATAAAATCAAGATAAGTGAAACGTGCTCAAAGAAGGAACTAAAAATTTCAGCAATATGAATAATCGACCCTTAAGTCATTGAGGGGCAGTTTGCGGAAAATGTACTTATACATATCCGGTTTACTTAACTTGAAAACCTGAATAATGACCATAACTTGGCTGAAATTCTAAACGTAATTAAGAGGTAATTAAGGCATTATATTTCAGATATAATTGCAAACAAATAGGTATTTGAAATGAAATGTAAAGGTTCTACCGTTTCTAAATCTACGTGGACACTCATCTGGATTTAGTTCGCGTTTTTGGAGAGCCACTGTGACGTCTGGCGGTAGTTTCCTGCTTTTCCATGCCGCTCGCGCACACGTGGACGACGCTTCCTGTTTATCAGAGGCTCGCGAAGTGGCGCGTTTAGAGACTGGGCCGAAAATATGCGTTCGGATTCCCTTATTCGCCTTATCTCGACGAGTTCGTACGGCGAAAGAAGAAACACGATAAACGGGAACGATAGCGGGTCCAATCGGAGAGAAAATTTGTCCGCGGTCGGCGTGCGTCTCTCTGCACACTCGCGAGCGCACTTGGCACGCAAAGGCGATTACGATGTGTGCGTGAGTGCCGCGCGGCCCTAGGCGAAGAAAAAGACGAAGGAAAAGGGGGAATGCGAAGCTGCTAAGGTGAATCCTTGTACCGTTGCGCCATCGAAAGAAATTCCATATCCAACGCCGCTAGCCGAATGCATCGATCTCGACCCGGCCTCTCTCCCCCTCCTTCCAACGCGGGGACTATCGGAGCCACGCTAATTTACGAAATCCAAGCTTGATGCCTTGTTATTATTTCCAGGCCTGGCTAACGTGAAACGGCGAGCGTAGAAACCTGAAATTAGACTCAGAATTATTATCGTTGTCACGTAGAATATTGTTGTGCAACGCACTTGGAGGGTCCAATCTCTTTTAGGAGAAAGAAAGCGGAATTTGCCATAACCGACATATAACATTGTACAGTTAGAATACAACGTTGAATTTCAGTAGGTGTAAAAAGTATTCGTGCAGCGATCAAGTTTAAATAAAAGATTGTACATTATATCAAATGCTTCGGTTTAACATGTATATATTTTTCATTCGTTGAATAGTTTAAATGTAAACGTTCGACTACTTTCATGTATTAGTGAGATGCAACGTCATGACGCAGTTAGAGAAGGTTCAATGGCATGGACAGGGCTGCACAAATTAGTGCGCTTTTGAAGGTGCGGGTCCGCTTAATGGAACATCCACCCTGCGCTCCGGATTTAGCAGCAAGCTGCTCCCTCTTGTCTTGAAACAGCCGGATACTCGATTAAAAAACCGTAGGACGAGCGAAAAGCTTCCAGGGATCAACTGGATTTGTTTGGGGAAAAACGATAAAACACAAGTCGATAGAAAAAAAAAAAATAGAGAAATAACTTTTTAAAAGAACCGAGAAGGCGTCTAAAGAATATATTAGTGATAAGTATAGCAACGTTGCACATTATCTATCGTGAGCAAAGCGATGATAGAGGGATACCAACTGTTTACTTATCGGGTCTACAGATAGCACGGAAGTCTTGATTCCGTATTCTCGCGTATTTTGTTGAAGTCACGACGCTCTCTGGAGTCCATGAACCTTCGCTCCAAATAATTTGATACGAAAAATGCAATACATACTGTCTAAAAGCCCTAGGATAAAACGTACGAAAAACAGTATAAAAAATAGCATTGCAAATAAATTTCCACGAATAACAATATCTAATTATTAGCGCTATCCGAGTACTTGAAATTCGAATTAAAATATAAATTACGACTTTTAGTGATTAGTAGTTACACAATCTAATAGATCCATCGCAAATAAAACATAGAAAACTTACATTTACGTGGTTTTCTGTAGAAAACTTTTTCCAAGGGTCTAAGCTGTTTTCGACTAAAAAGGTGGATGCAAACGGCTTTTGAATCCCTTGCAGGAACCTGTTTCTCTTCATATGCGTTTCTCTATCGTCCCCGTAGTTCGAGGACGATAGCCCCATGGAGGTTCTGACTTCCCACATCCAATGAAAAACAGTCCCGAAATTAAGCTCCAAACGACCCAAGTTGAAAAGAATAATTTGCTCATTTTAAATGACTCCGTTTTTCCTTCCTTAAATAAATGGAAAACAAAAATGAAACTGTTAATAAGGAACATGTTGTTTTTTCATTTATGAAAGAAAAAAATTACGCGTCGAGACGATTGCCGCAGGTGAATAGGGCGTTGCACTCGGTAGCTGCAATGAATGGCTCAGATACCGAGAGGCAGATCTTAAACGGTTGATCGAAGTGCATTCGGTTACACAGAATAATTGCACTTGACGCTCAAGGGTTCCCACCGGACCGAGAATACTTTTGCCATTGTACGACCAACAATGTATCAGCAGGTAGCTGTGATCATCGATCCGGGGTCCCTTCGGTCAATGGCCTTGCAATGTACCACCAAACGTCGAGACCTTTTCATATAAGTCGAATACAAGGTATTAATAAAAATTGAGGGCTCTTTTCTAGCTCCTCCGCATTATACAATGGACGAGATTTCTACAAGAACACTAATACTTTAGATGAAAATTGCAAAAATTTTAATAATAGTATTAAAGATTAAAAAAGTGCTAAAATACCCTACAAGTTTTCTATTTGATTCAGATTGAGGGAACGCGAGGGTTACCTTATAAATAGCAAATTGTTTTGTTTAAATCACTTGTATGCTTAGCAATAAACTTGCGGTGCACAATGACATGCATATAAGACATTAATTTGTTTAGCAATCGCCGCTTCAAAAAGTGACGATCCAAACGGAAAATTGCAGAATTAATAGCTTGGAATACCTGAAAATAATTTTGTGGTTGCATTTTGGAAATGAAAGGAAGCCGTTCCAATTGCAACGGGATACTAAAAATGCGTCGGGAGTGTTACTCGAGGGTCCAAAGGGAGTCTGAGAATCAGCGGCAACGTTTCCTAGGTTGCAATAAAAAAATAAGTAAGGTGTATTCTACGTATAGGGCCAAGGTTTATCTGTGGTGGGCGAGTGTCAGTGGGTCGACACCCGCAAACCGGTCCTGATCACGTGGAATGTGAGCCCGTAGTGCGATGTTGCCACGTATATGCATGATTTCCCAAAAGTGCATCCACCAGACCTACTACGCGCTAGCAGACACGCGTGCACACGTGTACACAAGCTGTGGCTGTATGTATATGAGCGCCACACAGGCGCTCTCCCCGCCTTTCGTACGATTTCGGGAAAACTATGACTCCCAGTTTCATCGTTCAGGCACTGAAATAATATTCAAATGTTACTTTCTAGCAACTTGCGCCCATACGCAACGCATGGCCTTCATTTCACTTCGCCAACTGTATATGTTTATATCCTAGTGTACCATAGTTTGATCTACGAGTCTCAATTAGTTCAAAAATTTGCCATAAGCCGTTCATTTCAAATCGATAGATACGTATTCGGAAACAATTGTTAGCTGGTTGATTTGAATTTATGCAAGTTAATCGCAATTTTCAATTCACATAAATTCATAATTCAGATGTAGCTTGTAATGAGATCGATGAGCTAAAACAAAATAATTTGGAAGCTTTCATTGTATAGAATTTTCGTGAAAACTAGTCTTTGCGTGAAATGTGCGGTAATGAAAGTATTTAACTATGCATACAATGCGAAGCAAAGTTTAAGTTGGTACAAATAAAACTTTAACAATACCCTATGTATATTGCCAATGGTTATACAACGTATTTAAACGGCTATCAAGTAGCGTAGAGGCAGAAATATCTACCGATTTTCGAGCCCGTCTAGAATGTAACGCATAATTTACGCATCCATGCGCACGCCATTCTCGCTCGTTGGACAACCCTACTTTCCAAGGTCATCCTTCCTCTATTCTCCCGCGCCCTTTTTTATGCCTGCCCGAACGGAATAGAAGAGTTTTTATAGCGGCATGTCCTTGGAACCCGACAATGCCAGCGTGTTTCCTGCGAGGCACCTGTTGTATTGCTGCTCCTTTCGTGCCACGCCTAATGTGCACATCCAATGCGATCGAAGCATTTTTTCTCCTATTTTATTTTAATCATCTTCTCTTTCTCCTCAGATGCATCTCCTGCAAGCAATAACCAAAAATAGTCTCTGGACCGAGTAACGGAGAAGAGAGTCCTTTGTAATGCGGAGGGAACTGTGCGAAAGTATGGAGGGTGTGGGTGATAAGAATAGTACATAGTGACAAGAGGAAAGGGGAGGGGGGGAGAGAGGAAGTTTTGTTTAAACGGTGAAACGTTAACTTGCGATAAATTGGAAAGCATTTCATACGGTTCACAGAGTTCAAAGTTACGCATTGTTTTAACATAATGTTTTCGAAGAGCGTTTAACAAGTATTTCGAGTCAGAAAAATTTGACCAAAATTTTAATGATTTAAACAATTCGAAATTAAGACATCGAATAATGATTTTCGACGCAGAATAATTTACAACCACGGCAATGTTTAAAATTAATTTGCTATATTGTACGGTGAACTGTTTGTACGTTTAGCAAGCAGATTTAGCAGAAACGCGGGTCATTTTTACCCAAGGGATCTGCTACACGTGTACGTAACACTAGACATGTGTGACGAAAATGCAGAAAATGTGGGAAAAATCTTGCCGTGTGAACGGACTGTAAAAATTCCACAAAACTCACAACTCGCGCAATTGTTAAGTCCTACGCCAATGTACAGTTTTCTTAACGTCGCATTTCTCCCGATTTGTGATCATGGTTTCTCCTTCAGCGAAAAAAAACGCCCAGTCTCGTCGAGCGATTACAGGAATGTGATGTAATCCGCGCTGGAAGGTCAAAGAAATGCTTGGGCCGCTGTGTTTTGTACACCCAAGAAAGTCGTTGAACCACATTGCCGCCGGAGCATCGACCACGGAGTCGACGGCCGGTAAGTAAAAGCCTGCGAATAAAGAGAAACCTGTTTCTTCTTTGATCGCAAGTTCCACGCCCTTTCTCTAGGTTCCTCGTTCCTTAGGGACTCCTTATGTGTGTTACAGGGTCAATCCTCGGTAAAATGTTGCGGGACAGAAGCGACGCGTGTTATAAGGGCCCCTATCCGCCACCTGAAGGGATCACGTGTGAATCGTGAGAAACGCTAAACCATTTTTATTCTTCAAACAGGCATTGTTGTAACGTTTAATTTAGAACTCTAATTTGAAACAACATACTACTATATTACCGGAAGTAATAATTATAATATTAAGTATATAATGGTTGTGGTCTTGACAGTGTCGTTACTGGTGTAACGGTAATGTAACCATTGCAGTAGTAAATACTCGTTAACATTTGACCCACACTTTCCGTAAACTGCATGCAATAACATGGCTTAATTTCTATAACTTTAATAATAATTCATATTAGATTAATGTAATTGTAAATATTACCAGCTCTAATTGAACTATGCTCGTATAATTTCAAATTTCAAACACAAATTTCTGAAATTCGAACTTACGAAGTCATCCATCTTCTATCGAACCAAATTTCAACTTTCTTTCACCTTCTAACATAATTTCCTTCTGTCATTAAATGTCAATGTATGACAACTTACTCGATAGAAATTAAATCTTTTAACGAATACATTTAAATTTTAAAGTTGGAACCTTTCGAATAAAATAATTACAAGATATTAATTCTCGTGAAATAGAAATGTGCTACCGAATTCCATAATTTTTTAAAGCACTGTTCTTCTTGGCCCTCTGGCGACAAATCCGGAAAGCTATATGCATATATATATATATATATATAAATTTGCCTAGTGAAATATCGCTAAAAACGAAAACGTCTTGTGGTTGTCAATCATTTGTACGTTGATCTTCCACAATTGCTTCGTATTTAAATTTTCAAAAGCATAGCATGTTAATAGCAATATGGATACGTTGGTACAGAAAATAATCTCTGATGCAACCGATGAATTTTCGAAAGACATTGTCACATTCCAAGAAAATGTGAGTTCTTAGATTTCAATTTAAAAAATTTTGATCATTTTCTTAGAGTTTTAAGTAACTTTTTGAACATCAAATAGTCAATAATAATTGTTAATTGATACTTATGTGTAATCGTACTGTTACAGTAATTAATCATTAATATTTTGATATTTTAGTATGGAAATAGAACTACGTTTGAAGAATTAAACAAGGACCAGTTACGTGAAAAGCTGTGGAAGACACTATTTCGTTACTTGTCCGATAATACGCAATCTTTTATTCATTGTAATTGCTTGTCAACCTTACGGATTCTTAGGTAATGTTATAATGTAGTATAATGAAAGTATACGGTGCTTTTATTAATAGTTATAATAAATTTATATTTTTCTGTATGCTTATCAGTCTATTAAAAAGATTCTTGTTGAATATATGCATTTTTGTTTCTAGCAGTGTTAAAAGCTTTTCTGATGCCACTTGTATCATTTCCTGATTAGATGTATTGCTATTTTTGCATATTCCATAAAATAATTCTGTTGTTTTTCTCCATTAACATAGCCGAGATAAAACAAATTTAAATGAATTAGTCACAGACGAACAAATAAATTTCATATTAGATAAAGCGGCTTTGAAAGACCCGGATATAAAACAACAGGTTTCCTACAACAATGGTAATCTTATTTCCAAGTAAAATGCTATATTACATATAAAGATTATTTCTTATTTAATGTTATTTACTTTGCAGTCACTACTGAGTCTCTGAAGTTGCTGTGCAATCTAATATTTAATAGTACAAAAGTACACCAAGTATTGCCAACAACACCTTGTTTGTTGTGTCTGATCAAACGCATGAAAGATTATAACGATGCCACTCCTCAAGAAATAATGTTCTTCGACACTAGAATTATATTTTTAATCACTGCTTTAAACACTTCTACCCAACAAGTTGTTAAAACAGAACTAAATGGCGACGAATGTCTAATAAAAATGTTACAAAGCATAAGTACCCAGTGTGAACAAGAGAAGATCATTATGATAAATGTACATTATTAATTATTATGGAAATTTAAATAGCTACATTGTATAAATAAATAAGCAATATTGAACTTCTACTTGTAGGAAAGTCGTGCAACGTTAGCGTGCGAAGTTTTGAAAACGTTATTCAACTTGTATATGCACTCGGATAACGCGACAGAAAAAGAGGAGAAGAACAAAAATTTAGTCTCAATTTTATACAAATTACTGCTACTGAAATGTGAGAAAGAAGATGATCTTCAGAGGTAGGTGTACATTACTATTATTGTTAAACATCTGTACCATTTTGTTATTATTCTATGGTAATTATTATTCCAGTAACATTGTAAATTTACTAATAGTGGTACCGTACGATTGTTATTCAAAGATCGTACCTCCTGCACAAGGTGAACACAAACATATGTTCCAAGGCATGGATATGAGTGCAGTTTTTGTTTTACTAAATTTCCTCGATAGAAAATTAAACTGTAAAGAAAATTTAATAGGAAATCTCAGCCCAATCGTCACTGTCTTTGTTAGATTGGTTAAATCTGAGAGATTAATACGGAAATATGCCAGACTGCAGGTAAACAAAGATTCATATCTTATTTTTTAAATATCCAACCGTTAGTGAAGTATTTAAAAATTTTTACTTTTTCTTTTTAGATTTTACCTCCGTTAAAGGATGTGATGCATCGTCCTGAGGAAGGGACGACTTTGAGAGCGAAATTGTGTAAACTATTAACTTTTCCATCGACGGAGCTACGAGATCTCGTTGCAGAGTTCCTTTTTATACTCTGTAAAGAAAATGGTGCGTTTATACATTCAAGTAATAATAGGAGGCGGCTACAGATGTAACAATCGACTTTTTAATCGATATTATTATTAATCGATTTCCACGTCCATAGCCTTTTGTAAGGTTAAAGATATATTTTTAAAAGACAATAATATTATTTTTAGTTAGTCGCATGGTTAAATATACGGGTTATGGAAATGCAGCTGGTATGTTCGCAAACAAAGGATTACTGGGTCCAAATAAAGGAAAAGCAGCTTATTCTTCAGAATCGGAAGATAGTGAAACCGAAGAGTATCTGCAACTCAAGGAACAGTGAGTATGAAGATAAAAAACATGATTTCTATGTAATTTATCACCCTTTGATATTAATGAAACGTGTACGTTATTTCATTAAAGAATTAATCCTGTAACTGGTTGTTTCGAACATCCGAAACCGAGTCCTTTGGAAGGAATGACGGAGGAGCAAAAAGAATACGAAGCCTTACAACTCGTAGGCCTTATCGATGCATTGACAAAGTTAGTAGCGTTAACCATTTACACGCGATGGTCTCCGAGTTTGTAATACTATGTTTGCATTTTGCTTAATTGTTAATGTGAACATTGTTACTTTAGGGAAGGGTTAGTGCAGCCTTGTCGAATTGGAGATGACGGAAAACCAAAGCCAATCGAACATGTTCTCGAATTACAAAAGCAATTGCCAAAACAGCAGTACGGCCGTCGAGATTACGATTCCGAATGAATGCTGAAAAAAGAAAAATAAACGCTGTACAGAAAACTGTATACAAACACAACTATTTATCAAATAAAGACATGTTCTCTGTCACTGGAAAATTCATATTATTTATTATACCTTGTAGGCGCCGTCGTTAAATAATATTATGCAAAATACATACCTAGAGCTTCTGTATTCTGGTAGAAAATAACTTGACGAGCTGCCCATAACTAGGCTGAAACACTTTTAATATTGATTAATCACATAAGATAATTAAAGGTTCGAATATGACCGAACAAAGAAAAGAACTACAATGGTCGGTTTGCTTACTTTATTGAAAAAAGAACAAAGAACAACATTACAAATTAAACAATTGGCAGGAAATAAAAAATATAACAGTTTCCAAAATCACATGAAATATTTAAACATTACAATTTTGGTAAATTATGTTATGTGCTTTCGTGAGCATCACAATATATTATTATTGCATTTTGTTGCAGCCTATGCGCAAGACAAGAACGTATGTTTCTACATGTTTCAAAGAACTGCATAGTTTGAGTAACCAGCTTGGAAACGTGTTACCGCGGGCCGTGGCGCGGGCGAATTGACAGATAAATGGCGAGAAAAATCGTTTTTAAAGTTTACAGAACAACGTCACACGTTCGCGGTCGAAAACGAAGAAGCGTTTTCGCGCACAACTCTGTACACGTATATCTCCTCCGAGGCCAAGGAGGAACCACACCGTCAACAACAACCAGACACCGTGTGTGCCATGAGCCTTTATGCCCGTCCCGCGAGAAAACTTTTCCAAACACACGCACGCGCGATACATTTGACAAATATATAAGTAGCAAATGTCTCCATATATCTTTAATTACGTAATAATATAGTATGTAGATTAAAATATTTATTCATTTATTTTTTTCTTTTTATTGTTGCTGTAAAAGTGTATATAGATGTGTATACGTATAATACCATAAATTTGAATATTCCATATAAAAATGAAACTAAAATTTAGTAGGTACGATGTAGAAGAAAAAGAAAAAAGAAAAATATAATAATAATAATAATAATAATAATAATAATAATAATAATAAGCAAAAAAAACCCGCGTTAAACGAAAGGAGAGACCTCGGGTTAAATACACATATATGTATATATCTGTACGTACATATACACACATATATACTTACATTTATGTGTATATTTGTGTGTATACATATGTAGTATATAAGACTAGGTTTAACAAACTTTGGGGAAATTCGGGGGTGAGGGCACAGGAGGGATTAAAATTATAATTGTCAAAGATATCGCTTTTCTTCTTCTAAGGACTTAATCGAGAAACGGATATACATATATGTACGTATGTACGTGTATACATATATATATATATATATATACATATTTATATAAATATTGAAATATTTTGAAAACGAAATTTGCAACTATAAATAAATAAATATATATATATATATATATATATATATATATACATATATATATATTTAGTCTAAAGGCTGAGTACTCTCAGGGAAAGGGGCCTGACAATCGATTACACGATCGATATATGTGTGTGCATTACATATAATCGGTACGTGTAATGCTAAATAATACAATATTTACGTTTACAACGCGACCATGCTCCTTGGCATCCCATTAGCATATATAAAAAATATATTTGGAATACACGCTTTCTCCATATTGCATTTACGATTTACCATTTCTCTTGTCTTGTACTATCCTTTATACAGTTTTCACATTTTGAAGTATAAGCAACTTGTCGGAACATTTAAAATCCATCCCATTTCGCGAACAGTCCCTTCAATAAAAAATACCAATAGAGGTTTCAGGAAAACATGGTTTACGCACAGCGAACCGTGGTTTTTTTTTTCTTTCCATTTGGTTGTCCCTCCCTTTCGTCTCGTTATTCTTTTTTTTCTTTGCTTTAGTTCCTGTTTAAAATGTACGCGCAATACCTAACGGATATATCGTATTATTTTAAATTCTATATCGTTAAGACGTCGTTTTTTTTTTTATTTAATTCCGGTATACAAGGAGTTCTCCTTAACATATGGCTCGGCGTTCTTTCGTAGTAAATTTAACGGGCAATATTGACGGGTACCGCCCTATGTATGACACTCTGGACTATCTCCATTTAAGAGAAGTTTTGATTTTTCCCCAAAGGATAATTAGAAGACATCTTATCGTTACATTGTCTAGAGAAGCTCGTAAATGATTCACATCGGTATCAGACTTGAATCTCAAGGTTTGATCATTGCTTTTGGAATAAGTGAACTCTTCCGACTAATCCTGACAACTTATCATAATTTCAATACACGGTTCAAGATTCGATTCTTTCGAACGCTTTATGACTAGATTGTTTCAACAGCTACCAGGCATAAAACTTGGCGATTATTAAAGAGACATGACCTACGCAAGATTCGATGATTACTGAAGAAGCCTGTAGAAAAACAAATTACAAAATTCGATCAACCGGAAAAGAATCTACGAAGAGATTACAATTTACACGAACGATAACAGGACAAGATGTTTCCGCTTAGAACCTAGAACAACGAACCGAGGATATTAGAAATACTATTTAAAGTCTTATACACTTCCCGCCGGAATAGAATAGTTTTTAAAGGATAAATTACGAACTATAAAAACAATACATTATTGCAACGTTGCACGTTCGACAAAATATATTTTCTTATCCATTCCCTGTTCCCCAGTCCGAGATACCGTTTCACCTAAACTTTTTACCCTGTCTATTCGTAAAAAATTAAAGATGACTATCGAAATCGAGCTTCGTTCTTCCTTCGAGCTATTCGCAGCCGGAGGCTCAAGGGGGCATCGAAACAGGGAACGAAGAAAGACTATTTCGAAAATGGAACGCCGAGCCAAACACTAAGTAAAGGAACATCCTAATCCAGTCAGATCTTTCGCTCGTAACGGATGTACCGGATTCCACCTTGGGGAAATCGTTTTTAATTTGCATCGAGGACGTTCAAATTGTCTCTAGTATTGATGGGGTGTCGCCTCGGACGAGGGGGGCTCTTCGTCGAAACGAGGTTCGACAAGTTAGTCGTTGGAAAAGCGAGAAAACAGAGAGAGATCACGGGAAACATTGATGGGCGTGCACCGACGACGCCGATGGAATGCAACGGTTTCTTAGTGTGTCCATTTGTGGTCAATTTGATATGTCAAAGAAAACATCTCCGAAAAACAAAGGAACGTGTCTCGTTATATAATATCAAAGTAAACGCGGTTTTGTATACATATATGTGTGTGTATATATATTATATATATATATCGTATCTAATGAGAGAAAAAACAAAAATCGTTCTTCCTTCCTTTCTGTCGCCCACTCTCAGCCCAGTTTCTTGTTAAGTATTATTAAACGTCAAGTAACTAATGCAAATATAAATAAAGCTATCAGAGGCTTATTAAGGAATGAAACCAAGTTTATACGCGGCTACGCGTCTTCTCGTTCTCTCCCTTTCACTCCTACACTCTCGTTTCACTTATTACCTATATAATCATAGAATACATTTAAACATTTGTACTTTAACTGACTACGCAAGGATTTTAATAATCGTTTAATATTCTTTCTTATCTTTTTTTCTTTTTTTTTTTCATTTTATAATGTATGTGTTGTATATATATAGATATAGATATATATATATTTTTTTTTTTCCCCCGGTTTCTTACTTATTTTTTTTTTTTTTCTGCTCTTCGTGTCTTAAACTCTAGAACCACTGATACACCGTCGTCACGTGTAAACGGAACTCAACGAACGAATTTACTATAAATTAATAATTAACGAGGAATAAAACATAAAAATGTTATCGCGAGCGAGCGAAGCGTTTTCTCTCCCTCTTCGTTCCGTTCGTTGAATAGAGAACAGTCTGTCATTCGTTTTCTTTTCATTTTTCTTTTTTGTGTTTGGCACTAAAGAATTTAAACTACGATGCAGCAGCGATCGACAATAAGTGGAAAAAAAAGAAACTCAAAAAAAAGGCGGAGGTTGATGGAATCGTGTCGCACTGTCTAATAATAATAAGCTCAACGAGTTTCGACACGGTTCCGCTCCTTTTTTTTCACGCTCGCACGTAAAATCAATAAACTACTATAAATCGCTCGTTTCCTCTCGATCGATCCCAATTGTGGGGCAAAAGACCGTTGAAACACGAACCCTTCGTTCCGAGGAAATGTTGTTTCAACGAAAATGGTGTTAAGGGACAAAAAGCAAGGGGGTAGGGGGGAGAGAACACACACATATCCGAAGAACTGGCCGGTTTGGCACATCTATCAAAACAACCTATTATCGATTCCAATTTTCAAATAATCAGGCTTCGATGGGAATATATTGTCTTGAGATCTGCCTTACTCTGTCTTTTCCAACAAAAAACAAAAACAAAAAAAAACGAAAAAAAGACGCAAAAAGTATAAGGTCTTAACTATTCCTACATTAATCTATCCTTTTATTAAAGGAATCTACTATTAAAAACGTACGAAATAATAATATAATATAATAATTCTTAAAAACATAGTTCGAGTTAATCAACGAAAATAAAATTCAAAAGTTCGATCGAAGGGGGAGGGGGGGTCGAGAGGCAACGAGACAAAAAATCATGCC
This sequence comes from Colletes gigas, assembly GCF_013123115.1. Classification (NCBI taxonomy): domain Eukaryota; kingdom Metazoa; phylum Arthropoda; class Insecta; order Hymenoptera; family Colletidae; genus Colletes; species Colletes gigas. The sequence continues at coordinate 446,537 of NW_025106664.1, forward strand.
TTTCATCGTCGCTTCGGACTGAGTATTTGAGAAACAAGAACGAGAAAAAGAAGTGTCGAACACGCGAAAGGAACACAAGTAAAAAAAAAAACGAACAATAATATTAATGAACGATAAAATTCGTGCGGGACGAAGAGAAACAATGATCGGAATCAATTAGCTTGCGAGATGAGGAAAAAGGGGACGGGGGTATTAAAAAGAAAGTTAAAAAACGTCGAAATCACGCGGAGAAAGGAGAAAAAGAATCACTATGAGATACATAAATAATACACAATGAACTGTTCGTCGAACAATAATCATCAAGATTGGTAGAAAACATAAATACGCCCAAAGTGAACAGGATACAAACGACACTCAATGTACGCTCGACGCATGAACACACGCACTGTAATGCCTCGAGATGAAGATAAAACGAATGTTTATTCAAAAAAAAAAACGATCTATGAGAAAAGAGAGTAAATGAAAATGAAAAAAAAAAACAAAACAAAAAATGCTGCTTAGAAAGTTGAGACAAAAAAAAAAAAGCAACGAGGAAACACACTTGTTTACGCAGTGAACTTGTAAAATTTGGGTCCTCCTTGAACCCTTTCGTCCTTCTTTTTTTGTCGTTTTATTTAGATAAATTTTTCAACACGTAAAAGTCATGTTCGATAAAAGATCGCCGATTCCTGATAGCGTAACACCACCGTCGGGGATCAAACTTTCATTTTATTACGCTCCTTTTTAGCTATAATATAATAATCGGCCGCGACACGGCTTCCGGCGGATGGCCGTGATCCGAAAAAAACCATTAATTGGAAAGAGGCGTACTTTATATTTCATTCGTTTTTATCTTTTTTTTTTATCCAGGACTCTAGGAAGACTATGATTAACCGTAGGCTAGAATTCAGTTAATGTTGCGTCGTATATTTGTGTATATGGTGTGTGTGTGTGTGTTTTGTTTTCTTTTTTTTTTTTAAATTCTATCGTTAATATGTTGTATATTGTATGCGTGTATGTGTATGTATATATATGATATCATATATATATAATTGTAATGCATAGATGCCCCCGTTAATATCCGCAAAAAAACACGCGAGTTGTCTTATTTTATTGTATCATCTAACGTGATGCGATCTTCGAAATCAGGAACATTCTGTAATATTTTTCTTGTTTTTTTTTTATTTTTTTATTTTTTTTTTTGTTGTTAATTTTCGTCGATTACTATGTTCGCGTCCGTTGTTATTATTTTTTTTTCGACAGCACGCGATACAATTTTTCTGTTCTTCGTCGTCTTTTACGGATGGCAGACAACGGTTTTCGTCGCTTGTACAATTTAGCGACACGGTCCTGTGGCTGCAGCTACTCATTCAGTAACATTCATAAACGTTTATCAGTTTCCCGTTCACTTACTCCCGAGATCCATTTCCTTCGATCCACAATATTTGAGTAACTAGATCATCGTTTCTCTTTCGTTTTCACAACGTTGGATTGTTTTACGCGTCTACGATTTTTCATAAATTGAACACGCCTGGTCTATTGACGAATAAGTAACATTACCCAATTGCACGAATAATTGGATCGAACTTGAAAAGGATTCTCTGTAGTGTCGTAGATCGGAGAAACGTTTGAACGACCGAACAAGCCGCTGGCTCGCCACTGCCACAGAAGGATCTTGGATTCGAATCACGAAAATAATGGACATTTGCTTATGAATCCTGTTCTTTTTTTATGTTTTTTTCATATTTTTTTTTTTTAAGTTTTTTTGTTTTTTTTTCCCCTCGTTTTTTTTCTGAAGCTGCACACAGATAGCACGTCATCGTAAACGAACACAAAGAACGATCAGAAAAACTGAAATCGTGTCGAAGAAGTTTCTAGGTGGCACCTAAAAAAGGCCTTGGAAACTGTGTTTCAGCGATAAAAACATTGTATCAGTTAAAAGTAATACGTAGAACATATTCGAAATACGTTATACAATAGACTGAGTTTTTTTTTTTTTTTTTGTCTCGTAAACCGCTTACAGTAGGGTGATATATCCATTATCTTTCTTTGTCATTTAATAATTAGTTTCAACAATGTAAGCAGAGTTTTATGTAGTTATGTAGAGAGTGACTATTATAATTCTATACATATTAGGATAATAAGACTTTTGAGATTGTAAAAATCATCAAAAAATCTATCACAATTACCATTTACGTAACAAGTAATTCTCGTTTCTTTTTTTATATTATTATTGTAATTTAAACATCAAGGCAAATAAGGGGTGAATTTCAACAGTGGCCTAAATTAGCCAAGTAGTCTTCCACAGATAAAAATATGTAAATAGAGTAAATCTATACTAAAATATTCAAGTATATATAAGGTGAGCGTAATATAATAATTTTGTGAGGTAAAAGACCCTCTCATTAATGGTCATCCATTCGTTACACTATGAGTTTAGGTTTTATTTTCTTTAAATACGACTGGCAAAATTTTTGCAACATATTCTCTTTACTTATCTTTTTTGTCAATATCTTTTCTTATATTCAACGTACCATTAGAGACCATTGATGGCGTTGTGTCGGGTGTTATTGTGCATGAAACATAAATACACCTTCCACAAGGCGTCGCTAACAGTATCTCATTGGTACTTCTAATTATATTTACCTAGCAACAACATCAGAGACTCTGTAAGGACACAACTTATCCTGACGATACTATTATCACAGGCATTATTTATATAACTCTGCTAACCATGACTATTAAATACTTCAGAATTACTCCTTTTCATTTTTTTTTTTTTTAATATATATAAAATTAAAACTTCTAATAATAAAAGATGATTACGACTGATCAGCTTAGGTGTACGTACGTAGGCTTCGTGCAATTTTCTACAAATGTTATGCGCAAACTTCTGAATAGTCCCCACCCGATTATCGTTCCTGCATTTCGCCCTTCTCCTATGCTCACTTCCCCTTTTTCTCCCTCTAACGCTCATTTGTTCATCTAACCAGATTCACACACCGCATAGCCAATTTTTTTCGTATGCAAAACAAATTTGTCGAAGCTATCCAAGTAGAAATATATATATGGATGTGCTTTCTAACATTTGGTATGGCAAGATAGTTATTCACATTCAATTGTTATTGTAGGTAATGTAACACAGTATATAGCAATCTGCCCAATATATCCGTATATGTTGTATACACATTGCATTTTAGTTTCAATCAAATCTTAAGGCTGATCATGTAAACAACCCTAAAAAATATGTGTATTTCTATATATGTATGTGTTTTACGTGGATTTTCTCCTTCATGGATCATGTTTAATATATACATAAATAGAAGTTGTTTAGCAAACTGTACGTTATTTGTTTTTTTTTTTCCTTTTTACATAGATAAAGTATTGTTCCTATGATACCGGTGGTATAATTTGCTTATGAACCTTGTATAATATATTACATGATCGTTCCGCAGCATTAAAAAATGTTGGAACGATTCTGTAATTTTTATAACAAATACATTTACATGGTATGGATATATTATTATTCTCTAGCACCACGAACCAATAATTCACACACGCATATATATATGTATATATAATATATCGTATTTATATGGTGGACCATAATAAAGCATCCTGAGTAAATATTGTAACCATTATGTGTCTCGCCTATTATTTTTTTTTTTTTGTTTCTTTTAACAATGCACAAACGGGATCTATCATCGGTGGCAAGTCTAGATAATTGTTTCGATTTGTCCTCGAAATATATGTTGTGTACGATTCCTCGTCTCGCAAGACATTAAATGTTTGATTTTCAACGTATCGTAATCTATTCCTTTCTCATTAACGTTGTCTCATATAATTCCTCTCGCTCTACCTTTGTTTCCGAACTACTAATTCTCAAACGCACGGAGAAAAATCACCAGGAACATAGTTCGTATATTTTCTTTCATTAGTTTTGTTATGTTCATTTTCTTTTTTTTATTTCATCTTCCGTTTAGTTCACTAAGTTTTTTTTTATGCCTGCCATAACGAGGATTTACTGTATCTGTCTTTCCTTTTTCGTTTTTGTTTCATTAGAGATATGATATGATATACGAGCAGGAAGTACTACCGTGTGACGTAGCATGCAACGCTTTTCGCCTTGCATTAAGCACAGGAATTTGCTTCTTTATTTTTTTTTTCCCCCTTTCCTTATTCATACACACTCGTTTCTTGACATGCCTATCGAATTATCTAACGATTCTCTTAACGAAACCTTAGAAACTTAGCGAGTCTACAAAATAGGTCTCGAAGTAACGTTTAGAAGAAAGAACCGTGTATATCGTTATCTTTCTTTCTTCGTGTATGCGTATACGTGTACGTAATTCGATTCCACGCGAGAACCGAGATAAAAATACACGAGTTGTTGCTTCGAGAGCACGGATCGAAACCAGCGTGTAAACAGTGCTCATTGAAGACTAGAATAATTTGATTTGTAAACATACCTAAAATACTGACGAGTCGAAGATGACGATGCGACCGCTTTTGACGGAAAGCTATTGTGTTTTCAGAAGTATCTTTCCCTCTCTTCACTTTCTGCCCCCACTCGTCGAAGCGATCCGATTGCTTTTTCAGTTGAGACGATCCACTTAATTCGCTGCTCCTTTCCCTTCTTCATTTTGTTGTAGTTGTTTTTTTTAAATCGTTTTAAATTTATCTTGGCAGTTTACCAAATGCAACTTGCTAAATTACTATTTATACTGTTTTTTTTTGTGATTTTTTTTTGTTTTTTTTTTTTTTTAGTTTTTTGGTCGGAGATGTACGTTTACCATTTCATCGTTTCAACGTTATTACTTTCATAAAACAGGGACGCATTATACTTTTTTTTTTTTTTAAAAGGTTTTTGTTCCTTTTTACACTTTTTTTTACTATTAAAGCTGCATGCTGCACTTGTTTTCTATTTCTTCGGTAGGCAAATTTCAAATAAATTCGATACCACTGGGCATATTTGTCGATTCGTCCTTCGTTAGGAGTAGGGCAATTCACAAGGAAATTCCACTCGCTGAAGATTATTGTGACATACTTATTTGGTCTGCCTCCTCGCTTCATGATATGTAAAGAGTGTTCAGTACGAGGACGTGATGATTATTTTTAGCCAAAGTTACGATATATCCCTCGGAAGTTATTTTCAAGCCGCAACATCGAGAGACCTGCAAAAATTCCATCGACTAATTGATTGTACGTACGAGGAAAATATAATCGTACTTATTATCAAAAAACAAATTGTAGGAAAATTGAAAAATGTTTGCAACTAATTCGGGTATGTTCTATCGAATGGTGGTGGTTGCAACATTCGGAAAAAACGGTATAAATTTTTCTTTAGAAACGTGAGCGTACCTTGACATATGGGCATTCGAACTCTGAAATCAAGGAACCGTCTCTAGAAAAAACTGCCACATGGAAACGATTACCATGTGAATCTCCTATTAATATATCCCCTGCATCGCTAATATCAATCCCGTTTGGGAAGTTTGTTACATTGTCACAGCCAATGCGACGCAAAAACTTGCCTTCCTCGTTGAATACCACAACACAATGTCCCTTGAAGTCACAAACAAAATATTCTTTACCTGAAAATAAAAAAATTGCGTATATAGAAAACGCATTTCGACGCGTATACAAAATTTTGTCGAAAAATTATATTTGAAAATAATTAAAAACGTCTATAAATGAAATTAATTGAAATAATTTACTTCCTTACCACTAATTGCAATATCACTTGGTTCTCTCATATATTCACTGCAGTCAAACCACCTTAAAAGGTCTCCTGTATCGCTGATCACAAACACTGTTGGCGATACACTATCAACAGCCAAAATGTGACCCTCGCTAGTGACAGCTAGGCCAGCTACAATATCGATGTAACGAATTGCTATTTTCTTGATGAAGTGCCCGTTTTTTGTAAATATTTGCATTCTGGATCGTTCGTTTCCACGATCGCAAACAACAAATTTACCACTGTTTCTCATAACAGCAACTTTCCTAGGGTACCACAACTGTCCCTCCTCCTTGCCAGGGACACCAAATTGGAATTTGAAAATACCAGTCTTATCAAATATCTAAAATGAATAGGACACGCGTCAAAGACAAATCAATACGTCAATCGAAGGGTTTACTGCAATAAGGAGGCAGCTCTACTTTTTACACATTTTTACAAATTTACAATTTCGATCGATACATACTTGAATTCTGTGATTATTCGTGTCTGCAACAATAATGTCCTCGTCGGCGCTTAAGCAAAATCCATGGGGTGAGCTGAATTGACCTTTACTGGGACCTAACTGCCCAAATTTACAACGGATACGCATGGGCGGTAATTTAGCATTGGTTGAACGTGGATGAGCATAGTTTCCAGAACCGGTCACGTTGCCGACAGTATTTCCCACTACTACAGGCATGTTATGTATGGAATCTCCAATTAAATCATCTACAAAGGACGTTGATAAACAGCTAAGGCGTTTACATTTATTTGAATGTGCATTGTTGGAAACTTTAAAAATGTTTCTCACCAGCACCCTGTGAAAGTATCGGCGAAGTGGAGGAGGATAACGACTGAAACCCTCCGTTCAAAAGACTGTTAGCAGCTAGACCTAAATTTGGCGTATCTACAATCGCTGGTGAAGGGCCTCTGCCTAATACCAAGCCGCTACCTCCGTTAATTGTTGTGCTTCCAAGATCTACGATAATAGCGACAAGTTTAGTCCGTTCATACAGAAAAAATAATAACGAAATAAATATTATGGTTTTCTTACCTTGATTGCCAAGTGTATTTCCTAACTTTGCAAGAGCTTGCAAATTATTGATCGCATGACTTGTAGAACTCAGATCGCCGGCAAATAAGTCTGCCAATGTGAATGGCGGAGTCGGGCTAGGATTCGAACTAGGTCCAACTACGTTTGTGTCTCCAACCATTTCAGCCTTTTCTGCTAAACTGGCTAGTTGTTGCAGATTGTATTCTTGAATGCTGGTGAGACCATGGATAGGACCTGGGGGAAGGGATACAGGAGGTGGCGGTGGTGGAATAGTCGGGGGACTGGATGTTGGAGGTATAACGTACGAAGGTTCACCTTCGAACGAAGATTGCATCGACGCAGGAAGAGAAATGGGAGACCTTGTGCTAATGGAACGTGGACAGCCCATTGAAGTATGAACAATTTGCTGGTTTGTGGAGACTCCTGACATGGTTGAAACTGTTTCAGGAGCGGACTTTGTCATCGGTGTACTCTCGGTGTGAAATTTACCAAATACTTCCTACAATCATTATTTTCATTAATGTTCCCATCAATTGAAGTATTCTTTTACTTTTTTTTTTTTCAAGTACATATAGTTTCAAGAATCGTGTATCTACCTTTAATGTTTTTTCGAACTGATTATAATCAGTCTGAAATTCAATTGAAAAAGAAACATTTGGCTTTGGTGTGTTTTTAATTAAATTCATTAATTGCGCTCCTACGATGCGACGAAGTGCGAGAATCTCCACTGCATCGCCATGCTCCAAGAGTCTAGAGGTAAAACGGCAAGCATCCTCTATTTTCTCCACAGTTTTCTCAACACTACATAAGAAATTGTTGTTTTAATAAATAAGCTTTTTAAAAATATTTAATATATCGAGTGTGAAAGATTAGTTTGCTGACCTATGAAATGTATCCATTATTTCCAATTCTCTGTCAGAATGTAACTTTTCAAGTTCAACCAAGGCATTGTCTCTACATTTTTCTAAGACAGCTTTGTAACTTTGAAATGTCTCTATGATCAGGTCCTTAGCTTGATCATGTTGTGCTTGAAGCTCACTAAGCGCATTTTCTAACTGAGCAGACACCTGATCGCAATCTGCAATTCTTGCTTTACTTTCATTCACTAATTTTATTAATTCTTCTTTCTGACGTGGTTCTGCATCTACTAATCGTTCATATTGATGATCTGGAGCTTTGTGTTCAACAAGTAGACACTCATTGCATATAGGTTCCTAATTAAACAGTTAAAAAAAAGGTGCACTTTGTAATATTTTATGTTCTAAAAATGATTCCTTAGATAATGAAATCTATATATTTTATTTTAAATTTAATTGTAATCCATACTTTGTATGGTCTCAGATACAAACCAATTTTTAACAAATTAAAAGGTTATAAATTGTTTCAGTAGATTAGATTATATTTTTAAGATTCCCTAATCTTTCTGTCTGAAATTTAATAGCAAAGAAATGTTCCAATTACCTGGCATGTGTAACAGTAAAACTTCATATTCTCAGCAGGATGAAACTCACAAAAAATAGGTTTGTGTATTGGTATAGCTTCGTTGGATTTCTTTATATCTTCAAAGGCCACCACCTTGTGACTTTCAAAACAACGCATGAACTGGTGCGCGCAATTACAACTTGGACACAAGAAATTGGCACAGTCCGAACAACGCGCAACTGCGCTCTCTTTGGCTTTACACGAGGTACAGAGTACAGCCATGTTCTCGATCGCGGACATGTCAAGTATATTAGTTAGAACATAGTCGCACGTGAGCGACGCGGCACCCTTAGAACTAATGGAAGTTTCTTGGTCACATAGAGGACAGATCAGAATCGAACTGACCTTGGGATCACCCGCTTCATCTATAAGAAGCTTATCTAAACAAGCTTCACAAAATACGTGAAGACAGGAGAGCACTCGCGGGGAGCACAGTTTGCCAATGCAAATAGTGCATTTTTGGACTCCAGTCTCGCTGTTGCTGCAATTTATCTCTTCCAGAGCATCTCCGGGATTAGAGGTTTCGTTGCAGCTGGTGACTGTATTAATATTTCGTTCGCTAAAAACATCTCCATTTTCGACTTCTTCGCTTTGCGCAATACCAGTTCCAGCTGGGACAGATGCTGTTCCTGAAGGAACAGCCACCATAGATGATGCCATCCCGAGATTATCCTCTTATGTTTTTAATAGTGATCCTCTTCCCGTGACGAAAACAGCTCTTGTTAAGCAATACGCCGAAATAATCGTAAAACTTAAACCTTGTTGTTTATCGTTATGCTCTAACAAACGAGAAGGCGAATACCTATAAAAGAACAAAAACAGAAGAAAAAAAAGAAAACCCTCGAAACCCTTTCTCAGATTACAAAATATAGAGGGGCCAAGACATCGTCGCATCGATCGCAACGACGAAAACAAAACACTGTGTCACGGTTCGCTTCCGAGAGGAAATTGTATCTGCGTATAGGGCAAATAACGGACGTTTCAAAAGTTGAGGCGCGCTTTGGAAAAATTTAATTAAAACACGATAGTCGCAATGAATTTCCGACGTCGTACACTATCTTTTGAGTTCTTTTTTTTTCTTTCTTTCTATCTTCCTTTTTCGTTTCACGAAACAAAATTCTACCTCGTGTCACAGCACGTTCGTCGAGTCCTGTCCCACGTAAGCGTTTTATTTACATTATGCGATAGTTTTCCACTGACCTCGAAGTAATGCTTACCACTCGAACTCGTATTAAATTTTCGTTTTGAACACTATCAACGTTTCGGTTCGCGTATCTGTAGTACTAGCAAACATTATTATCGATTGCACGAGTATCACCGACCCGTTTCTGATTGTATACGGCGATTGTTTCAATTTCAATTGTTATCGACGCCTCGACCGCGAATATTTCAAGCTTTTTCATATGTAGAGTGGAGGAATAAATCATTCGAATCGAGAAAAGTTGACCCCAATGCAGGAGCCCTGCACAAACAATTAATGCGATGATGGTACACTTATAGACCGTGGACAGGGCTCGAGAACTCCCCAAAATTTGGTCAATGCAGCGATTCAAGCGACGACTGGCGACGATACGATGAAGTATCGATTCTATCGACGCAGAGTGTTGTGCATAGATAAAGGATAACTACTTTTTTGTGGCAACGAATTATTAATGTTTATTGTAGTGTCGTACATACCTGGATAAATTGGATCCAAAAATACTGAGATATCTGGTTCAAAATAATACAATTTGTTTGAAGCAGGAAAGAAAGAAAGTAAAGAAATTAGCATTTCGTTCAGAATTTGCTAGATGAGCTGAACGGCCCTCGCTTTCCGAAGAGAGCGAGCTTTCTGCTTAAGGCGCATTTCGAGTTGACAATATGGCCGCCATCAGCGTGTGCCCTCTATTATAAGCATAAAGAATGAAAAGAAATTACAACTCATCCTAGGTCTGCCAATAGACTGTTGTAGTTACTATTCTTAGTGTATGAATAGTAATATTATAGTTTCTTTTAAAGACCTTAACTTTTGCAACAATCTTTCGAAAACTCAATATTTTTCGAATTATTCCCATTTAAAACTTTCGAGGGTTTATACAGTCGATCACACTCAAAACCATCCACTTGCTTTGCTAATTTATTTTTGTTCATAAATAATATATAGACGTAATACTTCTGTAAATAGTGCAATGATATCTTATCTATAGTAGAATTTGTTTTAATATGAAAATTGATATAAAACTTTATTTAAAACACTAGCAACTTTAAAGCACTATTTAAAAACTAAAATGCATGAAAATTATGTCACATCTGGGAACACTATATATATATATATATACATATATTCAGTCACTAGCAGTTATTGCATTTAACCATCCATAAATTGAACAGACTACCGACACATGATTAAACAAAACAACAAAAGACTATTACTTCGTAATACATTTGCAAACTGTTGGAACTGATAAAAAGAATATTTAATTACAATTTGTGAAGTTTATAAACAGTTTTAGTAGAATCAGCATGTAATTAAAACGGATAAAGGTGTCGCCACACTATTCCGAACAGTGTTTCTCAATCGTAGTTTTCACTTTCGTGTAAACGTAGCCAAAAGAATTTAACTACACTTTTTAGTTTCTTTTTTTTTTACATAAACATACGATCATGAAACGGAACAAAATTCAAGAATCATGTTCGAAAGGTTTTATGCGACAAGTTGTTACAAGATGTTCGATTTTTCCTATCTTCGTGGAACCATTTTAGAGAACAGTTTACCGGTTAGTATGTATGCGTACTTTTTTCTACCATTTTGGATATATTCTCGTCCTGCAACGATTGGGAAACACTGTGATTGAATTTTACTGGGAGCGATGTTCAAGGGAAACGATATGTCACATGTATACAGTGTTACCAGCAGCAGACTGGTGCCCAAAGGAAATTGCCTCTCCACTTACGCAACTAATCATAGCCACGTGTACGTGAGCTCCTGCACTTCGGACAACTTCGGGAATTCGAGAAAAAAGGCGCATATGAGCCTTTCTTTTTCGCTCTCGAAACAGCTGAAATTTGACTTGCGTCAATCGCTATACGATTTCAACGACCATTGATAACAAATGGCAAACCGCTACTGTGAAGAAACTACCCCTGCATTTACGTATGATCTGGTAAAAAAAGCAATGGTCGATTGAACTACTGAAGTCGATAAAGGCAACAAACGTATAAAAGTCTTTCTTCCTTTATCCGATGTACAGGAATAGTACATACTTAAAGTCATATGGTGGTTGACGCAAGTCGAAGTTCAGTTGCTTCAAGAACGAGAGGGAAGAGCTCACATTCGCCTTCTTTCTCAAATTCCCGAAGTCGTCCGTACGTAAATGGAGGGGCCGTTTCCTCTGGGCACCGGTCTGCCGTCTGCCAGTGATGGACTTTCGTAGGAATTTTTAATCATGCGCACTGGAGCGCATGATCACTGCCGTATGCACTCAACTAGAATTTAGGGTACCGTTGGATCCCAGTAAGGAACAAAATTTAAGAAAGTTCAATTTTGTACAAAACATGGAGTAATCATTTGTCAATAAATAATATTAAAATTACCCCTTAAGCTAATATTAAACTAAATGAGGTGTCCGCTAATAAAATGTTGGAATTCCTAACAAGCCCCTTACATGCACCTCTTTTTGCGCTAAAGAGACATCTATGGTAGCGGACGACAGGTAGCTGTGACGTTAGCTTACGCATGCGCAGAAAGGGATTCCACGAGAGAAAATTCCCATGAAAGTCCATCACTGCCGTCTGGTAACATTGCATGCATATCACACGTCAGAGAACGGACGAAGGGAAAAATTCGTTGAGTTTGATCCATTTTTGTTCATGTGAGGATCGTCGATAGGTTAATCGACGGGGGAAAAAAAACGATTTCGGTGAATTTCTCCTCTCGCCCTTCGCGTCTTAATACTCCGATTGACCATAGCCCACGGGATTTTCTTGATAATTCAATTAATTTCATTAAGCGGATCACTCTTATTTTTTTCATCGCTTACCCCGTTTCCGGCATTGTCGCTACTTTTTGGAACACGCGTCCGCGGAGATTTCACTTACGTATAATTAAATTACTGTTATTACTTAATCAAATAAATAACTCGCTGCTCAGTCGAGTTTAAGGCGTAACTTTTCTGTCGCCGCTATTCGTACAAGAATCGATGCTCCGCGACTGAACTCCCACGAATTCGGTAAGAATTGTTTTCGCTTTCGTTCGACGCGCCGCGTACGATTAATTCTGATTTAATATTGGTAAACCAGAAGAGAATAATTTAGTTTCTTCCTCCTTAATACGCCTTCAAACAAACATTTTCTTTTATAGAATAACGTGATAATCGGATCGCGACATTAGCGCTAGTTTTACAGTCAATGTTTTAATAATTTCTCGTTGAATATGATTGTTAACATGAAATTTTGTACACTTTTTGATTCCAGGAATATGAGATGGCCAGAATTGTAGCAAATGCAATTATATATTTATGCTTACTCTGTAGTATTATTAATGCCAATGAAAACGATGATAATGACATCCAAGATGTAGCGCCTAAGACAGTGTACAAAACTCCAGAGGTATCAGAGTTTGCGTATTTAGTAGAGACCTTTGACGACGAAGAAAAATTCAAAGATACATGGATTTTATCGGAGGCCAAGAAAGATTCTATAGATGAGGATATAGCTAAATACGATGGTCAGCTTTTGGTTATAAGCTTTTCTTAATAAGTTTAAAATATAATAATACAGAATTGCAATGCTATTTTTATAGGAATCTGGTCTGTAGAGGAAACAAAAAAGCATGCACAAGATGGTGATCTAGGATTAGTGCTGAAGAGCAAAGCTAGACATGCTGCTGTGTCTGCCTTATTAGCCAAACCATTTTACTTCAGAGATAATCCATTAATTGTACAGTATGAAGTAAATTTTCAAGAAGGTCAAGAATGTGGAGGAGCATATTTAAAGCTGCTTACCTTGGATCCAGAACATGGAGATCTAAAGAAGTTCCATGACAAAACTCCATACACTATAATGTTTGGACCCGATAAGTGTGGAAATAATCATCAGGTATATGCAAATGCCACATAAATATCCAATTCTTGCAAAATTATTCCATAAACTAATTTTTACTTATTTTTCATCTAGCTGCATTTTATATTTCGGCATAAAAATCCTCTGAATGGTTCTATAGAGGAGAAACATTGTAAAAAACCAAGAGAACGTTTAGAAGACTATTTCAAAGATAAACAGCCTCACCTCTATACTTTAATCATTCGTCCGGACAATAGTTTTGAGATAAAAGTGGACAATAAAGTTGTGAACTCTGGATCGTTACTGGACGACTTTACTCCGCCCGTTAATCCACCTTTAGAGATAGAGGACCCGTCTGACGTTCAACCTGAAGACTGGGATGATAGAGAAAAGATTCCCGATTTGTCGGCTGTAAAACCAGACGACTGGGACGAAGACGCACCGGCGCAAATCGTCGACGAGGATGACATTATGCCCGAGGGATGGCTCGAAGACGAGCCACCTATGATACCTAACCCAGACTCGATCAAACCCGAGGATTGGGAGGTTGAAATGGATGGAGAATGGGAACCACCTGATATACCAAATCCAAAATGCGCGGACGTGCCAGGATGTGGGCCGTACAAACAGAAAATGAAAAAGAATCCAAGATACAAGGGTAAATGGTCACCGCCCTTGATCAACAACCCCAATTACGAAGGAAAATGGAAGCCTAAGCTCATACATAATCCTAACTATTTCAACGACGAGCATCCATTCCGAATGATGCCTATTGTATGTTCCTTATCGATTTTTTGAAACGGTAAAGACGGTGTTTCTCTTTGATACAAGCATAGAATCTTTTCTATACTTCACAGTTTGCTGTTGGCTTTGAACTTTGGTCTATGTCCACGGATATATTCTTTGACAATATTCTTATTACCGACGATGAAGAGATAGCAAAAAAATGGGCCAACGATACGTTCGAAGTACGTCGTGTTAGAATTGCGGAAGAAAGCGTGAGTAATAATTCTCAATTTTGATTAAATAATACTACAATTCTACAATGTTCAAAGCCGATACGACGAGAATCGTGATAAGGATGATAAAAGACGCAAATTCATTTACAAAATGTGATACATGTACACTGTGACACGCAGGTAACTTTATGGGGTCGTATATTGAAAGCTACGAATTATAAACCAGGCTGGTGGGCGCTGTATTTCTTGTACTGCGCAATACCGATTGTAATATATATTTGGTACCTACAGAAACGATTTCGTGAGGTATATTTGGTAGTCATTCAAACGTACAGTTTACTTGCTATTTATAATACTGGTACATAAGCATAACAATAGGTATCATAGCTGAGTATGTAATAATAACGTATTATCAAAATCATCTGTATATAAATAACGTTTGAAAATTTGTCAATCGTTGAACTGCTGCAACTTCGTCAAGAAACATCGTACTGCAGTCAGCTTGAGATTAGTTCAAAGACTGACAATTTTATTTGTACAATCCCTTAATTTTGCTCATGAGTGTATAAAGTAGTAATAATTCTCGCTGTTGTAAAAAATTCGATACAATCGGAAATCGCATTACGTAAACAGCGCAAGTGGCAGAATTCCTACGTATGTCGTGTAATTATTACTTGTATTTTCATGATTATTTTACATAGTGGAGCATATGGCGTCAGATTGGCACATTTACTGCGGAACATCCTTGGATGTGGGCTGTATATATAATAGCTGCCGGTTTCCCCATACTGCTAGTAATATATTGTTGCTGCTTTGCTTCTCAGGTATAAAAAAAATCATATACCTACACTGACTATGAAACTATTCTTTTGTACTGTAAATAATAATTATATTTCAAGTTGCTTAACCTTTAGAGTACAAGCCGCTTACGAAAAAGTGGACGCGTTGGACTGGACTCCATTTCACATACAAATGTTTCGTGTTTCTTGAATTACTTGAGATATAATGTTCTAACAAAATCATTATTTAGTTAACAGTCTATCCTTCGTGGGTGATATTCTATTTATACCAAACAAGTAAAAGAGAAAACACTAATTTTAAATCAGCGTCTATCGAAGTAAGCGTTCTCATATAGAAGAATTTGTCTTCTAAGGGTTAATTATAGAATTATGCTTATACGAGAGATACGTTTATATTATGTTTATATTCCTTGTACATCGACCTATTCGTTTAAAAGTATTTAGGTGTAAACAAGAATTCTGTATCCTTGTACAGAATACGAACAGTGAAAATGTGAAACCAATTGATTAACGTTATAGGAAAAATACGATTTGAAGGATGAAGATAAGCAGCCTTTAGAAGTAAACGAAGAGACAACGTCTCAACAGGAAGAAAATGAAAACGAGAATCAATCAATTAATGCCGAAACGGACAACGCGAACGAGACAACGTCTCAGCAGGAAGAAAATGAAAATGAGAATCAATCAGTTAACGTGAACGAACCTGAGACAGTGAATGAAACTGAGGCAGTAGACGAAACTGAAGAGTTAATAGAAAGTGAAGATAATGTTAGTAAACGCATTATTGCGAGCTAATTAAAATAATTTAATTTGTTCGTCTACTTTAACGGTTGATTTTTTTTAGGACAAGCCGGCGATAGGTGGTGATGGACCACGACGAAGAAAACCAAATAAAGAATAGAGTTTATTGAAATTTAAACGAAATGAATTCGTATTACTAAGATATTTATGTAAAACTTTCACATTCCACGTAACACTTGTCATTGTGTACGTTAGGGTTTTCAGTGTCCAATACATGCAATATGATCACTAGGAACCAGTTCTTTACCTAAAACTTATATATATACTCGGTTCGAACATTAAAGTTTCATTATATCATATTTTGAGACGAATGATTTTCACATTACGCATGTTTCACGTATGAATGATAATACTTAAAAACAACAATTTGTAACGAATGATGTTCGATGTACTATTTATGCCTTAATAATATGTAATGTAGCAGCGTAACTTTTGTTATTGTATATTGAAAGTGAATAATAGAACGAATTTATTCACGATTTATGTATAAGATTAAAAAGAATCATTCGTTTAGATGTTCGTGGATTGTGTTTGCGTGGTATTTTAACACAGATTATGTATGAAAATTATAATAATTAATTTTTGTTTACACAGGACGTTTATATTATTCAATGTAACGATCTTTCTTAAATAATTCATTCCTTTGCCATTACGTTAATAAAGTGTACAATGTGAATGAAATACTATTATGTATCACATGAAGTTGTATTATTTATAAATGTTAAGTTTGAAATTGTTTGAGTGTAATTAAACAGATACATTATAAAAAATTCCAATTATTTTCTACGATAAATCAAATATTTTGATTTCAACTATAAAGAAGAGTTCTAATTTAAAAATCTGCAAAATTTATTTTGATAAAAGAATTTAATCGAATTTTGTAGCTTCAAAGTTAGGATTGCACCAAAAGTAAATCATAAAACAGACATGTAATATATCAAGACAAGTTTTATTTTGAGACTCGAGTTTGTTCATTCTTTAGTACTAACGAAGTGTTAAACTTCACATTATTTGTATATCTTATAATACAGTATAAAATAAAAACAGTCTTATTTAAAAGGTATAGTTGTGCATTTTTTATAAGAATAACTATTATAATACAATTTGCACTGGCAATTAAAATAAAATTGTATTCTGTTAATACTCTTTCGTATCCTTCTTCGTTCTAAGATTCGTCATGCTTTGGTTCCAATATATTAAAAAGGAAAGTAAAAATGTAAAATATATGTATAATTTCCTATTGTAAATTTCCATTGCAGCAAATATCTGTTTAAAAATCGATATATCTATCCTCCTTTCTTCTGCATTGCAATTAATCTTAATAATAACACGTTATCTAATCATTATATGCAATATACATCTTAGGTACAGGTCTCAAATTCAAATGTGTAAAGGAAGTAACTTAGGGACTAGTAGATGGAATACTGGAATTTTGAGTACATGACTCACAAGTAGGCACTGCACGTTGTGAAAGGTGACCACTAAGAACTGCGTGTGCACCCATGCACCATATACACAGTACATCGCCGCATGACCAACAATGATGCTGAAAAATTTATCCAATTAATTTTCCCTCGATTCAATTACATGTCGGTTTGTTTACCTGTCGGTTAAATGCGTCGAATGTAGTAGAACATGCACACTCTTCCATATTGCGTGTCGATTTCCAATCTAAAGCAACCGTCTTTAATTCGTTCTCTAGCTGATTAATTTTTATTTTATTCTTAATTTTTTCTTCGTGATTCGTCGTATTTTCTATTATCGTTTCAGACAACGGATCCTTGGCGAACTTGTTATCAAATTTTAGCTTCCCTTGTAGTCCCTTTTTTTGTACATTATTCAAATTCATTACCGAATTCAAGGAGCCCACTCTCTATGGAGGTACGAATAACGTCATAAATTCAATGATAATTAAATAATAAAAATGATCATAGAATATTCGAACCTTCACAAGGAGCTTAACGTGGTCTTCTAAGCAACTGGTATGATCGTGCATTACTAAAAGGAAATCTTCATACGTTTCTCTGGGATGAATACCGTTTTCAAATCGGAAGTACATCCCCCGCCACAAACTAGAAAATTACTTTCCTTAGTCTTTGCTTCTTTCTTTTCGAAAGTAAAAGTATGAACAATAAGTTTATGCATTACATAATGTTCTGTGGTGCCAATTTCGGTTGGAGAACGCTACTGGACTCGTCATTAAAACGATTACACTTGTAGAGTGGATTTATGTATTCGTGCATATTAATCGCCATTTCCCCCCATAGAGAATATGTTCTCTCCGATACTCTGAAAGTAATCGGGAACGGATGAAGTAATAATCTCTCGCGAAATAAATACAGTAGCGGGGAATAGTTTAAGACGATTATCTTTTCTGTTCTAATTCATGTAAGCTATTAAAAATGTAGTAGTCTTAAAGTTTTGTCCGCTACTGTATACGTTAAAATTAATACCTAAGGGCGTTTCTCTCTTTTTCAGAGTTCCCTATGAAAGTGCCATGCTGGCAACTATGTACGTGATCATGAAGAGTTAATAAAAAAAATTCATTAAATTGAAATTTATGCGGATACTGCTGCAACACCTGATACGTTGCGTCAATGAATTGTGTAAAAATTGGCGCTAATTCTTTACTATCACAGCTAATGTGACCGCATCGATCGTTAAATTTATGCCCAAATGATAACCAGTCTTTCTCTATTAACGCCTATAAGAATTATTATTTATAAGAAATAGAAATAAAATTTAAAAGTTTACATAAAAAATTCATTGCAGTAATTAAAATTCTTACTTGAAAACCTTGAATCGTCCTATAAAATGGATCTAATAATAGTGCACTTAATGAACATACTTGAGCAGTGCGGTCCCAACCATCGCTACAGTGTACTACTACACTAACACCGTTCGAAACTGCTCGAGTAATAAACCAAGCAGTTTCTAATATAGATCGTATATGTTTAAGCCATCCACTGTTTTCCAAACCAGTTAAAAACGTGCTCATCGAAGTTGTTCTCTGTACTAGATAGTAATTAATATATTTAAAACAACGAAAAATTACTGTTTAAATGCTGAATTGAAAATAGTACGATACTCACGTTCTATTAATTTATTTAAGCTGGTTCTCATTACGTGTATGTTCTCGATACCAAAGAAATGAAACTTTATATTGTCATAAAAGTTCTCGTTTTCATACCCTTTCCCCGCAGCTTTGTTAGCAAAAGCATTGATCTAAACCGACAACGTTAAAAATTGATTTCTAACACTTTCATAAAATATAGATGGAAAATTTCATCGAACCGATCTATGTAATGGATTGCCGACATATTTTCAATTACAAAAATACCTTAATTCATGTTTATAGACTTACGCGCGGTCGTGTATCTACAACGTACATATATTTAGAATTAAGATTTGTACACAGAATATTATACATCATTTGTTCATCCTCGGGACACCGTGCACTGAATCCTGATAAAGGTTGACTACAACGGCAAATGGCAGCCTACATGTTATATATGAAACGTGAATTTCTATGCATTTTTTTTATTTAGCTTCTTCATTTGAGACATTTACAAGCCAAAGTAATTAACTTCACTTTTTGAACTTTTTAAAATTTTCGTGTCAAAACTTGATCGATACATGACTTTTCATTAATTATGCTTAACAGTATAAATTGACAAAAAGAAATTTAAATTTTAATGAAAACTTTAAGAAAGAATGTATATTATTTTGTCAATTTCTTTATTTTTCTTTTTGTGAAGTTAATTGGTTTGGCAAATGAGTGGCTCATTTATTACTCGAACCTTGTTAGAATGTAAATATGTTAAAACTGGTAACCTTCCTCTGCTTCTGAACTTTGCACTGCCCACTAAGGTGCTATTGGCACACGTACTAGGTACGTACAAATACTTCGGGTACGTGTCGCAAAGCTGGAAACAATACATAGTTCTAGAAGAAATTGATGCGCATTTACAAATTGCAAATTCTATAAAATTACATACTTCATAAGTTGTATTTAAATATGTAAGGGACCATTCTTCATTTGGAACACCTTGCCTTTGAAACTCGCTTTGAACATTAAAAAAATTCCATCCTGCATGCTGTGGTAAGGTGTCCCTGTTTGCTTGATAACGGAAACAATAGAGATCATCTAAATTTACTAAAAGAAAGGTACATAATGTTAAACATCAGGGTTTTTTAACAAACAATATCTTTTCATTTAGAAACATACAATCATTGTACTTTTTTTCTTTCAATTTTGTTTACCTGGACAAGATAATTTCAATAGGGTTTGATATGTGTCATGGCAATCACGTTCCTTTGGAATGATAAATGTTACAATAAAAAAGTGTTTACATTTAATACATAATGGCGAACCTGTTGTTGTTAATGCTTGTTTCTCAATATTTGAAATGTGAGTATGTAAAACCTACAATATAAAATGGTAAAAACATTATTTTTAGTACTTGTATTGCCATTGAATAAAAGTTGAACATCCACGATGAGAGAAACTATTATATTAGGTTGTCCAATAATTTGTGAAATACCTTTATGAGACTTACTAAAAGGCAGTTGTATAAGACAGTACTAAAAGTCAATTGTAATTGGAAGAAATTTACTATTAAGTGAAAGATACATGAACTTATTGGACAATCTAATAAATTACTTTTTAGAGAGAGACTGTTATAGCAACAAGATTGAACCTAACACATTTTATGCTCTTACCCAAATTTGTTTCTTTCCATTCCGTTCTTTGAATACAAAATGAGTGACAGTTAAGTAAAGGGTTCCGATAGAGTGGTTGTTACTATATTTGTCAAGAATCCTCACATTTTCCACCTTAAACCACAACAATGACAACTGTTAATAATCCAACGAAACAACATTCCAGCATTGTTTTCAATTTTAGATCTACACATTTTTGTTAAATAAATACCTAAAACACTACGTCTATTTAGAAGTAAATACTGTCAGGAAACGTATATTTAGTCTTTTTTTTTTACAGACATTAGAAAGTAATGTGTAACAAGAAAGAGTAACATATTGACAGATATTGGGAATCATATTAGGAAGCTTGTTTACAACGATTCTGTAATAAAATTGAGCAAATGTTTATCCGGATACCTTTGAAATCTTTATTTGATCCATTTTAAACTTTTCGTTCGCCATTATTTACACCTGGCGAATCATCTGACGGATAATAAAATTGGTTACCACTATCCACTACTATCAGCAGTGCAGTGATGGTCAACTATGCTATTATTGTATAGCAGCAGTGTGGCCAGATCTGGCATAATTGAGTGCATCGACGACGACACTAGTAACGACGAACTTCCTTAGCGCTTAACGGAGTGGTGGGGAAAGCTGACATATCCTACCACACGAGCCATATGTTACATGTGGTCAGCACTTCACGCAACTTCGGGAAATCGGAAAAGAAGGTGAGCGTAAGCCTTTCCTTCTTGCTCTTGAACAGCTGAAGTCTTTTTAATAGTCACAATATGATCGGGGGGGTCTCAAAACGTGTATGTCCGCCAAAAAAATTTACTTATACCTTACATAGGTTAGAAAGTAAAAATGCTGGGGCAGTCGAGATTTGGGAATCGTATGCCGATTATCGCGAGGTCGTATTTCAGCTGTTACAAGAGCAAGAAAGAAAGGCTCACACTAACGTTCTTTATTGACTTCCCGAAGTTGTGTGAAGTGCCGAGCTCACGTACGCGTGGCTCGTGCGATAGTATATGCCTGCTATCACCACCACTCCGTTAGACGCTAAGTTCGTCGTTACTAATGTCAACGTTGATGCGCTCAATCATGCCAGATCTGGCCACACTGCTCCAGATCCATTCGGATAAAAAATTATTGTCGAACGATTGCACGAACATTGTTCTTTTTATAGAAAGAATTGAATCGAATGTTAATTATAATTATTGATAACTTTTTAAATATTAGAACCTTCAACAATATCGTACATTTGACATACGTTGTAACATAGAGATAACAACTTTTTTGACAGATCTTATTACGAAATAATAAATCTGTATGGCATCAAAACGCGCGCGACTAGGTGTGTATGAGTGTGTGTATGTTTGCGCGAATCGAAATGTGTGAAAGATGGAATGTTGTAAACAATTGTATGATTGGTAGGGATGAGGACAGAGAGCATGGCAGAACGAGTGTGAGAGAGATCGAGGATGAGAGGAACGGTGAGGCGATTGGAAGAAGTGTGCCAGAGTTTGAACGACAGCGAGAGTAAATGGTATTGTAGAGAAAATTATTAATAAAGAGATTAAGAGATTTAATTCCTTATCTATTTCATCCAAAAGTAACTTAATTGTTAAAGATCTGTATTTTTACTGTTTTAATAAGTGATAAGAATGTTTGGGGAATTTCACGTATCTTTCTAAATTATTCGGAGTTTAATCGTTATTATTAAATGTTTTTATTGTGGGAGGAAATAAATACACGTATATATATATATATAAATAAAATACACTAGAAATGTGTAAATGTATAAATGCGCGGTTTAAAAGCTATTATAAAATTTAACCTCGTTTGCCGTTAGTAATTAATTATGAGCAATAAGGCTGGAAATGGAGGTAAATTTTTGTTATTGTAAAATTATATTTTGCTTTTACTATAAAGGGTCCGTGGGTTTAGTAACAAGCGTTTTGTCATTCTATTAATGTAGGAGAGATAGATCCTGTTCAGGAGGAATTGGCTGGTCGTGTACGGGAAGTAGGAAATCATGCAATTTGGAGTCTATCCAGTTGCAAACCTGGTTTTGGTGTAGATCAATTACGCGATGATGTTACAGAAACATATTGGCAATCTGATGGACAACTTCCACATTTAGTGAACATACAATTTAAGAGGAAAACAACAATATGTGATATATGTATTTATACAGATTATAAATTAGATGAAAGTTATACTCCTAGCAGGTAAAACATTTATATTTATTGTAGAACGTAGATTATCTGAATGACCAATTATTGGAACAAATTAGTTTCACTATTAGTTTGAATAATTGACGTTCTACTGTCTCTTCAAATTAAAGCAATTCACTAAATGTTTTAAATATGATTTTGGATTGTTTGTAGAATAAGTATCAGGGCAGGCACAAATTTCAATGATCTTCAAGAGGTAGAAGTTATGGATCTGAACGAGCCAAGTGGCTGGGTTGTGATTCCAATAAATGATATAAGCGACAGACCTATTAGGACATTTATGATACAAATAGCTGTAATAAGTAATCATCAAAATGGACGAGACACGCATATGAGACAAGTTAAAGTTCACAGTCCAACACAGGACATTCTTGGACCACCAGCTCCTTACATCCCAGGCCAATTTCTCACCAATGAATTTCTGCGTTATGCTACAATTAGATAAAACTAAAAGCAATGAATTGCTTTCGTTATCATGGTTTTGTTAATATTGAATAAAAATTGAAAATCATAAATTCATTTTGTATATTATTACTATCTAAATTTAAATAAAATATGCAATGAAAACCGAACCTAAGTTCCGCTTAAAATCGTAAATTGCGTGTATACATAAATGCGATACATTCGAATTTAGAGGATTTCTGTTGGGACAATAAGGAGAAAAAAAATATAAACATACAATTCGACGACTTTCCTTTCACCTGTGAGATGTTCTTAGATACAAATTGGTAATCCAAGTGGCAATCTAACTGTGTTTGTGCAAAAATGGTGATAAATCTATTATTAATTTTTGTATTAGTTAATATAACACATTGTCAAGCACATTTGCAAAACAATTATGCACTAAATACCATACTAGAAGAAACAACCAATTTTTTTGAGAAATTAAAATCAGATTATGGTATGAAATTTCAAGTAAAATAGAAAATTCAATATATTTATTCATATATTACAATTTAGAATATTATTTTTAGCGTTTAAAAGTTTGAACAAAGATATATTGGCTGAAATCAATGGAAATATTACGAAGCACATGCAAAATTCATTTAAACAACCATTTAACCGTTATAAAAGAGAAATACGAGAAGTTTCCAACAAAGGTATGTACTCATTAAAAATAACAAGAAAATTATCATAATTTGTTAACAACTGAGATAACTATGATTATGATAATTTTACTATAAATCATTAACCTGGCAATTCAATGGATTTACCTTCGATTCCAAACAGTTCCTTAAATGCATACTGTAGTTTATGTTCTGTTAAATATTTAAATAATTGACCCATATTGTTATGACGTTCAGAAGAAGGAAAAGATATTTCTTGAAAATCATTAAATTTACGCATATTATCAATATTACAATTTTCCTCTTTTTCTAATAATTTTATCAATATTTTGTGCCAATTCATAGATTTGATCTGAAAATTGAAGAACAACAGTTGGTTTCCTAAACTTGAAATTTAAATGTAACGTATATAATAGAAGCTTATACCTTTTGCCAGCAGTAGTCACAATCTTCTAAAATGCCTTCCATGCAAATAATACCTGGCTTCCCTGCTAAACAAAAACCAGTAACAGAATTTTCTATTGCCATAGCGATTATGTCTCTTCTCTTAAATTTGCTATATATATGATGGCTATAAATCCAATATCTAGCAAAAATCGTAGATCCTGCTTTCTTGTTTCTTTTATCTTCAATGTCATAATCTTTTCTCTGATTCACATTAGAAGCCACAATGTAATCATCACCATTGTCTTGCAGCCATGATATCAACATGTAGATACATGGCTCATGTTCCTCTTGATGGTTAACAACATTATTTAGTGCTTGGTTCAACAACAGCTGTTGCGTTCGATTTAACGATGAACCTCTTGCATAAATCTCTGGTTTTTCTTCAGGATAGTTAGCTGGCAAACTAACCAACAGTTCGATCGTCCCCTGTATAGAAGATACAGCTTCGTTTTATAAGCATTGCATTAACTACCTTATTTTATAACATTTTTTAACCTTACACCGTTCATTGGAAGTTCGATCGAATATTCCAATCTCTGAGGATGTTCTTGAGCAGGGTTTTTAATGAAATCATTAATATCAGCCAACGTTCCATGATCGGCAATAACCAATTCTTTTGGATAAACAGATTCTAATGCTTCGAGTTCGTAAATTTGCACCATCAAATTTTCTCTCGTCTTTTCGTTCGTGGACATACCGTATATCGATATTACACATATGGATTCACAGTCGAGATATTTGCAATATTAATAATGAAAAAAGCGGTTAACGACACTCGATAGGAACATTAAACACAGCGTACTACAGTACTATGTACATATTGCGCGAAGTCGAAGTGTCCACCACGTGCGTTCTGACAGATCGCAACGATCGATTAATCGAGCTATCGAATCAGTGAACATTTAAATTTAAATATTCTTTCACGCGCTTCGTGTTACACTAGAAATTCTTATTTAAAATGTATTTAAATGACCTAATATCAGTTGAAACACATTCTTTATGAAATATCAATTAATATTATTTAAAATAAATTTCGCTCAGTTTTGATTTACTCTTTTATTTTCATTTTATACAATATCAATTTTAAAGTACGTTTTCATGTTTTTTAGGTATTGACGTATTAAACGAATTTGAAGATTTTGAGCAGTTGAATTTCAATGTCGTTCGAAATATAAATTTTTTCTCTTTGCAAAACGAGCTTCAGACAACTTGGTTCATTGCAATTTTGGTCAATTTAAAAATATCTGTTTATCGGATAGAAGTACGTCCTGTCGATCGAATATATAATAATAGTAAATACTAAAAGTAAGTTTTGTTGTTTCTTTTTACGTTAATAGTATTTATTTCAGAATCATATTTTTCATTCCGTTGCTGATTATACTCTGATCAATGGCAAGGAAATGTTTGTACATAGCTGCGCTTATGGATCAGCTCTTTTGATAGTTCAAAATGAAGATGGCTCGATCCTTATCTTGCGCTTCTCAGAAGCGGAAAATAAGTATGATTTGTCCCCTATTCAAGATTTTGAACCCAACGACATAACGCATATAGCGATCTGGCAAGGAATGAACCAACTATACTTAGGCATTGCGTCGCGCTCGAACATTTCAATTTACGTTTGGTTTCGTGATTATTTTGATTTGGTGCATACCATAAACCATGATACCAAGAAATTAATCCCTTTCTACAGCAAAGGGTTTATGTATCTCGCTGTAACTGGACCTACCACATTAATTTTCAAGTATTTTATAAAATCTAACGAGTTTGCGATAACGCAAAGATTACCATCCAGTCAAGATGTCTCGTCTTTTCAATTAATAGAAGGTCACTTTATGGAACATTTTCTAAGCCTTTCCATAGACTCGTCTATAGTTATCTACAAAGAAATTCACGACCGTTTTGTTCCGTTCCAACAAATTTCTCCCGGATCATTTACTGTACCAATAGTTTCGAACAAAGCAATCGTGATTTTATCTCTACACGAAGATACGATACTAATTTACCAGTACGATGGCTGGAGATTTGTAAAATTAAATATAGAATTGTCCGGAGTCCGTCAATTTCGTAAAATTACTTTGTACGGAAAAGACTTGTTGTTAATAAAATACACAAACGATACATGGGCGTTAAAACAACCAGTATGGACCAAAAAGAATTCTAATAAAGACTTGCAAGACGAAATCAGAATATGGAATATTAATGCTATGAACATGGCGCAGAGAATACCGAAAGAAATACCAGATTCGGAGAATCCTGTTAAAATTTTAAAAGGCCACATCAATAAACTTCTTGTTCGCAATGTAAGATTTTATGTGTTCAACAAAATAAAATAAATCTAATAATTAAATACTCTGAAATTTTCACAGATAAACGAGCACAACTCGCAAGCGTTAAAGGATGTATCGAAACAGTATAAAAGAGTAATCTCAAAGCTTCGAGAACAAAAAGGCATTATAAATAGTAAATTCCACTCTAATAATTTAACTCTTGTTTCTTTACACGCGAAGAATATACGTGTTAAATGCAAAACAAAATGCAAAGTAAATCGTCTGAATATTAAAGGAAATTCTAATCCTCTGTCCAAGTTACAAGCTACAAGAAACAATAATCGAATACTGAATTTTGAGGCCATAAATGTTACAGAATTAAAAAATTGGAAATGCCCGCTGTTTAGTCTTCCAATAGAAAGCATTGTTGTTGGCAAATCAATTAACGAGATGTCATTAAACGATTTACAGGAAAACGTTCTCAAAGTGATTGGTAATCAAGAGGTCATTGGTAAAATTTATTGACGTTTATTTTCTATGCAAAATAAAATTAATCGTTGCTTATCAATTTGTCAGAAGAATGACCTGTACAAAATATATTCTATTATAGGAGAACACATTTTCTACAGTATGAATGTGATAGATGCTTCCATGCGATTGAATATTGCCACAAATTTGACGAAAACAGAAATACATACGCGAGAGATAAAAGTAAAAGAATTAAATTTAGCAACAGGCGGAATTCTATTACCGTTAAACGGTCCCCCCACAACGATGAATGGCTCGATCAAAGCATCCAAAGTAAAAGTGAAGAACGATATTCGTTTAAGAGGGAAATTATTTGGTGATTCGAGAAAATCCTTATTGCCTGTGACGATAATTCCTGAGCACATTACCATAAAAGGTGGTTCAATCTTAAGCAATACTAGAATTGAAAATTTGAGATCAGGAGATTTAATTACCAATAAGGCGAGCTCAGTCAAAGATATATTGTCGAACGTAGTATCTTTACGCGATAATGTATCGGTATCCCTAATATTTTCAAGCGAGAAAACGGTGAGGGACTAATAATTTTAAATAAAAAATTAACTACCAAGGTATCTCATTGTCTTAACGAGTAAATAACGCGAATACATTTTAATTCAGAAATGGAACAATGTTATTTTACATGGTTTTCAAGATTGGGTAACTGCTGATTCCCTGAATAGTGTTACCATATCAGGAAGAAAACATATTTTGCAGAATGTGGGGATAGAAAAATCTACATACGAAACTGTTAAATTTCCAGAGTACGGTCACTCGTAATTTATTACATTAAGAACACAATGCTCTTATCTCGTATATTTAAAAAGTGTTCTTTTTTTCGTTCAAAGGATTGAAACACCAGTATGTGGTGTTGCTATAATTGTACCTGAAATAAAGACCACCACACTAGTAGTGGACAATATTAGGATAAAACGATTGAAGAGTTCGCGTGTTTTTGGGAGTCTAGGTGAAATATATTCTACACAGAATACAATCTCTTTGTTCAAGCCCTTCGATCTGATCGTTGAACGGTTTTATCATAATGTTACTGTAAAAAATGTATCTGCAATACGCATAAATAACGTAAACTTAACAGGTGATATTAAGCTATTCTTTAAATCTTGTATCTTCATTTAATATTATAATTAATAGTTTTGCCATTTCTTCTTAATTTGCGCAGAAATGGAAAGACTTGTGAATTTATGGACTGAATCTAACAATTTGAAGTCTAAAATCGAGACGATGAATTTGGTAGTTGGAGTACTTCGATCGCCTGTTCAATTTCGTATAGAAGTGCCCAAAGTAATAAGAAATATGGTATCAGAACAGAATGTTCATGTGGGTAGCGTTAATAATGTAAATATCATTGATTTTTTGGCCAATGCTGTAAAACTTGATGATGTAATATCCTTAGGAAACATAACGTTCGGTGAGTCACGATTTTTAATCGTTATTATTAAAATCATTAATTAGTAAAATATTTATACATATACACTTCTTTTAATATTCCTCGCAGACAATGGTTTCACAACAAATCGTATGTACACCTCTTACCGGTCGTTCAATTTGACACAATTAAAGGAAAACCCTAATCTACATAAAAAACGGATTTCCGGAAATATAGAAACGAACGCGATAAATTTGCCATATTCTACCGCATTCGTGGAAAGTGAAATTCCATCCAACATTGCCATTATAGGTACTGCAACATTTCCGATAGAACCAACGATCCGAAATATAAACAAAATCAATTTAAAAGAATTGTTTACAAGAATCTGGATGGCAACAGATTTTACAGTTTTTCGAGGGAAAAATTTGCGCATCATAAATGCACAATTGAAAAGAAATATTCTCCTAAATGTGAGCAAATTCAGTTCTTTTATACATTTTTCAACAGTATTCAATAATAATCTGTTTCAGAACTCTTTGAACACGTTAAATCTTGAAACATGGAAGAACATATCAGAACGTATTTTAAGCAAAACAAAATCACAGGAAATAACGGTTCCTGCTTCTTTGAAGAATATTGAAACACCCGTTATCATAGGTTCAAGCACTCCATCCATAAAGTGTTTAGATTCAAATTTCAACGACGCGTTTGATAATGCCTTAATAAGACATAAACCGCAAGAAGTTACGGCAAAATGGACATTCGATAAATTGAAGGTTTTAGGTAATAGATGATGTAGTAACCATTTTCATTATTTATTAATTCCTTTCTTTTATCAATTCAGACAAATTGCACGCAATGAAGAAAATTAACGACTTGAATTTTAAAACGGATATCATGAGACACAACTCAACGGGGAATATTGTAACTGGGAAGAAAACGGTGGTAGTTTTAACAGCAGAAAATTTGAATGGTTTAAATTTCGATGAATGGGCTGATAATGCTTTAATGAAAGAGAAGAAGTCTGTAACCATTAAAGGGCGAAAGTATTTTAACACTGTCACGATCAACAATATAAAGTAATTGATCGAGTAAAATACATTATTAATTTGCGATTAGTGTGTCGTTTTGAATTTATTCGGACAGTAATTGATATTTACAGTGTATCTGGCACTATAATGGGGCACAACATAGAGGAAGCATTATCAAAATCTGCAGATCAAACGCTCCATGGTGAAAAAACAATTCAAGGATTTTTCAATACACCGATGCTCGTTATTGATAGTTTGGTGAACGACGTAAACTTAACCGATTTAATGAGCCGCCAATTGAAGAAAAAGGAACAGCCTTTGCAAATAATAAAAACGAAAATAAAGTTACAAAACGTCTTGAAAATTGTTGGAAATCTTACAGTGAATGATACTTATGGAAAAGCAGAGTTCAAGAACTCTTATAAGGCTTATTCGAATTTAGAGGCCGTCGAAGAAAAAATGAGAAAATATTCAAAAATATCTGAGACAATTAATGTAGCATTACGAAGTGAGTTATTATTCCCTTTATTTTTATCTTTTCATTCTATTTTTATTAGTCTGTATTTATATATTTTATTAATATTGTAGATCGGGCAGTTTATGTAAACAAATTGGAAGTTGTAAAAGAAACGAATGCTATCAATGCTTCCAATGAAAATATATCGTTTCAGAAAGAACAGTGCGGACCTAAAAATTTTTCCCGGCTTTGTGCTAACGAGCGCGTAGTGAATATCATTTCTAAATTAAATTCGAGTGATTTTGTAATGATAAAATCGGTTTCGTTGGATAAGGAGGAGTTTGTTATATGGATAAAATTCGATTCAGTTTCCATATATTTATACAACAATATTGATGATAGCCTTTCTCATTTAAAAGGTTTGTTTTAATGTTTATTAATAAGACAGATAAAAGTTTTGAAATATTAATAATTTGCAGACTTACATATTCCGAACATAATCGACGCGTTCGTGGAGTCGATGTCACACTCATTATGGATCATTCTACGATTAATATCGCAAACGCTGGCGTTACGTTATCAACCCTGGAACGACGTACAAGAATATGTTTTACCAGCCACGGATGTATTTAAAATGAGCTGGTTTTCAAATGGGCAGCTGTTATTATTATTATCGGACGGTGTCTGGAACCTCGAAGGTCTTGCAAGCCCCCAAAATGTTATTAATATTCCTCTTAAAGGAAAAGTGGTGGCCCTTATAGACGGGCCTAACTACTATGTGAAGTGCTCATCGATGAACAATGTAACTTTAATGAAGGCTCGATACGTAGGAAATTGAACACTGCATTGATCAGTTATAGTAATTTTAATGTATTACTAATCTAAATTCATTGCACCATATATATCATTATTACGATAATGTTAAAATTTTCTTGCCTTAAGTAATATGCAATAATTAATGTATGATTACCATAGTTTAGTCGCGTGCAGTATAATAAATTGGAGTTTCCTATAAATATAAAAGTGTAAATGTTCTTACAAAGATAACTTGGTACCTTGCGATGATAGGAGTTGCAAAATTAATATTCACACATTTTACACCGCGAAGAGTCCACTTTGAGGGCTACAAAGGTTTCCCTCGAACGTTGAATACGTTTTTAGAAAAAAGATTCATTGGCCATGGAGGACAATGCTACCTGAAAACCAAAGGTAATTAGAACGCAATCCGAGCCGTGAACAATTTAAATATATCGAAAGACAAACTTTTGCGGCATTCTTAATGACGGTGACTTCTTCCGGTCTTGTTACTTTTCTAATCGGTTCTATCTTCTTCTTCTCTTCTACTTTGAACAACTTCTATAAAACAAACATTTGAACACCGCGGATATTAGAATCTACTTTACGTTCCTTTAATTAAATGGCATTATGTTCTTACAGGATCTTTCTTAGAAAACTTCTCCACCATTCGCCTTCTTTCTTCCACTGCGTTGTCGAGGGCAGTTTGCTCGGCAGGCGTGAGCACCAGAAGCCGGGGATCCATAGCGATCCAATCGCTGGTGATGATCTGATTCAACGTCCAACGTTTCGTCGGGATTGGTTCAAGAAGACACGACACCAACTTCTTCACGTGCTCGGTCAGAGTGATTTTGCTACGGAATTTCCATTTGCGATTCCTTTGTTGCTCGTATAGACGTTTGATGTCGGTGTCGTCGAACGGCATTGCTTTATTTAGCACGATATACAATACGACGCCCAGCGACCAGATGTCAGCGATCTTTGGATTATACGGTGAACCGCGTAGAATTTCGGGGGCGGCGTACGACAGCGAACCGCAGTAAGTGTCGCTTAGGACGCGTTTGCCACGGTTGTCGATCATGTAACGGGCAAATCCAAAGTCAGCAAGCTTTACGTTGTAATTCGACGTGAGGAGAACGTTCTCGCACTTCATGTCGCGGTGAGCAATCTCCAACTCGTGTAGATATTGAAGACCTGGAAAGGAAACAGCTTTAACGAATTCTCTTGTACCCCGAAACATTACCCCTCTGTTTTTCCGGATTTTAGAATGGACTCCCTTTAATTCGTTATTGAAATTACCAAGTACAAGCTGTCGGAGCCATACGCGTGCCTGGCCCTCCGCGACTGGGCCATTCTTCAAGATGAACTCAAGAAGATCACCGTTCTCGGCGAATCGCATGAATATGAAGTATTTCGTTCGCCTTTGGAATATACTGTGCACGTGCACAACGTGGGGGTGGCTCAGTTTCGCCAAGATCTCGAGTTCACGGGGCAAAAACTTTCGAACGAAGTCCTTCGGCGCTTTCTCGGTGTCTATCACTTTGCAGGCCAATTTGTTGTTCCTGTCCCGGTCGGCTTCTGTTTTGTATTCCGCGAGGTAGACCTAAATTATCATTTTCATCTCTCTAATATTTTCTTTATTCTTTAAACGTATCTTTCTATCGAGTTATTGGGAATGAAAAAAATAGGAGGCATTTTGTATAAAAGCTTTTTAATGTATTTTATTTTTCTAATAATTCCTATTCTCCTTTAGGATTTCTCTAATACTCGGATCTCGATGTTAATAACAATTAAAATCCACCTTGGCGTAAGAACCTTCGCCCAGTCTCTTCAGGAACCTGTAACCGCGTGCAAATAAAACGGCTTGTTCTGATGGCGACTGATTCAAATCCGACATGAGATTTCACGATCCTCTGGCGACATCCTACCTCCTTTGTTACCATAATTCACGATTAATTACGGTTGTTGTTTTCCGCTGCGTTCTCTCTTTAAAAACGAAATCAATTGGAAATGGTTCTACTTTCTCTCTGAAATTGTTTGC
The DNA here is from genome assembly GCF_013123115.1 of Colletes gigas. NCBI lineage: Eukaryota > Metazoa > Arthropoda > Insecta > Hymenoptera > Colletidae > Colletes > Colletes gigas. The sequence goes on from NW_025106664.1 coordinate 479,341, forward strand.
CAATATTTAAACAAAAAATACAAAAAGAGGTTATTTCATTTCATATTTTTAAATAAATTTTTCTTTCTCGTTTACGCTCGTACTTGTAGATGCATTTTTTTTATTTCACATTAGACGTCACTCTTACGAAGGATTATAATATATCGATAGCGTGGTTGATTAACGAAAATTTTTGTTAAACAGCGAGAGAGCTTCACTGTGTCATTTCTGCGATATTTTATGTTAGTCGTTGTTCCTCACTTTTTTTTTATAAATTAGAACTGCAGTGGTGTAAACTAGAGTAGAGGTTTGGAAATGGAGATATCTGTTTTTACTTAGCCATTTTGTCTAATTGATATCACACACGAAATAGCATGACAGAGAAACTCATGGCCTGCTTTGTACGATAGTATCTATAAGATAATAGTAGAGCCTTTATTTACTGTATATCAGGACATAGTAAATCGTTATAAATCATATATAATACGTATTTTTCGAACGAATATATTCTAACGCCGCTAATTATGCAATATTTTGTTTAAACGATAAATGAAAAATGTATTTTAGTATTCGCGGCTAGAATTCAAAATTTAAACGCCGGATCTAACGACTGTGTCGAGATGTATCGATTTATCTTCGACTCTGCGACTTCTCGAAAACTGTTTGGTCTTTCTTCCGTAACCATACCTAGAAGGAAGAATTAACGTGAGTAATCTACAGTTGTTTTTTAATTTCATCGTTAAAATTTTTGCTACGTATATTTTTTATACTATCCTTTCTCACGTAAATGATACCGCAACTCTAGAAACACTATAAAAGAATGATTTATTGTCATATGATTGAAAGAAATATTGTAATTAACAGCCACGTGTTTTAAGGTTAAACTAGCAACAATGCTTGATGACAAATCTGACCTTTCATAAATAATAATTTATTATTCAAACATTGGATCGCGAATACCAGCGTAGCAACGGAGTTCTTAATTGCTAGTAATCCTAAAAATGTTTGAAAATAGATTTTTTATTTTTGTATAGTAAAAAACTGTTCTAGTCTAGATGTGAATTCTTTGTGTATCTAATTTTGTTGCATGATTTTGGCCTATATTTAAAAAGTAAACAATTTTTTCATATAAAAATATTGAAAATATAGTTTCAGTGGAATCCCTTTTGTCGAATGAATTTTCTTAACATGCAAATATGTAATGATTATCTAAAATGAACAAATCCATAACTTTCGATAGCACTTTTGATAACTTTTTCAGTATGGTGTTCATACTATGTACCAATCCAGAAATCTTAATGTTCCTAATACATTACAGAATGGCGGACTCTGCTCCAGCCACGCGTGGAGGATTCCGTGGAGGATTTGGCTCCCGAGGCGGTGGTGGAGATCGTGGAGGATCACGAGGTAGAGGCCGTGGTGGCAGAGGAAGAGGTCGTGGGCGTGGACGTGGTAAAGAAGATAGCAAAGAATGGATTCCGGTTACTAAACTTGGCCGTTTGGTCAGGGATGGGAAGATCGAATCTCTGGAGCACATTTACCTCTTCTCTTTACCTATCAAAGAATATGATATTATTGACAAGTTCCTCGGACCCGAATTGAAAGACGAAGTTTTAAAAATTATGCCTGTACAGAAGCAGACTAGGGCCGGTCAACGTACACGTTTCAAGGTAGAGTTAACAGAAAACTACAGACAATATAATTCATTGTATTCACGATTCATCAACAATTTCCAATAATCTTACAGGCTTTTGTTGCAATTGGTGACTACAAAGGTCACATTGGTCTGGGTGTAAAATGTTCCAAAGAAGTAGCTACTGCTATTCGTGGTGCTATTATTTTGGCAAAACTTTCAGTCGTGCCCGTGCGTCGTGGTTACTGGGGGAATAAGATCGGTTTTCCTCATACGGTACCATGTAAAGTTACTGGTAAATGTGGATCGGTTCAAGTACGTTTAATACCCGCACCGAGAGGTACGGGCATTGTCTCAGCGCCTGTACCTAAGAAACTACTACAAATGGCCGGTATCGAGGATTGCTACACATCGGCAAGAGGATCTACGTGTACACTTGGCAATTTCGCTAAAGCTACTTACGCGGCTATTGCTAAGACTTACGCGTACCTGACACCAGATCTCTGGCACGATCAAGCACTGCGAAAGGCACCTTATCAAGAGTTTGCAGACTTTTTGTCTAAGAACCACAGAGTCGTGGGAGGACAGAGACCCGCCGAGACTGCTTAAACGAAATAAACTTTCACGGAAGTTATCTGAGCGTAGTGTACTCTTTTTCCCTAATCATTTTCGTCCTTTTAAAATAAAGAAATTATTTCTATTTCTATGATATTAATGCTTTACTAATCACATGCTTGAAAGGAAAACACAATGGGTCGAACAAAATAATATAAAAACATATTTTATTTTTGAAATTATGATTATTAAAAAATGAACAAAAGATTATACGTTATCTACAAATTTGTCTTTAGAGTTTTTAAACTGATCGTAAGCATTGTTAAATGTATCCAAGGTATGATCACAGATCTTTTCGAAGTCTTGCAATCCTTTTCTTAATATATCTACTGCTTTTCCTTTCTTTGCTTGAATCCTCAAGTATATGTTTCCCTCTGCTGGATGATTGACGAAACAAGCACAAAACTCCACGTCAGGGCTGTACAAAATTACACAAAATTTTAGGTTTAAAATTAAAAAATTGTATTACTTACTATTAAAGTTTACTCATACTTTTGCAAGATTACAGACACTAAGGAGTTTCCTAAAGTATAACCTTCGTCCATGAATACGAAAGTTTTGTTTTGATCAGATGATTGCTCACCGGCTACCTACGAAATTTAATTTTAATAAGACAAATTAACTTTTATCAAAATAGTACCGATAATTCGAACATTTATATTTTAAGAAACATTTTTAAAAGTTAAAAAATAATTTTATATTGACACAGTAACGTACCTCTGCTAGTCGGCCCATTTTTGATTATTTATTATTTATTCTTTAAACAAATGCCTATAAAGTAATATGTATAATATTATCTATAATTTATTCCCAACACTTTCATACGGTATTCATGATATTAGCACGTTAATGTAAAGTAGTAATGACACATGATTTTAATCATGCAGACACCACTGACAATTTGTATCATACAAGAATTTAATCAAACATTAAGGATATTTATATGTCATTAACGACAAATTTTATAGTTACAAAACTCACGTGTAAACAAAATAATTACGCGAAAGAAATTTATTAACTCGTTGAACGTGTGTACATCGCTCCGTCGGAACCTAACGTCCTAACTTCCTAGGTAATGGTAAACCTAACCTTACTTACCATTAATTCGTTGTTATACGTTGGAATTGCGAATTGTATTTAGCGACATACGCCACGCAACGTTTATCGTAGCAAAGAAATTAATAAATGATTGAAATTGATCGAGTAAACATTTTGCATGTCACTTAAAAATATAATATTGTATGGAGTATTACTAAATCCAATATTCTATTATTATGGCGATATGGTTAATAATAGTTTTGTTTTGCAGAAAACATAGACGAAAGGGATAAGTTGAACAAAAGCACAAAATGTTTTTAAAAACGTTATTTACCAATCCTCGGCTAATACATTTTCAAAACTGTACTAGTAGATGTTTTGCATCTAAAACACAAGATATTATTCAGTCTGCTGAAAGTGAACCAGTTTATATAGATAAAGATGACCAAGCATCCAGAGACCGTTATATTGAAAGACGAAGGAACAAGTCCAGACTTAACCGTGGACATAGAAATATATTATTTGATCAAAAACCTTATGAGAATTCCATAACTTGGTTTCATGATACATTGAAATACAAAAGAGGAATATTAGGGAAATATGGTATGGAGGCATTAGGGATACCTGCAGGAATTGCATGGCCTACGCACGAGGAATTAGAAGATATGAAGGAATACGAAAGAGTTGCATTTCCATTGACTCTTGAAGAAAGATGGCAAAAGATGAAAGAGAAACACAAGCAAGAAGAAGAGGCTATAATGACTAGGTACAATGAACTATGTAACATTTTACAATACAATGTTTATTGTATTGCTAAAAAATGGCACCAGTTAGTGGTAATTATTTTGAGTTCGATATACAGCAATTTCAGTAACATATTGATTTCCTTTTGTGAAACTGGTATTTTAAGTACAATAAGAAAATGGTACCAATTTTAAGTCTGGTTAAAACAAATTTTGAGAATTGTAATGAAATAGAAAAACGAAAGTAATTATTGGTAAATACAGGGCGTATTTCGACCACCCCTAGAAAAATTTGAATGGGGGATTCTAGAGGCCAAAATAATTTGAAAGTTTTTTCCGTCAAAAGATTTCACACCTCGAATTTTTTTCTAGAAAGTGGGTAGGATTTCGGGGGTATGTCTATTCACCAAAAATGATTGTAATTGACCCCCGCAACCGACAATAATTTTTCCAGAACGATTTGAAATTTTTTTTTTCGTCGAAAAATTTAGGCACCTAATTAGATTTTCGGTAAGGAATTTTTTTCGCGAAAGTGCGTAGGATTTCGGGGGTATGTGTAATGACCAAAAATGATTGTAATTGACTCCCGCAACCGACAATAATTTTCTTAGAACGATTTGAAATTTTTGAATTTAATTGTTAATAACTGTTTAACGAAGCCTCCATCAACAAATTGGTATTCTTGATTTTCGTCTTATTTTGGACTCTAGAATCCCCCATTAAAATTTTTACCAGGGGCGGTCGAACACCCTGTATATTGGTATTTTCGTATAACTGAAAAATAATGGTAAAATACTGGTATAAGTCCTTTGCAACACATGTTCTAAACATTTAATGATGGTTCCGCGCGTGTATAATTTATACATATTTACAGGCAAAATGAGATTGAAGCTAAAATGTTAAAAATGAGTGATATGATATTGGAGGTAGAAGAAAAAGTCGCTAAAAAGAAACTAGAAGCAGAACAAGCTAAGATGAAGAAAGAACGTCGAGTACAAGAAATTAGACGTCAGTTATTAGTCACAGGTCATGTAACCAACGATAAAATCGAGGAGATGATGGCTAAACTGGACAAAGAGGATAAAAAGAAACGAAAAGAAGCTAGGGCTAAACGATTACTCGAGAGGCAACAGAAATTCTTAGCAAAGTCTATGAACGCAGATACTGGAGTAAAAGAAAATGAAGATCCAGAAGATAGGAAAGGATCACAAACGGTTGAAGAACCTACAAAGTAAACACTTTAATCAAACCACATTGTATTTAAAAATAATTTCTATATACTTAGTAAACTTGACACTCAGCAAAAAATCTGTCCTAGTTGATTTCTGTTTAAAGCATACAAACTTTTAACGTGGATAGAATTTCTTTTATGGAAAGAACCTTACACAGAAGAATAATATTTACACGTTATAGTAAATATTATATTTCCTTTTACTAATACAAAAAAACGTTACATGTTACTCTGCAAGAGCTAGAAGAAACTATACTAATGTGTAGTATCATTAAATGACTCGATAGGGTACATATTCAGGCACAATTTTGACAATAGTATGCTGCGCTTCCTTTAAATTCTTTTGGTTGATTTCCTGGGTAAACTTCGACGAAACGAGTTTTACAACCGTTCGTGACATCCGGCTAACTTTGTGTAAATCTTATGGTGGCGTTGTTAGAAAAAAATCAGCTTTCGACTGTCGAGGGTGTGTCAGAATTTTCGGTAATGTCATGTAATATCAAGGACGATTTTCGATCGGTAAGAATTTCCTGAGACTTGTTTTCTTCAATGGCACTGTGAACATTGGAGTTATCAATGTTTTCGACTTGATCGCAGTTCTGAATATTTTGTACGTGTGTATGATCGATGACAATCAAACGTAATTTGTTTCTCTCCATATGTCAGGCGGACTGAATTTGCGACGGGGACGACAATTCGTAGAACTGAAAATTTAATTCCTCGCCGAATAGGTTTTCCGGCGTGATAATTTCTGGCTCGACCATATTAAGACCTAACGTTGTCGGATTTATGTCCGTGACTAGATAACCTTCGCTTATGAGTCCACATTCCTCTGCTACTACCTCTTTGGACACTGGATTGAGAAAATCTACAAAAAAAAGATTGATCATTTCTTTGGATACGTATTTCATAACTAGACAGTAACTGGTACAAACTCCACATGGATTTTTAGTTGCTGAAGGGATTGATCTTACCGCTTTCTTTCACAGGATAATGAAGCTCCTGCGTCTGTTGACTAGACTGGCTCGAATTATGTTCATTGTTAGACATCATCATAGGAACCAGATACTGTACCTCTACTTCTTTCTTAATACCGCTAAGAATTTGTTCGGCGCAGTGTTCCAAAGTTACAGAATTCACAATGTTCTCGGTCTCCTCTTCCGACGATGGTTGCGTAATACTAGCGGTCGCTGCTTCCACTTCGTCTATAGGGTTGATTTGACTGGAAAGAAAATAACAATTTCAATAAGCGAGATTTACATAAAATTAAAGTCACTTGGGTAAGTCACTTTGAAAGATAATCTGGTACGAAGTGAATACCTGATACTTTTTCGAGAATTTTCAGTTTCCAGAGTGGTTTTTGTGACTTGTTTCATAGAAGAATTGGTCATAGGAGTATTGATAATCTGTCGAGGTCTAGAATCCCCGGATCGGTTTGCAATTGCCCACAAGTGTCCAGCTCCGTGCGGTGCTTTCGATCCCTTTCGAAAGTGCGGGTTTATCGAAAGATTGTGTCGCACGGAATTTTTCCAACGATCATCGTTACTTTTGTAATAGGGAAAATGTTCACTAAAAAGACATTCACAAATTTCACACCCATTAATCGTCGCAATTTCATTTCAGGTGCACGTATTAATATCAAATTACATTACAGAAAAAAACAGATTAAACGATATCGATAATAGAGTGATTGAAAATATAAAATAAATGAAAGAAAAAAAAAAAAGCAGTTTGAATCCTCGTTTACCTCACTGTCCCAAGAAAACTAAACGCACGCATAAGCTTCTTCGTTTGCATAACGATACAGGATTAAACAGTGTTTGTCGTTTAACTAGTCACTACCAGTAAAAAGACGTCGACAAGCTTGCACTCTCCCACAAGAATAATTTTCTTCACCTGCTCGTGGCGATGTCACGGCGTGTTACACACCCCTGTAATTAATTCCCTGCTTTCGATAGGAGAGGACAAGAGACCCGACAAAGCGCCTTGAATATGGACTACTGTGTTAAATGATAGTTTTACTCGCTCCAGTGACCATAATGATTGTATAAAAACAAAAATTCACTTTTGAGATAATGCATCCTATAAAGCAATCGATTCTAATTGAAATATGGAATTCAACTTTGGCTCGCATCAACGCTTATCCTAGTTCCCGATTTTTGTAATTACTAAATTTTTGGTAGTTAAAATAAATTAAAAATAACAATATTTCTATCGAAAGTTTTAAAAGGCACTTTTTTAAATTTTAACTGGAATTCCTATAATGATTAATTTAACGGTATCTTCCCCCCTCATCATATTTTTTTAAATGCAGATTTTTTTCTTATAACAGCTTAACTGAATTAGAATACTTTTAAAAGGTGAACGGGCGAAGTATCATTCCAGAAGAGTTAACTAATGAATGAATACAAAAGCAAATCGATAACAGTAAGCTTGAACTGTAATTAGAAAATCACGTTATGAATGCTATAGGGAACATACGAAGAAAGAAATTGAAAATAAATCTGAAACAAGGAACCAACTGAAAAAGGAAGATGCTGTATTATATGTAACTGCTTTCGTTTCATTCATATTTTTCTCCTTTAAAGAACGAAATTATAATAGCTCATAAAACATTTGTTTTTGAAGGTCATTCTCCGAACATAATTATGGATAACGCAGGTTTCTGGAGTCAAAGGATATAATTATTCAGGTGTAAAATTGCAAGAGTATTTTGTACGCGGTGCTAAGAAACTTTTGACGAGATATAATTTATGGTACCGACCCCAAACTTATGGACGTCAGTGTACACTGCCGAAGGTTTAGGTCTACGTTTAAGACGTAGGAGCGAATATAGCATCCTTTAACAGCAAATGTAGGAAACGGGTTTCTACGAATTTACGAGAACGTGGCCTGTCTCGATTCGGGGTGGCTAGTCAGGGAGGGTCAGAATGGTTCTTAGATGGTACCCCTTGGCACCGCTGCCCTCGCAACGTGGTACTACCTGGTACCAGCTTTCCTCATCGTTGCAACCTCCCCCCAACACGAATGCGCACAATTTACTGGCTCTGTGCTTTCACCTGTTCGATCGTGGACTCGCGAGGAACAACGCTATAGATAATCGAGCCCCTGAACTCCTTCTCGACCGATTTTCTATCGTTGAACGTCCATAATACGATTACTCTTTTTTTTTTACTAACAAGATGCAGAGTACTTATAAGAATGAATGTATTACCGTATTAATTAACGTAAAGCTCTTATAATAATTCAGAATGATTAGAACATTCGTATTTAACCCGCGACCCTACAGACTTTTTTATGCGCGGCTCTGAAATACTCGCGCTCAGTATCAATATATTTATAAGAAATTATACATAAATATAATTAAATGTAAGAACACATATCTCTTGCATATGGATAGGATAGATAATTATTTAGCTGCCTTGTCCAAGGAATTTACAGATTTCAGGATTCAAGGGGTAGGACCACTGTAAAAACCTGAAATAAAGCGTTTTCTTTTATTTTTTTGGATGGATGGAAAAATAAGTGGATAATGATATTCAAGAATGTTATTAACCATGTCGTTAAGTGTTATAAAAAGAAAATATTTATTAAAAAATAATGCAAAATGACGACGCTGGAGCCATTCTCGCGAGGCGTGTTCTGAATTTCATTGCGTCTGAATTGACGCAAAAAAACAAAAAATTTTCTCTTAATCTACATGAGTATAGCTAAAGACATATGTAGGGGATGTTCGATAAGTTAATTTTAACGTTATTTATTGACAAATGATTGCCCCATTTTTGTACAAAATTGAACTTTCTACTTCAAATGCTCGCCAATCGCTCAAAAATTAATGTTTCAAAAATCCCCTACGTATTTCTCTGGCTATACTCATGTAGATTAAGGGGCCTTTCTACCTTGTGGGATTAAAAAAATCGATATTTTTTTTTGCATTTTCCTTTAGTATGTAGTCTCGAAAATATGTCTACCAAATATTAAATTGAAATTCGGAAACCTAACGAAGTTATAGCCTGCTGAAATGTACCGCGCGTAGGTATAACAACTAGACGTGAAACTTTAAAGTTGTTTTTCTCGAAACTACATCTTTCGGCACTGCGTGCGTGATAACTAAAAAACTATTCAAGATATCAACATCAAATTTATACAGTATCTTCAGAACTGGTCTCCCTATAGCATGAACTAGGATAATTGCGATATATGCAATACTTTTTCTTTTATTAACAAAAAAGCAACCAAATATATGAAAATATTCAGTATTTTTTCGTAAAATAGCTGCCATTTTGCCATTTTTTGTTTTTTTGAAAAGATCTTAGTTCATGCTATAACCACACTCATCTATATTAAGAATATCGTTGGTTTTAGGATTTCGAATAACTTGTTCGCAAGATATCACGTACGTAGTCGGGTGCCGTTCGTAAAAACTGTTGTTTGATGATCAACAAAAACAGCGTAATCAATAGATTTATGCGTTGCAAAAATTCGTAAATATAGCTAAATATATAATAAATGTATCTACAAAATCCGGAATTAATCGCTCTTTAATAACCCGTAAAAAAAATCACAAAGAAACACGTATTTTTCATGCCTACAAGGTAGAATGGCCCCCTAAGAGAAAATTTTTTGTATTTTTGCATCACTTACACTGCGTGCCGCAGAGTGCCTGAAATTCAAAACACGCCTCGCGAGAATGGCTCCAGCGTCGTCATTTTGCACTATTTTTGAATCAATATTTTATTTTTGTAACACTTAACGACATGATTAATAACATTCTTGAATATTATTATCCTTTTACTTTTCTATCCATCCAAAAAAAAGAAAAACGCTTTATTTCGGGCTTTCACAGTGGTCTTACCCCTTAACACTTTAATGGCCGCCATATTACGCGAAGACCGTTGTCCGTCACCACTGATATTGTAAACGAAAGTGAGATATACGAAGAGTCGAAGATGCTAGGAATATTATTATAAGGAATTATAAATGTGATCTCAACAAACGTAATAAGTTGAATGTATAATGAAATGGTGACTGATACAGTAGATCACGCACGCGTGACAGTGGCCAATGTTTACTAGCTCGCAAAGTCACGTATACATGACAGCGGCCGTCAAAGTGTTAAGAAGTATTAAGGATTGTCTGTTGCTTGTAGGAAATCTCTAGTAATTCAGAATGTACTACTTACGAGATCCACTGGTAAATGGCCGAAACGGTGAGTTCTCCCCTTTCTCGGAGAGCGTGTTCAATGAGTTCTGTATAGGTGAAGGGTGGCTTCTTCGGTCCGTTGCATCGGGAAGGTGCAACGTTTCTGTTATCAAGACTTTGGTAATTCTGGATCGTGTCCTGATGCGACGAACCGTTCTCGTTGTAATTCCTTTTAACATCGTTGACGTAGGCAGAACCATAGGAACGTCCGTTTATTTTCGCCTTGCTCCCTGAACAAGGAACGATACTCAAATACATAGCGACGATTTCTGCATAAACATTAAAAATGAAATCTTTTGCGCTACGCATGCGATTTTTGAATTTTGGTCGATCTATTCGAAGCAACACGAGGCAACGTGAAATATGAATGTATTTTATGATTGGGGGGTGCGCGAATTTGCACGCAGAAATTTTCAATGTTTATTGTCATTTCATACATTATGCTTAAAAATATCAATTTTATATTGTCAATGTTTTGTGACTGAAACAAATCTTTCTGAAGTTTCTCGTAAGCTTATTCTCGTATTGTAGAGCGATCTGTGCATAAATACGCGCATAAATTCTATGTCCTTATCGATACATTGTATACAGGGAGTTCGGCCACCCGTGGCACAAATGCTTGTAATTGACTCCTGCAACTAAAAATAATTTTTCGAAGACGATTCGAAGTTCTTTTTTTTCACCCAAAATTGTCAGCACTTACTCGAATTTTTTTCTCGAAAATACGTAGGATTTCGGGGGTATGTCTTTCGACTAAAAATGTTTGTAATTGATCCCTCCAACTGAAAATATTTTTTCCAGAACGATTTTAAATTCTTTAATTTCACCCAAAATTGTCAGCACTTACTCGAATTTTTTTTTCGAAAATGCGTAGGATTTCGGGGGTATGTCTTTCGACCAAAAATGTTTGTAATTGATCCCTCCAACTGAAAATATTTTTTCCAGAACGATTTGAAATTCTTTAATTTCACCGACAAATTTCAGCACCTACTCGAATTTTTTTCTCGAAAATGCGTAGGATTTTGGGGGTGTATCTATTCACTAAAAATGATTGTAGTTGGTCTCCGCAAATGAAAATAATTTTTTTAGAACGGTTTGAAATTTTTTTTTCGCCGAAAATTTCATCAGCAGCTGTCGATTTTTCTTAAAAATTCGTTTTTTATTTTTAATAAATTTGTTTGACGCTGTACAGAAAAGTTGTTTAATACTTTTTTGTAGGTATCCATGAGCTCTACTTCAGAAAAAAGTTTCATTGAAATATATTCACAATTGTAGGAGTTATGGCTGTTGGAAAATTGGACTATTTTTATGAGGTTTTTCTCACTTTACGGGATCAAGGAACAATTTTTTCAATATTATTAGAGTTTCTACATATTTCCCATCAAAATATGTGTCGTTTGCCTTTTGAAACATTAAAATCCTTCAATCCGTTCCGAAGTTATGATGTTTTAAAGATTCGCATGAAAATTCGGGCAGACAATTCTGGTCAGAAATTATATTTTCGGTAAGGAATTTTTTTCTCGAAACTGGGTAGGATTTCGGGGATATTCCTATTGACAAAAAATGCTTGTGATTGACCCCTGGAACTAAAAATAATTTTTCCCAAACGATTCGAAATTCTTTTTTTTCATCCAAAACTTTCAACGCATACTCGAATTTTTTTCTCGAAACTGCGTAGGAATTCGGGGGTATGTGTAATAACCAAAAATGATTGTAATTGACTCCCGCAACCGATAATAATTTTTCCAGAACGATTTGAAATTATTGAATTTATTTGTTAATAACTTTTTAACGAAGCCTCCATCAACAAATTGGTATTCTTGATTTACGTCTTATTTTGGCCTCTAGAATTACCCATTAAAATTTTTCCCAGGGTTGGCCGAACACCCTGTATGTGGTTTCGGATGCCAACTATTGTATCTCACTCGCCCTTATCCTCTTTCTTTATCTCCGTTGAACTCTGAGAACTAACCATGCCCACATAAGTGACCGCTGCCAGTCCCGAGCTTGGTCACTTATATGGGCACTGTTGTATTGTTTAAATAAGCCCGACTCTAATTCCAACGAATGTCTTCCAATAGCTACATCCGCATAACAAAAGCTACATCGAACAGTTTCAACATGCGAGCGAAAAAGCTTAATTAATGACCCCCCAAAGAGCTCAACACCATTTTGATTATCCTTGGACGAAGCCACGGTGGATCTGTCATCGGCAGCTTCGATGAACGGGTCCAACTTGAAGTCCAGCAACCAGGAAAGGTTCCCAGTTTCCTGGTCGTCGAACTGTTGCTGTTGATACTGGCTACCGGAAGGCGGGCCGGGCTTGTTTTGTTGGAAATTCGTTGACGGGATCGCAACCACCGGTTCCCAGTAACTCGAGTCAACCTGGTAGCTCGTCTCCTCGACCTGGACATCCTGGAGCACTTGCTCGCGTCGATGCTCCGACGACGAGGTAGACGTCGATGGCGACGCTGCGATCTCAGCGATGCTCTGCTGAGACTCCAACTCGGAGACGGTTGTCCAGGTACAGTTCGTCCCGTCCACGAGGAGAACCTCCAGCCGCGCGACAGGGCACTCCTCTACAGCTTCCTGGGCCGACAGCGGAGAAAATAGTGCCGCGTTGTCGGCGATCATTTGATTGGAAGCAATCAGCTCCATAGGAGTCTCGATATCCTGGAACTGGTACCGTTTCCGACTGTTTTGAACTTCCTCGCAGAAGCTCTCGATGTCCAGATCATCGAAGATCCGTTTTCTTGCGGCACGCGATTGATTGTCGGACAACTCGTGATCCGGAACGCCCCCGGTACCCGAAGACGGTCCAATCATCCTGTTAAGGGTTATTCAAGGACCATAACTGAACCAATGTTGGGAATTTTTCTTAGTAAATCGTTGTTGCATATAACATGTAATACGAGAAGTAAGTTTTCTACATACATTACATACTAGTTTAAATATAATACTAGCGACATGTTTACATCGAGCTACTCCGTTTGTTCACAGTACGTTATTATACGCCTTAAATCTCGGTTTCTCGCAGCGAGTCGAATGAAAATGAAGCCGATTTCTTCAAATTGTTTAAAAAAAATCGCTTCTCGTTATATTGCGGAAAAGTGTAGTGTTAGTCGCCCAATACTCCAAAGAATAAGAAAAAGATATATTACAATATTTCTTTTAATTTGTTGAGAATTAGAATATCGAAAAATAAATAAAAAATATCAAGAAATCGGGAACACTAATGTGTGGTGATCCAAATCTCCAAACCTCCAAACCAAAAATGTGTAACATTTGGGTACCCGAATCTTATGTCGTAAAACGATGCCAACGTATGTGTATTGGCTCCAAAAGATAAACGACAAAATAATTGCATTAAAAAGAAATAAATAAAAACGTATAATATAATCTCCAAAATCATGCAAAGTGAAAACCCTATAAAGAAAAGATAAGGGTTTAAAAAGGAGGAGTTCTTCTCGCGGAGCAAAGATCTTGAGAAATCGAATCAGTGACACAATCACTGTCAAATTTAAGAAATACGAAAGTCTCGATCGTTTTTGGAAACATTCCCGTTAAAATGATCGAAATTTTAATTTTCGGAAGTTCGTTAATTTCTTCCAACGTTAATGTCGATTGTGTCGCGCGCAAATTTATCATTGTAATAGAACGTGTTCTCTTACCTCGATTCTTTCTTCTACGATAGCGACGAACCTGTGCAGATTATTCAACGATTGTCGCGACAAAACGAACCGTCGTGAAACGAGTTCCGACTTTCATCACGAGGTCCTGCTGTCAGCGAAAAGACGACTGTACACGGGTTTCGAATGTCTCATCGATGCCTGTGCTCGTTACACCACGGGAAAGAAAAATTGTCTTGTCGTCGATTTTTACCGGCACCGTTTACTGGCAAAAGAAACGTAACCGACTCGAACACGGCTCAGAGATGTTTCATCGCAAACTGTACGTGTGCACGTTCTCGAACACCTAATTGATGCTTTCGTACGCGACCAACGAACTTCAACTTTGTAAACGGTATCACCTTGCAATCAGACGTTTTTGGAACATCTACATGATCAACTTCAGACCGCGACTGCCTTCTGTTTCGTATTTCAAGTGTTACGCGGTGCGATGCGCGCGCACGCACTGATTGTGGCCGTAATGGAAGGGATGTCCGCGCATGTATATCTACATCATTGGAAATCGCCTCAATGTTGTACTAAAATGTAAAATGACTAGTAATAAATGTTGTTTTAATGTATTTATTATATGCAATTTTTGTAATATTAGTTTCTAAACGTGGTTTTGCAATTTATTAACCTGTTTACATTTGAAAATGTTCATACGCAGCATTAAATCTGTCGCAGTCACAGTGCATATCCCTATGGTGCTAAGTTTCTGATTAGTGGAGTGACACTAAAAACGTCACGTTCTACCAATTGGTAATCACAACGTCATTTCATTAATCCTTCATGTGATCCTCAATGTATTATAAACTTTATTTTATCTATACGAAGTTTTTCAGTTTTTAAATATTTCATCGATATTTCATCAATCGACTGTGCCTTGGATCTATTGT
The DNA here is from genome assembly GCF_013123115.1 of Colletes gigas. Taxonomy (NCBI): domain Eukaryota; kingdom Metazoa; phylum Arthropoda; class Insecta; order Hymenoptera; family Colletidae; genus Colletes; species Colletes gigas. The sequence goes on from NW_025106664.1 coordinate 494,349, forward strand.
GTCTATTAAGAATTAAGATTTGTAAAGATGCAGAATTCTATTTCTTCTGCTGTGAGGTCAGGTTCCATATCCTCCTCCTTTTTTCTTCTTTTTGTAGATAGTTCCCTCGTCTCCTTCCCTCCTAATAGATTCATGAAATGTTTTTTTCATTTTTCTTTTCATATACTATAACTTACAATTACTTTTCTTTTACTATATTTATTTATTACCCTCCATGTCTCTTTTTTGTCTTTAAACTTCTGCCCCCTTTGATTAAATTTTCCTTTTCCTTTTCTTTTCCAGTACTCTATTCTATTTATCTTTCCTACTCCCTATGCTCCCTGTTTTTATTTAATTATCTACATTTCTACTATTTCTACTATCTCTTATTCCCTTTTTCCCGCTCAATGTAGGTACTAGGTTTGTTTTACGCTTGTTACTTTCCTAACCTTACTTCCGTAGTCTGTTACATACTTATTTGCCTCAAAACTATGCTATTGATTTTCCTGTATCCATATCTAAAATCCTATAAGCTATTTCGCTCTCTTTAAATGTCCTCATATTATTTTTGCCTCTTTCTTAAATTTAATCGCTCATACGCTACCGCTAAAATGCACACGTGCTCACGCTTCTACTGCTCTAAGCCGAGTCTCTACGTACCTACTCAATTGTATATTTTATCTTATTTTATCGTATTTTTCAGGACAATATTTATTGTGATTTGTTCATTGCACTTTTTGTGCCGTATTTCGAATATGCAAGAAATGTGCAGCAGGTACTATTGTATCACCTAAAATAAAAAAGTTTCTTTAACTGATATGTATGTATACAGGGTATTCGGCCACCCCGGGGAAAAATTTTAATGGGGGATTCTGGGGGCCAAAATAAGACGAAAATGAAGAATACTAATTTGTTGATAGAGGCTTCGTTAAAAAGTTATTAGCGTTTAAAATTGCGCCGTAGATACGTAATCTGCGTACAACTGCGTGCGCACGATAGTGGTTCTCACTCAGCATGAGAAACTCTACTTAGTGACGTATCGACAGCCTTACAATTTTCTGAGTGAGAATCACTATCACGCGTACACAGTTGTTCGCAGATTGCAGTTCTACAGGCGTAATTTTAAACGTTAATAACTTTTTAACGAATCCTCAATCAACAAATTGGTATTCTTGATTTTCGTCTTATTTTGATTCTTGAATCTTCCATTAAAATTTTTCCCAGGGGTGGCCGAACACTCTGTATAATTTAGGCTTGGAGTTGGGTAAAGATTTCAATACGTAATATTTTATGTATTTAAAATGTTATAACATCAGCTCCACAAACGAGACTATAAATTATTCTAAAATGTTTGTAATATTATTTTTTTCTAATAAATCATATTGATTAATTCTTCAACAATATAATTAATAAACGTATTGATATTGATATTTGCTATAAAAATTCAGCGGATAACATTTTTTGCTATCGTTCATTATAAACTTCATTGGATACTTTATACTGAATAGAATAGTACAGTTTAAGAATTATAAAAGTTCGATGCGCCAGCGAATGAACTAGAACGTTTCCTATCTCTAGAATATAAATATTGGTGGCGATACGTTAAACCCGAAACTATGATCTATGATTGCGCACTTCAAATGTGTTTTGAAGTAACGAAAAAATCAAAAACTGATATGATAAAACCAACGATCCCTGTACGCATGTAACCCGTAATACATAGAAGTAGGAATACGACGTAAAAACGGACGAGCCGAGTTTATGTATGTTCACTTTTCTTGCAAAGTTTTTACATATCAGTTTATCAGCTACAAAAACTTGGTATCTGCGGTGTGCCAAGGTCAAGGTGACGGACGTCACAAAGGGAACGGAAGACGAGTGAGTTCACCTCGACTGTACGGACTGTACGGAAGTGATCTTCGAGTTTTGCGTGTTTCTCGTACAGAGTGTACCGTGGATACATGCACCCGCTGCGCACGGACGAACGTCACGAAGAATGACATTTAAAATTTGCAGTTAAAGATTAAGAGGATATAGGGACGTGTTTAAGAAGGTGCGTGTACATTGACAGTTACGTTACATGGGGCACTGAACGATTAAGGGAGCGCATCATGAACGTGGATAACGATTTGGACCAGCATTTGTTGCGCCAGTTCAGCTGTCTAGGCACCACCGATAAGGACGATCTGGTGAAGCAGCTGCAGAAGCTGCTGGCTGGCAGCCAGCTGAACGAAGCCACTGCTACGTTCTTTCTCGATATGAATAACTGGTGAGATACTGTCCCTTTCACATGTCGTTCTTACCGATGACCAACTTTCGTCGTTCGACCTAACCCTAACGTCGCCATGTTTACATGATGTTCACCTCGGACTCTAACTGGATACTGTTGACAGTTTGTATTCGCGAACGCAATTCATTCGCTTCTACGTTCGACTTCATTCACTGGTTGTTTTTTGTAATCGGTCAAACTTTTGATTCGTTGAACGAACGTTATTTAAAGTGTAACTAAGTTGGAAACAGGGTACAGAGAATTTCGAAATCTTTGATAGGCTCTGAGAGTAAAGAAGTTTTCCGTTTATTTTGAGTGTAACATATTCTTGTAATGATACAAAGAAAGTAGCAACTCACTGGTCGATGCTATGCCAATGTTCTTAGAAAGCATTTGTCAATACATTTATTTTGTTAATAGCTGTAAAGATTTATTGACTTTATTGTTTCCTATTATTATTAAAAGTAATTTCTATGCAATTGCAGGAATCTCCAGGCAGCTATATGTAGTTATTTTGACTTTGAGTCTCCATTCAAATTCCCTTGTATGGCACTAATATGTGATAGTACTATTGGCGAAGGAGAATCGGTACCACCTAATACTAAATTTCGAAAATCATGGCACGTACGAAATAGTGGTACAGAAGCATGGCCTGCTGAGATTTGTCTACAGCATACAGGAGGAGTACAAATGGGAGAATGTACAAGAGTACCAGTTCCATCTTTAGGTCCCAAAGAAACGGCTGAAATAAGCGTCGATCTTACAAGCCCTCCCATTAACGGTGTATATCAAAGTAAATGGAGGATGATGACATCAACAGGTTCCTATTTCGGGGGTAAGTATATTTGCTTTTGTAATGATTTTGTGTCAAGATCGTCTTTATCGCATAAATAATTTTTTTTCTTCTCTTTAGACATCATTTGGGTGATTATTGCGGTGAATGAATGTGGCACCCTAGCGGTTACTCAACAACTGCATCAATTAAGTACTTCACAATCTAACGATGTACAGATGTGCTAGCCCCTGATATCCAGAGACTTCCCTTAAATTTTTTTTTCTTTTTAATGCTGTTAATTATTTTAAATCAAGTAAGTGAATATAACATATTCATTTAAAATATTGCTTTAAATAATAGAATGATTTTCTGCTAGTGACACAAGAAACAATATTTCCAACAGATATTTACATGATTTAAGGAAGTACTGGATTTAAATACTGTATAGAAGTAACGTAATTTTGTTAGATTTGAAAATTGTTTACATAAGGCCTTTTAGCGTCCATGCTTGTCAGTTACATCAAAATGTGTTTTTTTTTTTCCCGCGATATTCTCTGTAATACAAAATTTGATGAATAATATACACTCGCGTAATGTAAAGCTGTAACAGACACGTATGGACCACATTTGAGACCGGTACTGAAAAAAATTGAAATATATATATATATTATACATAAATATATGTATATATATATATACACATATGTACAATTACTAAGATACGAGTTTATTAAAAACATAATTTTTATTAGAAAATAAAGTATAAATGCGGTTAGAAATTATAACACACAGTGAATTATATTCATTTACCAATTCAAAGACAGATTAGATGCTTACTTTCTTAACAGCAATCAACTTGAATCGAATAAACGGTAGTTCATTTTGGTGTAATGTGACTGTATTTGTTTAAATGGCCATTGTCATTGAAATTTTTGGATGCGGTTCATATCCGATCAATTCAAAATTTTCCACTACAAAATCGTCGATATTTTCAACGTTCCCGACTATTTTTAAACGTGGAAATGGTTTCGGCTCACGTTTAATTTGTTCCTCAAGCGCAGATATATGATTAAGGTACACATGACAGTCACCCATTGTATGTATAAATTCACCTGGCTAAAAGTAAAAGAAGAAATATAGTTTCTGTTAAAAATTCATACGACTCCCTTTGTAGAAACTTACCTTCAAATTAGTAATATGAGCCAACATATATGTCAATAACGAGTAAGATGCTATGTTAAATGGCACTCCAAGACCCATGTCGGCGCTTCTTTGATAAAGCTGACAGGATAATTCACCGTTACTCACATAGAATTGAACAAAGACATGGCACGGAGGTAAGGCCATTTGTGAAATGTCAGTTGGGTTCCAAGCCGTCATTACTATTCTTCTGTCTTCTGGAGAATTTCGTATCTTGTTTATTACTTCTTGCAATTGGTCATTACCTGCATACATAAAAAAATATGTCAAGGTAGTGATCATTAACTTTACATATAACATGTGATTTACCTTGTCCCTTGTAATTAGTATGCATGTTTTCATATTTTGCACCAAAGTGCCTCCACTGAAATCCATAAATAGGTCCTAAATCTCCTTCTTCCCTATCAGTGAAACCACATGAATTTAAATATGCACGCGAGCTGTTTCCATCCCAAATATGAATATTTTTCATTGACAATAGTTTAGCATTTGTTGACCCTTTTATAAACCATAACAATTCTTCTACTACTGCCTTCCAAAATACTCGTTTTGTAGTTAATAATGGAAATATACCTACAATCGATTATCTTAATCTCATACTATATTTAATTACAGGAGGGTATGTTACTTCTTACAGAAATACAAATTGTTCTGTTCATTCGTAAGTTAAGTTTACCTACTGTCTCTTAAACTAAATCGCATATGGGCTCCAAAAATAGACAATGTTCCCACACCAGTGCGATCATCCCTTTTCGCTCCTTCTTTAATGATCTTGCCAATTAAATGTAAATATTGATATTCTTCGTGTTGCTTTTCACTTTGAACATGTCTTAATTCAGTCTGTTTCTCGCCCATAATTTAAAAAGAAATATCAGTACAACCGAGATAATGTATAAAAGTAACGTAAAATAAGAGCTGTTCAAAAATGAACGTCAACGCAAGTACGAAGCACGTTTTATTGGACGATTGCACGCCTTTCTCGGACTTCTTCTCTCTTCTTCCCACCTTTCCTGCCTTTTTCTCGCCAATTCTTCATTAATCTTTAGGGTGCCTTTTCACATGAAACTATTGTAAATCATGATTTTTTAGTGCCACGATAAAAAAGGACATAACTTCGGTCACCGTGAAAACTAAAAATTGGCAGTGTTATAATCCGATGTCACCCAGTATCGTGACAGTAAATTGCGTGAAAATGTCTAAGACAGAAGTGTGACGACATAATTGTACCAAAGGCCATTGACTTTTAATATCACGTGGAAACGCTTCTTATATACGTCATTCCACCACTCGGAAGACTTTACACGCGATAGTTCAGGTTGTGTTTTATCTGTCTTGTATCGTTTCTCGCTCGTTTTCAGTCTCTCTGACTCACTCCCATTTTATCTTTTTCTTATCTTTGCAACAGTGTGGCCAGATTTGGCGTAATTGAACTGTCAGATACTTCGGAATTTTTAGCGCTATGATTAAAATACTTATCGCTTTATATGAAAAAATGTGTAGAAAAATGGATGAAGAAGTTAATTAGATATTAATTAGATTCGAATAATATTTGGAGCAGTTATAAAGTGTGGCGCGTATATGGCCGCACGATGGCGCTTTACGGGAGAGTGGTCGACCGTAGGGGAACCCCAAATGTATATTAATACCGAAACAGTTGTATCACTTTCACTGTATGATTTATTGACATGAATATTATTATCGGACCACATAAGGGATTATAAAATTTTAGAATTTATAAAAATTAAGAAATTAATGGGAAAAGCAGAAGGGAATGTAAATAAAAAACATGGAAAATATGTCTTATAATTTTGAGTTTGTATTAATATACACAAATACAAATTTATGAATTGTAATCTATTAACGAATCTTTTGAACCAATATTCAACCGATCAAAGCTCTGAGCAAAAGCTAGTTTAGGAGCGAATGTAACATTTTTATTCAAACTGTTCAAACATTTCAGCAGATTGAATTTTTTCAAGCTTGTGGGTAATTAAAATAAATAAAATGTCACTATACTTTTTCTACAAAAAATAGTTTTATTGTTATTTAAGTTATAACATCAGAGTGTTATTAAATATCAGTTTTCTTTAATTCCGCTATTTTACAATGCGATATACGTACAAAAGAAAAACTTTGTATCCTCGTTACTGGTAATCGTATCAATTCAAGGAAAACCGAATGAGCCAAACATGGAAGGGTAGTAATAATTTATGAAACGCACTGGTTTAACCATTCGCCAAGATTCGATTCGTATTTACAATTTAAATACACAGAGAAAAAGTGGCCGCTAGTTTCGGGAAAATGCTATGCAAGTTGACATAGAAAACGGACTATTCAAATATTCTGAATAAACTTCGAATACTACCATTGCGATCGTTGAATAGAAAATTAAGTTTAAACAAAAAAGTAACGAACTTAAAAATTTCAATTTTTCGCATTATTCAAATGCTACGAATATCCAGATATTTAATCAATATACAAAATATTCAATTATTCGAATGGCTAAGGATTCGAGGTTTATTCGTCGAATGTTTGAATATAAAAAATTCGACAAAGTAGTCTCAGCTCTAGTTTGATACCGAAAAGATAGGAAGAATTTGTGTAACTGCAAGAAATATCCTTCTCTACGTTAACGGATCACGAATGAATATTACCGTAATATGTACATCAATCGGACGTAGTTATCAAAGACTGTGCGTCTAACAAGCTTTCGGTAGTTAAAGTGGAGCTATTCATGATTGGCGCGCTCACTGTGTTTCCAGACTTTTCATTCGAGAACGGATAAAAACTATCAATATTCATTTGAACGGAATAGCTGTTCGATTTGTCGACCGGTGAACTGCAATTACCATTTATGCACATCTTCAACTTATTCACGTCATTTCGTAATAATCTTGCGTAAAGCTCTATGTGATTATGTCCGCCGTTACGGATTTCCAAAGCGGGTATCCAACGAAAATAACACTGTGTCCATAATTCTAAGCTAGCTATATTATACCGGGGCTTTATTATGGTCTTTTTTGTTGCGTCAGATTCGCAAAAATTGTATAGAGGATTATAGAACAGTAAAATGTCCTGTTCGCTGAATTGTTCCCTCCAGTCCCAGACGCTCCGATAAACAAGAAGAGGTTTACTTGGTTCCTAAAAAATATTTTATTCTTAAAATTGCACGTTCATTCAACGAAGAATACTGTAGTATTTTGAAGAGCTTACTGTAGCTGCCGCCACCCGATCTTTCTCGCAATTAAAAATGAACGTATCAAAAATTGAAACGTGAGCAGCATCCCACAATGTTGTCAGGTACGTTTCCGTGAACTCGAATTCTCCGGGAAATTGTTGACTTAATTGCCAGACACAATCCAAATATAGAAGTAACAGCGGAGACTATGGAAAGAGAAAAGAATTTTGCGCGTTAAAGTTCGTAAACCAAGAAAGCAATTATTGTTTACGATTGAATTTAACACACTTTTTCCGAATTGCTCTTAGCAATATGACCTAATCTATCACAGAATGGATGTCCACCGGCAACCCATTCCTTTTGCAACAACGACTGAAACCCATTTATGGTTCTAAAATAAGGATCCAGTAGCAATTGGACTAAGCTCGATACAATACAACATATATCTGTGCCAGCACCTTCTGAAAATCAATCTGTTTAAAATGAGAATTATAAAGAGCAGTACATTGTGATTACCTTGTAAGATAACAGAACGTTCTAGATGAAGGTGTTCGCAAGCTTCAACAGCTTTTTGCAAACAATATGATACACACTTTAACCACTTCGTATTCTCTACCAATGAATAGAAATTATTATCCTGCAGCCAGAATTGCCTAATATTTTCTGAAATGAGCAGAGTTCGTAAGATTGTCAAATATTTGTACTTTGAGCGTATTTGCGGCGTACTAAATGAAATTCACCTGGGGAGCACAGATTAGCAAATTTTGAGAAGGCTACAGCTATAAATTTTACACTAACGTGTTTATTTAATTCTAAAACAACCGGTTCCCGTTTTCGTGGGTGACTTTTGCGAACGTTCTCAAACATAATATTTTCTTGCATTCTCTTAGTAGCCAACAGCGAAAGCTCGGACATTTTAACTAATGCTGCACCATGTATGCTCGACCAAGACCAAATTGGTGGACGGTTGCCTTGGAAGTGCATAGCTGCGACCATTAGCTGACTATCGGTAATGGATGCGGGTACAATTATATACCGTGACAAGCTGTAAATAAATTTGTTGCTCTCTTACACATTATTCGAAGCGTAAATAGAGGCTTTATCGAACGCAGCATTTACCTACGACAGAGCTTGAAGTCTACATTAGCAGTAGACAATCTCCAAAATTTTCTATGTTTCTCATTACTTATAGTTCGTTCTAATTCGTTAATCCAATCTGACAAGTCTCGAAATAAACGAACACCTTTATCAAGGCTGCTATAGTACGCTTCTCTGAAACATGGAAATAGAAAAAATGAATTAGTTTTAGATATATTATTCGGCACATTTTCTATGAATTGTACTAGATATCAACCTGTAATCATAAGCAAATAATAATTGGTGTCTACTGGGGAAAGCGTGATGTAACAGTGCCCGCAACAGCTTTTGCCCGTCTCCAATGGGTGAAAATTTAAAAGAAAAGGACCATGTTCGTAAATTCTAAAATTCATAATGTATCATACACTTTTAGTAATGCATCATATTAAATATTATGCTGTCAATAGTATACACATGAATAATTACTTTACAAATAATAAATATCCCTTTTACTTTAGATGGTACAGTATTGCCAGGTACCAGTCTCCTTTTCTTATCACCTTCTGTTATATAAATATCTTCAATGTTTGTTAAACATGTATCCATATATCCGTAAAGATGATTCTGTTGACGAGCTACATCCTGTAAAGAAAATATCCTTTCTTTTAAATTGTATTCATTATTTAACAAACAATTCTAAACAGCGATGTGTTAAGAAAACAATGAGTTAAATCGTATTTAAGATTTACTTACTTCTCCGCTTGTGTCGTCGGTTGTAATAAATGTAAGCTTAAAATTTGTGACCGATAGGATGCCGGACGTTCCTTGCTTCAGAGCGCTGACGGGCGAGAACATGAGAACACTTTTTGCTCCAGTGATGAAAATCTCACCAGGTAGTAACTTGATATTGTTTTCGGACAAAGAATTACGTCGACTAGAACCCAGTGGCTGTACAAAATATCAACGGACCGTGCATTTCAAAGAAAGATATTTACAATATCTGCAATTGAGGTTATGTCCTAATGTTTACATGAAAACGCAGCTGGCAATTACCTGCATCTCGTGTTCCTCGAGGCCCACGTAGCTTATAAAATTGTTGCAGCTTTTGCTTTCCATCGCGAACGTTTGAATGATTGTCGTCGACCACGTCGAACTAGAACCATAGAAACAATATCCCTTGGCACTCGTGATTCTGCTTAATTTCCTTTTAATTTCATTCTCGCACGATCGTAGATTATTTATTGTGAATCGAAGTCAAGACATTTTTGAGTTCACAATTAAAAGATCACTTCCCGACCAGGAACAAAATCGCGATACCATATTCTCTTGTGCGATTCATCCTGAATAATTTCTTTACTTCTTCCTCATCCGTACCTATCGTGCTCTGTTCATTGCTAGACCTTGAGGTTGCGTTCATTCGCCGCGGGTAACGCCGTGAAATATCGTTATCGTGTAACGTGGAGTTTGTCACTTAGCCTACAGTCACACGCGAGCGGTGCGTTTCTATGGTTTTCCTTGCTCGCGATTGAAACAACCAAGCAAACATAGGAACGCCGGTCTTGTCTGTCTTCGTTGTTTTAATTGCTAAATAAGGAAAAACATAGAAACGCAACGTCAACGAACCGCTCGTGTGAGTCACACGGTGTTACCCTAGCAGAGATGGAGCCCCGGGTGCACCGAGGTCACCTCATTCTACTTTCTTAACTATGCCAGATCACACGTATGTACAGTAATCCGCTAACTTGAAATCTCGCTGGACGGCACAGGGGCAAAGAGCATTCCTTCTGGGAGACTTCAAGTCAGCGGAGGACTGTACGTGAACTCATAAAATTTCGGAGAATCGACAAAGGCAAACTGACACATGTCCGTCTGACATCTCTGAACCCTAGTCTTAAGAAAGAACAGTATCATTAGTCTTGGATAGAGATGGCGTGTAAAACTTATCACAGTGAAGTCAAGTTTGAAATGTACAAATAATAAATATTTATTAAATAACAAATATAAAAATGAATGTTATCAATATCATTTACAAAATGTTCTTCCTTTTTTTTTTTATACAAAATGAAAAATACAATGCATTTTGTTTATGTTCATAAACCGTAATTATCATCATTCTAATATTTTCAATAATTCTCCTTTTAGTCAATAGTAAGGATGTGCAGAATCCCGAAAATTTCAACAATTCATGTAGCTAAGATAAAATCAGGTCGATTCACATTTAAAAGATTCAATATGATCATTTCAGGTCCGGGATCTTGCACATCCCTAACCAAATTACAATAATTAATAAAGGACACTTAAGTTCGAACCGCGTCTCCTATCTTCTAAATGAGCCCGAGCTATTTCTAATAGCTGCGGTCTCTGCAACAGATTGTAAGCGACAGAAAGCATATTTAACGCTTTGTTTTGAACAAAAGGAACACCGCAAGAGAAAAGATCGTGGCCCAATTCTAAGCATGTGCCGAAATCACATTCGTCAGCGGCGATCGTTGCCAACCTTATTACTTCCTCAAGCTTCGACATCGGTGGTTTCTTCGCTTCCGACGTTGAAGCCTGCTCTATTTGTTTCAATATTTTATCTAATTCGTCTAAAATACACAGATTAAATTAAATCAGTTATATACTGTAAACGAAGTCATAAATGTTGAACAAAAGTTTGTTTCAGTTGCAACTTACTATTAGTTACAGCTAAGTCTCTATATCCTATTTCAGTTTTGCTGTCATATGGTACTACAATACCAGCTTTGTGAAAAGTACTTGCAACAACCTCCTTCTTTCTAACCAGCATACTATTTGTCTGTTTGTCCAATGTTATATTCTTTTCTTTGGCATAGTTTCTCAGCTTTTGATGTAGCTGTGCTATCCGGATCTTTTGAAATGGATTAGCCAGTTTCAGTTTCTCTTCTATATATATGCTATAATGATTAGTTAAAAATATCAATTGTAATGCTCCTTGAATAGATTCGGTTTGAAAATTATTCCAAATTAACAGAATTCTTACTTGACAGAGCCAAAAATATTTTCCGCAACAGGTTCAATTATACAATTTACATTTGCTTTGTTCTTTGCTACGAACACAGGCTTCTCCAAACTATCGTCTCTCCAATAACCAAAATGCAAATTATCTTTGTCATCAATTTTAATAACAGTCTGTAAAAGAATTGTGTAAATATTCACAAATGTTTAGATAACAAAGAAAGATATTTAATATTCTTACTTGAAATTCTGCTGGATCATAATAATATCTCCAGTGCCTCAGCAATGCTTTTTTATCACTAACATTAGAACTTAAAAAATCATCCTTGAACACATCATAGGGACCCACAAGTTGCAATTGAAGATTTTTTAATGCATTCAAAGGATCCGTTTTAGAAATGCTCTTACAAAATTCAAAAAATTGAAAGAAATCTTCTGGCATTTCAGTGAGAAACAAGCATGAAATAACTGTTTGCGCATCACTTGGAAGTAATTTGCCACTTTCAATGTTAATATTGCAATCTTTTAATAATGATGTAATGGTAATTCGATTAACTGAATGGTTTACAGACTCTGCCAACTCAGAATTCGATACATCTTCTGTGGTTTTGATTTTTTTATCATCATTGTTTGCAGTATTATCAACAGTGGACACAATGCTTTCATCAGTCATATTATCGTGTATCTTCTGCACTTTTTTCTTCTGAGAATCGTTTAATACTTCACTGCTGTTCTTTTTTTTCGTCTTTCTGTCATCTTGCGTTTTCCTTTTTTTTGAATGTTTTGTAATAATTTGCTTTTTCTACAAATTATTAAAGCAAAAATTTAGATAGAGAATTCTTAAGTAAAACGTAGGTTACAAACGTTAATAGAAAATTAACAGTAAAACATGCACGTAGTGCAATGTTGTAAATAAAATATGAACAGTAGTTACGAATTCGTACAACGTGTTCTGTAGGTGGATGTTTGTATATTTTGTGGTGAACAGGATTCTTTTGGTAACATTCAATTCCATATCGACAAGGGATCCTACTATCTTCTTGGTAGGTTTTATGTTGATCATTTTCGTTATTACACATCTTTTCGGTTAGATTTCGCGAAAAAAATTACAAAATAAAAATTAAATAAAAACACAGCTAAAAGTATAAAATAAAACCACTCCTTCCAAGTACTGTATCAATAATTGTAATGTTATGAGGACAAACGAAAAGTTAAAGTAGAGCGTAATGCATATCCCTCTATTGGCGAGTACGGCAGATGTCGCCACAATCTGCTGATGAGCTGTATCATATAGCGTCTCAATCCTGCAATTGAAAAAAATGCATCTAACATGCTCTGTATTATCCTCAAATAGAAGGAATCGATGCCTTCGATCGTATCACAGACGTCGTATACCTCATTCGTGATCGTACGATGCAATCTTTGAATATGTTACAGCGCCAAAACAGCAAAATAAAAAAATACAGTTCTCAACATTTTATTACTGAAACTTCCCATTGCACATATACATTATTCTTACAAATTACTCTGCTGCATCTACACGAACGTTACATCTAGATACATTAATAATATTGTATAGAAATATTACAAACAGGTACAAAAACTACACTACATTCTTATTACATGATATCTTACTTTTAATTACGGATTACAAATTGCCATCATTTGCAGGAGATTATCTTCCGTGGCGATGTTACGGTATTTATCGGGTTCTGGACATTGACCCTTTATTTATAAACAATCTGAATCACCGAAATTGCAAAACTGAAATTTGTAACTCTACGATACACATAATAAAACATTAGATTAAAATTTTTTGCCTCCGTGAAAACAATCGTCAAATTTTTGAATGTTAAGTCTCTCGACCTTCTATGTCTATACAATGTTAAAGATTAATATTTCTTGAAATGGAACGCAGATTCTGCAAGATTGATTCTTTGATTGATCGATCGTATCAATGTTCATCGCAATGGATACTATTTGTGCCTACGTACAGTGTTCATCTCGTTTCTTTACTTGTAAATTAATTATTGATCCTTCAGCTGCTAGAAAAAAATTAATTTCTCCATAGATACATCTTTTTTTATCTTGCAAAACGGAAACTGTATTTCAATGATCGAATTTCATGGAAAGAAAGAAATCAAACGTAACGAGTAATTGTATTTAATTGCTTAATTGTTTTTTTTTAAATGTTAAGTAATCATTAACATCGGGATGCATATGTTTTCTGCACTTATGACATTAACGCGTTTTTAAACAAGTCTCGCAACTGAAGGATGATAGTAAAGACTTCTTCATGTAACATGTAAAGTAAATAAAGGAGCTTAATGCTTGTATCAGTTCTAGTCGATCGTGTATAATTAACAATAACCATAGGAGGTGGCAGTGACATTTCAGGGTGGTTGGTTCTTCCCGTTTATCGTACGCAAGGTTGTTACAGTAAGAATTTAAAATAATATGAAAAAGAAACACCATCCTCGCAACCTCAATTCTCTTAAAGACAGTTCATAGTACTAGTATTGATTCATTTAATATTACGATACACTTTTTTATTCACATTCTAAGTCTTTACATGTCTCTATGGCTATAGAGAGATCATCCGACCAAAGAATAAATTAAAAAATGTACAATTTGAATGTTAATTAATTAATACTTTGTGTACATTTCTCCCTAATACGATTCCTCTACCTTAACAAAGTTTCTCGATTCTCTATTATTGCTAACAATTTTGGTTTTCAAAGGGCAGTACTTCGATTTCACTCGAAAGAGATCAATTGGATTCTCCGCTCAAAAAGTTTCAATAATCTCCTAAATAATTTTGCCGAAGACGATGATTTTTGAAAAAATTCAATACCCTTATTATGCTATGAAGAAAAATTCAGACGTATCACCGGTTGTACAGCTTACAGATAATCAATGCGAATACTTTTACTGTAATGGTAATTCTTTTTAACGAGGATTCAGTTGCTTGAAGGTGATCACTTTCTTGGTAAGAATTTTTCTGTTACAAGAATTTATTTACTATCGGATTTGCGCAGCACCTCTTCCTTAAAATGCATTTAAAAAATATGTCCACATCGTTATTATTATTATGGCATTCTTCAAGGTATACACGAGCCAAGGTGCTAACACCAGAAGCATTTCAAAGGATAAAAGTTATCAGGTTTACTGAACATTGTACCGTGAGAAATACTTGACAGGAGAACGTTTAGTTTCTTAAGGGCGGTGGTCCACCCCTTCGTCGAGATCAGATAACGCAACAAAATTCGCGACTACCTACATTAAATCGTTAAAGCAACAACGTGATTTTACGGTTCTGGACCAAAGTATCAAAAGCTCACGAAGTTGCTTTATACATTAGTCTACGAAAGGCTAGATTCATTTTTTTTTTTCATTTTTTTTTCATTTAAACTTAAACATCTATTCGAAAGCCATCGGGCGTTTATTTGGAAATGAAAAAGTAGATATTTACAGGATCTATACAAAAAGAAGGAAGGGGAAAGGGAAAGGCGTCCTTTAAACGAAATCTTACAAGATAATTCAACGCGAAAGAAGAAACTTACATATTAAACTTAAGACAGGCTCTAAAATACAGATTGGTCCCACGTCTCAATTTCTTCCTTTTTTTTTTTTTTTGTTCATTTTGCGTTTTATAAAAAGAAGAGTAGCCTTTGTACACCTTAAAGCAACATCCTACCACGCAGCACGTCTGCGCGAGACAAAGCTACGCTATATACTTGTTTGTAAAACCAGTTTGTAAAAAAGATGATGCTCGATCGTGTTTTATTTGCAGGTTTCGAATCTACCTCTGAACGCGTGTTTACTTTGTCAGAATATATTCTTGTTTTCTTTTTTTCTCTCTGCAACGCAGCCAATTGAAAAAGAAAAAAAAGGAAAAAAAATACACTCACCCGTGACAAAAATAATGGAGTCACGGTTAAGCAGGATACAAAATATTTTGAAATATCGCTAAATGCATTTCTTTCAAGATGTTAAAAGAAAATTGATCCAACAATGAATTGAAGTCCCTATCGCTTATTTACAATTTTACAACGCATACCGTGTACGGTAAAATGTTTCAAAAACCACTATATACGTCGTTATGGTTAACTCAAAAACTTCACGCTCGATTCTTCCTCGGGTTTCCCTGGTATGTATAGAATTTTGGCGACGCACAATTGTCACTTTAAAAATCGTACATTACTTTTGGTACGTTATTATAACCTTAAGTCGTACGAAAAGACAGAATATACATATACAATGTACTCTGCGCTTAATTAAAAGAAAACAAATAATTCCATGCTCGATGCGAAAGTTACCTTAGCTCCACTGGCCTAAAAAATTCAATTCGAGGAACGTTTCAACGTTACATTTAAATAAAAGCTAGAGAAGCAACAAATGAGACGGAGAAGTAAAAAAAAAAAAAAAAATATATAAGAACGATCTTAATCGTCGGGAATTTGAAGAACATATTTAAATCAGGTATACGATATTCCCAACCGTACCTACGCTTTTAATATGCTACAAAATTTTACAAATTCAGATCCACTCTACATAGCTGTCGCATCTTTGTACTCTCTACCTGTTCATAATATGAAAAATCTAAGTAACTCCACTCATTTGTCTGTCAGGTATATAAACGCGGAAACATTTACAATTAATCACTTAGTCCAGCAATGTATAAAAAAGTATAATACATCAGTCTGGCCAGTTGCTGACCAAAATACTTATCGACCTACGTTACCTAACGTTTTATATTTATTTTTTTTTTATTTTCTTATTCATGTTCACAAGACCATGAACAACGATCGTCTTTCATTTTATGCTATGCGTATTCATCATCGAATCGTCGAATCAACTGTATAAAAAATTGTTCGAAAGAGAATTATACGATTGTACCTGTCATGAGTTAGTTAAAAAAAAAAAAGTTCCACGGTGTATGCAGGCTTTTGCAAATTGCGACGAAATATAATTGTTGCTGTCGATGGAAAATACTTGATACAGAAGCGCTCTTTTAAGAAGATTAAAGAAAACTATCAGAGCTTAATAGTCGTAGAGTTAAAAAGCGATCATAACTAAAAATAAAATAAGGATTTTCATGGCTACACAACGACCAAGGTCCTTCCTCTTCATATGTAACGCAAGAAATAAGGGTAATAGGTAAACATATTACCTATAATGTTTGTTCTACAATTAAGAAACTTAAAAGACTTAAAAGAAATGGATGGACCCCGTTTCATTGATCTGTTATGCGTATTCGAAGGACTCCTATACCATTGATCTAGAGAGTTATCTAGAAGCCAAGAATCTTTGTGTGAAACTCATAATGACGGGTCTCTCGATTGAACGTTCGTAGAAAAATAGAAAAAATGTGCAGCTTTATTATAAAATAAATTCTATCGATCAAGAGGCTTCTCGATACTCTCTTCGAGGATCGTTTCCGTCGTTACACGAGTCCTTCTTATTTTGTATTTTAACCCTGACACGTTGTTTTCTATTTTCTCTTATATGTAGGTACACAATTTATGCAGAGTATGAAAGAGAAACCGTTTCAGTTTCGATCTTCACCCGTGTATCTACAAATGAACAAGAATTGTCTCTGCAGGGCAGTAGGCTCAAATACTTAAATAAAAGATTGAAAAGGGCAGGTTAGCGACCATAAAAAATCCTTCCAGCGTATCAAATATTCACCACGAAGCAATCCTCGATCATTTTTGTGTACTCGCATATTCATTTACGCCTATGGATACATATAAAACTAGGAATTCGCGGTTAAGACTGTTGAGTTATCTTAAACTCAATCTATCTTAAGAAAGGAGCCATTTCCTGCTCCGGCTCGCAAAAGAAGAGGCGTTTTTCTTCTTGAAGTGGTTACAGGTTGATACACGTAGTTCCCCTGTATCGCTCCAGTCAACGTTTTCTGTCTTTTCGTGCTAGGGCTGAGCTCGTACTCGAACGTCTCCCGTTTCGAGATATTCAGCTGCATGTGTAGCGAGTCTTTATTATCCTCTATATCTATTTCGTCGTAGAGGTGTTCCACGATGTCTATATCACAGTCCTGGCTGCTCTCATCGTAACTGTCGGTCACAGAGTTCGCGGCTATGTGACTGTGGATGGACTCTTCGTACGTCGTGCTCTCTTCGACAGCTTCGTCACCCGAGCTTTCTGTTTCCTCGGACATATCTCCGCTGCCAGCGTACTTCATCTCGCCCCTCTCTAACAGTTCCAAGTGATCCGGATAGATCATCGCCTTCTTGATGGCCAACGGATCTTTCCTGGACCATTTTTGAACCTCCTCGTCCATTTTCGCCACTTTGGCGGGGTTGATGGCCCACAGGCAGCCCTTCCTCTGGTTCCCGTTCCCGGCTGGCTTTTCTATCTTCTCGAAACATTTGTTCAGTGACAAATTATGTCTCACGGAGTTCTTCCAGCCGTTCGGTGCGGTCTTGAAGTAAGGAAAATGCTCGCTGAAAGAAGACAGAGAATGGTTAGCATGCTAGAACGGTCGCACCGCAGGTATATTTCATTAGAAGGGTTCCATTAAAATGGTGGTTCAACGTAAATGTGGTATATACAGTTAGTCAATTTGAGTCCCTGTTAGAAACAGAACGTTTGAAATAAATAAACAACTTTTGCTTACAAACGTATATAGAAGTTAGTTTACGAATCAATATAAAATATTATTATATATTATTATATAATTTTGCAAATCCTAAAACCCTTCTTTTAACACCCTGCATTGATAATGAAGATCAATGGTGAAAAAAGAAGAAAAAAGAAATAATCATTGTAAACCAAAAATTCCGGTTACAATTTCGTTTCCAAAGTATTATAACGATAGCGCTAGGCGAGTTACAGAGAGGGGAAACGGCAGCTAGTTAAACAAAGAGCGTGTTCCGCATTTTCTATGGGGATTGTACCCTTGGCATGCACCTGGTGTTCCAAAGGCCCCATACAAAATGGCAGCTTCCCCCCCGTTGCAACCTGGGAATAAAGAAGGGACGACAATACTTTCTCCCCTCGTGGCCTAAGCACCGGAGGGCTTCAACCAGCCCTTATCCTTCCGGCCAAATGGTCGAAAATAAGCGAATAGGTCGGCGACACGTCGTTTGTCAAATAAGAATCTCTGGCTATAATGTTCGCGACATATCAACAAAATATTAATCATGCTTCAACCTTTTTACAAAAGGTATTTTTTTTTTCATAAATTATATTTTCAACGCTCGATTCGTCACATTTTTTAAATATCCATTCTTTGATTTTACGCGTTTGAGAAAAATTCTTAATAAATGGTTAAATAATCGATGAAAACCGTTGCTTAAACTTCATTTAAAAATTGACATCTTTTTATTTGTTGAATGTAAGTTCCTGCTTCACGCTGCGTTCATAATTCTTTCCAAAACAACAGATGGACTTCAGGAATCGACTGTCAACTTACCACATGAAATTATAGATTTCCGAGACCGGTAGGGACCCTGTTTGGCTGTTTTTCAACGCCATGGCGATCAAACAGGAATAAGAGTAAGCCGGTTTGGGGTAGAGTTTGTCGTCGTAGTCCGACAGGTCAAACTCCTTCTCCCTTTTCATTGCGGCAACAGTGGTCGTTCCTGGACTAACGTGCACGTTGTTGTTATAAATCTGTTTACGCACGTGATGCGGAGTTTGGCTCGGACTGTGCAACACTTTGAAATTTTGCACTTTGATACTGGACACGCCGTTTATTTTGGGGGTGGTCTGCGCCCTCGTAAACTGAGGGGAGATCGTTTTCGCGGCCGAAATCGAGATTGTTCTCGATTTAGACGGTGTCACCGGTTTCGAGATTTCTTGTTCATCCTCGGAATCCTCCTCGGTATCCGTAATGTCGTTCTCGTACTGTTCAGTCTCGGTATCGTTCTCTATGTCGTTTTCCTGCTCATTCTCGTTATCGTTATCGTTCTCGTTCTCTGTGCAGCTGCTGGCTTCGTTCTCCGCCTCGTCCTCCACGTCGATCTTCTCTTCCTTCATGTCTCTCTTGGGCGAGAACGAGAAGTTCCTCCTGGCGTTACACGGTGTTGGACTCCGGACTGCCATGTGAGGCATGACCGAGTTAGGGTTCACCATAATCGAGGCGGCATCGCCTCCGCTGAGATCAAGGTTGAAGTTGCTGGAAGAAAAGACTCGAGTCAGCCAAGGGGAACTTTGTTCGCCACGAACTGAATATAATTTTATTTATTTTTAAAAACTGCAAATGAGTTCTTTTTTCTTTTAAACAGAATACCATAATTGAATCTCAACGCGCATTTACAATTTCAAACAATTAAATAAACACCTGTTTGAACTATTGCTGTTGCCATTGAGTAAACTGGTGGACCCAAACCATCCACTGAGATCATTATGGCATCCAATAGGATCGTCGTCCATCTCTAGGCCGGACATGTCGGTAAAATTAAAGCCCAGCTCCGGGTGACCACCGATAACGCCTTCGATCTCGCATTTGATGTCGACGTCAAGCATCTCCTGGAGCGAGAGACTGTCCGTGCCGAGGTAGTAATCCATCGTGAGCCAAGGGTCCCTTGTCGGTCCCTGATCCAGCCCAGTACCGTGTCTACTCTCCGTATCCAACATTCACCTGACTGAAATTAAAAGACATCAGTGAGACATTTTGAAAAACTCAACTAACCAGAAAAAAATATTAAATTAAATAAATCTAAAAATATTAGATTTTAACTCCCAATATTTTTTAATCGATAATGAGCACATTTGCTTTACTACAACAAATGTGAGTACATTAGAGAGTTCCGTTTCTATTAAAAATGCAGTTGCATTTTTTAGATGTATTGATATATGAATATATATAAAATTATATTCAGATTGTGCACCATTCGATACAGTCTAATTTTGCCTCATGACATTTTTGCCAATATCTGGCACGGTTGGCTATTCTTATTTTATGGCAGAAGTAGGTACACCTAAATTGTCGGTAGTTTTAATGTTAAGGCAGAATGTGGAATTGTTAGAGCAGAAATCTCACGCGAAATGCATTCGAACGTTACCAGTTTCCGATCGAGACGCGTTACAATTTTATAATTGCTATATCACTGCTTGACGGATAGAGTCGGTTGCGTTTTATTTCCACCGTTCATGGAAATTGCTTTATCCAGGCAGTCTCGAAATATCGGTTTCATTAAAACTCGGTTTCTCGTCCATCGATCATTTTTACATGGACGTCCGACCCCGCTTTATCGAGTTTAATATTCTGCCTGGACAAACTGCAGTTTGCAACTTGGCTCGCTGAGAACAGTGGTTAGATTACCTTCCACCCACGGAAATATTAGCGAAACAACACGCATCGACATTCATTACTGAAAACGTCGCTGTAAAAGTCAAGCGTTGGCAATGACCCATCCGTAATTAATGACTTATTTACCAGCAATTTAGTCTCAAAAGCAGTATAATCGTTTTTTTTTTTTAATTCTACACATTGACGTGTTGCTTTCTATTATTTCTTAAATATCATTATCAAAATTATTATCATACTTATTAAAAATAGTTCCTATAAGAATTTCGCCCACTCTATTATAGACATTGTAAATATATCACACGTAAATTTATTCACATGACCGATACCGTCATTAATATTTTTCTTGGAAAAAACGTTCTGATGAATTTCGATGATTTTATCGGATCTAAGGATCATCCTCACGATCTCTCGCGGGCAAGGCCAGTAGATTCTCGACCGTGTCCGTACGCGTGACCTCGCGCGCGCGCACACACGCACATACCACACGCACATCAGCGTGTTAGTGTACACAGAGAGTGTGCAGGAACGTGCAACGAGGATCTTGAACCCACAACCGGCTTGTGGGTGTGACTGACTCATAGTACTATAGTCGATTTACTATAGGAGCCGCGTGGACTCTCGTAGTATCTGTCCCCTCCTCTTCGTTCCCCCCTTCCATGCTCGTTACACGCTCTATCTCTCTTCAATCCCCCTAGCTCCGTCTTTGTCACGTTCGAGGCTCTGTATTCCGAAGGGAACAACCACTGTTGTGTTGCGCTCTTTGATCCTCCTCCATTCTCCATCGTCGTAGTCGTTTGTCTCTTTCTTCTGTACTCGGTATCCCCGGCGTTTTTATTCGCCAAACACTTTTTCCACGTCTGTTTCTTCGTACGTCTGATGTACTGCCCAGGTTTTCTAACTCCTTTGAAGTTCTCCACGACGATTCTGCACAGTTAGCGATCACGCTCCCTCCCGTGTTTCCGAAACCCCAACGCTTACCGATGTTCATCCTACGGATTGATTTTCCCTTCTGAAAATACTGTATCTAGGTCTTTGTTACTATACTTCTCTAATCCCTTACCACTCGTGCTAGAATCGGATCTAAAAAAAGAAAGAATTTCTTACGAACAACTTCATTTTATATCATAATTTTAATCTTGTTATTTTATTAAGCAGCGGAACGATCGACGATCAAAGTCATTGTCACCCCTTCAATATTTTTTTTTCTCCTAGAATCTCAATCATCTTCACACGGAGTCGTACATTTTCTTCCTTCCATTCTCCCGCTTCTCCCGGCCTTTCACCAAAGCTCCCGATATTTCTCTCTGCCCTTCGCGATTCTTCATTCTCTCGTCCTCACCTGGTATTCATTCTCCATTGCTTTCTATCTTTCCCTCTCTCTTGCGCGTTCGATATTTCTCTGTCACGAAGAATCCCTTGTTCCCTCTCTGTCCCGTTCCTCTTCTAGCTTGCGTGTTTCTGTCTCTGGTGGTTTGACGACTTCAGGAACGAGACTCCGGCAACCGTGGCCTACCGAACAGACTCAACTCGAGCTCACGTATGTGCAACACACGTTGCACCGCACCGGATGCACTACACCTACTACACACTACCGACCACCGAATTATCAGCTAGCGTAGAGAGAAGAACCGCGACTAATGCCGGGTGAAATTCTTATCTGGACACAAATTTCGAATAACGAATAAAAGATAAACAACCTGATATTCGAAACGATTTTCCTAAACATTTAAGATCGAGAATCAATTTGTTTGGTTCCTCGGTGAAAAGTCTCCGACACCCATATCTGGGTCAGTCGTTTGATCGCAATTTATTTGACATTATAGGTAATGTTCCATTAATGCGACTAAAATTAAGATAAAAGATCAAGCATGTTATTTTTCTGAACTTATATTCCCCCCTACATTGAATTGCATAAGAGAACCTTTATGCAATTCATTTTCTGGGTCACTCTGTAGCGAGCAAGTCAAGTAACTGTAATGTTATTGAATATAATAATCTACAATGCTAATTGCATGCTCTATTATGTCCTTTTATTCGCGTAGAATCGCAAGTATTCGAGTTAGCTGCTATCGCTTCGAAATTTATTAAACAGACAGTATTGCTCGTGTTTAATTGAAACGTTGTTCCGAAAATACACGGCCAACGTGGAAGGAAACAGGTCGGATTATCGGTCTCGGTGAAGAAAGAGAAAGACAAACAGAGAACTGACCCTGCTCGACGTAACTCGTATCGCGGAGTGGCCTTTATGCGCGCGAGACATTCAAGTCTACGTGACTGAACGATATTTTTAGACGTAAAAGCGTAATGGAACTCGGCACATAGAGATTCGATGCTATTTTATACGATCGCATTTTCTAACGCCCACGCCCCCCCTTTCCGGTCGGTTACAATCGACGCGGACGACCCAAAATGTTACGCAACTTTTCGCGAACGACGCGACAAATAAAAAAAGAATCGCCGATGCAAAGTTTCCGGGGAGAATTATATTCCCGAAGGTCGAGAAGCAGGAGCAACAGTTCACTCGTGCAACGTCATCGGGGCAATGTTCATGTAACTTGGTGTAAATGCTACTCCAACTACAAATGGCCTGTGCACGGGCCACGTTTACGGCGACCGTTCCGTGGAATCTGCGGTCAGATGCAATCGTGCATGTATGCATCGCTCTCGGTGCATACACGGCGAACGCGTCGACCTTTTTCGCCCCGACTAATCAAATTTTCGCGCATTTCACGATCCAATTCGAGGATCGTTCTTGCAACGAGCGTACTCGTTTTACACGCGATAACGAATTCTCACGCGATCTTCGTTTTTTCGCCGGAAACGGGAATAAAATCCGCGCTAATTACGACTGTGGTAATTCACTTGCAATCAGGCTCGATCGGGGCTATAACAACGATACCATACTACCGAAGCAGAGTCGGACAAATTTTATTCGTGGATAGGTTAATAATCGTTAAACAAATTTTGATTATTATTCTTATATGTTTTGCGTGGCACCTTTTGCACACCCATCAGAAACGGCCCTGTTCGTATTTACTACATTGTTACCCCTATTCATTAATAACTTCAACCAACAACTAATTGTGAAACGGCAACGAAATCATTGAGTAAAACGTCCGATTAACTAGACTGGCAAATCGAAAGTTCCTACGTGAATCGTCGATTCACAGGCATTTACAACTGCTACAACGAAGTGCAATTTTCACGGACTAATAACTGCAATGGCTACAACGGCGTGATCAAAACATAGTTATCGTTTTGGGTCATTCCGGCCATATCGTGAATAAATGGCGTACGTCTATCCGAATGGGATGGAAGCTTTTGTGGCGCGAGAAAAAAATGGAACTAGGAAATTAGAAAAGAAGAAGAGCAATGTCGGCGGTGGGTCGTCGACCCAGTGGCAAGCAACAAGCAGCAGCATTATATAAAACGGCTTTACAACGCGTGTGCTCTCGATAACTTAATCTCCTCGAATGAGAATTCGCACGCGAGAGCAAACAACAGAAAAAGAACAGATTTGAAATCCACGGAAAATAAATATACGCTTAATAATTCTTAATTGACCCTCGAAAGACCGAGCCACAAGTTGTCGCGTTGAAGACCAGGAGTGGGGGAGGTTCGTAGACCCCACCCACGTATTATATTTTCTTTATTGGAAAACGATTTTAAAACGCAAGCGTTACAGGGGGATTGAATTAAAGTGTATTAAATAATATGGATTTGTGTAAACATTAATTCTATACGCATGAATGATTTTTGGAAATACTCTATACAGAATAAATATTTCAAAAGTTCTGTCTATTAATAATCGCCCTTTTTCTCTATAGTCATTCCAAGATTCAACGACGCCCCCGACACGCAATGCAATGCAGTTTCAAATTCGACCCAATTCATGGTTTGCTTGGAACGGAATTACCAACAAATCAAATGCATAAATATTCTCAACATACTGGATATCTCGTTGAACAGCAATGACATCCCCAGTTAGGGTGAACAGAAAGCGGAAGTGGCGAAAGCAAAGAGACGAGGTGCAGGAGGGGGGAGAACTAAAATATTTAAGATGCACGGAGATCATGCACATGCGCTCGACCCGTTTCACTGGGTAATCGGTCTTTCACCCGCGAGACCTCGACGAATAACAACCTTGGGTCCTTGGCCGCTTTATTTTCGTCTGTTTTCGAGTCTGGCGCTGCCTAAACGTTTCATGCACTCCGTCTCGCGCGCCCACGACGTCTGGTTGCATCAAATGTCTGCTCCGTTTTTCCTTCCTGCTCTCTCTACCCTCGCCACGACTTCTTTTTCGCGCTATAAGAATTTTTATTCAAAGAACGATCAATGTACCTTTGAAGCAACTTATTAAACATAAATCTGACATCAGATTCTTTTATCAACGACCCCAGAAACCCTATTATTGTACACTGCGCGACATCTCTTCCCTCCCCCTACT
This sequence comes from Colletes gigas, assembly GCF_013123115.1. Taxonomy (NCBI): domain Eukaryota; kingdom Metazoa; phylum Arthropoda; class Insecta; order Hymenoptera; family Colletidae; genus Colletes; species Colletes gigas. The sequence goes on from NW_025106664.1 coordinate 519,530, forward strand.
TGATCATGAAACGCGACGGTTTGTGGTTTGGTCTTTCTAGGGTTAATATGGCCCTGGTAGCTTCTCGATGTCTTTGGCGAAAACTTGACCGAGGGATACGACGAAGAAACAGCCTTGAAAAAGAACGTCCGCTTACCCGTAATAATATCACAGAGTATCAAATGGTCGTTCCACTTGGTCGTTCTCACAGAAAACGACCGGCTAGTCGCTGACCGTCGACCAACGTAGAAAATTCGTATGTCAATGCCAAGGGGAAATCGATTCTAATCCCTGGTGGTTAATTTAGAAGATAAGTACAGCTTGGAAAAATCCCTGTTGACTTGCTGACCAAGTTAAGTAACAAGATCATGCAAACAAATGAGATTACAAGATTTCTATGAAGTGCATTTGAGTAATATTAGGGACAAGATAGGGTAAATGTACCTATTGCTGCAGAATTGTTTTCTATTGAGATTAAAATGCGTACGTATAAATTTTTTACCTTTAAAAAATTTGTACGATTCAATTTTCTTCCCAATATAAAAACACGAGTCTTTACAAAACTAAAGCTTACTGCTGCAATAGTTGGTACATTTACCCTATAAATTAAAACCGAATTTAAAAAGGATGTTTCGTACGTAATGTTATGCATGACAATTTACAGGAAGGAGCCAAAGAGTCGCCAAAAATTGTATCTCGTTCATGCAACAGGATAATCTTTCTCCCTCGTTGGCTCCTCAGCTCGAGTTCCGAGAAGGGTCCTCGAGCGACAGACGATCCTAAGCCAAGACCCTGAAGCTATTCAACCTGAAATCCTTCGCAGGTCATAAAGGGTCCTCTCTTCGTTGCTATCTCTATTTCATCCTAGTCGAACGATCCCCAAGGTTTTTGATCCAGGATTAACTTATCTTGCCTGATCGCGGACTTCATGACTTCTAGAAAATTCGTTTGATCTTCTACCCACTATACAGAGGATGAAGTTTCTATAAGAACGCTACTGTCCCGAATACTTGTCGCATTATATATAATTTTAGTTCAAGTTGGTCATGGCGTAAAGAACTTCCTAAACATGATTATTATCCAATTCGAAACGAACAAAACCGAGTGCTCTCTAAGGATAACGAAGATTATTATGAGTTGTGCGTTCACCGGTAAAATAAATGCCCTGAAGGCATCAATTTCTGAACAACGAGGAACAAGATTTTTCTACCTGTCCTTTAGTTAATAATATCCTCAACTGCTCTATAAATACCAATTCATCTAACTGCAGTGATTCACGTATCTATGCACCGACATGATTTTCCTTCTAATCAACTAGATCAGCTGCAAGAATGTTGCATCAACGAGTGAACCTATCTACGGTACTATAAATAAAATTGTAACATCGATTGAAAAGAGGATGAATAAATCGTTCAACAAATTTAGAGCCGAAGACCTATTTTCCCATGTACATCGGGTAACTTGCAGTAATTGCAAGGGCAGGGGTGCATATATTTGCACTTTTAGAAGGAAGATAATAGTTGCACTGGGGCACGAATGTGCACCGTTCGCAATTAAAGGGTTAAAAGAGCGGCAGCGACTCCGAACGACGTTACAACGCTATAAAACCCAAACCGAGTACGATAACTCCTCCACGTTACAACAATCGACGAGATTTCCCTTTCACCGAGCCTTTCGTAACTGTGTGCGTTGGCCACGGGCGCAGCTGTATGCTTGGAACACCTGACGAAACGCCTGCGCCAAGACGATGCAACTGATAAACAGGGAGAGACTTCTAGCCGAAGGTAGAATGGGAGGACTTGTTGGTCTTCCTTCGAGAAACGCCATCCTTTCAATAATTTTCAAGTTCGGTGGCCGTACAGTCCTTTCGTCACAACTAAAATGAGGATTCTCTGATTTAAATTAGAATTGCAATGGTGTTTACACGTATGTGTAAAATGATTTAAAATTTGACAAATTTTGAAAGGCGATACCTTTGGCAGAAATAGTGTTAACTTCTGGATTCATGTAGAACGGTATTTAAGCTAATTTGATGCAGCCACAAATTATTTGTTGCATTACTTTGCAGTAAACATACCGTAAAATATGTTTCCTTTCATATGACTGAGGCGAGCGCGGCTTTGACTCTATTTTTCATGGAAAGGAAGGCAAGTAGCTTGTTCGAGCCTTAAGGAAAGCGCGTTCATGCTGGTTGTGTACACTTTAAAACCAATATTTGCTCTACGAGTTTCTCGTATTATATGGGAAACTGTGTCCAAGAGAATCTTTTCAAAATCGTTACACCTCTCATCTTGCACCTTGTGAGGCTAAAGAACACGCGATCTATCTTCGCTGACACTGGTTCCTGAAAGAAGTTTAAAAAACTTACTCGACCTCCATTCATTCTGTACCAAAAAAGTATCGTGAAGATCCATTAACGAATGAAGAATAATTCTGTTGCGCAAGAAAATACAATCTTAGAATATATTCATTATTCTATATTTTTCATCTAGAACAAAACCTGCCAACTGTCTGCAAATGGCGTTGGAAACGTCTCTGTGCCCCTACGTAATATTATATGTGGAAAAAAACTTTCGTGAGCCAGTAAATATTTACGAGTACTTTAATTTCTCAATGGAAGAGTTGTAGAAAATTGACGCTGTGAACGACCAGCGAAGAGGATCTGTGGACAAAGTTGAACGAAGAGTGGAAAATGATTTTATATAAACAGAGGGAAGGCAAAGTCGGCCAATCGACAGTGTGGGCTTTGCGTGCGCGTAAAGCGCCCGGGTTTCTTTGTGATCGCTGCCTGAGAACCGGTTTGAATCGCGCAGAAGAGGGCTTATGAAGTGAGTCGAATGTGAATCGTGTTCGTCTAATAAATGGACTTTTGTCGAGCAGTTCGATAACGACGATCTACGAGCTCTAGACCCGTCGGGGGACACCGGTGACACGGTTACGGATATGTTAAACACTCTGTTTCTAAAACACTCGTGAAGTCTGCTGTAACCAGATGCAAACCCATACTTCACAACATAAGGGTCTGCGATAAATTTGAGTCGTTTCAGTGACCCAGATAGCAACTCGCATCCTTTATTTCACTCAAACGAAGACTGACTACTCCTTAGCCTGTTCGAAGCAAGACTGGGACTATTTCAGACCTGGGTGAAATTTATTTCAAATAATGTTAACTGGTATTTCATGAATGGATTTAAAAAATTGTTCAAAATGCTCAGGACTGAATTCCATGAAGAAAGGAAAATGAATAAGTTTAGGAAAGCTTTGACTTCCCTTTTCTACATATTATTTTCAGTCGCTCTAAGTGGAAAATTCTCACGGAGCAGAGAAATTAAATAGCAACAGTGGACTAAGTTTGATAATAAAACTTTTTACTTCTCTGTAACTAAATTCTTCCTCTTTCTAGATATTATTTTCAGTGACCCTAATGATAAGTCGAAAGTTCTTACGGTGAAAGGAAATTGAAAAGTAACCGGGGCTAGATTTAACGGGCAATGAGACTACCGTTTTCCTCTTGAAACCAACAAAACGAATGATCAACTCGAACAGAAACAGTTACAGATGCTTCATACCGTGGCAATGCGTGAATAGCGTGATGCGCTAATTTACGATGCACACGGTTTTACGATACAACCGGCTCTCTGTGTGGGTAGCATATAGCAAGGCAATTTACGGCGTACGAATAATTTTACGATTCGAGAATTCGCAGCCGGGGCTCTAATCTATCGTTATATTCTTCGACCGTTCGCGTTTGGCTTCATCGATTATCGTCTGCTTTATCTTTCGTGTTCGTCTGCCGTTCCCATTTATACTATTGATCTCTAGTAGCTGGTTCCGTAGTTTATACTACCAGCGACTCTGAATTGTAATCGTCCCTCGAACCTACGCGTTATCATTCATCCGTCTCGTCCATTAACCGACTCTTTACTACTGTTTACCTTTATACTATTGATCTTTATCTAGACTATCGCTGAACAATGAACTTTACCCCTACTTTTCCTCATGCACTGTTTATTCTTCTACGATATGCTGTATGCGACTCCAACTCCCAAACTTGCACACCTTTTCTCACGCATTCGGTCATCTAAAGTATAATAAATATAGATCAATATAAGGTGCAAATACGTAAGTAAATTATTATTTTACATAGAAATCTTTTTATTGGTATAATTACGCTTCCCACCGTATATCTTATAAGAGTTACGACGTCTGACTATTTCACTGTTTGATTCCTCCCTACTCTTTGCTCATATATTATTGATCTCTAGGTCGTTATACGGTTATCCCATCGAGTGAACAGCGCGCCGCGTTCATTTCATTTCTTCCAAGCATACCGTGCGCATTTTGTCAAAATTACCGCACTTTGTCTCGGACGTCGATCGCGCCGTCTACGAATTTGCAATTCGGAATAATGTTTCGACGTGTTATTTTATCCTTGCCGAGCATTACTCCACGACGTCAGGCAAGCAGCTGCCGAGAGCAGTCAATTTCATTACGTGTCGTCGAACTCCGCAGCTGGATTTTCTTGCGGAGGGTCTCGCGCCCCTCTCGCTCATTCTTTTTCCCCTATCGTTGGCGAAAATTCGACCTTCAACGTGACTCCTGGAACGATCCTAATCTCCTGGAAATTCTAAACTCCCTTACGAGCGATGATTTTTAGCCCAGTGAATCTCAAAACCCAATGAACCCCTCTGGCAAGCTTTAATGCTATTTCCACCGCGGTTTTATGCATACATTATGTAAAATAAGTACCCGGAATTTGTAAATAAAACTCAAATTGCTTACTTAATCAGCCAAATTTATTTTGCCGCGTTCAAAGCAGGCCCCATCAGAAGCAATGCACATACGCCAACTCTTCTGGGCTCTCCCAGTCTTCAAAACACTTTTTAAACGCTGAAGAAGGTAGCCTCTTCAGCTCCTGTGAATTTTCTTTTATGGCCTCTATCGACTCAAAACGCCTTCCCCGAAGAGGTAATTTGAGTCTCGGAAATAAGAAGAAGTCACAGGGGGCCATATCTTGGTGAATACGGTGCTTGTTCGATCACATTTGTTGAATTCTTGGCCAAAAATTCGCGTACCAAGATCGATGTGTGATCGGAGCATTACAGGATCCAAGAATTGTTTTCCCACACATCTGGCAGTTTCCGACGAATATTTTCACGCGAGCGTCTCATCACGCTCAAATAATATTCTTCATTTACTGTTTCTCCATCTGGAAGGAATTCCGAATGAACAACACGACGATAATCAAAGAAAACGGTGAGCATGACCTTAATTTTCGAGAGACTTTGACGCGGTTTTTTAGGGTTTGGTTCATTTTCTGACCGATATTCCGAAGATTGTTGGCTTGTTTGCATATCGTACTCATAAACTCATGTTTCGTCACCGGTTATAATGCTTTTCATGAAGATGAAGTCACTGGAAGCTCGTGAAATCATGTCTTGAGCAGCTGCTTTTCGATGTTCTTTTTGCAGAAAATTCGCAACAAGTCGTGCAGCGACGCGTCTCATGCCAAAAACTTCAGTTAAAATGTTATGCACGGACATGCGAGACATTTCCACTTCATGAGCCACCTCTCTAACACTCAGGCGACGATTATCGATGGCCATTTTTTTAATCTTTTCGTTGTTTTCGTCAGTCGGAACTTCTTCTCGGCCCTCTTTAAATGCCTTGTACCATTCGTATGTTTGCGTTCTTGATAGACACGACTTACTATAGGCTTTCTGTAACATTTTTAACACTTCTGCAAACAAGAAATTTCGATAGAAACGCAAAATTTAAGGGGCCATTCTACCTTGTAGGCACGAAAAATACATGTTTCTTTGTGATTTTTTTTCGCGGGATATTAAAGAGCGGTTAATTCTGGGTTTTGTAGATACATTTGTTATATATTTAGCTATATTTACGAATTTTTGCAACGCATAATATCTATTGATTACGCTGTTTTTGTTGATCAACAAACAACAGTTTCCAAAGAACAGAAATCCCAAAAACAACGATATTCTTAATATAGATGAGTGTGGTTATAGCACGAACTAGGATCTTTTCAAAAAAACAAAAAATGGCAGCTATTTTACGAAAAAATACTGAATATTTTCGTATATTCGGTTGCTTTTTTGTTAATAAAAGAAAAAGTATTGCATATATCGCAATTATCCTAGTTCATGCTATAGGGAGACCAGTTCTAAAGATACTGTATAAATTTCATGTTGATATCTTGAATAGTGTTTTTGGTATCACATACGCAGTGTCAAAAATGTAATTTCGAGGAAAACAGCTTTAAAGTTTCACGTCCAGTTATACCTGCGCGTGGTTCGGTGCAGCAGGCTATAACTTCGTTAGTTTTCAGAATTTCAGTTTGATATTTGGTAGATATATTTTCGAGATTGCACACTAAAAGAAAATGCAAAAAAAATTCGATTTTTTAAATCCCACAAAGTGGAAAGGCCCCTTAAAGGCAAATTCTTTGCTCGACAGTTCTTTCCATTGCAAAAATCGCAGAGCACACTCGAGATCGACTGGTGTAAATAACACAGCCGTGAACAAACTGGTTGTCATATTGCAATCAAATTTTCCGTAACAATAGTATATAATGTTACCTACTTACACACAAACATTTATCTCAATTCATGCACTGTGGGATTTGAAAGTGAGAAATTCCGGGAACTTATTTTACACAATATTTGAATTCTAAAATAATCAGAGTTATAAAGAAATGCCACGAGATAAAATTAAATGGTTTTAGAGATACAGCCTTTGTCCAGTTGCGTGTGACGACCTTATAGCGAGTAACATTGCGCCGCGGTTCGAGGACTCGAAATTTGAAGTCCGATGGTCATCTATTGTCCCCGATTCCCGAAACGGTACCTTCCACTTAGACCCCGAGAACATTCGAGCGGACCGACGAGACCCCGAGAAGCCGAGGAAAGTGAAAATTTCCACTCGGAACGAATATATTCGTCAAGAGGGAACAGCCGAGACGGCGCGAGTTTTTGCAGTATTTTCAGGTACAGGTGTAAACCCGGCTGTCCCTTTGTTCTCGAAACTACCATTACGTGCAGGCAAGGAAAGAGTCCAAGCGTGTCGGACGGCGGAAGTCTTGCCTGGCAGGTAGCTACGAATTTTTAGCACCGGGTCAATTACTCGGGCTTTCTCGTATTTCGATATCCTGTGCTACCCCGACGATATAGTACACTTTCCCCATAAAACTACTCTGGACGAATCGTTCTTATCGCGAGTTACAACGAAAGAGCTCTGTTAAATTTTCCGCGTGAAAAATGCACGAAACGCGTTTTGTCTACAACGTTTCGTTACGGAGAAAATTGAAGATGAAAATTGGTGGGGCACGGGGCGCGCCAACGAGAACTTTCAATTTTGATCTCCCCCGAGACGAGACATACAACGAATTGTTAGTTCGCGCTTTCTGCGTAATTTTTCACGACGAACCTATTTCCGTAAAAGAGCCGTCTATGTTTTCATTTTTCCGGCTGTTGATTTTCTACGAGGCATTCGAGGAATTTGCCCCGTATTTCCACAGAGAACGTCAGAGGGAGCGTTACGGTCACGGGCCTGTTAATGTTCCACGAGAATAACTCAACCTTTCGGTGTACACACATGCAACGCGTAAAACGTGCATACGTCGTACGACGGTTTCACGGTCGTGAAAACACGAGACATCTCACGGCGGATCTTTTCCCATGGCCGCGGTGCTTGCCGGCTAACTTCCTCAACGGGATAATACACTTCCGCCAATAATGTTTTCAAACCCTGAACTCATCAAGAGCCTCGACAATGTTATACTTCTCCTCGACCGTTGTATGCAAATGTCCCTGCGAAACGTTCGATGAAAGTTCCCCTCGTTTTTCTACCAATTTTCCCGAAACGTACAGCGTGTCACAAAATTATTGACACAGTTATACAGGGGGTTCCGTAACTGGTGGTACAAGCGAAAAGCGGGAGATATTCGAAAATATAGAATAACAATTTTTCATGTGAAGATTTGTTTTCGAGAAAATCGACTTTGAATTTTCGTTGGTTATGCGTGCACTTAACCATGCCTCGTTATAGCGAATCTCGCTATGGATGATTGTCTCGATGGGTATTATTGCAGTTTAAGTTAATAAACAATTCCATGGCACTGGAAGTATTTATCAACATAAACTTCAATCGAGACAATGATCTACAGCGAGATCCGTTATAACAAGACATGATCAAGTGATGATTCAAAGCTAATTTTCGAGACAACAAAGCCTCGCATAAAGAATATTTACTCTATACAAGGGTACCATCACTGGGAAAAATTTTAATGGGAGATTCTAAAGGCCAAAATAAGACGAAAATAAAGAATATCAAATTCTTGACTGAGGCTTCGTTAAAAAGTTATTAACAATTAAATTAACAAATTTCATATCGTTCTGGAAAAATTATTTTCGGTTACGGGGGTCAATTACAATCATTTTTGGTGGATACACATACCTCCGAAATCCTACCCACTTTCGAGAAAAAAAATCGGGTAATTGCTGAAATTTTTCGACGAAAAAAAGATTTTTCAAATCGTTTAAAAAAAATTATTTTCGGTTACGGGGATCAATTACAATCATTTTTGGTCATTACACATACCCTCGAAATCCTATCCACTTTCTAGAAAAAAATTCAAGTAGGCGCGAAATTTTTCGACGGGGAAAAAAAATTTCAAATCGTTCTGGAAAAATTATTTTCGGTTGCAGGGGTCAATTACAATCATTTTTGGTCATTACACACACCCCCGAAATCCTGTGCATTTTCGAGAAAAAAATTCCGTACAGGCGGAACTTTAAACGTTAATAACTTTTTAACGAAGCCTCCATCAACAAATTGGTATTCTTGATTTTCGTCTTATTTTGGCCTCTAGAATCCCCCATTAAATTTTTTCCCAGGGATGATCGAATATTTTAGACTTATTTTTTTTATGTAGAATCATCCCCTTTCCGCTTGTACCACCCTGTATATTCGAAAAAGAATATTCGAATTTTAAAGTATCGTCGTTTGTTTAAATGTTGGACGTTCAATTTCTTTTTCGAAGTTTTATAGTTCTTTTTGTTGCAAAAGTTGTAACAATTTGTAGAAAGACCCCTTAAGCGAGAAAAAGACTCGCGATACGCAAGGTAATTGCACGTATACGCGCGTTGCGTTCATCTGTGGCGGTGATATGATATTTTTACGCTCCGTGTATGCGTGCCTCGACCGCATCCATTCTTATCCGGTGCTTTTGTAACGGTCGTGGAGCGCAATATTTGCATGTGAGATTTTATTGCGGCACCAACCGAACAATGTAGAATATCACGCTTGCTCGCGGGTTAATATTATTCTTCGGTCAATAAGCGAATACATCTAGGTGTTGAAACCGGCGAGATGATTCACCGAAAGAATTGCATTGTTTCTACGAACCGATAATGCTAGTTTGCCATTAGGATTCCTCGATTAGCGTGCACGATATTCTAATTGCCACTCGTTTCATGAGAGCCCGTAAGCCACAACTTGGAAAATTACTTTGTCGATGGGGCAGGGTAAAGCGACACATACTGGTCGCGTAACTTGAATCCAGCGCGACCTAATTTCTAAATTATAGAAAACTGAAACGTACGAAGAACAGCCATAGGAGAAAAAAGTATCTCGAATAAGCTTTACGTTTAGCTACTCTTTTTTTTTTTTTAATTTCACGATACAATGTTTAGACGACAGTCCTATGGATCAGATTTCGAAAAGAATCGAGGTACAAAAGAAGGAATTCGAAGCAGAATGTTTTTGATCCTAAAACTACAGTACGGGGATCCCGAAATACTCAAAAAATTTGTTACGAAAACGGTGGAGAAATAATCGTACGGAGTGTAAAGTAAACCGGGCCATCGTACGAATGTTTTTTTCTTCTAACGTCAGCTAAATTTGCCAGCAACGGTCTTGTGTTACGACAGAAAGAGAGAGAGACGCTTGAGAAAGTGATGCTCTTTTCTTCGAACTCTCTATTCGTTACGTAAGAGATAAAAAGTTTAAACAAGGCCACGTGAACGTGAACAGTGCCTAATGCGCGAATGAACAACAATGTGTTTGTTGTTTAAAATAAAAGTGCAAGACAAATGTATACGGTAGAGGTCCTCGTTTCGAATTTGTATTTAAGATACACGTGTATCCGTGTATTGATTTTCATAAATCAAAATATAAGTTTCCACGTGTATTATTATATCCATACTTTATTCCGTGTCAATATTTATATCTAATGTACAAATAAATGACCGAATGTTTAGATTCTATGCAAGTAATTGTGCTGATGCAGACATGATTTGCTAGACTGCAGGCAAAAATGACAAACTACATGATTTGCTATCTAAGAACATGAGTATTAACATTTTCTTAATCATTTCTTTCATTACAGTGGAAAGAATTGAAATAGGAAATTCGCTTTCTTCACAAAAACGTATCGCCATAACGTGCAAAAAAATATTTAATCGTTCCAAGCAACTTAGGCAATGTCGGAACGGTGTTTCTCATGTGAATTTTTTACCCTAAAAAAACGTAAACGCCCTAATTTCCTTACACTAAAATAAACGACCAATAGATTAATCTTTTTTAACCAAAATCATAATATTTCTTATTTTTACTTCCAACTTATTAAATTATATCTGTATCGCAAATTATTTACTTAAAATTTAAACATTGGAATACTTAGTTAATACTATTTTTTATTATATCTCTTTTACTAGTTCTATTTTGTCGCTACTGACACTGGACGCTAGTTATAGTTATTCACCTCTTCATCCTCTTGTTAATACACGTGTATTAAGAAATACATGGATTAAAACATGGATATATTAACTATCCTCTAGTATACAGTTGTCGTAATATGTATTTTCATTGGATGTAATACAACGTACCCTTTTGTGGGCCGATTTTGAGCATACCGAGCGAAAGGTTGCGTTTGGACACCCTAACGAATTGGACACAAAAGCGTTCGAGGAGGCAGATACCGAAATTTCGGACCCTTGGAATTACCGCTGGAATTTTTCCCTTTCCTTGAATAGCCCAAGTTCTTTTGTGCCATTGTCGCAGCACAACGTGACAAGAATACCGCCTAAAGTGATAAACGTCCGAAGCTTTTGGTAACTTCAAAATGGTCAGTTCCAAAGCAATTCCAGAACAATCATCGGTAGGACTCTCAGCCTACATCTAGATTCTAAATTCATTTGGAAACAATACAGGATGTTCGGCCATACCTGGGAAAAATTTTAACGGGGGATTCTAGAGGTCAAAATAAGACGAAAATCAAGAATACCAATTTGTTGATGGAGACTTTGTTAAAAAGTTATTAACTTTTAAAGTTCCACCCGAACTGAATTTTGTTCTCGAAAATGCGCAGGATTTCGGGGGTATGTCTATTCACCAAAAATGATTGCAATTGACCCCCGCAACCGAAAATAATTTTTCCAGAACGATTTGAAATTTTCTTTTTCCGTCGAAAAATTTCACACCTCGAATTTATTTTTAAAAAGTGAGTAGGATTTCGGGGGTATGTCTATTCACAAAAAATGCTTGTAATTAACCCCTGTAACTAAATATAATTTTTTTAGTATGATTTGAAATTCTTTAATTTCGTCTAAAAGTTTCAGTACCTACTCGAATTTTTTTCTAGAAAGTGAATAGGACTTCGGAGGTATGTCTGTTCACCAAAAATGCTTGTAGTTAACCCCTGTAACTAAATATAATTTTTTTAGTATGATTTGAAATTTTTTAATTTAGTCTAAAAGTTTCAGTACCTACTCGAATTTTTTTCTAGAAAATGGGTAGGATTTCGGAGGTATGTCTGTTCACCAAAAATGCTTGTAATTAACCCCTGTAACTAAATATAATTTTTTTAGTACGATTTGAAATTTTTTAATTTCGTCTAAAAGTTTCAGTACCTACTCGAATTTTTTCTCGAAAGTGGGTAGGATTTCGAGGATATGTATAATGACCAAAAATGATTATAATTAGCCCCCGCAACCGAAAATAATTTTTCCAGAACGATTTGAAATTTTTTAATTTAATTGTTTACAACTTTTTAACGAAGTTTTCATCAACAAATTGGTATTCTTGATTTTCGTCTTATTTTGGCCTCTAGAATCCCCCATTAAAATTTTTCCCAGGTGTGGCCAAACATTCTGTATATATAAAACTATGATTTTAATTGGTAATGAAATGGTCAGAGTGTTTGTATCTATCGAATGCATATTGGCCACGCTTTTTAATTGATTCCTTGGTTTAACGAGCCCTTGACTCAAATTTTTCTATTACCCTCGAGTCTAAAAAACAAAGATTCGAATTCAAGTTCATCATGGAGATGTTTGGTATAAGGGCCTGAAACACGCATCATTAGAGAGGTTTTACCGAGAAGCAACAGACACGAGTAACCGCGGCCCGTTTCCCAGTACACGCGACTCTAAGCGCTGGTTGCTCCAGCGTTGAAATAGAGACACAGACAGGCCGAAAAAAAACACTCGGCTTCGTGCATTGCTCGTCGAAAAAAGAAGTTCGAGTACGGATTTCGAACGACGCAAGGCAACGAGAAGCGGCCGTTTCCGGTGGCTTCGTTCTCATGGCTGTTAAATAAATATCAGAAAACCAGCGTACGTGTACGTGTATCCACACTAGATATCGGACCGAGCAATGTGAAAGTGTCCGAGAGAGCAACAACGAGCAGCCTGTACCGATCTAACCACGTGTTCCCTGATACAATTTTCGCGCTATAAAATTGGAAGAATAAAGTTTTTCCTTTCCCCGGTGCAGCAAAAAACATTTGAATTTTTTTTATAATAACAGTACTGGATTGTACGTCAACACTTTGACAATCATACAAAGACTATAAAAATTGACCTTTCAGATCAAAATGCCCCCCTAAGTATCGAAATAGTATTTCAGAATCCGAATTTTATTCGATGAACAAGTCCTTAAGTATTAATTTTGTGGAGCATACGATTGCTGACTCAACGTACAATTTCAAAGCTTTTGGCCCCCTCTATTACGCAATCCCCATTATAAGCATAACCAGTCTCGTGGCTTTTTATTATAAGACAATATAAAAGTTATCAAGTCGCAATATTTTTCAGCAATAAGTGCGAGATAAATAATGGCGAGATTGGCGATGCGAATCGGACGAATTTTGTTGGCATTAAACGGAGGAGGGGCGTAGCCACGAGTGCATAGAACCGGCAGTCTGGATCTTGCGATGGACCAACCGTAGATACGTATAGCTGCGCCTCTCCTACCCGCGCTTTTCGCCGAGTATCGATCTGATATCCCCGCCACTGGTCGACCAGTGTTTGCTACGAGAGCCACGAGACTGTCTGCGCCCTGTCGCACCGTGTACACACGCACACTAACACCGTGGAGCCCTTGGGTCTGGCGCATTGGTGGTGGTGGCGGCGAGGCTCGGTTCTTGCCTGCCGCAAGACCGTTTGAAAATTCACCCGAGCCAGGCTTCCTTCCTGATACGGTTTTCAGGTCTGCCAATTGTCCAATCGATGGCAATTACCAACCGACTATTTATTGCTATCGTAGACTCGCACTCTGCACTACATCCAACCGTTAAACGTTAAGTTTTTCAAGCTGAACCGCTAGATTTACGAACATTGATCGCGCCTATTTTTATTAGAACCAGTCACATGATCATGATCATGTTAATAAAATTCAAGATAATATTTATGAATTCCGTAACTTTAAGTACAAGTTCCGTAAATCGAGTGTTCAACATACATTTACTAAGATTATTTATTACGAGTTTCGTAACGAAACAAAACACTTCGTTGCCTCTAATTGAAATGTAAACAGCTAACGATCTACGAATGCAGCTTCATAGCGGCGATCTAATTTGTACGTACGATTAACGCGTTAATTAAGAAAACTGAGTTATTTTCATGGTACAGTGGTCTCAAGGCACCGTTGTCGCCTCGTAAATTGTCCAATCGACATTAATTTGGAACAGATATTAATTGGTAATTCAAATTTCCTATTTCTGATACGCACGGCGTTGCACATGACGTGGAAAGAATCGAACGCGAGAACGCACGACACGTGGTCGTGTGTCGGTGGTAAATTGGCGCGAAAAAATATCTTCTTACTCGATTTATCGTGGCAATTACGCGACAAGTCCTCGTTAATTTCTATTTGAATCGTCGCGAGATGGCGTATTATATAAAATTCTGCCAACCTAATTTCCTATTAATCCTCCTATTAATTAAATGTACAAGCAGGAAATTAATCGAGAAGTCGAAATATTTCAACGGTACTCCATATAATGCGACAGCGGTTCAAAAACATCTTCGTTCTGCTTAAAAAAAGAAAAATATTCATGTAAAATATCTTTGGAAATTATTAATATATTCTGTAATTTAAAATAAGATCCTCGACTCACGTTTAAATATGACGGGCTTCTATTTACGCCATTTTGCTATCACCGGGGGGAACAGATTCGGTTTCTTGAAAAATTTCACGTGTTGCACCGAACATCACGCAATCTACATTCTACGAAGCGCGTTTCTCTGCACGTTCCTACGAGCTACAAGTTGTTGCGTGTTCCAACATCTCTGCGAAACCGATACGGAGAGCAAGATCGATCCTCGATCTCGATTAGATTCGACCGCGATAGTGGATACAGCCCGCTGAAAATTAAAACAGGAATCAGGAACGATAATTGCGTGCCCGACCGCTGACGCTGTAAAACATCACGACTCGGAACGCGTTTCAACAAATAATTCTCCGACCTCGGTAAGTATACCTTGGCAACGTCATTGCGTTAATAAAAATCTACGACGCTGAAATTGTTACTTGAAAATTTACGGGTACGACCGTTAAATTTAAACTCCGACATTGTCAAAGTTTAATAATAAAAAAAAAAAAAAAAAGAAAATTGTACCGACATATTTTTCTTTTGAAACGGTGTTCGTTGATTGGTAGCGAGGTGTTTACAAAGAACCTTTACGCAACTAAATTTTAATCACGCTGCCTGTGCACGCGGCGAGAGCGAACTGTAAGCATCGCATGAAAGCGTAATTTACAAACTTTTTTTTACAGGTATCTTTCCACATCTTTCAAAGTGACTTTCTAACTCCTCCAAGAGAGACACTCTCCCGGTATTCGTTCGAGAACAATTGCGCGAATTAAACATTTGTCTAAAACGATCCTTCGGTAAACACAAGTAACGATCGAACTGGCGACGTTTAACAGCTAGATCGTTACATTGTTTAATCTGTAATAAACAGTTACGTTCGAGAGAACGTTGCACGGCGCCAATTTTATTTGAAACTGAAAGAAGAACAACGATCAGTACCAGTTTATTTCCCACGATGAAACAAAAACCCATCGTTTTGTATCGAGTACAGAAAAAGAGAATAACCTCAAATTGTACAGTTGTTACTATACCTTTTCAAATCGCTACATTCAAAATTGAGCGAGCAAGAAGAGAATACGACCGCAGAAGGGCCAGTAGTCGGTGCACGGCATCGATTCACGTCAAGAAACGACTTTTCTTTACCGGTGGTGTAAAAAGAAAAAAGAAAAAAAAGAAGGAAAACAGTACTGAACGAACAAAAAGCATCGGGCAGCATGGGACGAACTCGTCCCGAGTGACAAATAATCATTCGTGTATGCGCAAACACGCCGAGAAGGTGAATTTCAGATTCGATCTGGTCTCTTTTATCGTAACACGTTATTTTACTTCGTGATTACTTCTCGCTTGACATATAATTATGCAACGCCGGTTCAGAAACTAATTCTGTACCTGAAAAGTAAATAATCGATCAATAGTTTAACCTAAAATATTTCATTTACATTTTAAAACATTATTTTTGAAACATTTAAAAATGAAATTAATTGTCTATCCCAAAAACAATGGGACGATAATTAATGTAAAAATAATGAAACTATTTCGCTTTCTGAAAAGATAATGTTATTTTACATTATAGAAAATAAAATTTGCTCGGCTCTGATTTCGGTCGAGCCTGTAGGATGTTTCCTGCGGTAGGCATATGGCGAGGGGTAGAGTTCCCAGAAAGTTCCCACGGTCAATAGCTTTCATGGCGGTGAGGCTTGAAAATGCTCGAGGGGCCCTCCCTGCTGCTCGTTATTTGCAACATTTTCGAAAAATGTCTTTTAGGGATAAGCTGGCGAAAGACCAATAAATCCCGAACCGAACGATTCACCGTTACGTATCGTCCGTACGAAAACTACAATGGGATCGATTATAAATTCCTTGATGATGTCGTTCCTTGCTAGGAATCGATAGTACGGTTTCCGTAGATCCCAATCCCCGTCGAAAATGGGCTCCTTTAATTACTCTCCCTCCCCCTACTATCGATTACCTGCAGCGGTCTCGACCGGGGGTAATTTTAGCCAAAATTCGAGAGTCAAGCGCGACAAGTTTACTTTAATATTATCAGTACCGATCTATTATTCTATGTTGAACGAGCAAAAATAACGTTAAAATATGTATTTGTAATATAATTCATACCTTTGCACGCCGAACAAGAATTTATTAACCGAAAATTATTATCTTCTAAATTTACGATATTACGTAATATGCAAAGAAAACAGAGAAGCATTGCTCAAGACCGTAAAATTTGATCCAGCGTATACCTGAAAATCGATAATTATTTATTTGAACTTGAGTAAACAAAAACAATTGCTCCCGGACAAGTTTCGAGTCATTTTAAATAAATGCGTTTTTCGTTTGACGAAATTAGTAGCAAATTTCCAAACTCACGGTGAGGATCCAAAAATATCACGTATTCGTATGTTTTTGAACTCTACGTGAAATTTTCTATCATTCACAAACGAGCCATGGAATCGAAAGGCGATTCCATCGTACAAACAGGAGCACTGCATCGCGCGGCAAAACAATAGCTCTCACCACCGGAAATACATATTACATCGGGTAAGGTTTCCCCGGTAAATATACTCTCTTCCCGCCGAAAGTTACGTACGACAGTGTCTATATTCCGTTCGCGATGAATCACTCATTCAGTTCGATTGGACACACGGTTTGCCTCTAAAACGAACCAACTGTTTATTTTCGTGTATAATCAACAAATAATCGCCATGGTGATGCACGTTCACGGCCGCGTACGTCTCGACTGATGTAGCGCGGTAAACGTACAAATCACGAATCAATTAGATCGTCATATCCCGAAAAATGGGCTATCGCGGTATTACCGGCAATGTATTAGACTATACCTAAAATTGTTAAACCGGTCTGACGGATTCGTACGGCTGTACGCATTATACCTTCGTAAATAAACAGACGAACATAAATATAGACATGTGAGTACGCGATAAACGCATAGAATGAAAAACAAAAAAAACCGTCCAGAGCGTCGCGACCGCCCCCCTCGTATATACCTTGACACTTACGAGTCTCTGTTTCGGTCACGGCGGGCCGGCAAAGCATACGAAATATTTTTCCAAGATTTCTCGTCGAGATTCGCATGAACGGCGCCTGATAAACGCATAACAACACTTACCGTGTGTTCGACGATCCTTGAAGCACGTCGTCCTCGTGGCAAAGCACCACTTTCACACATATATTTACGAGGGAGTTAACGCGGATTTTTGGCAGCGACCATGCATAAACGGACACCGACACAAGGCCCCCTTTACGGAACTGAAGTAACGTTGACACGGCAGTCTCGTGAACAAAGACCACGCACGATTTCAAATCCCTATACGACGATTGGACGGCCGTAGTCACGTGACTTCGCTGAGCTCTCCTTATTGGTCGAACAATACGACTCGCGAGGACACTTTAAACGATGTACTCATGCACATGGCCGACAAAGGGTGCTTGCGAGGGAATTTTCTTCTTCGCTTATGTGCACGATTATCATTTCTGTACGGAATAATAATTTTTTTCGATTAATCGTTCAACGAATGGTCGATCGCGTGTGCACAGATTCCAGGAAGCACGGCATGATTGACAGAAATGGTTGCGTGTTTTCTCCCTAACCTTCCCCACTCTAAAATGGCCGAACCCAAACAACGTGTAACAAAATCACTTACAGTAACCTTGTATCGATATGTTTTGATTTTTTTCACAACTCAAAAAATAGTTATGATTTTTCTCGGTCATTTAAGACCAAAATGGTTTACAACATTGCTCGGAAAAAGCGAAAATTGTTTATGATGAAGGATCATAAATATTGGACGAGTCCATCATTTCACTGGAGAGGGAAGTACGGCAGCCCCGTTTAAGAATGAACCACCGAGATAATGGCGGGAATGCAGACACGCGCGCACAGATTTATCGACTTTGGCGCGAGAAACTGTATACTGAACACTTGCACTCTGTAGAAATGCCTGTTCGACACTGTTTTTTCAATTAAATCTGCATAAATCGCGACAATACAATCGATTTTTAGCGGTATTTCGCACGGAATGCGAACTTTCAATACCACTAAAGTCAATAGACGTGTTCTTATATCTATTTCGTACAATTATATTTGTTGGACTATTTATAAAAATATATAATTACCACAAATATAGTTTTTGTGGTCATTTCAATCAAATATATAAGCATTTTTCTTAAAACAGTCACATATATACACATATATTATATATATGCAAAGTTTTTACAATAATTCTGCGATTTAGCATTGCACTTGATTTCCTATTACTATAACGCATTGCCTTTGACTTACAAAATAAATCTTATTTCCCTTCTGGTTAATCGTTTAGTGTACTTTTCGATATTTTAAAACACGATTAAAGGGTTGTAAAAATTGTTAAATCCCTTTTTCCTATTACTTTTCTGATACTTTTTCAGTTAAATCTCCTAATAAAATATTTTGTCTGCTTTGAATAATGAAAGCATCTTTTAATAGTCTTGTTCAAGACGCATTTCCACTAAATAACTGAGTATGTTGAGTCTTTGTAACTACATTATATATAATGGCACATTGGATAGTCTTTTTATAACAAGCTTGATAAATTGTAAATAACATATTTAAATTGCATCTTGTATAATCAGTCTGCGATGTTAACATTTTTAGGTCGTATTATATACACATATATGCATATATGTATAAATATATGCACATATATGTAAACAGTAATATACACACACATACGCTCGTGAACATATATGCATGTATATATTACTTTTTATACGCCTTTCTCTGCTATTTATCCATTATTAACATTTCTAGTTATCTGACTTAAAGCTTTGGTTTGTTGAAAGCATTGTTAAAATATTCTTAAATGCTCTATCGTCTGCTTACACATTGGCAACAGCCGGTATTATTTTCATGTATATTTCAATGCCTTTTAGGAATATATCTTTGTTCAAATACTCATCATGATCGTGAAGAAGTATTTTCGTTTTATTCATAGGTGAAAACCCAATCGCTGGAATTCCAACCTGCAATACAAATACAAACGGATTTCAATTCTCTGAACTCTGTTAATCGTTCAATAGGATTATGAATAGGAAATATATATGCGTACCCCGCGCACGAAACGACTATCTGTTCCACCCGGAAAAATTCCTATTTGCAGAACTAATCCAAGATCGTCGCAAGTCTTTTTGAAAGCGATCCAATAAGGATTAGAGTCGTCAAGTTTCGTGTTTTCGATTTTAAGATTTTTCTGTTCGAACGAGTACGTTACGTCTTTGCCAGCTTCTTCGCACCACTTCTTGATCATTGCTTCAAACTTTTCGTGGTCAATGGAGGGATCGAGTCGCATGTCGAAAATTGCAGTTAAGGAAGTAGGCACTACGTTTGTTTGCACACCACCCTGAAACATATTTTGTATCGAGAATGTCAGAGCCGAAATAAGTTATAATGTTAGAGTAGGAAATTTAAATAGTTCACGTTTCTATGTGCGAAAATTGTTTTAGCAAATAGTTTGAAATTACCAACATACTCACTGTGAAATACTATTCTCCTAAGGGCACAGACATGTAATAATAATATAGCAACTATTAAAAATTGCAAATACGTTATTCAATAAATTTTATTGTTCTTTGTAAGTATTTTTGTGCAATTTTAACTATAAAGTATGTGATCAATATTGCTTCTTAACAAACACTAAACAATATATATGTATATATACATATATCTATCTGTCTGTATGTATGTATGCATATATATGGCAATATGGATGTAAAAGAAATAAAAAAGAAAATAGATCTATATACCTTCAGCTGTGTCAAATTCACAGATGTAACATCACCCAGCTGGATTTTTGGATCTTTCAGTTTTTCTTTCTGATTGGCCCTGAAATCCATGAAACGGTCGATTATAACTCTTATTTTTTCGCCAGCTGTATTATCCATGAGAAGTGATCCATGACCGGGACTACCCGCACACTCAACCTTGACGTGCCAAATACATCGCTCGCCATAATACATGTAAAAACATTCTTCGGGAGAGGCTACACCCTCGTCTAACGCAAAGCCAACGTTAAGAGCCTGAAAGTCTTTAGTATGGACAAACTCTTTCATGCCGAGAACACCGCCTATTTCTTCATCCGGTACAAAGGAAATATGAATTGTTCTTTTAAAGCGCTGTCCAGCAAGTTTCATGCGTCGAATTGCTTCTAAATACTGTATTCCAACACATTTCATATCCTGACTGCCGCGAGCATAAATGTTGCCTTGCTCGTCCATGTGTGCGCTAAATGGTGGATAGGTCCATTTGTCCTAAAAATTTAATTTCATTAATAAATTTGTAGGTAACATTTCCCTTTGGTTTTAAATCATTAACAATAATATACTTACTTCAAAGACAGGCACAACATCCATATGGCTATTTAAAAGAATTGCTGGCTTTGATGGCTCTGTACCTATCCATGTGAGAATCACGATTGGTTTCTTTGGATCAATATGGTAGACTTTGATTGGAAAGTCAAGAGACTTGGCTTGTTTCTGTAGAAATGCAACACATTCATCTGTAAAACAAAGAAACAGAATTAATATTCATGTAATATAATGTACAAGAAATATTTTATACACGAAGACCAAATAAATCCATTATCATTCGATTACAATTCTCTCTTTACTGGTCTATTTTTAACACGCTAATACCAGATTATTTCATTATCAAAAGTTTAAAGCAAACAGTTATTAACATAGAAATCAAAACTGAAGTTGTAAATATTGACACAGATAAGGAATTCCTGAAGAGTATCAAATTGGAATATCTTGTTTCTTATTAATGATCCACGTTATCTTATCTTTCACAAATATTATTTCCAGACTAATTTTATCAAGAGATACTAGAAATTTACATACCCCAATTAACAGTGACTGTGAGTCAACAAATTTAATGTCTTGTAAACACCAAAATTTTAAACGTTCCAATCATTTCATGTTTTTTAACATTTGCATGTTCTTTGCAATCAGAAAACTCAAAGGCTGCTATTTTAAGTAAGAACTTCATCAAGATCATTTAGCTACCTATGACTCTTAGAATGAATTAAACATATATGAGGTAATGGTCCAATCTGTGCATCTACTTCATATAATATTTTTTCTACTCTTATTCAGCTTTTGCTCCTATTAAATACCTTCAAACTGCTATGTACACTCTTAGGCTTGCTCAAGTCTGTCAACATTACTCCAGCAGACATGTCTTGATATTACCACAAAAATGTTTAAAGATCTTGAATTTAAAGTGTATGCATTTTATATATTACACTTTCTTTTTGCAAGTGTCCCAAGCACTTACATGACACACTGTACGTGTGATTTAGGTCACCCACGAGTCGTCCTTGGATAACAATCTCGTGTACGCGTATTAATGAACTAGAAAATTCTTCTTTACGCGATCTTAAGCCTCGGGGACGATTTCCTTAAGGCTTTAGAAGCACGGTTCGCCGCCGGGAAAAATATAAAAACAGAAATAACATTCCACACAGGGTGGGGCATGCAATGGCTGGGTAGCGTCTCCGACGCTACGAACCCTCTATCGCCTAGAGAAAAACCGAAACGGTCCGCAGACCTCGATACGACGCGAGCTTTGATAACCGTGGTCCGGATGAACGTGCGAACCTGGTGATTTGATGATCCACCAAAGACAAAAGTAATTTGCTTAACGAGGAAATGAGGAGCGACCCCATTCCGGCATGCAATATGCGTGCACGATTTTCACGATTCAATTCGAGGGTACACGCGATAGAATACGAATTATTACGCTTCATTAATGAACGTTTCGTGAACAGACGGAGAATTACTCACCATAATCGATGTTAGGTTGAACTGACGGTATACGCAAGTAGTCGCGAAAATTCTCTACAGCTGTTGCGTCCAGCTGAGCCTGGGATGATGGGGACATTGTGCAGTGGTGGTGGCCTGGTGATCACCGCGTCGGACGCCACTGAGTCGACTGTCACAGCAGACGCCTGCCGCTCGTCTCTCGACCAATTGTCGGTGATTATCAGCAATGACGTACGCCTAGGTCGATCAAACTAAACGCGGGAACAAGGAGGGCGGACTCGCGGTCGTATCTTTGAAATTGTATGCAATTACGCAACGGACAAGTATGATCATTGTCTGGAAAATTTTCCATTAACAATTAATGGTATACTCGTCTTATTCTTATTTACATGATTGCAGAGGTAGGAATTATATGTATACATGGAAAAGGATAATGAGTATGGGAAATGGAGCAGTAGGATACAGAGATATGAGATAATAGGTGACAATAATAGAGCGCTAGAACTTGGTAATTCGTAAAATGTATTCCGATTTATTAAATTTCATGTATGCCTAAATATGAGCTCTTTACACGTTACGCCATATATATAATATATGTATGTATATATATTATATGATACATATATATATATATCTATATATATATATCGTATATTATATATGTATATATATCATATAGAGTTTGATATCGAAGAACTTGTTACATTCATTAATCGGTAGTACGAATTAAATTATCATACAATATGTAAGATAATGCAACGTGGCTATAACTAGGCACATACATGTAACAGTGAATTGCAAATAAAAAAATTATGTGTTCTGATACTATTATAAAGACGATTTTTATATATATAATTATATACCTATATATAATTATATATATATGTACATACAATAATAATAATTATAATAATAATAATAATCACTATGATCTGTTTTATTTACAACATTGAAACTATTGTACTAACGAGTTACTTCTTTCTTCTTTTTACCTCTAAATGTAGTACTTAGTTTTTATAATAACAGAACGCCTTTGTCGCTCATCATCAGAATGTCATTATACAGAGATACGGTAGGGCAATAAGAGAATTGTACAACGAATAATTAATTGTAAGCTTTGTGTCTGTGTGTGTATGTGTTTGTGTCGTGTGAGTGTGTATGTGTGTAGTTGCAAAAAGCAATTGTATTACCGCTCTTCTTCTTCCACCCAATTCTTAATTTTTTGTTTTCTTAGTTTTCATCTTTGAAGGATTTCAAAGAAGATCTGCTAAATCTCGAAAGAGATGTCTGTACTTAAATTTATCTTACAAAAATATTTACAAGTTTCACAGTATCACCCTTCAGTGGTGGAACGCAAGCTGTACACACCTTTATCCAATAAACGTTCGCACCATCCGAAATGGTGCTCAGAGTAACTTACATTAGTATACACGTTTATTACAAAATATCAGCTAAAGTATATATAAAGGAATACCAAATGCCAAAAATATCCTTGTCTCATATGTGTGTATGTTTTTTTCCCGTTTTGCTTTCTCTACTTTCGTGTATAAGCTGCTGTCAAACGAACGCAATGTAAACGAGGGTCAAGTCGGTAGTGTTTTTATACTTTGTTCACCAATGAGATCCGTAATACACGCACCAAAAAATTCTGTAAAATTCTTTCACGGTACAATTAATTTGTTTCTGCCTTCACGCCTTATAGTCTAATCACAGATCTCTAAATTCATTCAATAAATCGAAAAAACTCGTAAATGATTCCGAATAAAACAGTTTATCAGAATGGTGTAATGTGACTTCGCAAGCGCGCTAAAACTTCTATTATTGATCGTTGCTTTCCGTCGTTTTTTTTTTTTTTTTTGGTTCCAACTAAAATACCGCCGAAGTGCAACAAAACGATAAACAGAGCGATGTTCGAGAAGACTCTTTGAGGAACAATAGCTTTTCTATCTACCTTATTAGTCCAAGATAACATTATCATCTCTTTACATTCAAAGTCTAAATCGTACAATTGTTCCATATTAAAAATAACTTTCTGTCTCTGCCCGTTACATTTTTTCAGTAACTTAGTGCCTCAAAGAGTTCTGATTTTTGTATATATTATTTCTATATATGATAAAATAGTTTTTTTCCAATATTGTAAGTGTTAGAAATTAATTTGTTGTCTCCTTATTTCGTTTTGGCTTTGAACGTTTGATTAGACAATCGCTTGTACAATATATTTTTGTAATGTTTAGCGTTTTAATTCCGTTACAGAAATTCAGATAACTGTTACCAAAAGACGCGAGAAGTTTCCACGGCCCAAAGGTTAAGCAAAAGATTAGCGTGCTTAAAAAAAGTTTTATCTTTCTTTTAAATTCAAAAAATATTTCGTTGTGTACTTTCTGCCTATAATTTAATCGTGCGTTTTAAAACCTACGAAATATACAAGCGCCAAACGAGCGATACGTTTTACATCGAGGAACGATCAAGACAACCTTGAAACCTACTCCCGATAAGAAGTGCAATTAATCGATCAACCCGAATAATATGTACACACGACGAGTACTCTAGGATTTAGATACGACCTTTGTACATTAATTTTAATTACACCACTGTGTACACTGGGCGAATGTCATCTATCAAATGTATCATTTACATTCTCTTTTTTTCGAGTAAAATTCTCGTTCACTGGATTAAAAAAAAAAAAAAAAAGAACAAATTTACACCACTAGAACGCAATAAATAATCGAACCTCGCAGTACTTACAATATTTAAGAATGAAAAGTCGACTTTTGAATGCCGCGAATGATTTTCTACCTTTTTTTACAAATAAAAGAAAAAACAAAAAAAAAACAAAAAAAAAAGAAGAAAAAAAGAAAACATAACCAACTACGATTCATCTTTCGTATTTGATTATTTAAGTTTATCGTTTACAAGTTTTGTTTCGATTCTTTTCTTTCCCTTAATACAGTTTTCTTTTTTCTATCGCCTCTTACAGAGCTTTGTACTTATGAATGAATGTTAAGTTACAGGTCTCGAACGGATCCTTAAATAAAAATATATATGATCGCGCTAGGTCGACCACAAGAAATAAAGGAACAGAAATGGAACAGAAAAAATTTCGGAAAATTTCAAACGATTAGAAAACGAGCCTTTTAAATGGTGTCGGACTTATCAAATTGTGGGAACGTTCAGTCTAGGGCCTCGGAAGAAACTTTGCACTGTACAATTTATCCTAAACAGGCCTGTGTGCTCTTCCATGGAATCGATGATCATCATCACGATGGAATCGAAAAAGTAAATTGTTATGTTGACGAGGAACTCGTTACTGTGCAATGACTATTCGAGCTTGAAAGTTATAAAATTCTAAAGAGACAGATAGAGAAAGTTCTTGCCATGATACTGTTTTCTCTCTTTTCTTTTTTAAACAAAATTGAAGTAGAGCGCAACGCACAGCACAGCATATGTCAGTTCCCGTCTGTTTCTTCGCTAATTGATTCTTAACTAAGATTAAATACAATAGTTCTGTATCGTTATATTATGCATATATGCAAATGATATTTACAGAAAAATCGGATAATGCAAGTGTGCATGTTGTATATATAAATATAAATATATATATATATATTTATATGTATATATATATATGTATATGTATATGTATATATATATATATATATGCATCCAAGTCAACAGTATCACGATTATCAGCTTGGATTAATTTCCAACTTTGTTATAGTTTCATCAAAAATTGGACTAATGCTATGTATAAACATTGTTAGGGCACCGTTTCACTGATATAAAAAATGTACGTCGATACACTTTTGGCCATTACGTTTAGATGCCAATACAGTTTTCCTTTTTGCTCTCTGAAACACGGCTGTTACCTAAGATGCACGAACACTACAGATAGTTCATCTTTATACGCTTCAAAATACTTAACGTTTAGGCCACGCGAATTGCATCAAGTGCGTCTCCGAAACCATCAGAAGTGTTGCATAACGTTTCTATAAGCGAACGGTTAGCACCTGGGGATCATCGACGGTCTCTTCTTCTTCGTTCACCGTACCGTTTATAATCTAAATACCCTTTATACTCGCGTAAACGCGAACAACGCAAGCCAGAAGAGACCGCGAGATTCGTTTTTGTTCCGTTCAAAATATCTTCTCCCCCTTCCTCCCAGGGGAGGGCAACTTAATAAATTTAATCTAATGGAATTAAAGATGAGTCGTGAGAACGTCCGACAACAGCATTCGGGGCCGATCCCTCACGACATCCGCAGCTAAAAATTCTTTCAACAGCACTACCTTTTATGTGGGTTAAGACCTGGGCGCCGGGTGATTGTAAAACGGTTTTTGCGACTGGCCAGATGCAGGGTACATTTGGTTCCCCGGTGGCGGTGGTGTCACCGAGGAGAATTTCGAGATCGCCACCGCAGTGGTAGCCGGTGGAATGAACTGAGGTGGATACGGGTTTGAGCCCGGTGGCGCTTGCGATGCTTGAGGCACCAAGAACTGCTGTGTCTGCTTGCTGGTAGACGCTGGTGCTGCGGTATTTGCGTATATTGGCTGCGAAGTATTCTGCGGGGCTGTAAAGTTCGGATAATGAACGGGAGGACAAGGTTTAGCCTGGAACTGAGGATAATGAATAGACGCGGAGCCAGGGGGTGGAATATAAGGTTGAGGTGGTAACTGCGGTAGCGGGTAACTTGGTGGCGTGTTAGAAACCGAGGGATGCGGAGGAGACGCCTTGCGCGCTTTCAGTATCGCCTCTGCAGTTAGACCTGTAATTGTTCAGATTTAGAGAATCGGATAATACAAAAATTATCAGAGTATAACAAACAAGTAATAGAATAATAATAAAAGAATAAGATAGGCGATGATCTTACCGTGTTTACGAGCTCTTTCCTCCTCGTCGTCGCTGAGAAACAATCCAAATTCTCGTTTCAATCTCTCTGTGAGGTTCTCGCGTTGACGTTCGACTAAAGTCGGAGCAGCGGACCAGCCGATTGTGCCTTCCTCACCACCTGAATGCGTGAAACGATGTGGTCAGATCATCCCAACTATGTATATTCAAGTTTATAAATTCCTGTTTCAGTAAAACTTTGTAAAAAATATTGATTATTACCTTTCTTCTCCTCGCTTTCCGCATTAGTGAAGATCGGCAATGCGGTGAGACCCGGTAAATCGAGGGATAGTGATATCTTAGAACCTTCCTCGTCAGAACTGAGAGACGATGTTCCGCTACTCGCACTATCGGATCTACCTCTTGCACCACCTTTATCCGTTGTTGGTGTGTCGTTTGAGGGTTCGGGTTCTGGAGGTGTACCGGATGACTGTTGTTTCCGTTTACGGTATTCGGATATGGACAGCTAAAATGAAACATTACAAATCTTAAAATTTCACAGCACTGTATATTGAATAGTAACCGATATTATTGGATACTAATTGTGATAAATTATAATTGAACTTCCGTCAATTCTAACCTTTCTCTTAACTGGAGCACTTGCTTCTGGTTTAAATGCAGGCGCTGGCATGTTATTTGGAACAACGGTTCTAGGATCCTTTAATCGCTTAATTTCCTTGGGTGGAATTTCGTCTTCCTTGATAAAAGCATCTTCAACGGGAATCTCTTGAGGGGCAGTCCTTAGAGTAGACTCTTGGACATCTACACTCTGTTCTGAAGTTTCTGATTTTGGCTCAGTATACGAGGTGCTATTTTCGTCAGTAGTTTCTTCTTTCACTTCTTCGGGTGTCAGGTCATCTAATTTGGCCTCTAGTAATTCTCTCAATGCCGTCGAGAGCATGGACTTTTGTTCGCCATTTTTCGATTCATCGGTTGACTCAATATCGATAGTAGATTCGATAATAGCTGCCTCAAAATTCAGTTGACTTTTGGAAATGTTCGTTACTTCTGTTTTTTTACGAATACGTTCACTCAACGGTGGAATGGAATGGAATATCTTTGGTGGCTCTACGAGGGATTCAGTGTCCATGTTGGACGACGTTGACTCGAATATGGATTCTTCCGATGAAGCGACGAACACAGATGGCTGTTCCGCTTTTTGAGATTCTTCGCTATGCTCAACATCTTTAACATTTTCTTCCAGAGTGTCGTCGTGTTCGGGTTTGCTCTCGAACTCCTTGAACAACCTCTCCTCATGATTTATACCGAATGATTTGAACGATGGCTCATACTTTACATCATCCATTTCCTTATCCTCAGATTCAGAATCCTCCTTCGAACTCTCCATTAAGCCCTCTATTCCATCCATGCTCTTGTCCTTTTCCGAGCTAGTGTCTATCTTTTCCTTGTAATCGTTCCCATCGTCGCCAGTGATCTTTTTCATTTGCGCCTCTACGTCAAACTCGTCAATCGACATGTTGTCGTCAGATTTATCCTCGCACTTCGCATTATCGAACTTTTCCTCGTCGTCAGATTTATCATTCTCTATATCAGCTATGCTGCCTTCGAACTCCAGTCTCATTTCAGCTACTCGTTGCTTTAGGATCGCATCAGATTCCATGGCAGCGATGGGAGAACTAAGATCCTCCATTTCCGTGTCCCCTTCATTCTGATCGATTATTTCGACTGTACCTTTCTCGATCTCTAACTGCTCCTCTTTTATATTATGTTCTTTCTTGACTTTATCTTTGTGATGATCGACCATTTCACTCTCGACAGATCGCAACTCCTCCTTGACAAACGGTTTCGAATCCAGATGCATGGAAGAGTCGCAATCGATTTCATCTTTTAATTCTTCCTTCACCTCAACGTTTTCGTCTTTTTTTACCAACAGAGTGTCCATCTGTATGATTTCTGTGGACTCTTCGCTCTTCATACTTTTCAGATGAAAATCCTGAGGGATATCGATAGAAAGCTTCTGCCTTAAGTTCTCGTTCTGGTTTACCCGTTCGTGTGAATTAATTTCCTCTTTCATTATAGACTCTGCTTCCAAATTTCGTTCATCATTCTGTTCGATCAGCGGTGACTGTAAATGTTCGATGAAATCATCCTGGAAAAGACAATTAAAATATTAATTTTTTAATTTTTCATTATACAGTAATGCAGTTTTCAAACAAATGAAAGATAGTACTTACGTCTGCAGGGCACATAGATCTATTGTTTGGAATAGATTCAGGAATTAGCATGGTTGGTGTTGTCGGTGGAGTGTAATTGTCCGATGACAAGCTCTCCCTGGCTATTCTCCTTTTCTTTGGCGGAGCTACCATTTCACTGGGCGGTGGACTTTCCGGTCTACTGTTTGGTGAATCACACTCCTCTGAAATTGCTTGCCGTAACCACCTCTTCTTGGCAGACCCTGTGGAGACAGGGCACACTGTATTTCCACTGATCGCTTGTTTACGTTGAGGTGGCGAGTCGCATATTCCAGAAACAGAATTGGCCGCTTGTACGAGGGTGGCAAGACTCTTCGCCGCATAGCTTTGCGTCAAGAACTCTGCGGACGAGTCTGTAGGCAATGAAAAATCCGATGACCTACAAAGTGGATTTATCGAATTCGACAGAGGCGCTGATGGTAAAACTGGCAACGGAGACACCTGAGTTATGTTGGATTGAGGTGGATCCGGCGATTCCTTTAACCACTCGTTCATAAGGACTTTCTTAGTCTTTGGAAACTTGAATCCGGGTGCTAATGGTCCAACCGCGGCTGCGACGAGCAAGCAGGCTGACGATAACGGAGTGGATGGCGTAGAACTCTGAGAACTACTGCTCGCTCCACTGTCGCAGGTTGGACTCTTCACTGGCGTGGGTTGCTGTAACGGAGGAGAACTAGGCCCTGGCGCGTTGGAATTTGCCAGAGCCAACAAAAGGCCAGCGGCCGTTGAAATTCCTTGATGACCAGATCCTGGATTAACAGTTTCGTTCGTGTTCTTGGCTGGAGTGTGCAAATGGGAAGAGTAAGGCAGGTCCCGATTCTGTGAATGATTTTGGCTCAACAAAGGTGGCGACTGCATCGAGTTGCTCTCTTCACCGGACGACACGTCAGAGTCTGCGGAATTCAATCTTGTTCTTCGACTGCTGCCCTGCGATTGGGAACTACTCGTGGTTCTGGTTCGACCTTTCCGCCTTTTTCTCCTCAACGGTCTCTCCGAATTCTGTTGCTTCTGTTTCGACTGCATTGTAACGCTCGGAGTGTCATCGTTATCACTGTGCGTACTGCCTGACTCTTTCCTTTGCGCATTCCGTGCTTGAACCTCCTGTTTTCTTTGTTCCGCTTTTTCGAGTCTCTCGAAGGCTTTCATGATGGCTTCCATCTTTCTTTCTTCTCTGGTCATCTTCTTTTTATCTTTTTTGCTTTCTGGCGCTGGAGCTTGACTCAAGGTTGGTGATATTTGCGGTTGTTGAACGATGGTCGCCGGTGTTTCTTCTTTCGGCGGTTGGCGAGTTGTATTTGCAACAGTGGTTGTAATTGTCCTTCTAGGCGGCGCGGATACTGACGGTACTGTTGTCGATGGTGGCGTCGTTGGTGTGACACTGGTACTAGGGATTACAGGCGTAGGATCACTATCTTCACAAACTGTGTTTCGTCTAGCCCTCCGTCTTCTTTCTCGACCACTGTTACAAAAAAAGAAGGGGGATTACACTAGATGTATCGTAATATGTGGATTTCACTTTAGGATTAGTTTGAAGATACAAAAACAATGATAAAGGTACAAACATGTATCCTATTTCACCCCATTTTCAAGTTATAGTCACTTGACAAACAAAAAGAAAACAATCTATATTCCAATTTTTAAATTTCTTCATTTCAAAAAACTTACTCGGCACTTTCTGCTATCGCCCCGTTACTTCCTCGTCTAGTCAATTGATTTACAGGTGCTATTTGACATTCCCTTGGATTGTTACACGCGCAAAAGATGGGTATCATGGGGCCATTCGGATTAGGCGACAGTAGCAAGTCATGTTGTTCGTGTCTAATCGTTATCTCCGCATTTTTCTCGACCGCAGTAGTGGTCACAATATACAAATGCAACGTTCCTTTCTCTATACAATGCTTCACTTCTGCATTAGGTTTACAACTGCGCCGTACAAATCTAGCATCATTCCCGTACGTTCTGGTATCCACACATACTTCTGTCCCGTCGCGTGGCAATCGATAGAAGAACACGAAAGGTCCTGGCCTCTGGATGTGCTGTCTTCCTTGAGGATGCGCCGGCCGATGCTGCGTGCTCAACATATACTTTCCTCTTAATTCGACAACTGGCGTATTTGGTGGAAGATACATTGTCGCTACTAGAAACTACAACAAAATATAGCGACGATATTATTGTCTATATCAAAAGGAAACAGGTTTTGCTGGATCAGTTTAACCCTTCGTGCATTACTGTAATTGTACAGAATGGTTATACCTACCCTAACATTATTACTGTGCACGTTGAGCCTGCACTTTCCAGTGGCAATGGCATTCATGTTGCTCTGCCTCAGGTCACTGTGCGTACCGTTTACTTTAATGGAGGATATCCTAGCTCTCAGTTCCGGACTATAGTGATTCGTTACAGCTTCCTCGTAGCGTTCGATCCACTGTCTAAGCGGCGCCACGTTAGAAGAACTCCACGTGTCTTGTGTCTCCTCTTCCTTGTCCTCAAGACTCATTCGTCGTTTCACTTTGCGTTTGCCCGGGCCCCGTTTCGTGACTTCTTTCTTACGAACTGTGCTGGATTGTCTTGGATGAGAATCCCTCCGCTGCCTTTTTGCCACGTTGTTATTGTTATTATTATTGTTGTTCAGGCGTCTTACTTGAGGCGGCGGTTCAGACTTTCGTCGCGGGACTTGATGTTGCAAAGTTCGTTTCTTTGGAACCGTATTCACACCGATATCGGTGTCCGCTGAACTGGTGGATGATGTGTCAGACGAAGTATCTGAATTTAGCAATTCCTCTCGCTTGCGCATCTGCAGCGCGCGCGCCCTTTGCCTGTCTACGCGTCGCGGTCGACAGATTTCGCAGAGGTATTCGTCAGGAATGTTTGAACGATCTATACCCATACAGTCGACGTGTTGCCAAACCCTGAAATCAAATATTTGCATCATTTACAACGAACAATTTTTGAATAAACCTTAATACCGGACAAAAGAATGACCGATACTCACAGACAACGGTCACAGCATATCATGTACCCATCGTCGTGTTCAAAGTCGCTGAAAGCAACACATTTCTTTTCAAATAATCTGTCGCAAAATTTGTGAACTGCAGAGACGCATTGCGAGGTACTTAAGTAATTACAAATATTTACCATATACATCTAGTAACGCTATCTTCGTCATCTCCCTCTCCTTCGGGAGCGGTTTCAGTTTCTTCACCTTCTGGTTCGGCTTCTCTACCTGCCTCGCTACTGATCGCACTGGCTGCATCATCCTCCACATTAGTGCCAGTTACAACTGCAATTAAGAGCAACGTTAAAACCAAAATTACACACGTTTCTTACATATTTATATATTGGTTTGGCCAAAACGTAATGTCATATAATTTTCAGAAAAATAATTATAATTTATATTTCAATAAACAATGTATCGATCATTTTGATCCACAACCTTTTCCTATCTCGCTGGCAGCTTCTTAATTCCGTTCTCCCAGAACTTTCCATCTTTTTCGATATAGAATCTTAACAGGCGCATTTTACAGGTATCCAGAGAATCAATATTTTCAGCATCGAGCGAATTTTGCAGAGATCGAAACAAATGGTAATCCGAGGATGCAAGATCAAAGCGAATGGATGAGAACGTCAGGTCCTTCAATTTTTGCCGAGTCTGTAAAGATAGTTATGGTCTCGTGCTGTCTTGATGAAAAGTTACTCCATTTCTGTTGGTAGTCTCGATCGTTTTTCCTGGATATTTGCTTTCAGTTGCTCCAATTGCGAACAATACTTCTCAGAATGAATGGTTTTATTAGATTACAAAAGCTCGTAATAGAGTTTTTCTTTTCAATCTCAACAAACATCTTTTCCATTTCACATTATTTTAAGTAATCACTTTCTCTAGGTTTAACAAAGCGTTTATTATCGGTCAGCTTAATTTTTCCACCGCGAATACTTTTAAACCATTTTTAAATCGTTATTTCGTTTGCAACTCCATCGTCATGCGTAATAAAGTCTTTTTTTTTTTCGTTGTCTGTTCAACGCTCTTTATTTGTGGAATTGACAAAAGCATAATCGTCGAAAAGTATAATTTTCTTATCGCTCATTTTCAAAACAAAGTTCAGTCAAGAAAATTTAACCAAATGTAATTTCTTCAAAACCACGCATTAAAGTGTTAGCTTTTACAATTTGTATACGTTTTATAGGTTAGGAATAGTATTTTGCGTTGAAAAACATAAAAAAACGTCACAAAATCGGACATTACTTTTTGGCCAACTCAATACTTCGAAAACGAAATTAATATTTGATCGTTATATCACTCTTTGATTACCTTGCCCATAGATATAAGGGTGCTGAGAAGTTGCAGTCGAACTCCCAGCGCCGTTAATGGGTTGCTGCTTCGGATGAGGCGGCGGTGATGGAGGTGGAGGTGTTCGCGGTGGTGGTGCTCCGTAGTTGTGATCTTGTAGGACAAACTGAAGACACTGTGATAATAGAATCAATCGAAATAAGTACGCACGATTAACACTACACTATAGTACGTAATAAATTACAATATGTTCACAGCATGTTACCTCGTAAGGAAGGGGCATTCTTCTAATTGGAGATTTAGGAGCAGTTTGTTGATGTTCATCTTCTTTAGTTACACGCGACTCAGATTCGATTCTAGAAATATTACGCATCAATTACTCGGTTATCAACAAACTTTAATTCGATGTTTAAGTCGATGAAAAAACAAATCCCATTCGTTTCCAAATAATTTCATGTTCGGTTTCGTTGCAATTTCTGATATATCGCACTACATGAACTATACCAACAAGGAAAGCTACACAAACGTGTACAAGTCACCTACATAATTTATAGGAGGTAAAGCAACTAAACATAAAACAACGAAGTAGCGCGTAATATGGATGGAAATAATACTAACTTGTTCTCGACATCTTTTCGAGGTTCCGTGCTAGTTACAGGCAGTAAGGTTTTTATTTGCCCAGCTTGTTGCCTAACTTGCTGGGGATATTGGGATGCCATGATAAGCTGCTTTTGCTGTATCGTTTGCTGCTGTACCTTAATGGGCTGATTCTTATGAATCAACATGTTCGGCGTAACAGTTTGCTGCGGAAGCAACGTCTTGATGCTTGCCTTCTGCGCGATCGCAGCAACCGGTACTTGACTCTTCACCGCGGTCACATTCGCGTTTAAGGAGGTCTTGAACCCGGTCACTTTCTGCTGATGATTTCTTTGTGCGGATTTCTGAGGAGGTATCGTTTTAATGCATCCAGGTTGTTTCTGAGCATTCTGCGGCCCTATCACATTCTGCTGTTGTTGTATGATTTTAACCGGTTGCGAATTAATGTTCCTGTGCAGCGACTGTTGAACAGCGTTCTGAGAATTTGGCATCTTCGCGGCGTTCGCGATTTTCTGAGGAACGCTTTTCAAGCTTGCCTGCTGCAAATTTTGTACTTGACTTTTCGGCACGCCTACTCTCATGACCATCTGCTGTTGTTGCACCTTGGAGTTCACCACCTGTGTACGTTGATTATTTGGCATCGTTCCAACAGCCGTAACTTTCTGATGTACATTCGTAATATTGTGTGTCCTCTGTACCTGTTGATTTACGTTTGTTTGCTGCTGCTGCTGCTGTTGCTTACTGCTCGCGTGTTGCTGCAACTGTTGCTGAGGTTGCGAGGTCTGCTGTAGCAACTGCAACTGCGACTGCGACGAGTTCTGGGCGTGTACCTGTTGGGATTGCGACTGCGATGATATCGTTTGCTGCTTGGTTACGGCCATCAGGTTCGAGTTCTGCTGCGACTTGGCGATGTTGGGGACGCTGTTACTTTTGCAAACGTTCGTTATGGATTGCACTCTATTGGAATTGACCGCGGCCACGGTCTGTGACTTTTGCAAAGCTGCCGCGGACTGGGACCTCTGATGTTGCGACGACTGGATCTGCTGGCCGTGCTTGTGATGAACCTGCGGCGACTGTTGCTGACCCTGCACCTGCCCTAATACTTGTGCTTTCTGTATACCAGCTACAGAATTGCAAGACTTTTGAACGTTATTTACCGTGGCCGTCAACTGTTGCCTGGGAACGGTCAGATTCTTTTGCGGCTGACCCTGTAGCTTTTGCATTCCTTGCTGTTGATTATTGGCGATCTGCTGGTGTTGCGTTTTATGATTCGAATGACTACCCAGTATCTGCGATGGTACCTTTTGATTATTATAAACCTGTGTCACTTTTTGCGCGGCCATGATGTTCGATTGTGCTTTTTGGATCGTCGAGTTCCCCTGCTGGACTCTTTGTACGTTAGCGTTGTTCACCACTTGGTTAACGGCAAACTGCGTCCCTTGGACGGCGGATGTAGACAACACCTGACCTTTTTGTACAGTTTGTATCCTAGGTACGGAATTCCTCTGAACGGTAACACCCTGGCTGACGTTCGTCACGGCTTTTACTTTCTGCAAGTTAACAGTTTGCGACTGCCCTACAAGATTTTGCGCTTTCGCGTGTATCCTCTGAATGTTGGGCATCGAGGTGGCGGTGCTAATGGCCTTCACCGTGCCGCTGGTCACAAGCTGCTGCGAGGGAACCGATTGAATCTTTTGATGCAGGCTGGCCTGTAGACCGGATACTATGGTTGCCTGTTGCTTGCTCTCGCAGCCAACCACTTGATTCCTATTGTGATGTTTGCTCTGCGCGGACGTTACATGTTGCAAAGGGTATAGATGCGCCACTCCGTTGCCCGGCGATGATAAGGACTGAGCGTTTACCGGTATATGGGTCACGTGAGGGGATGCATTCAGTGTTAAAGGGGTCTGATGGCTCGAGGATGGCAATTTTTGCGAGATCACACGGGTGGTTAACACCTGCGTGGTGTTTGTTTGGGAGCCAGTGAGCTTTTGGACCTCTCTGGTTGACTTGGTTACTGGATATGTAACGCTGACCGACTTTACAGTGGAGAAAGAGATAACGTGACCAGTTGGGATCTCCGACGTGGCCTCTATACACTGAAGAATCTGCGATTTGCCGCCGTCCTCGTTATCGACCACCGGATGAGATGATTCTTGACTCAACAACATAGAAGAGGTCTGATTGCTTCCGACATTCTTCTTCTCCAAAGACGCCTCCATCGTGCCCAGCTGCAAAACGAAGCTCATGGTGGTTTCAGCGGTCTGCGGAAAGCTGTCGACGCATTTCGTCGCGGCGGCATCGTTCTCATTAGCATTGCTACGTTCGGCTGGGGACACCGGGAGAGGTGGGCCAGGCCCTGGGGACAATTGCTCCCCACCCCCACCTGTTCCACCCCCCGATAACTTGATCACCGACGGGGTCGACGTTTTGGAGGCCTTTCGATCACGCCAACTGGAAACTCGAGCGAGTTAGGATCGAATGGCTATCCTCGCTCGGCAGCTTGACGGTGTATCGCACTCTTCGATTCCGCTATTTGAGGATCCTGAACCATAGGCTGCAACATGCGTTAAAACCAACCAATTAATCGTGCGCTCCATTATATCAATACAACGTGTTCTTTGCAATGACTTATATCGAAATATAAAATTACGGTATTATACCGATATTGTTTGGTATAGTGACGGATACACAGGGTGCTCGGTCATCCCTGGGAAAAATTTTAATGGGAGATTCTGGAGGCCAAAATAAGGCGAAAATCAAGAATACCAATTTGTTGATGGAGGCTTCGTTAAAAAGTTATTAACAATTAAATTCAAAAATTTCAAATCGTTCTGGAAAAATTATTTTCGGTTACAGGGGTCAATTACAATCATTTTTGGTGAATAGGCATACCCTCGAAATCCTACCCACTTTCGAGAAAAAAATTCGAGAAGGTGTGAAATTTTTCGATGGAAAAAAAAAATTTCAAATTGTTCTGGAAAAATTATATTCGGTTGCGGGGGTCAATTACAATAACTTTTGGTGAATAGACATACCCTCGAAATCCTGCGCATTTTCGAGAAAAAAATTTAGCACGGGCGGAACTTTGAACATTAATAACTTTTTAACGAAGCCTCCATCAACAAATTGGTATTCTTGATTTTCGTCTTATTTTGGCCTCTAGAATCCCCCATTAAAATTTTTCCCAGATGTGTCCGAACATCTTATATACGTAGGAACTCTTCTTAACATTAGATTCTCTTGTTGGTAATGTAGAAAAAGTTTATATACAAAAATTACCAAAAACAGAAAAGTAAAAGAATTTAGAAAACAATAAAAATGAAATACTATATTTGTAAGTTATTATATTTTAACCCTAGAATATGTGAACTTTAAACGGTGACAGTCTAAGAACCCTAACCTAGACGTCCCGGGAGAATCATTAATTATTCAGCGCCCGTAATAACGTGGCACTGCAATTTCAAGTCTATCGATCCAGAAAAAACATTTCTTCCCGTTGCCTTGTGAGGACGATTGATTGTCCACATTATCTGTCGAACCACAGTTCATGATTTCCTGATACAGAACGTTGCACGAAATCTACGAACAAAACAATGGAAGATATCCGGATACATAGTATTTTGAGTATTTAATTATACGATACTTCAGTACAAAACCGGTTCAGTAACGCTTATTTACGACCAATGTGGAAAATAAAGATGATCGAAACGATAATTCTAGCGTGCATTCGACGATAGTGTTTCTGCTAGTGAACCGGTTCGACGTCACGCGATAACATCAATTCAGATTACGGGAAGATTAAGCAATGAATTGATCATAAACCCAATGCAGTATTAATTACTCTGTTTTCAATAACGTTATTCGACAGTTATATTGATTATAACTTACGGACATATTTTTATTTAGATAAAGCATGTAAAAAATCTATACAAGCATAGACGTCTGTTATATTTAAGTACAAACTATCTTATCACTCCATATTTTTCAAAATATACTAAGCACACAAAAAATCTGCGGAATTCGTTATTTCTATGTAAAAGCAACCACTACACGTGTATTGATATAAAACAGATATAACGAAAGTGACACGTTGCGGCCTCTGGCGTGGACTCGGTGCACTTCTACGCCATATGCAACTCCAATGATCACGTAATTATAAAAACAAAAGAAAGTTAAAAATTAATTTTCATTCATTATTTATCACTAGAATAAAGATTTTACAAACTTAAATAGTACTCGAAAAACACGCAATTATCTTACTGTGTAATATCTATAAGTGAACCTGATAAGCTTCGATTAACTGGTTGAGAAGCATGTAATCGGTACAGATCGCTGATTATGACCATAACGAGTGGCAAACATCTTTCTAACTAGCGTTACTTTGGCCTTGTTACGAGAGCGAAATAGAAATATGAAAGACTGGAACGCTAGCGAGGTTTCTACCCCGGCGTAAATTCCGCGTAACTTTCTCGTCGATAGCTACGTTCGTTTCTGCAATTTCAAGTATCACGCGATCGATGTCTTCGATACGAGAATGAATCAACGAACAACGGGATTTGGTCTGTGTTTTTCAAATTGGAAATTAACAATCGTCGATGATTCATATTCGATAAAACGAATTTCTTTCGTTGTGTATTTTCTGGGGAACGGGAACAAGCTTTTCGGGATCGCGCTGAGGTCGTTGCGTGCAATTTCTGATGTGAATTCTTTTTAGAAATGTCCCAAGGTGGGTAACCAGTACTCGTAGAGTCGTGGTAAGCCACACGTGCGGCTGGATCTGCATCAAGTGTGTCTGCTTGTCGCTATCACCTCCTCGCGTATCGTCCGCTCCTAATAAATTAATATTATCAATTTCCTCGAGTGAATTCCAACTGAACTAAACATCTCGACCGGATATACAAAATACGGGAAATTTATTTTCTTGCATAACGGGACGTTAAATTTCTATTTTAAGGGGCAGGAGCACTGTAAAAACTTGAAATAAAGCGTTTTTTTTCGAATGTATAGAAAAGTAAGAGAATAATAATATTCATGAATATTATTAACCATTTCGTTAAATGTTACAAAAAGAAAATAGTGCCAAATGACGACGCTGGAGCCATTCTCGCGACGTGTGTTTCGAATCCTCGGTAATTTTAACATTATTTATTGACAAATGATTGCCCCATTTTTTGTAAAAAATTTAGCTTTTTACTTCGAATGCTCACCAATCACGCAAAAATTAATGTTTCAAAAATCCTCTTCGTATTTCTCTAGCTATACTCATGTAGATTAAGAGAAAATTTTTTGCTTTTTTCCCAGATACTTAGCGTCAGTTACACTGTGTGCCGCAGAGCGCCTCGCGAGAATGGCCAGCGTCGTCATTTTGCACAATTTTTGAATAAGTATTTTTTTTGTAACACTTAACGACATGGTTAATAACATTCTTAAATATTATTATCCTTTTATTTTTCCATTCATCCAAACAAAAAAAAGAATGCTTTATTTCAGGCTTTTACAGTGGTCTTAACCCTTAAATTACTTTCTTCTATAACAACGTTTTATAAATTATTTACCAACGCGGTAAGAAATACAAATATTAACTATTTACCCTGTGTCGTAACAGTTGATATATTACGAATTAAAATCGACATAATAGCGTTGCATATTGTGGGCAAAAAGTTGCCCGAACAATATTGTTAGTTCATACTGGAACGGTGACAACTAGTTTATCGTCAGTGGCGCGCTCTGTCGTCGAAACTAATTTAAAGTTAGATTATTTTCAAGTAAAGAACAGGTGCCAAGTAAAATAGTTGTTCGTGGTTAAATCTCTCGATTGGTTGTCGCAGATTTTGTATGATAAACAAATAGAGAGGAATATAATTAATGCTTACAACGAATATAAGAGACGACTGTTTAATTAGCTTTAGGGTAATAACAGAGGAGACAATTCCATTTTATTTGCAACGTAAAAAAGGATAACTCTGTCCTCATTTTTAAATAAAAATATTCGTGAATGCAAATGAGCAGGGACAACAATAAGTCGCAAACCAAGGCTATTCTGTATAATGACTTTATTGTCTTGTCGATTATCTGCTACTCTCATGCTATAACTCTAAGTGCAATCGCCGTTCTTATTTCGCAACCTTGGCTACGACATCTACATATCAATGAGATCATTTTATCCTGTCTAGTATATCGTAAATTCAGATTTGTAAAATTAATCTTCTTTTCCCTCGGGTTTTTTTTTTAAATCGTTTAATCTTATTTGTAACGAACATTAGTTATCTATTAATATTTACCAAATTAAAAGAAAGCTTTTGTTTTTTCTAAGAATAAGACTAAAGTCACGATCACGTGACGAATACGTGGATAAGAAGCAATTCGTTTGATGCGTGCACTGCCTTTTTCGCTGCACTTGATTGTCAGTGGCACGTGCCGCCACTACTGAAAACCATCAACGAGTGTATGGTCGTTTCCCAAGCTTTTGTACCCCGCGCTCTTAAAAGAGGTTGCGTTAATTGGACAGCATTCTCCACACGAAGATAAAAGCAGTTTTCGTCAATGGGTTCGCGTTGCTTGTATCAGGCAACGCGATAATATACACGGTGTATAGATACACACTTCATAAGAATCAACGGGACACGGAAAAGCTATTATCGCGACTAATATTTTCGTTATCATCGACCATTAAATTCGGTCACTAGATACAAACGTTTTATAAATTGTTTTAATCACGAAGAAAACTACGATGTCAGCCATTCACGATAAATGAAACAAGGATAATTCTAAAACATCCAGTATGCAATGTTAGTGGAAAACGCGGTCACGTGGTTTTCTATAATTGATACGACCTTCCGTTGATAACCAGCCTACGTGTATTTTCAAAAAATTCATGGATTCACATGCTCCGACTATTTAGTATTCGTTTTATCGATTTAATTACAGTCCCTTGACATACTCAAATACAATAGCATAATGTTGAAAAAATAAGTTAGAAATAATAATTTTGACTTAATCCGAATAGACGAAACTATACAGGATGTTCGGCCATACCTGGGAAAAATTTTAATGGGGAATTCTAGAGGCCAAAATAAGACGAAAATCAAGAATACCAATTTGTTGATGGAGGCTTCGTTAAAAAGTTATTAACGTTTAAAGTTCCACCCACATTTAATTTTTTTCTCGAAAATGCGCAGGATTTCGGGGATATGTCTATTCACCAAAAATGATTGTAATTGAGCCCCGCAACCGAAAATAATTTTTCCAGAACGATTTGAAATTTTTGAATTTAATTATTAATAACTTTTTAATGAAGCTTCAGCCAAGAAATTGGTATTCTTGATTTTCATCTTATTTTGGCTTCTGGAATCCCCCATTAAAATTTTTCCCAGGGCTGGCCGAACATCCTCTATAAATTTAGCACACCGAAAATTTGTTCTTATCGACTAAAGGTATCGAATGTGTTAATTGGTCAGTTATCGACTAATTATGCGTGTTCGATAATCATCGAATTCGCACCATCGCGCAGTAATCTCGAACTCGATAATTTTGAACAATTATTAAATAAT
This sequence comes from Colletes gigas, assembly GCF_013123115.1. Lineage (NCBI taxonomy): Eukaryota > Metazoa > Arthropoda > Insecta > Hymenoptera > Colletidae > Colletes > Colletes gigas. The sequence continues at coordinate 561,251 of NW_025106664.1, forward strand.
TTTATAATTAAGATTTTTATGGATTAATCAACCCCCTGATGTCTAACGTACTCTATCATTTTTTTTAAATCTGCCTTAAAGATGAAATAGCAATTATCTTTGTATTGTTTTTATTTTGATCAAAATATGCCACAATTAAATAACTGAATTCAATTTTGCAATATCACAATTTTGACTTTTCCAGACCGCTGAGCATCGATCAAATACAATTTCCCGATTCGTAAATTTGTCGGTCGACCGGTTCGAGAAAAGGTATTGTGCGTTGCACAACTGCAACTCCATCACGTGACTGGTTACAGCGTAATGACGTTATCGGTACTGTCAAAATGCCAATGGCAGAGATTCCGCTTTCATCGCGCGGCCACGCAGGCGTTTGTTAACCTAGGTTATGTACTCTGTCGCGTTCTGCACTGAATTTAATCTTAACCAATGCTCACGAAAATGAATCAGTATTCCGAGTATGACATCTTCTTTTGGAAACGTTCTCCTATACTTATTTTCTCAAATCTATTATCGAACTACGACAAAGATTACCAATTATCTACACAAATTGGCTATGTATCCTGACGAAAATTTAAACGCAATAATAACTCATTATAAAAATTACTTTTAAGAAAGCTTCAATTTCTGACCATTATAAATTATTTGATCGAGAACCACTGCATTGTTGTATTATTTCAGATGGTAGAAAATCAGGGAAACTGCCAAAATAGTGCCAAGTGCATATCTTATAACAGAAACAAATCTATATTCCCGCAGCTAAATATAACCTCGTTGCAACAGCTACGTATGGCAGCGCTAACTGGCCAATAAATGTTTCACGGTACGTTTCCACAGAACGTTTAAACTGTACGGCTAGAATAGTATATCTAAAAGAAAATTTCTTTTAAAGTAACCCAGATCGAAACGTCAAATCGATCGACGGAATAATTCTTTGACACGGTATATCTTGATAGACAGGTTCCGACGTGTAGAGAACTATAGTTGATGCTACCGACTCGCTGATTTAAAGCCTACCATACACTACGACAAATTCCTAAAAATACCATATCGATAAGCATCTCAACCGTTCTGATGTAAATTTATTGCATTGCTATCTTCAAAATGCTACACATTATTTGCAGTACATATTTACTCTCCGATTGTAACTGTCGTCGATACCGATAATCAATTTTTAACGATGGCTCGACATCTCCTCGCTTGACATAAGATAAGAAATTATAGGGCTTTTAGAAAAATTAAAACTCCTGCAATTTTACACTATATTTGAAAATTATTTCACATCCAGATATACTACGCGTTACAGGAAACCCTGTTGTACGAGATACTTGAACAGAGTCGTAGTAAAGGTCAGCGGTCGACCATCGCGCAAGCGTATATAATATTATTACGCACTTGGAATCGTAAAAAAAAAAAGGACTTCATTTTTACAAAAGCAAGAAAATTACTCTACTCTTGAACGCATCGAAAAAGAAAAGGAATTAATGGCCGTTTCCAGCGAAGTAGTTGTCGCGAATTAAGAGTCCTAACCCGAAGTTTGCTACAAACCTCCCCACGCTGCCGCGATATTAACGAGCTTCCGCGCGCGTACTCGCAATGGAGTACAACGCGCGAGCGTGCAGCGTTGCAGCCCGGTTTGTCGCGTTGGCAGCAATGGGATTTGTGGCGACCTACTTGGCGTACCTCGACCCTTGCATTGATTCAATGCGAACCAAAATTATTCCCAAACGATTATCGTTCGACGCTGACCTCCTCTTATTCCTTCGTCATCTTTCGTCACTTCAGTAAATAGATATTTACCATACTCAGTTTCGCTTGAAAATATTTTTATATTTATTATAAAAATAGTAGTTAAAACAAGAGCTTTTCCCAGAAAATTATGCGTAGTAAAATAACATTAAACCATTAGAAAGGTAATTCGATGGTTGTTTTCGTTTCAATGGTTGGAATGGTTTTATGGAATAATCGCATGACCTCCCCTAAGGTGATGCTCCTAACACGAAAGCCTTTTATCATAAACTGCTTTTATACGAAAACGATTAGGATTTTTTACTATTGTACGATTATGATTAACACCTGACTAAAACCGAGAATCTGTATTCTATCAAACATATTCCCCTCTGTTCTGCCCCAAATATCTTGTTTAATATTTTTTGACAGATGCATTTAAAATATACAAAACATTGGAATCCCTATTTGTCTTGTCTCGTTCAGAGTACTATTATCCTGTTTACAATACTATCAATCGAGTATTGTTGCACGGTGTCGGTCAACGTCGTCTACGAATCGTTTGACGCTTCCGCTGACCCCTTCACGCCGGGTTACTCTCGACGTTGCAGGGAAACTGTGTCCTCTCACTACTAGCCCGTGCGCAACTCAGACGCGCATTCTACTGCCGTGCAGCCAACACGATAATAAACAATCGCGCGGATGTAACTATCGATGGAACCGATTTAATCATCCACGAATTCACGTAAAACAACAAATTTCATATAAAATAAACCTTTGTCAACGATTCTAAATTGATCTCCATCAACCAAAATAATTACTTTGCTAGATCGATATGTTACCATAGCAACGAAATAATATCGATCATTTTCCATGTACGAAAGGTTCCAGCCCATCGCTCGGTGTAACCGCCATACTACAAACGCAATAAAACAAGGACATCGAAGCGTCGCGGTGGAGGGGAAAATTTAGCGATAGATACATCGTGTACATAGATGCGGAAATTGCGCGTCAAACCAGGGCATTCAACAAATCCAATATTATCTACTGTTAGCACTGACGGATTAAATTAATCCTATTAAGTACATCGAACGTATTTATTTTAACAACTAAACGTGAACCTTACTGCGTACAAATAGCGAAGCCAGTCTGAATACAAAACCAGACACACGTCTGTATCGATTTTTACATTGCATGCTTAAGCAACATTTCCATAGCACGCATTAAAATCGCTACTTTCGTACTCTTCACTGGCAACAACTACACAAAAAAATGCTAATTTTCTTGAAATATTCCGCTTCCGATTATACTCGATATTGTTTGTTCCTTTCAATGCCTGCAAATACGAAGTTAAAGAAAAAGTAAAAAGTTGGAACATAATGCGAATGACAATACAGTTTTCTTACCACCAAGAGTACTAACCATACCTACGACTAGTTCTACGTCGTTGAAATAAACGTCCGATTTCTCGCTCTCTCTAAAACTTCCATCTTTTTCTTCTCGCTCTCTCTCTATCCCTCACAGTGTGCTCTTCAGCGAGGAAGAGCACGAGTGTATAACATGCAGTAAGCCGTATACAAAGGCCTGATTGCCGGACACTCGGTGAAATATGCCAGTCCCGCCAATAACCGGTATCGTGCTGTCCTCTCCTTGCTTTTGCCCTGTCTTCGCTGCGCTCATGGTGAATCTGGGAGGGGGGAGGGGGAAGCGAAGGAGGAAGGGGCAACACACCATCGAGACGAGAAGGGAACGCAGTGAGAGAAGCGAACGACAAACGCCTGTGGAAGTGAACCAAGATACAAGACAATGCTATGTACTGAATAGACCGATGCCACCGTGCGAAAGCTTCTCCTTTGCCATAGAATATGTTTTCAAGATAAAATCTTCTGTAATATTTATCCCCATTTTCTTAATACGGTTCTTTTTTCTACGCAAGATACTCTTTACACGGATATTGAAGTTTTAATAACCCACAAATAGATTCAAAAATGCGTGTGTAACCAAGTTTTTGATCATATTTATTTCTCTGCGAATCAAAGATATTTATACAAACATGTATCCGATTGATATTCCATTTCAAAAGCTTAAGCAACTCGTGTTTTCCCATCCACGACTTATAAGAGGGTCGAGAAACGACGGATTTAAATTATACTCGTGAAGATGGTTGTCGCGCGAAGAACAACCACTCCATTCCGCAAAGAGTTTCGTGCCTCTCCGCCCGATCATGCATGTAAATGAATGGGAGCGTCACGAGAGCCTGCGAATGTGCACGTGCGCGGCGCAGTTTTGCAATCCCTTTTCGTACTTTCGCGGCGGTCGATATACAACGCCACGACAATCGCGGTCGTTCAGCAAACTACTGAAAGATGGCTTACGTTTCCATGAACTTTGCACTGACCGTGCTTGAAAACTATTACCATCCAGATACGAGGAATCTGCAAACGTTGTTTTTTTTTATTTTCTATACATTTATTAAAATATGCACGAATAATATTCTCGTAGACTAGATAATGAAAAAATGAATTAGAATTCTTTTCTATTGACCAGTAAATCATTTTGTTAAAACAAAAAACTAGTTAGTTTTAATTCGAATAATACAAAAGATGAGCATCGAATATGATGGGGGTTAGTTGACAATGAAAGATGCAACTTAAATGCACCGTGAACATACTACACTAGTAGATCCGTTGTCGACTGGTTTGTTCTGTTCGTCGACAGCGAGTAGCTCCGCGCTGCGGTTCTGTGGATTAATCACTTAGGAATGCGACCGCACAGTGAAGAAAGATCGAACTGCGCTAAACTGATTGGAAGACACCCCACTACTCTCCAATAACCGATGTCGAGTATTTGAGATTCGACCGTGGTTCAATGTACTCGTATCGAAATAAAAAATTTGCGCAATATAGATCGAACATCAACCGATACTATTTTTTATTCGTGCGAATAATATGTAAGTAGCGTTAATAAGAAAAAGTGACCAAAGAACTGACACGTATTTGTGAGAAAACTCGAAAGAAATGTGGAAATCAAATTGCCAACTGCTTTTCGTTACAGATGTAACTAAGCGCTGACATCATACGTTTTCGTTTACATATTAAACAACAACCTTTATTGTTGTTTAAAATTGTTTACTATATTTTTAAAAACGTACAAAAATATTTTTCAAACAAAATTTAAACGCTCTAATTTGACTGAAAAACAACAAATTCTATGCGCTCATATAAATCAGAAAGACGGTGACAACAAGCGTAATCCACAATATCGGAACAAAACGCGACTCTGTGTTACGTGGGTGTCTTGGAAGAACAGGGAGACGAGAAACGAAGATCCAGCATTGTGCACCTCCGCTATTACACCCAAGGTTACCGAGAAGCGCGCATTTCTTTTTCTCCCACTTCCTTACACACGCCTGCAACCCCAGTCCACGAGACCAGACTAAATTTTATTGCATTTCGTTGTAACTTGGATCCGGTTCCTTGCAAATTCTCTTTCATTTTTGTTTCTAAACGATATCTCTTTCTAGATTAAGTAGTTTTGTTACAATTCTTATAAAGAAATAGCTTTTACGCGGAATTGAACGATTGACGCCATTTGCCTAACGGCGCTTAGATAAACCTTGTTGTCGCGTGTCCGACTCTCGACAACTACATCATAGCGATTATTAAACGGAAGTTTACGTAAGCACAGTCATATATAAATGTTTTAAAATACGTAATTCGAGCCGGAAAATTCGTACTACATATTTTCGGACACTATGTTTTGATAACGGATAACGCAATATCTTACGGATTACGTTTTAGTTTCTACTCACTGTCGGCAAACTGTTAGGAGCGCGCTTACACTCTTCTCTGTATATCGCGGATACGTTGTACATACCCATAGTAAACGCGAGTACCATTAATATACTCTGACGTCATCGTAAAGAAATGCATCAGTTCTTTGCGGCGTTATTCTTGCGAAATAGTCGCTCATAGCGAGTTTGCTTGATTTTCGATAAAATTCGTTTCGCTTTTCTAGCGAATCTCGTGTCGTTCTATATTTAACCAGGTCCCGAAGCATTTCGAACAACCGCGAAAATTCATTTTAAAAGAGTCTCCGGAAATAAACCGCACGTGTCAAAAATCAACATCCAAATCGAATACGATTTTCTGTTTATTTGACGACAATAATGTGATACGAGCGTTTCTTACTCAATTAACAAGATTTTAGATGGCTGTTAGTTCTCTAGCGGCTTTCAGGTAACCACTGTAACTTTATATGAGGTTTTACGCTCGATACGATAATGATCGACTTTGAAGTAAATCGATCGCGATACCATGTAAACGCTCACCTTACCTCCCCTAGCTGGATTAAAAAGAGAAATGAGAACCGCGTAGGAGAGGTGAGGTCTTACGCAACCGGGTATTCTTTAAAAAGTATCAACTCATTTGCATTAGAAGAAAATGTATTTACGGCGGTACATTATCGATCATGAACATCGTTATCGGACATACGAACGCCAATTACATATTGATAATACTTTCCGATGACACAAATTCGAAGGTACAACGAGACGAAACACCACTTTGCAAGCGGGTTGCATCTTGGTCGTGCGTACGCACTGACACCATCCTATTGGACCTTTCTCGATGACGTCAGTAGGGCTGACCAATAGTATTGAATACCACGGAGCAGGATCAGCAACCCAGGCAAATCCAGAAACATATTTCGATCCTTTACCAAGCATGCTTATAAAACGAGAGACCAATGGGAAAGTGTTTACACGGTTCTGACCCAGTTTTGTATTATATCCATTCGAATAACTCAACTTTATATCGAAAACAAATATCTGTCCCGACTTTAAAGAAACATGTAATCAGTGATCTTTTTCTTTGCGTCGACGAAAGGAATACTTCAAAAATTGATCTGATTTCTGTCGAAGGAATTCCGACAGCAGAAATTTATAATTTAATTTGTGGAGATTGCGTAGATTAATTTTGCACCGCAGAAGAAATATGGTAATATAGTAGTGCGTATATGTATGTAGAAATGCTTTTTCATGCGAATATTTAAAATGTCATAACTCCTAAACGAATTGGACGATTTTAATATTTCAAACGGCAAACAACGCGTATTTTAGTGTAGAATATGTAGATATTTCAAGAATATTCGAAAAGTTGTTCCTTGACCCCGTAAAGTGAGAAACACCCCCTATAAATGATCTAACTTTCAAACGACCATAACTCCTAGAATACTGAATATATTTCAATGAAATTTTTTTCTGAAGAAGAGCTCATGGATACCTACAAAAAAGTATTAGACAAAATTTCCGTACAGCGCCAAACAAATTTTTAAGAAAAATCGACAGGGGGTAGGTGTCTAAAAAAAAAAATTTCGAATCGTTCTAAAAAAATTATTTCTAGGTTCTGGGGTCAAATACAACCATTTTTGGTGAATAGACATACCCTCGAAATTCTGCACATTTTCGAGAAAAAAATTCAGTGCGGGCGGAACTTTAGACGTTAATAACTTCTTAACGAAGCCTCCATTAACAAATTGGTATTCTTGATTTTCGGTTTATTTTGGCCTCTAGAATCTTCCATTAAAATTTTTCCCAGATGTGGCCGAACACCCTGTATATACACATATATACACACCATTGTACCATATTTTATAACAAAATTCGAAACTACAGGTTCTTTATTTTGAAAAAAATGACAAGTCTTCCGATCATTTCCTTCTATAGTTCCCCCATAAATGGACTGTATATGTCGCGCGTGCCCGTCACTCCGCGCGCGCGACTTCCCTTGCGGTCGATACGATTTCACCTCGTTGCCGGCAAATGCTACCAACCAGAGGCGTCCCATCAGTCAAATTTCAATCCAACACGAATTTTTAAAGCAAAGATTCACGACTCTTGTCGCGTCACTACTCTTTCTTACAACGATACAATATAAAAAGAAATAGCAACTAACGGGATAAAATAGATTCTTGAACCAGGTGCATATTGTATTTTTAAATTAGGCAGATTAAAATAAACTTGGTTTCCTTTTATCGTTCGCATTTATTCGATTAAAAATATTTTGTTTTTAATCTCATTTTTTGAAAAGTAAAGCGAAAGTAATTTTTATAGAATACGGTACCCGAACCTTGACTTAAAAACGTGATATTACGTATATTGGATCGAAAAATTAATTTTCGTACAGTAAAAATTGTACGAGATAATAGTAATTGATTGATATTTGTAAAGACAAGAAATTCGTTGGCGACGCCTCTGGTCGCTACCAACCACCCACAAGCACCATATCTGTACCCGTACCCTACTACAAGCACCAGATTTGACTTTACAACAAGCACTTCGTGTGACTTTACATGGAAGTGGCCTGATCTGGCACACAGAAACTACTGGACTTATAATGAGAGATTTATAGATATTTGAAAATCTACAAGCATTTACAAAGTAAATAAAATCAAGTCTGAAATAATCTAAAATTTCATATTTTTCTTAATACCGTACAGAAAGGCAACCCTTGTATTTCTATAAATTCTATTACCATATGTATCTATATACCTATGTTATTGCATATGAAATGTTTAAGTATTGAGAAGATTGTCTGAATAGTAATTCGATGACAAATTAGCTTCATTTTTCGTTACTGTGCAAATTGAACAAAGTAGTTAATAATTGATTTGTGCGTATGCACGTGACACAGCGAACTAATGTAGATCGACAATTTCGATCTAAGAGCATGGTGCTCAATCGACAAATGCTCAATAATTAATTCCCTATTTATCGTTCATTCCTGCAATATTATCGGCTTTGTCAAACGTAATTAATAATTCGATTTCTCGTCGATTTCCCTTTAAATATATCCCAATGATCTGACATAACGAGTTTATTTTCTTACTAAGATCAAATTTCGACGAGAAGCGCAAAAAAACATTGGAAATTTTTGGGCATCCAAAATCTATGTTTTTTAAAATTGATATTTTATAGACTAAAATGTTATTTATTTTAATCTCAAATAAAATTTGCCTAGATTTGAAATGAAGTACCAGAGCGCCAACCGTAAATCACTGAAATTTCCAGAGTTAAGATTAGTAAAAATAATAAATAGTCGAGTACCGAGGCTAAGAATGCGGGAAACGAGCGTATTCGCGGAGAATCGATAAATTTGGAATCCTCAGGATGCAGCAAGCTGTTCGACGAAGGTACAAGACATGTAGAAGAGAATTTAGCATGACAGGAAAGAGGAACGCAAGGAGGTTTCGAAGAAGTGGAGGGGGAGGGGGGCAAGAGAAAATAGGAGAGACACGAACAGGATTGGAAGGGATCGAGAAAGAATCAAGAAAAAGGAGAACGAGGGGAATCGACGAAAGTAAATGGAGGGAGGGAAGACATAGAGAGAAAGAGGCGGCAATATGGCCGTTCGAGAAACAGACCAGCGCCGCCTGGCAGATTTTCCTATTCCCGCCCATCAAATAATTTTCAACATACTAAATTTCTTCCAATAGGTTAAAGACGTTAATTCACTGTCAAACTATACGTTGAGCTTTCTGTCTCTATGAATGCTTGCTACTGCAAACCTGCAGGGTACTTTCAAAACAAAGTAAAATATGAATCTACAATGACATATCTACGTAACATCCCATAGCAATATGTTGAAAATAAACATTAAGTTCCTAGGTATATAAAATTTTAAAACAGTGTAAACAGTACTTTTTATCGACATACCAAATAGAAAATACGATATTATCACTCTGACCTCGTTAACATAACTTATACGTTAGACAGAATGTTTCTAAACGCACCAATTCTTGTCTTATTATTTATTCATCAAGGACACTGTCATAATTTCTTAGAGAAGCCTTGAAAATTTCTTCGTCTTATTGCTTATTACTGCTATTTTAGTTTCTATCGATACATTTTACATGTTATGAATGGTTGACGTATCTTAACAATTTGCACTAATTATAGAGATATTGTTTGACCAGAACAAACAGTGAAATAAATATTAATCTCTGAATGTCATAAAATGTACAAAGTAAAATGGTAATAGGTTGCAACCACATCTTATAATCTATGTTAATTACATCTCCTATTGAGAATAATGAGATACAATATGTCACAGGAAGAATGATTCATACTTGAACATTGAGTATATACACATGAATAAAACCGAAAGTAACTTTTGTAGTAAAAATACATTAATAAAAAAACTGACAGTCCTACTTTTCAATCAACATGTATCAAAATAAGTATTAACATGAGATTCACTAACAAGTACAGTAGAATTGAAAGCAATTGTTGCAAAGTAAAAGAAAAGAAACATTTAAACATTGTATAGAAGTTAGTAACTACGTAAGTTTTACGTCTAAAGTTGTATGTGTACGATGTGGTTGACCTGTAGTCACTCGCCATTTTACCAGCCATTGTTGCCACCGTTCAGAAACGAAAATGCAACCAACAGATCTATTGTATCTTTCAAACGTTCGTTGCCTGTTGCAAAAAGACAACAACAACAACAAAACGCTGAAAATTGAAATCAATTCAAGATGTCGAGAAATCAAACTCTTTCAGAATGGTCGAGAACAAAAATTTTTTTTTGGTTAAGTGAAATATGGTACGAAGTCGTATTACACGACGAATGTCGATGAAATTACGAAAAATGCCCTGTTGACACGATTGTTTCGCGTTTCTGATGACCGTTTGTCAAAAAAATACAGTATACAAGACCATTGGAACGTCACAAACGATTCATAATACGAACAGAATGTATCATTACAGCTGTCTTTCCCGTGACAGTTCGATCAAATTTTCATCGTTCGATGATATAATCATGATTTCTCGACCGTTTAATGCAACCAAAACCTATAAAAATTCATTGCTTACCTTAATATGACAGGAATACAGAGGCTCACTTTAAACTTGGATGTAAACACAAGCATTTTTCAACGGAACTGACACCAGGGCAGCTTGAATAACAAACGAGAAAACACTCTTTACATCGCGGACAACGTTATTTTACTGTTCGAGATTTTATTACGTTATTAAATACCACAATAAATATGAGAATTCGCGATCCCTTCGGAAAACATCCATCGAAAACTAAAGATGGCAGCCATTCTTCTGTACAAAACAAAGGTTCACATCCACGGACTGGCAAGCGATGAAGCCTCGAACCCAGATGGCTTCCGGCGCTGTCGTCGACCCGCCATTTTTGATTACTCAAAAACGTACCCACTCTATTAAAGATAATATACAATTAGGATTCAGTTTTCGATATGTATTTACATTACCTGACACCTCCAAAATAGTTCTTCTGATTTTCATTTTTGTAAAATGACAGAATATTAATTTTACGTGTAATAATTCAACGACACATTAACTTTAAATATCGCCGATAGCTGACGCGCAAATCGAATCACTGTAGCGACCTCTTTGATAAATTACAAACAAACCACTAGAGGGCTAAGAATCAAAAGATTGGTTGTTGTTTCCCGCAAGTTATCCAACAACGGTCGATTCTCAAAGAAGTAAAAGGAATTTGTGTTTCGTTTGAATTTGCTGTTGGACTTATTATTAAGACATATTTCTAGCAAACCCTGCTTTGGACGTGACATTAGTGAATAATTCTGATTTTCATGTAATACATACGAAACAAATACTTTATGTTCCTCTTTCTCGTTTGACTTGAAAAAAATGTAGAAAGATAAAAATTGATTTTGTGTTAATATACGGAATTATATTTCCCCATTAATTAATCGAATTTCATTTATTTTGATCGAGTATTGTTCACTGTCAATTTCATATTTGATAGCTTGATCGAAGTTGACTGACATTAAATAATTGTCGAGATTAACGTCATCAAGAAGGTTGGTAGCATTTGTCACGCTCGTATGGTATAAAAGTTCTACGATCGCTGTTGCTTAGGTTATTGATTTTTAATTGTATGACATATGTTTTGAAAAAACAAAAATATTTCGAACCGTATTGTATGATGGCTGTTGAGCGACAGTTATATCAGTTCTAAAATTAAAACATTCAACATTCAAAGGCTTGAACTATATCATGTTAACTATGAGTAAACATTGCCATACAGAAGACCTGTTTGGCTGCGTTGTAAAAAAAAAAGCAAAAGAGAGAGAGTGAGAGAGAAGCGGAGACTGATTTCCTTGTACATAATGACGTATACAAAATATACATTTTATATTACGCGATATTTAATGCGCTATCAATATAAAAATGTTAAATAATTTCTATTAAGAATTCTTTTAAAACAATAGTTGTTGATGTTTAGAGTATTACATTTTGTATTAACTTTTTGATTCTTTTCTACCAATAAAATGATCTTTTATGTTTAGAAATGGCAGACACTGATTCACAATTAAAACGACTTCTACTTCCAACAGAAGAAACATTGTTTGAACAGTTATTACGGTTTGGACTTTATATTGGAGCAGTATTTCAAGTTATATGTTTATTGGCTATAGTGATTTATCAGGCTGGTCCATCTGATGGTATTGCTGCATTAAAGGTACTTAAACAAGCAACTATTACAAGTATTTATGACTTACGGATATTGTGAATTAATTGAAGGATGATCCAAGCGATGTGGAATGCTCAGAAAACAGTCCTCAAGTTACTCCTAGGAGACCTCATCGACCACGAAAACAGGAAAAGAAAAAAAGACGTTGAATTGTGTTTTGTTGCTGTCAAAAAATATGCATTGTCTGCCTGAAATATTATTTTTAATTAGCACTATTTATGAAATTTCTTCTATGTGAAATTTTTTGTAATAATTTAATTGATATTTTTTAATTTAATAAGTAATTTATATAGTATATATTTAATTTAAATTTTTTATACCAATATTTTATCTTGTAAAACCAATTAAGATATCAATCAACATGACTGCATTTATAATATTGTACGAGTATACAAGGAATGATTTTAATAATACAAATCTCAATTAAAACTTATCATTGATTATGTAAAATTATTTTGATGAAAAACCATCGTAAATGGATAATTAATATTATGCACTTGAAATATCGGGAAATTTTAATTTTTCGTAACACATATAATAGTGGATTAAAACAAATTTAGTTTCAATAACATATTTATATTTTATTTATGCCTACTTCGATTCAAATTCGTATCACGTAAGTAGCAGTTGATACTTGAAAATTTCCGTAACGAATAGATTTTTTAAATCGACCGATACATCAAAATTACACAACGATCTATAGAAGGTAAGAAAGTGGTGTTTGTTAGTATTGGACAAAAATAAATACATAGCACTTTCACGGTGAATGTACTTTTTATTCATTTCTTAAAGTTCCATGTTTCTCCAACATAAAGTAGTACTAACAATACTACACAGTCCCAATGAAACCGATAACTACTGTACTATATCAAAGTTGGAGCGACATAATGTAGATTCTCGGTCACATTTAACCTCAAAGAGCTGACAAATGATGTGGTTGAAATATCTAAAATAGTATGCCATTTTTCAATTAGTTTCGAGGAAAAATAAAAATGTTGCATTCAACGGGTGAATTATCACCACAAGATATTTTGTCAGAAGTTAGGAAATTCATTTCCGGAGCTATTAGACCATCCCATAGTACAAGTACCCTCGATGTAACTCGAACTGCTTTATCGTTGCTTCGTAATGTACCTGCAGCAAGAGATGCGGTACTTGAGTACTTTTGCAACGTCTTTTTTGTCGCTGTTACAAAATATGTTCGTCAAATCGAAGTAAGTTCAATGTAACATGGTTTATCAACAAACCATGTACATAACTGTCTTTGATCATTCATAAACAAAATTTTCACAGACAAATCAAAATTCGGTAATTTGTGAGGAGAGCATCATAGCAGAAATCCATGCTGTTTTAAGTAGTTTTATTAATGGAAATCCAGAGGCATGGGCACCAATCATTTCAGCATGGTCATTGGAATTACTAGGTATAGAATCATCGAAGCATTTTAAATTGGTTCTATTTTGTATCCAAAATATCTGTTAGTTACAGTTTATTTCAAAATATTGTATTGCAGGTAAATTGTCTTCTGATTACGCAAAGCGTGGAAACTTGCCTGTCAATGCTGGGATTAATGATTTTCTTCAACAATGGATGTCTTGCCGTGCTACTCGTACATTAATCGACATTACTGCTCAATGCCTTCAATGTCTTATGCATTCTGATACAGAATCTTGTATTAAAGCATTATTGGATACCAGTGTATTGCATAGTCCTCACTTTGACTGGGTGGTTGCTCATGTAGGAAGCTGTTTTCCAAACACAGTTATTACCAGAGTACTGTCTTGTGGTTTAAAAGACTTCTGTGCCATGGGCTATGAACATAATGTCAAAAATCCTAAATTGAATTCAGTTGTTGGAATTCTGGGTCACTTGGCCAGTAGTCATTTTCAGGATATAAGAACAGCATTACTGGATCTGTTCAAAGTAAATTTGAATCCTGTTAAACTACTTTATACTAACTGAAATCCTGACAAATCATGTGTTTAATAATAATATTTTTAGTGGAGTTTGGATGAAGATATGAGCGTTGACGAGGATACAAAAAAGCAGAAATTAGCTACTGTTCCGTTTCTCCTAAATCTGGCATCTCTTTCGCAAACTCTTTTAAAAGCAATAACCAGCGATGTGTTACAAACGTGTAAGTAAACGCGTTTCGTGTCTTTGTAATAAATTATGACCTCCACTCCTTATTGCAGTGAAACCGGATATAATTCCACAATTGGCTCTGTTTGCATCAGACTGGTGTAAATACTTTGACAAGCAGCCAGAAGCTTTGATAGACTTGACTGTGCACTTAATCTTAGGATGCGAACAAGGGGCGTCGCAAATAATAAACATTTTATTGGACACTGCTTTAAACACAAGCAATGTTGGTTACCATAGCGTTAACGCAGCACAAAGTGTGAAAAGCGTTTGCAGCGAGATATTGGAATTGGTGTTGGAAGAAATCGATCTCCTGTTAAGGACACACGGGCCGCAGTCGGCAAACATTGCTTTATTGGGCTCTATCAAGCAAGAATTGCCTGTAATATTGCCATTACTTCTAAATCAAAATCCTCTAAGAGTTCAAACAGCCGTCAGGCTGCTGTGTTTTCTTGGAAGCCAAAGCGCTAACATATTAATATCTGCAGCTTCGTACATGTTGGTTAAAGCGGTAACGACTTTTCATCTTGCTGCTTTGATACATCTTGTTTCAAACAATGTTGTAGTCTTCCCCTCGAATAAATCTGAAACAGAAAATATGTTAGCTAGTCACGGCTACTTTACCCAAGTAGTCGAACAAGCACTCAGGGAAATAAATTATAAAAATGTTATGGAGAAACAAGAAAGGAGACAGTTCTTTCAGAATCTTACCATACTATTAAAGTAAGCGTGTTAATGAAACGGTATCATCAAATCTTTTATAGATTTAAATAATTTGTTTATAATATTTTATATAGATGGGAGAAATCCGATAAAGCAACGATCTTCCGGTCAAAGATGATCACACATGCTATCAAGTCTAATTTATATCAGATCTCTTCCTTACTAACAAAGACAAATGATTTTGAACTAGCTAACGACATTGCTAAAATTTTGGACTTGTTCAGTACTCCGGAGAAAGACAATTTTTTACCTAACGTGGAGCTTACTCTGAAATTAACAAGAGCTGTGATTCAGTATTTCTTTTTATGCATAGCGGAAGATGGTAATTTAAGAATGTTTTATTGAAACTTTCTACTATAGCCTTTAATATTTATTATTATTTCTTTTTATTTAGATATTACGAAAAAGCAGCAAGGTGTGAAAGTAGTGTGCCACTTACTGAAAGATTTGACCTGTTATTCACCGTGTGCTCGAGCTCTAGCACTGAGAGAAATTTTGGGACACAGTATCAACAACGATCCTGCTAAATATTTTGGAGCTAAAGAAAAGTTTGAACCAAAATTCGAGGAAATGTTACTTTTACACCAGAATCACAAACAGGTAGAACGATTAGAGACGTTGTATAGAAAAATGTTGATCATGAATTACGCAAATTTTTAATTTTCTATTAAGGTCACAAGCACAATGTTAGCTCAAAAACATTCTTCTGTATTTCACGCTGGAGTGATTGGTCACGGGCCACGACAAATACCACCTGAAAACACAGTTGACAAAGAGATTATCGCACTAAATAAAATTTTATTAATAGACGTGATAAAGGTAATAATCTCAAAAGTATACTTAACTCTTCACAATTTGTTCAACGTCCGAATGTTGTAGGCTTGCTGCAGTAATAGAGAATCGGAACGATATCCTGTAAATCTCGATGCGTTGACGATAGTTAGTTTACTGTTGGTTGAGATAGTTTCGCCCGATGTTATGTACAATGGACTACCATGGCCTGATGAAGAATTTACCAAAGTATATTCATCAACTTTTAAATACCGCGAGGTAATATTAATGCTTAACAATTTGGTAAAATATTTGTATTACTTCTAGGTCACCATAGAAAGAGATTTACAAATCCGTCGAACATTTAGAGATGTCCCATTGTTATGGACATTGTTGGAATTAACAGCTTGGTACAGGCCAGCTTTAGCTTATTGTTCAGTTTTATTGAGAGGCATTGCTGCCACTGTTATGGCTAACTGGAATACAGAAGCAGGTGTCTCGTTGGTAAGCGTCATGGCACTCGGTCAATTGCTACCGCCACCATTGGCGAGTACAAGGGATATTTTGCCCGTTTTGGAGTCACATCAGGTGTGTATCCTACAATTACATTATGACTTATTTACTAAAAATTTGGAATTGTTATAAAATGATAACATTTTTTATTTCAGATAAATACTATAATGAAGGAGTGTGTATGGGCTTATATGCGTGAAAATATCCCCTCGCCAGCCCTTTTCACACGTAGCGATGGAGTCAATATAGCTTGGAGAGATACAGACACATCTACGCCAAACGCGCGATTCACGGAAACACTTCGTTTAGTTCTGTTAGCTAATATTCATACATTAGGCCCACTTTATGCTACCCTATTTTACAATGAAAACAAATAATTCATCTATCCGCCAACCGCGAATTATTTTCATATATACATATACATGTTCCTGTAAATAAATTTCTCAATAATTATCAAATATGTATAATATTAAAAGAAATGTCGAAAATAAAATTTAACAACTGCTTTTAAATTTTTCAATACCAACTTATAAGTTAGTATTGAGTTACATCCCCCGTCTTCAATATTTATTAAATAACTTAAAAGTTTATAAACTTTTGAAAATTTATCTATTTTAAATTTAAATATCGAGTTTTATATTCACTGTTTTGGAATAGCACAACGATAAATATAGTTTGGAGATAGTTTTTAATAACAACTCTAAGTACAAAATAAAAGTTACCATTCGTGTTGTATAAAATAAGAAATAAAACTTTTACTAATATTCGGACGTATATAAGTAATATACAGTTTATAATACGTTATACAAATATAATGCAATTATAACTTATTTTTCCTCCTTTTCGTGGATCTATCAATCAGTTATTCTCGTGTTACAATTTAATTTGGATGACACCTGTTGCTCCAGATTTCGCACATAAGCACCTGTTTCGGAGCGCGTAAATTACATAAAAACCGCAGAGTAGTCGTCAATCGATGCGCATTATTGTAATTACGTTGTTCTTTATTAAATGTATGCTCCAAATTCATAAAAATTGTAACACTTGTATATGCTGCTTAAAAAACATAGGAACAGGAGGGAAGAGAAGACAGAAACGATAAATTTCAATTTTTATAAAAGCACGATCTCCTAAATACACAAGAGAAAACAAATATAATCAATATAGGAATGATGCTATCTATGATGAGTGAACACTGTTCGAGTTAATTGTTGCACGATTACCCAAGGCGGGTGTCTCGTTCCAACAGAATAAATGATAACCTATTATGCAAAATGGTTTGATTCGTATGAATGTCTTTAACGACTTTAATCGCGCTCTTTATAAAAAAAGAGTCTTTCACGTGACTCTGTTATCACTCGGAGCATAAAACACTAGTAAAAAATGCTCAAAATATTTAATTACTTTTTTCTATGTACACTGTTCGTTGTATGAAAGATATTACATCCTTACAGTGTAAAATCAGAGCATTCACTATTGAATGCTCGATATTTACATTCGAGCATTTTCATATGTGTTGTAACCCAGTGCGATCGTCTACGCTCTGTCAACATATATGTTGCATCGTGGGTAATAATGCCTTTCAGTACCAATTGACACAGTGTAGAATCGTTATTAATCTTTCTTTTCATCTATATATAAAGACGATGTAATTTTTTTACGAATGTAAACAAATGTCGAAAATGACAATATGAAATATATGTATAATGGACAATGAAGTATTCCTTGAATATGTAATAAGTACATATAGTCTCCCTTATGCCAGAACCATGAATGCGCAATTCGATAAATTCTGGCATTGCTAACCTGGACGATAACTCACATTCATGGTCTTGGCGTAAAGGTAGGAGTAAAAAAGAATATTTAACAGTCCAAAATACATTTTTACTGCAAAAGGTGAAAGTTCGCAGTTTCACGATTTTGACAAAATATTGTTTAAAGAAGAAGAGACCCGCATAACGCGAGTGTGTAAACACACACGTACACATGTACGTACGTACGTACGTATGTATGAAATTTTATTTAATGAAGAGAATAAAGAGAATAGAGCTGTGCGGTTTGATTCATGTTGAAGACTTTCCATTTCGGTCTGTTGACTGATCAACGGCATTGACAGCGTCGTATGGGCTTACATTACAATAAATTATTATTCAGTTCTTCGGAATTAAAAAAAGTTCACTTTTAAAGTCTATGCAGATTAAGTTTACAATTAGAAGAGTAGCGTAGTCATGCCACCCATTTCACTTTGTTCCCTAACGAAGATCTCGAAGTACTGATATATAATCGTGACGGCCAGCAAGATACCAGTACCGGAACCGATCGCGCCGAGGAAATCGGCTAGTACGGACAGAGCACCGATACACAATCCACCGAATGCCGCCGCAGTCGGAATGTATCTGTTCAATTCGTGAATCATCGAATTGTCTCTGTGTCCTCTCATCACCATCTGTTGTTCCTTTAACTGCTTCGCAATCTATAAATTAATTTGAATTACGAAAATTACGCACGGAAGAATATGTCGTGCGTGGAGAATAATTTGAACAAATAAAAAACAGCAGCTGGAAAAACAAATTTAAATCGAATACTAACGTCTTTAGCTGAACTGCCAGAAACTTCAATCCACGTTTTCGAGAAAAAGGCACAAGATCCAAGCATGAAGAGAATGTAAAGGACGGCATGAATAGGATCTTGAAGAATATGTCCTACAGACTCTGGTGGCGACAAGTAGTAACACAACCCTCCAACAGGGTAAGATCGCGCTGGACCTCCACCGCCAACATCAGACCATACTCCTAATAGATTAACAATGATATTTCCTTGAAACTTAACAGCCAACATTTGTGAGATGACGTATAAATTTGACACGAGAGCCGATTGAAGAATAATCGGGATGTTGCTGGTGTAGAACAGTTTGATGGGATAGCTGCTATACTGGCCTCTGTATCGGGCGGATTTGATCGGCAAATCAACACGGAAGCCCTGTTAATAATAACATAATTATGGTTTTGATCCAAGCTTTTCTATGTGTTGATTTATATGGCGCTGTAACGTTACCTGGAAGTAAATTACGATGGCAAATACTAAGATTGTGGCAAGTAAGTTCATGAGATTAGGAAGGTTTTGCCTGTAAAATGCTTCGCGGAGAGCTCGAACTTTGTCTTGCCTCGTAGCCAACAAATGGAACAATGCAATTACTGCACCTTCGAATTCCGTGCCACGTCCTAAAATGTTTAAAACAAAGATGGTTCGTTACATGTAATGTAGCAGCAAATTACAATATAAAGAAATATCGATAAGAATACGGAAGTATCATACCAGTGTTAACAGTAGTAGGAGAAAATGCTTTCCATACTATCGTTTCGCAAATATTGGTTGCAATGAAAAGAGAGATACCACTTCCTAATCCATATCCTTTTTGGAGCAGTTCGTCCAATAACAATACAATCAATCCAGCAACAAACAATTGAATAATGATCAATAAACAAACTCCTGCTCCAATTTCTGTTGGATCACCATACATGCCAGTCATTACATATACAATGGCTTGACCAACAGTGATAACCATACCAAACACTATAAAAAAATATGAATTTTGCATTAAAATAAAGATAATTTAAAAGAATATCTGTGAAACATAATGTATATTTCTTACATTTCTGTGCACCGTTAAAAAGTGCTCTGTCTTTTGGAGTGTCGCCAACCTCAATGATTTTTGCACCACTCAACAGCTGCATAATTAAACCAGACGTAACAATAGGAGAAATTCCTAATTCCATAAGGGTACCTCTATTTGATGCAAGTATAACTCGAATCCAATAGAATGGATCCGCGCTGTCCGATGACATAATACCGAACAAAGGAATCTACAAATGTCAAATAAATATATTCTTTATTAACAAAAACATTACATACATAATATCAAAATATCAAGAACCGTGATAAAAAATCCTTACCTGACAGCATACCAAGAAGATAAACAATGTAATTGCAGTCCATAGTACTTTCTCTCGAAATTGAATCTGTAACGATGTTCAGGTTGTTAAATCATTATTGAGAAACGTGTTTAAATGGGGATAGGATTTTAAATTAACTTCCATGGGGATTTGAACATTTGACAGACAGATGGCGAACAGTAAGGACGCCCGACTTAAAAAACGATTACCCGCGAGATCGAAGAATATGGTACGTAAAACGTTAAATATGAAGGGTCGGAAATAGAATAATATGAACTTACTTTTCGCTGCGGCTTCTCTATTTCCGGGAGTATACTGCAAAACGGCTTTATCACCTCCAAAAATTTGACTGAAAAGTATACAGGTTAGAAACGAACATTCTTGTTAACGACACACCGTTGAACAATAGACGAAATTAATCAAAGATTCAATGATTTGAACAATATGTGCTGCACAAGAAGAGAAATCGAGTGAGGTTACGTTTACAAGTTAATATATCACGGTGATAATTATGAATAGAAATATTTTGGGTCTTTTGATCGAAAATAGCTCGTACTTACACCCCATTTTAAATCCGAGATGACGACTATTCTAGGCGACGCTTCTTACAGATGTTCGGAATCAACACAGTCGCGAGGACATCCGATTAGAGCAAGAACACGATTAAACCTGGCCGCGTAAGCTTAACTGGCAAACCGTAGTGAGTCGTGGCTCCCTTCGTCGACACGTATCAATATACTATTGTCACGTGACCTGATGATGTTGGCCGGCACAAGGCCGGACTTTCGAAAGCCTGTGTTAGATGACTCTGAATGTACATAAACAGTGGCGACTCCTTGACCGACTATATCAACAGGAGAACCACGATGGACTATTATGCATTTTGCAAATCTTGTCGGTCAAGAACTTTTTTCTTGTATATTCTCATGGCCGTTGTCACGTATACGTGAGTTTGTTAGCTAATCACGTGTATGTGATTTTACCATTTCAGTTATCATATTAGCACAGACGAGGTATACGAGTAGACCTTTCACCTAATGTATTTTTTCGGCCCGTTTCTCTGGGGTCACGAGACCCCATTACCATTTCCGTGTCATTTGCAACGTTACCAACAGATTCAGAAATGAATTTCAATCCCTTCCATAGTCAACTCCACGTGGATTTACGCAAAACTACAGCTATTTGCCTATCAATACTAATTCAGTGAATAGTTTCTCAACTGACCGCCATCCAAGAGCAGAGGACGCTAAAATCACCTCCGAATTTTTCGCTCAGTATGGCAATTGTTCGAACTGACGTACAAAAAGACAAAAATTAACGAGATACACTCTTCCAAAGTGGAACAAAATGTTAAATAGATCATGCATCAAATTGTAAGGGGATCTTCGTAAGAAGGCTTCAATCTTCGTAATGGTTTTAATGAGTCGATGATCAACAATGGCTAGCTTATGGTCACTGGTGGTCAACAGTGAGGTTGACATCAAGGTCAGCGGTCCAGTGAAGATCCAGAAATGGTTAAGAGGTGGGACCAATCGAAATAGTTTCTTTGTAGACAAGACAGTCTTAACTGTTAACTGCAACTTTGGCTCTGATTAGTCTCCCCACCCTTTCATCACCTTGGACAGATAAGCAGGGTCACTGCGAAGAATTCTTCAGTCGCGTCGCGAATTCGGGAGTGTACAAACAGCCTGAAGAGAACTGGGGACCGCTGCTGCCCTCTGCTGGCCGCTGCTGACCACTACTGGCCAGGGCTGACCACTGCTGACCATGGCTGACCAGTACTGACCACTACTGACCACTACTGACCAGTTCTGACTAGTGCTCCTACCACTACTGACCACTACTGACCACTACTGACCAGTGCCGGACGGTGATGACCAACGGTAAGAACTGTTTAAAAATTCTCTCCCCTCTTCTATTCTATCGTTTGATGCCAATTTTGCTTCAATGAACTGATTTTGCCTTGCTTGCCTAACTGACGTTGCTATAATATGAATATTTTTTTACTTTACAGCTGACCCAGTGGTAACTACCCTATGTACTGACAACAAGTAGTAAGTCCACTCTACTTATTTATATTTTATTATTTTTATTTGTTTGTTTGATGTGAATTCAACTTCATTTATCTATCTGATTTTATTTGGTTACTATGAATGTTCCTTTTCTGTGTTTCCACTTTTACATTGTTCTTCGAATTTTTGTGATTGCTTCGATATGTATAATATTGCAGGATATATTAATGTAACATTGTTTTCAATCGTATACTATATTTGTTTCTATACAATATCAGGAATTTTTATTTTTAAGCTAGGTGATAGGTCATTTTTAAGTGTTTAAAAACCTCCTTTTTAACCCCTTAGCTTAATGATGTTTCAGAGACATGATGAGTCTACCGGGCCAAACATGAACAAGACGTCTCGGAGAAGTGATAAGTCTACCGGGCCAAACCTTGATGACGCTTTTGGCACGCACAGTTGGAAATTAAATCGTAAGGCAAAGGGGTAAAACAACTGGTTGTATACGTGCTCTCTTTGGCAAGTGTAGTTAGTATCTTTTGCTTAAAATTATAATCTTCTTGCACACCGCGATTTTTAAGATGACAAATGTCATAGTAGATTCATTTTTAATTTGACACTAATTTTAAAATGAATATACAATGAGTACATATACATATATGAGTAGTTCACTTTCTCTCGTCCGCTCGTTCTCTGGTTCTCGCTTTCCGAGATTATGTCTCGACCGAAAGGACCGGAGAGTTTTGCTCGATCACCTCTGTTAGATTGAATGAAACATGTGACACCTGTGTATTAGGTGTGATAGCTCTTACCGCTTCAACCCCGGTGCAGCTTGGTTCAGCTTAAGTGGGGCCTCACCGAGCGCATATATTCTCCTCTTTATACGGAAAAGAGAATGACCTCCGGTGAGAGTTCTTGACCCATATCCGTTCTCGAGTACTAAGCGGGTCCTGTTGTGATCATGTGTCCTCCAGGACCCGGCGGTTGTACGTAGAGAGGCCCGATAGACATGGGTCAGGGGCGTGACTTGCTTTTCTGATAATCAAGGCCGGGGGGGATCAATCTGATACCCACACTCACTGCACGCTTATGAGCACGTGTCGCGTCGCGTTTTATTTAAGCGTGCGATGTTTTTACATGCCGCAATATTTAATATGACAAATATCGTAATATCGATCGAAAGTAGAATCATGATTTTAATATCTTTTATAATACTTATAATTATATTCATTTTAGAATGAGTGTCAAATTAGTAGCTTCCGATTGTTCTTTACATTCTTCAATAATTAAATTCACTTTCATAATTGAGTTGACGACTTTGGGTATCCTCGATATCGAAGATACCCAAAGTCTTTCTTTACTTATTAAAATATATCATTAGATTGACGTGCAAGAAGATATTTCGCGACGAATACATTTTACAGTCAAAGTAACCTCGTGTAGTATGTACTATTTTTACTTTCTCACTGCACTTGCCTGTAGTTGTAGTATTTGTAGTTTTACAGATTCAGTGTTGTACAGATTCTCTTACTAATCTATTAAACAAATTTCTGTTACAGAGCAAATTCCTATGGAAGTTTTAGGTTTACAGAAGTAAGAATTAAGAATTGTTACAATTTTGTTTGATATTACTTTGTTTGTGTTTCAGGAAATCATCGTGGGATAAATTGAAGATAGAAGAAAGAAGAATGTATTTCATGTATTTTGTTCCAAATTGCTTAGTTTATGTTTTAATAATTTAGATTTATAGTTAGGTAGAATGTAATAGTATGTTTTAGAAAATCTTCGTCGAAGGATCAACATGGAAGAATATATTTTCTATGTATTTTGTTAGATGATTAGATAGGTAGGATGTAAGTGAATTTAGATTTATAGTTAGGCAGGAGTTTGGTTCTCTATATTAATGATTATATCAGGCAGGCAATATTTTGGTCTATTTCTCTGTTTTGTTGATGACAATTTAAAGGCAAATTCTTTCTCAAAAAACTCTTTCGTTGGTTGCACTTTCGTTTGTTTCTTCTTCGACCAATGATTTTTGGTCAGAGATCGTTAGTAATGGAGGGTGGTTGGGAATCGGTTAGGGCGGGTCTCCATTCGCAGCAACCTCCACGTGGTGAGACCTGGGTAATATTATTTAGCGTTTAATTAATAATCGTATCACTTTTAGCTGGGTAATGCAATTATTAATTAAAAACTAAATAATATTAGCAAATTGGCTGCGATCCGCCTTGCATAGGTCATCATAAATATAGAGCTTCTTCACTAGGTTAGTTTTGATTCTCATTGATTCATCAAAGATTCTAGAGTATTGTCAAAGATGAGGTATAGAAGTAGATCCTTCATCCAATGTATTTTTGCGGCCTATTTTTATGGGGTCTCGAACCCCCATTACCATTTTCGTGTCATTCGCAACGTTACCGACAGATTCAGAAATGAATTTTAATCCCTTCCATAGTCAACTCACCTGTATTTACACAACACTACACTGTTTGCCTGTCAACACTAATTCAGTGAATAGTTTCTCAACTGACCGTCATCCATGTGAGGAGGTCGCTAAAATCACCTCCGAATTTTCAGGTCGGTATGGCAGTCAGATTGGGCCACGAAAGTCCATAAGACGAAAGGTCTACTCGTATACCTCGTCTGTGATGTTAGCATTGATTTAATTTACAATGCTTGAAATATATTTACAAACATGCAAATACTTACATTTTCTCATTTGTTTGAAGATACTTGACACTGTTTCGCAAACGCCAAAACGTCAAAATTAAATATAAAGTCTTGAACAAATGAATTTCTTATTTTTAAAAATGAAGAAACTGGATGGAATGCATGTGAATAATAATAATAAACAATTACAAAATTAACGAATGATAAAATATCAAGCAGGCTGTAAAATTGAGCAATTCTTACAACTTTTTGTCATTCGATCGCTGTTTAGCATAGTATTTAGTATTTCGAATGCATGGATGCACGTTATCGTTTGAGATTGGCAGCAAAAAACACAGCAAAAATAGTGGAAGAAACAATTTTCCAACAAATCCAGTAATTCTATAATCCTTCAATTATAAGATTTTAGTAATTTGTATTTAAAAAAATTTTCAATTCCATTTTACAATTGCATCTTAACATTTGTAAAAGGACTTTTGCAGCAATATGATAGAACGTATTAAACGTCTGTTGTTTTTTTATATGTGTTAAAACCATTTTTGACATGGTGAATCTAAAAATTAAACTATTTTATTTTAGTATACGTATAATTATTTTTTTTTAAATTGTTAATATTTCATGAAATAGGTGGTATTGTTTGAAGTGCCGTATATAACATGAAAACATGATGGTCAAGTTGACCGTAGCGGTTGAGCGCGTGTATCCGTGTCCACGTAATACAATATTCTACACCTAGACTATGGTATTGGTTACCTGAAACTAGCGATGGACTAATATTAAATAATGAAACCTCTATTTTAGAAACACGTTCAAAACTAACAAAATAATTACTTAGTTCTACCTTCCCACCGTTATATTACGTAAATTAAATCACGTTTCAATTCCACTAAAAATGTTTCAGTAAATAGTGATTCATTTGGCGTTGAATGACTCAATAGAGACTGTTACTAAAATAGGGACTTTGTTTCGCATTCGAATTTTATCATGACTCAAATAGGTTTAGTTTGCTGACGGATAACATAAATAACTCTCCAATTATAGTTTCAATGAAACTATGAAAAGTAATAATTAAAGAAAATTATTAAATAACATTGTTTGAACAGACAATAACAGAAATAATTTCTTATCGATACTTCTATATGGACATTTTAATTTACGTTTCTTGTTTAAGATATCGGAAATATTAAGTGACGAACAGTAACCTTGACAAAATTTGATAGTTTACAATATTGCTATTACTTGAACTAAGTTATACTGTAGTCTCGAAGACATTTACATAAATTAAAATATTATGTAAAATATACTAGGTTTTACATAAATATTGATTTAAATACTCGTTTAATTATGCTGGGAAAGTTCTAATCGAATAACACCTAGTGCGTCTTAAAATTGTTTAAAAGGCCGAGAATGCACGTATCGAAGATCTCTGAAGATATTTTACGGCATAAAATAATTGCAGCCGCGCTGACGTTGTTCTTTCATATGTGATTCGAGAACTATAGAGCATAAAATTGTAGACGAGTATCTTCGATTACTGCTTTCTTTTTATTTCGAAATAATCGAACGATTTGGATAATTTTTCGCGCGATTGACGAAATTATTCAAATCTATTTCGTAATGATTCTATTGATAAAAAAAAATGTATTGGACCGTGAAATAAAAACTGTACAATTCGAACTCTCGTTATTCGTTTTCTTTTCATTCTTTCTTATCAAAGAAATCGATAAAAAGACACTCGAGTACGACAAGTGTACCAAATTCATGTAAATAGTTAAAACACATGCCATAATTGATCGAGCATGTGTGTGTATGAATACTGATTGCCGTTTAATCAACGATTTTATCTAGGCATAGTGGCAATATCGATTCAGTTTATCGTTTAAAATATACCCGAGTGGCATACCTAGTTATTTACGATTACCGAATAGGTGAATGTAGAACTGTTATATAAAGTGCAAACGTCCAGTCAAGATTCACTCGCTATTTTCCTTTCGAGCGTGTCGCACAGAAGTCGCGTGTACATTATCTTTATCGTTTTGATCGAACGGTTACGATGAGAAACGTTGCCTGCAAAGTTTTTATTCTCGGATTGTGTCTCGTTTTCGTTGCGGACCGCGGGTAAGTGAAAGGGACCGTGGAATGTTAAAAGTTTCGCACGTAGTTCGTATTCTTCGTATTTACAGGGAAGGACACACCGACGATTCTAAGATAGTTATCGAACCAGTAGTAGGGCCATTCGATCATAGCGAGGGTCCTCACTGGGATCACAGTTCTCAAAAACTCTATTTTGTCGATATAGTGGCGCAAAAGATATGTAGGTTCGATCCTGCAACGAAAGATCATGCCTGTGTTTATATAGGTAAACTAATAATTTACATAGATTCGAAACAAAGAAAGAGAATGACTTAAAACGTTATTTTTCTAATTAATGTTAGAAAATGGGCCTGTTGGAGTTACCGTTCCCGTCGAAGGTGAACCAAACAAGTTGGTGGCTGGTGCCGGTACCGATTTCATTCTAGTTACGTGGAACGGCGACAAAAACGTTTCAAGAGCCGCTCCCGAAACATTAACGGTCGTGGATCTCAACCGCAATGGCACCAGATGGAATGACGGAAAGGTGGATTCTTCGGGAAGATTCTGGGGAGGTTTGTTAACAATGTTAATTCATTAAAAGAAAATATAAATTCGATTGCATCGTAATAGATATACAGGGTGTCTACGCTAAAGTGTGACAGTCGCAATATTTCAATAACTATTGATGATACGAAAAAATCCTTTATATATAAATTGCAGGATAAAATGGGATCTCTATTTTGGCATAAACGAAAATTTTGTTTATGTTATTAATTTAAAAGATATGATGGTGATTCGTTTTTTAAATGGAACTATATATTTTTGCTTCGAATCATGCGATAGTGCTTTTCAAGACGAATTCATTAAGCTGCAATTTATTCACTCGATTTTTATTAGTTTTCAAGATATAACGCTAAGAAAGGGTACTTTAATATTCAGATACTATACAATTTTTACATCATCGCATTGCAATTTTATTCACGACGATGGAAAAATATATCGAATCGAAAGTTACATTACTACATAAGGTCTAGTTAATAAAAGTGTAAATTTTATTTATACAGGGTGTAAACGATAACTTTGGCAAAAATCATAGGGTAAGTAGAAGCCCCATAGGCAAGTATTTTAAGCATGGGAACCCGTGTCCGGAAATGCAACAGTAAAAAATTACGGCGATCTTTAACTTCGGTCTTTAGCTCCTGATGGATAGAAAACCCATCGTACTGGAAACTGTTTCTTTTGAGGTGGGTCAGTCGTGTAGGTGACAAAGATGACAAACATTGAAAATTTTACGATGAACAACGAAAACATTTAATGAAATCATGGTCAAGAAACAATAAACTAAAAAAGTTTGCCTACCCATCAGGCGCGAAAGACCAAAATTAAAGATCGCCGTAATTTTTTACTGGTGCATTTCCAGACACGGGTTCCCATGCTCAAAATACTTGCCTATGGGACCTCTACTTACCCTATGATTTTTGCCAAAGTTATCGTTTACATCATGTATAATTATTAACGTTTATTAATTATTCTATTTTAAACAAAACAATGTCTGGTTTTAACGTTAGAATAATATGTGGACACTTTTAAAAACTGTTAGTTTTTGTAGTAATTTGTTGTAAATTTTGCAAACATTTCATCCAAAAATTGTCGAACCGCTCGCCCATAATGAGGAGGAGCACCGTCGTGTCATGAAATAGACGGAATTACGTCTGTATCGTGGTATAACTTGACATAGTTCTCTCAAGAAACTAGTTCGTAGAAATCGCAGATATGTTGCACCTGTTAATGATGTAGACAATTAAATTTGCCTGCTAAATATTTCTATACCGAACCATCTTATCTTAATATCAACAAGATAACTTCTTAACGAAGCCGCCATCAACAAATTGGTATTCTTGATTTTCGCTTTACTTTGGTCTCTAGAATCCCCCATTAAAATTTTTCCCAGGGGTGGCCGAACACCCTGTATATTTTCGAAACGTGTAAACATAATAACGCTGTAACAATAAAATTATTCCCTAAATTACGGCTGACTTGAGACCCACGGTTCCTTTGAGACTTTTGTTCCTCTCGATAGGATAATAAAAAATTTGACCTTGCTTTTCAAGGTCAAGGACAATTTTGCGGTCCATTTTTTAAATCTCCACCGATCTAGAGGTGTAGAATCCGGCTATAGTGGTCGTGACATATAATTTTTATACACCCTATACATTGTTCGCAGGCACGATTGGTCCAGAGGTGAACGATGTCGTTCTACCCGATCAAGCAACTTTATATCGTATCGATTCGGATCTACATCCCAAGAAAATGTTATCTCCCGTTACAAACAGTAATGGATTAGCTTGGAATCTTCAAGACGATACGTTCTATTATATCGATACGCCTACGCGTGAAGTGGCAGCATTTGACTTTGATCCTATCGAAGGGAATATATGTATGAAACTGCTAAACCGCATTATCTGAAACGCCCGATATCGGTCAGAAATAATTTGCAAGATGTACTTTTCATTTTTAGCCAACAAGAGGATTGCATTTGACCTTCAGAAAAATAACGCTTCCGGCTTGCCTGACGGTATGACCATAGACAGGGATGGAAATCTTTGGGTAGCTTTATACAATGGGGGTGCCGTAAGTATCAACATCGAAATGTAGATATACCGTTTAAAAATATTTATAGAATAACGAAGTTCTTAATAAACAGGTGGTGAATGTAAATCCCCATACTGGTTGTATACTGAGATATGTGAGGCTACCTACTGATAAAGTAACTAGTTGTACATTTGGAGGCTCTGATTTGGATATTTTGTACGTAACAACATCCAGCCGTGGTTTAACTGCAAAGGATTTAGCAAAACAACCACACGCTGGTTACGTCTTTGCCGTGCACGGTTTGAAAGTACACGGCTTGGTTGCAAATTCGTTCAAGATGTAACTTTTTCATTGTTTTACAATGACTAATACAACGTATTTAAAAAAAAAAAAGATCTTTATCACCGAATATTATTATCTATGGCAATATTCACCAGTATTCTTAGGAAGAAGCGGTCGATGAATAAAATTATACGCAGCTATACTACTTGTTTTTTTTAAGTATCACTGTATCGTAAAACAATTTGCACTTTTGTTGTTGCAATGGTATATCTTGAAAACTGTTTCATTGATTTGAATGATTTAGGCCTTTAATTGTATCGATCCGAAAAACCTATAAATTAGAGATTAGAAATTAGAGATTAGTCAACTTCACAATTTTTAATGGAAATTTCTGTGAAAAATGATATTTTTTAATTCCTCGGGCAAAGAAGATGCATACTATTCGCGCGTTACGTATATAGCTTATTTTAAAAGCATGAAATTATTGCTAGCTGGTAAGGAAGTTACTTATCACCAGAGACCAGGTATACGAGAATACCTTGTCTGTGTAGCTACCCTTTTCTATGTTGAACCGATTTTATTATACAACTCTTATCGAAACTCTTAACACTCTCTTTACGAAGATCTTCAAGACTCAAGTCATTCAAGACTGATCATTACAATGTAATTAAATTGTATAATTGAAATATAATATAATTGTATCAGCAAAACTTTGTTCTGAATATCCTCGATATGCACACTACCTTGTGCGCATCGTACAACGTTACTCTTGCCACTACATAATTACAAAATTGTTTTGAGAGTTTGGCTGCTAAAGACGTCATTATCTTACAGTTGATAAAAATTTAACTTATAGGTCCGACAATGTCAATCGGTTATCTCTACACTCGTCTCTAATCGTATTTTGTTGGTCAGCGTTCGGTCACAGACGAGAATTAGGCGACAGTAGCGCCGTACATTAATGCGTTAAAAATTAATTTTAAATGGGATTTCTTTTATAAACAACATTAAGAGATTCCATTGTTTCGAATTATTTATGATAGTATTCTATTGATTTAATAAAACATCATATATAAGAATGCATATATAAATAAGATTGATAAGTGGAATGGAAACATACACTGATTTTCAGCACTAACAACCAACGATGCGACGCAAAATAAAATCATCAAAAAAGAAATAAGAATTTAACTTGTAGAAAAATATGAATTAATTTAAAAAAAACCATTAGGCTATTTTCATAATTACGACTCAGTTGCGGCCGCGGAGCCGGAAGCAGGAGCTACGTCCGCGCCCTCTTTTTGCCCTAACGATGGAGCCAACTGTTAATCATTCGGTTTTTGTTCGTAGTGGACAGCAGACCTGATCGCTATCCGAAAACCGCGGTAGAATCATTCCGAGTACGTATCATTGCTTGCTTCGTTAAGGTCTTGAACTTTACATTTTACCGTTTTCCCGTTATTCGCTCATCGTTATCCGTTATCCGTTGTCGTAATCGTTATCCTTATCGTTATTTGTTATACGTTCAATTGTTGTGTTTGTAAAAATGAGCCCTTTTATTGCTTGTTATCTGGTGTTTGTACATTCATAACTCCCGCCTTTCGCTTCCGTTTTTACACGACCTAAAGAAAAATAGTCACGGTCCAGGGACACGACACATACGGGGTGTCACGCTAAAGTGTGACAGTCGCGATATTTCAATAACTATTGATGATACGAAAAAATCCTTTATATATAAATTGCAGGACAAAATAGGATCTCTATTTCGGCGTAAACGAAATTTTTGTTTATGTTATTAATTTAAAAGACATGATGGTGAAGTTTCGTTTTTTAAATGGAACTGTATATTATTTTTTTGATCGTGCGACAGTGTTTTTCAAGACGAATTCATTAAGCTGCAATTTATTCACACGATTTTTATTAGTTTTCACGATATAACGCTAAGAAAGGGTACTTTAATATTCAGATACTATACAATTTTTACATCATCGCATTGCAATTTTATTCACGACGAAGGAAAAATATATAGAATCGAAATTTACTGATTTTCAGCGGAGACGTCTCGGCTTTAGTGGCAAGTCATGAAAGCAGTTCTATTGTTGCGCAATTTGACTCCGCGTGTTGAAACCGACAGCAAGGATCTACGCTCGAAACGACAGGCCCGAAGAGTAAGAAGCATGGAAAGTATTAACCATGCAAATTATTAGCGACTCCATCCTCGATGCGGCAAACTTGGACCGTGATGGACAATACTATCCATGTTTCTTACTCTTCGGGCCTGTCGTTCCGAACGTAGATCCTTGCTATCGTTTTCAACAGGCGGTATCAAATTGCGCAACAATAGGATTGCTTTCATGACTTGCCACTAAAGCCGAGACGTCCCCGCTGAAAATCAGTAAATTTCTAAGCGTTATATCTTGAAAATTAATAAAAATTGGGTGAATAAATTGCAGCTTAATGAATTCGTCTTGGAAAGCACTATCGCGCGATTAAAAAAAAATATATATAGTTCCATTTAAAAAACGAAACTTTACCATCATATCTTTTAAATTAATAACATAAACAAAATTTTCGTTTACGCCAAAATGGAGATCCCATTTTATCCTGCAATTTACATATAAACAATTGTTTCGTATCATCAATAGTTATTGAAATATCGCGACTGTAACACTTTAGCGTGGACACCCTGTAATTTTATTATTTTTGAAATATTTCTTGTGATAACTTATCCATGTCGTAATAAATTGAGATATTGTAGGTATACAGAATTATCTGATTGTACGTAATAGTTAGTATATATATATGTGACAAATCATCCATTTGCACAGTAAAGCTCTTGGTCTTATGTAAGGTTAGTGCACGATAAACAAGATTCAAAACCCATTAAAATTGTTATATGTATAATTGAGTCGATCTTAGCTGCCCAAAAATAGAAACGCAAGTATTAATTAACTGAATTAAATATTCATGCAATATTCAAAACTTTTCAAAGGAGCACCTGTTGCTTTAATATACGTGTTGTGTAACAATTACAATTCTAAGTAGAGTATACATGCATGTACCCCACACGCACGCGCGGATTTTTTTTTTACAGGGTGAATACATGTCAAACCAATTAGTATGAGATTTTACAATTGTGTTACAAAGAGAGCCAAGTATAGATAGATAGATAGATTTGTATGTAATTACATATGTATACTTACAATTATTTTTTAGGAAAATGTCAAAAGTAATTATCAAACCACTAGTAGGACCATACACTCTTGGGGAAGGTCCACATTGGGATCATGTTTCTAAGAAGTTGTATTTTGTTGACATATTTGCTCAAAAAATATTCAGCTATGATCCTTTGACAAATACTGTTACTTCAACCTTTGTAGGTAAATATTTACACAGTTATTATTTTATTATTTATAATGGACTCCATAGGTATTCAATAATATAATATACCATAATCTCATTGTTAGATAATGGACCTGTTTCATTTGTTATTCCTTTAAATGGCACTCATGATAAACTGCTAGTTGGAACTGGTATTGATGTAGCAGTGGTTACTTGGGATGGAGAAAAAGATCTTGCCAAATGTAATAGTCAAACACTGGACACTGCAGACAGTGATCATACAGAGACCAGATGGAATGATGCAAAAGCAGATTGTTCTGGAAGACTCTGGGGTGGTTGGTTGAGTGCAGTGATTGCTTTTTAAGAAAATGTATTGTTATAAATTTGTATACTATACAATAATATAACTTACTAGGAACAATGAGCTTAGAGGAAAATGGAGAATTTCCACCCAACAAGGGATCTCTCTTTTGTATGGAGAATGACCTTGTGCTGAAGAAACAAGTAGCTCCTGTATCTATAAGTAATGGATTAGCTTGGAGTCATAATGAAGACACATTTTATTACATTGATTCACTGAGTTATCAGGTAGTGGCGTATGATTACAACTCTCAAACAGGAGCTATATGTAAGAAATTTACAATGTATCTTACACGATACAACATGTTTCCTATTAAATAAATTTACGTGTTCAATTACTTTTTCTTGCAGCTAATAAGAGAACCATCTTCGACTTGCGGGAACAGAATATTCCTGGACTTCCGGATGGTATGACTATAGATACAGATGGGAATCTTTGGGTTGCTGTATATGGTGGAGGTGGTGTAAGTATTTCATTACTGTGAAACTATTATAGAATTAATAATTAACATTGACTTCCTGAAAAAGAGAAAATGTTTTAATTTCTAGGTAATGCAAATAAACCCGGAAACGGGTAAATTGTTAAAGTTTATCAAGATTAACAACGCAAAAAATATAACCAGTGTAGCATTTGGTGATGCTGAATTAGATACCTTATACGTAACAACAGCGCGGATAGGTTTAGATGAACATCAATTAAAAGAGCAACCATATGCTGGTTATTTGTTTAGTATAAAAGGTTTAGGCGTACGTGGTTTACGTGCGAATTCATTTAAACTGCCAGATAAATTTAACATAGATGAAATTAAATAAATATTCTACAGATGTACAAATATATAAAACACATTCCTATAGTAATAAATCATTAGAGTAACAAATGACACAATGTGTAATGTACACACACATAACAATGTCGCAGTTTATAATAATTCTTGTAAAGAAATAAACTTCACAAGCTGAAAAATAATCATTGTTAATACTTATTTAATACAAGTAAATAATATTTTAAATATACATATATATATTTTTTTTAATGAAAAAGACATTTTTATAAATTATTCATTAGAAAATGTACATATCTTACTAGTAGTTAATTACACTTCTCTAACTTTTGTTTTTTCATGTAAAGAAAAGTTAGTTGCTGAATATACACAGTAGAAAAATAATGTATTGTTTTTTCAATATGCAAGAACATTTTTCTGGAATTATTGTGAAATAATAATCGCCGTAATATATGCTATTTAAATTGTTATCGGAACACTTCGAAAATAAACGGTATTAAAAAACTGTTATCTTGAGACGTACCGAATACGTGAAAAGTTAGGTTCTTAATTATTTTCACGATTTAGAATACATGTACATATTATTATCTATTCTCGTATGTGACATTTAAATGCTTCATATAGAACGATTCCATTAGGCACAAAAGTGAGAAGGCTAGCAATTTATTAATCAGTCGTCTTCAATAGAAATGGAAACCGTATTGTTGCAAAGGTGTTAGTATGATAAAATATCGTTCGTATAATTATACACCTTGTCAATAATACGTAACGAACTCTATAATTTGCCACTGATAATTGCAATACTCAACCATAACGTGAATTGTCAATTTAGGGGGAGAGATAATTTAATCTTATCTTCATTATGGACATTCAATCATCTAATGTTATAATTTCAACGCTATCATTAGCGGTTTTATCTCCTTTTTTGTTAGAAACGCTACTTGATTTTCCCCTAGGTAAATCAAATATAGTCATGCAATCTGTTATAATTTCAACGCTATCATTAGCGGTTTTATCTCCTTTTTTGCTAGAAACGCTACTCGATTTTCCCCTAGGTAAGTCAAATATAGTCATACAATCTGCGTTTGATGGCCTCAAAGGATCTGATACTTTTTGTGGAACTACGCTTACACCGGAAGATAAATTCTTTGGATACTCCATAGTTGGTTTCATTTGTGGTTTTTGTTGGGGTATAATCTCCAAATGCGAATGTTGCTTAAGTTGGGAAAGCATCGATAGAGCCTCCACAGAGCTCCCTTGAGGGAACGAACTGGTCAAAGAACTGGTGGTATCTATGGAGGCTGGTGGGTTCGTTTTTACAGATGATTTTTTGTAATTCGTATATTTCATACCTGTACCTTTTAATCCAGTTTGAGGATTCACAGGACTCACAGAGATTCCGCTTAGTTCAGGCGGTATGAAAGGTGGTTGCGTCATGGATGAGCTGCCAGGCATCGCACTCAACAGAGTAGAGAAACTGCTAGGTAACGTGGGTATCGCTTTGGCTGGTTTCATTTTCCTCATAGGGTTTTGCACGTTCACTTGTGAATATGGGCGCTGTGAATTCTTCTTTGACAACAATTTGTGTTGTAGTGATGTCCCTGAATGAGGAGTAGGTACATTCATCGGTAACGTTTGTTTTAGGCCCATCGATGGACCTATTGTGGTATGTGCAACTTGTGGTACCACTGTTGAATTCGTAGTGGTGCTACTTTTTAATGGAGAATGCGATAATGAGGGATTGTGTGCTGGTTGGGGTTCGGTCAGTGACTTTGAAACTCGAATTTGAGGCGCGCTCATCTGTTTCGGTGGACTGGTTTTAACATGCTGAACAATGGATGGTTTCAAAAGGGAAACTTGGGTAGTTGGTGGTTGAAGAACTGGTTTTGAAGGCTGCGATATTTGCAGAGACTTTGAAAGTTGGATTGGCAACGCGTCGCTTTGCGAGCTTTGTTTAGAAGGTTTATTTTTAGGCGGCACTGTGTTCACCGGCGTTATCGATATACTAGGTCTATCTTTAGTGATCGATGCGGTGGTAGTGGTCGTCTTTGTCGTAGCTGCCTGCTGATACATAGGTGTAGAGCGTACAGTAGTGGCCGTGGAGTTACTTAAATTTAACAGTTGTTGTACCGTCAGATTATTTAAGTTACCTAAATTGCTCATACTGGGGGTGGTATTAATACTAGAGGTAGATGTACTCATTGTAGGTACATTGCTAATATTAGGCGCGGTAGCAATTATGTTATTTAAGCCACTAGTCAGGTTGGACAACGAGGAGAGATTGTTCTGATAGTGTCTGAGAATGTCTTGATAACTACCCATTTGATTTAAGTAATTCATGGTTGATAGAGGATCCATCATGCTACCGCTTAAACCACTAGTTAATATAGCTGATAATATGTTTGGATCGACTAGCGGATGCATGAAGTAAGGATTCATCAATGAACGATTTCCAGAAGCTCCCATGTAATTGGTGAAGTTCGCTTTTGTGTTGAACTGATTCATTGTGTTGCTACCCTGTTGCATGGCTTGCAAATACTTATTAACGTTCGGCGGTCGTCCTCTTGGTCGACCAGTGGATGTCATACTTTTGTATGGTTTTCGGTTTTGAGATGATTGTGACGATGTTGAATTAATCTGAGGTTGAGTTGTGACCACCTGCTTAAATAGATATTGAAAGTACATACATATAAAGAACCTTTTGCGGAATCTAAGCGTATTTAAAGAACATACAAAAGCATAGACTGACGCATATTTCTAAATTTCATAAAACTTACAGGAGTTGGAGAAACAGCTTGAGGTTGTGCCTGAGTATCCGTGGTAGGTTTGTCAAGACTAGAGAAGAATTTGCTTAAAACTTTGCGATTATAATTATAATCATTACAGAATTTTGTAGCAATTTCCAAAATATTTCCTTCCAAGTTCTGTTAGTAATAAAAATGTTTAATTATCTTCTGTGATTAATATTCAATATGTTTTTTGTATATTGTTACAAACTTACTTTGTTACCGACATATGTTTTATATGTGTCCACTAGCAAAGCAGAAAGTGTCTGTATAGTTTGTTCCTTAGTTTGAAAATTTTTTACAGCTCTCTGATATACCCAATACGTATCAAGCAGTACTTGAGTTCGAGCATCTGGATTTTTGCTAGATGCAGGATCAGAAGTAGTAGGTCCCATTAATTGCACTTTTGTTCTAAGAGACTGTAAGCAGAGAGTTAGCGCTTGACGAGACAATTGCTCCCTTTCTGTATCACGTAAATATTTCCTGAAAGAATAATGTATAAACTTTATGAAAAAAGTGCTCTTAATATTTAATTTTCAAGTCACCAACATAAAATGTAATTTATTTGTTAATTTATTATGTTAAAATGTACTTGTCTGATTCTGGTATCTTCCCAAGTTGTATACTTAATTGCATTAACATTCGGCCATCATTTGTTTCTTTAAGTACTTGCATCAATAATGTTACACATCTTGACATATGAAATGCAAAGCTTCCTGGTCTATCTACTTCTCCATTTGGTATATGCCAAACACCCTAGAAAGATAAGCTAATGTTATCTTGCATAACTTAAGATAAGAAAATTTATTTTCTTTACAACTGATAATTACAGAGTTAGAAAGTACTATATATATCAAGAACAAAGAGTTAGATAGCAGTATACCAAAAACAACCATACATTTGTGTGTCAAAGGTAGCATAACAGTGCGTGAAATCTCGATAAGTATGTCAATGTATTTCCTATTATGAAAATAGAAACCAAAGTAGATTATGACATATTCATTTTATGTAGGTGACCTATTGCAAGGTACTTTTTAAAATCAAAAATATGAAGATATATACTGAATGTATTGCTATAATTTTTTTCTGTTTGGTGATAGGGAGTGTCAGGTAAATATGAAACAATTTTTATCAAAAAAGAACTTTATACTATCATTTATATAAGACTACAAATTGTTATTAATCTCTTAAGTGTGTTCACGTTTCTTGAGTAAGTTTTTGGGTAATGTATAAGATGAAAATAATTCATAATTTGAAGATATTTTAGTACCAAACTAACACATTTAAAAGATTGAGAAATATAAAGAAAGTAGTTTTTTAATATGATTAATCTTTACTAAAGTGATTTTTGTATGTATTATTTCATACAGTATATATTTCGTGTTAAAAGAGAATAAAGATATCACTATTAAAACTTTCATAAGGTCCAACAATGTTAAGCAGAAAGTCATAATAGACACAGATGCTGGAGCGGATGACGCCGCTGCTATACTTCTAATCCTTAAATCGAAACCTAAAGAATTCGAGGTTATAGCAATTACTTGTTCATATGGGAACACGTACGTGGATAATGTAGTAGAAAATGTACTTAAAATTTTAACAGTCGCCAACCGAAGTGACGTAAGTGCATTTAATTGGTCATACTGCATTGCTAAAACTTTTTTATATTGTGTCTGTTCTAAATTTGATAGATACCAGTATATAAAGGGGTACAAAAAGCATTATTAAAGGAGTACAAACCTACCAATTTCTTTGGCTCTGATGGCCTTGGAGATTTTAACTTCACAGAAAAAATTATTGCTAAACTGGATAACACTAAACATGCAGCAGTAGCACTAGTGGATTTGGTAAATCAGTATCCAGGTCAAGAATTGATCAAATTTTTTAATGATAAATAGGTATATCTAATTTAAGTTCTATATTTAAACACATTCTTTATCATTTTTAGATGAAATAACTATATTAAGCATTGGGCCATCAACAAATATTGCTACAGCAGTCGCATTGGACCCCTTGGTTTTGAAACACTTAAAGAGTCACATTATACTAGGTTCAAGTGTCTCTGGCATTGGTAATGTTTCACCCAATGTTGAATTCAATTTTGATCAAGATCCAGAAAGTAATTATATTGTATTGAATAATACAGCGATAAGTACAATATTTCCATGGGAAACAGTTATTAATAGTGTATCTGCGGTAATTATAAAGAAGAATAATAAAAATTGTATATCTGTTACTGTAAGTTGCAATTCATATATTATATAAATGTGTGAATGACATTTACATAGGATTGGCGTATAAACACACTGGGAAAGATAAATTCTACTATTATGAATTTCTTAAATAATGCAGAAAGTAAAACTATATTAAGGAATAATGAATGGCATCCAGGAGATGTAATGGCAGCTGCAGTTATGATATGGCCAGAGTTAATAAAAACATTCATTATAAGAAATGTAAGTCCTGTGGTTGATGGAATGGCAAGAGGCACAGTACTTGTGGACTATACTAATTCTACTGGCAAACCAAAGAATGCAAAAATTATACAATCATTTAACACGACTGCTTTCCAAGAAGTATTATTAGAAGCATTTTCTTAAATGTATCAAGTTTGTGCATGTTTATTAAATTTATCAAATTTGTATTAACTAATGTATACGTACGAATGTTTAAAAGTAAAAATATAATGTACTTACACTGAAGAAATTAGTACTCTTCCTATCAGCAAAAAGTCCTTGAAAATTCTCACCCTGATAAAACTGGCAATTGTAGCTGTCTAGCAAAAGATTTCTGCATTTGGTTATATCTTTGGCAGTCTTATTATTGAAGAAGAAGTGTGACAATCTATAGAATGACTTGTAGTGTTCAGAGAATCTTAAAATACACTGTTCTAGACCAGCTAAACAG
Source organism: Colletes gigas (assembly GCF_013123115.1). NCBI lineage: Eukaryota > Metazoa > Arthropoda > Insecta > Hymenoptera > Colletidae > Colletes > Colletes gigas. The sequence continues at coordinate 601,419 of NW_025106664.1, forward strand.
TATGCTATCAATGTAGCAACTTCTTCTTCTGTCATATTTTCTTCCTTTTGGGCGAAGCTAGAGTCCTTTTTCTTCTTTTCACTGTCACTTTCACCAGAGTCACTGTCAGTGTCACTTGAACTATCGCTATCAGAACTGTCTTCGCTACTGCTCGATTCATCGCTACTGCTTGAACTGGAATTATTCGTTTCCGTTGTTGTCGTGGTTGTTTGTGTTGTCGTGGTGCTTTCTTGGGAACCTCTTCTACTTAATGTTACTTCTTCCTTGGTCGTACTTGCTAGTTTCTTTTTATCACCAGACTTTTCCTTCATGTCTTTGCTACTGCCGTGTAAGTCGTCGCTTTGCAGCCATTTCCCATCAAATTTTCTAGTGTCATCGTCTTCGGGCGTTGATTGCCGCGTTTCCTGACTAACCTCCATCGCTTGTTTCATTAGCGCGTCCATTAAATCCTGTACATTATCTAATTTTTCTTCGGGTTCATTCGCGCTGCCCATTTTCAACGGGTTCGTAAAATCCTTTTTATTCTCGATGGAAGATTTCACCTGCAATTTCGTTTTTTCAACATTCTTTGTCCTCGCTCTTTTCCTCTGCGACTTCGACTCATTGCTCTCATCACTTGACAACACCATAATGTCATCTCCTTTTTCTTTCTGCGAGACCATGACACAAACTTTCGTAATCACATCATCTATTAGAGCTACGACATCTTGCATCAATTGTAAATGCGATACGCTGCCAAGCTTTATCTTCTTCACGTTGTCGTGCGGCATGTCGGCCAGAGGACGCTTACGCATTTCTGTTTTCTCGACACGCTGATTCGTACTGAAACCTTTGTTCGTTCTATCTACTATTTCGATTTCCTCAATGCTGTTCGAACGCTGACAAACAGTAACAACATTTCTGTCTCCCTCGGCAGAAAGCTCTACTTCTTTTCCAGTGTTTTTGTTACCCGCAAAAAAGCCATCTTCTTTACCTCTTTCGCTCAGCTTCGAACTGTACTTCATGAAGGGCCCTTCAGCGCACTTCTCTAAATGCAAGTGCAACACTTGTCCTAATGATTTCTTCAGAGGTTTGCCCTCGTGTTGTTCCAGATATTTCAATATACTCGCATGGATACGATAATGCACCTCTAATGCTTCAACTGAAAGATGCTGTGGACACTTGTGGCTTATTCTACGTGGGTATTGTGCATTATTATGATACAACAATTCGCTAGCCTGCAATTGAGCAGAAATTAATCGGAATTTATACTGCCCACTCCAATTACTATATTCTAATTTGCGCGTACCTTTGCATAATATTCCAAAAATATTGGAGGATCCTGGTTTTTTTTCTCTGTAATTTTACCAAGCATATACTGGTAAAGCCATCTTTCATCGTGGCGTATTGTTCCATCCTTGATTCCAATAAATAAACGTGCACAGGACTGGAAACATTGATCCGCGATTTCCAACATTTCTTCTTTTCGAGTTTCTAAAAATTCGAACCGTTCCATACTCAACGTGTCCGTCTCTTGCTTTAACAATCGCGAACAGAACGAGTGAACAACATAGGCAAAGCTTCCATATTCTGTCCATATAATATGATTACAAGAGTCCAATTCTACAGCATGCCTATAACTGGACTGAGTCAACTTCGCCTTTGCTAGAAGTTTATCTTCGTTTCTGAATACAAAACAATTATTATTAATTTGCCTCGCACACCGTTAATAAGTAATTTGAGTTGATACTTACATTGGTTTATATTTGTTTAACCAGGACTCTATTACAGTGCCCGATGACATTGCTAAGCCAGTCCAAGAGCTTAACCTTGACGGATGGAAACACAAATCTAATAAATAATAACGAATCGCTACACTCCACTTGCCATTCTTGAAATAAAAATCTCCCAACAAGTAGTAAATGGTGGACATAGAGTGTGGCAAAGGTTTCTTAACCGTTGGCATCGTATCTCGTTCACTCATTATGTAGGCTCTCATTTCATCTATCACTTGACTTGGATCGCTTTCTGAAGGAATTAGCTTCATTATGCGCTTGAAAAGCTCTTCCGTGTCCGCACTAATTGTTAGAGATCTAGGCGAGCAAAATTCTGGTATCTGCTTGGGCTTATAGAATTCGAACAGCAATTGCGCTCCCTCCCAAGTTACTTTCATCTTAGGAACACCGTGTTCCTCTAGATGCTTCGGGCGCCCTTTGTTCACTCTATTATAATGGCCATACAGGCAATAAAATATCTGTTCCAGATATTTAGAAACTTTGCTCTTTATACTGACAAACTGTGGTGTTTCTAACTTTGGAATTACCAGATTCAAGGTGAAGAACAAGAGCTTCGCCTCGTTATAACAACACCATGAATGTCTTCCCATGAATTCATGAGCAATGAATAAAATCATTATAGATGCTGGAACACCTTCATCTTCGTCATCTGATTCGGAGTAGTTGGAACTGTGCTGTCTATTTTTGTATGACGACTCAACCTTTGCTCTCTCTTTGTCCTCTTTGTACTGTAAAATATAGTGTAATAGGATCCAGGGGAGAACGGTTTCAAGTGGCATTTCCACAGTAGTGTCAGATACATCCAATTGACTGCAAACGATGTGAACCAAATTCTGAACTAATCTCGAAAGACGATTCTCGGGCAAATACCTTAGAATGAATGTGCTAACTTCAACTGTGCATGCTTCCAGCTTTTCAAGTGCCGTTAGAACAGACATTGTCCACTTCTTTTGTTCAATTTCATCAAAAGCATTTATGTAATTCTGCCATGCCTCGTTAAGACACGCTTCTGCCCATACGTAACATTCTTCATATTGCTGAAGTTGCCATAAACTATCTAATAACATCGATAACTGTTGAACTCTATCGACAATGTTATCGTTAACGGACAACAATTTATTTCCCTGTTTCGCGAATTTAAACGTATCTTGCAATATGTAGGCTAGTTCTGCATATTTTTTTTCATCATACAGGCTTTGTATCTCTCCTAGCTTTTGTCCCCTATATTTAAATCACATTTTCAGAACATCATTTGTTGATTATGTTAACAATATGTTATTGTGGCGCTGCTTCGCTGTTGGTGGGATCTCGGAAAATTATCGTAGGAAGGTAGAAAAGGAAAGAAGAGAGGCGCGTTTCGTTCGGGCCTGCTAATGGACTCATCAGTAAGGCTTTCTAGCAGGCCCTGCCTTACACGACTGGACATTGGGAAGTCGGTCGAGGAACGTATATATAGCAACGGAGGGATTGGTCAAGCGCTTGTGAGAGCGCGACCCCTTTGGTGGGGAGCGTGGGAGGTGACGCCACATGTTTAAAGGACATACGTACCTCTGAATGGATCTTAGCTTCTTTTCCACAATTTTAATACTGATGCGAGAATTACATTTACAATTAGGCAATTTAAGATAAATATTTTGATTCTTCTTTTCCAATTCTTGCATATGATTTAACAACTGAAAACAAATTTAATACTAACGTTTCTGTTAAGTTAAATAGAAAAATTTGTTTATTGGTAATCGAAGTTGCTCACTAATTCTATAGTTTCGATGACGATATCCGTGTCACCTTGGCACAAAAAGATATTGGCTTTAAGCCATAAAACCCTCAATAATATGAAAATATTTTCTTCATTTAAAATATCATGTCTGACACTTGTAAAAATTATATGACCTAATTCCTCTGATGGCATTCCTGTACCAAGTTTATCTAATCTGTAACAAAACATTGTTCATTTTGCAATCTTTAAGTTTTAAGAATGCTAAGTATTTACAAAAATAGCTAATAGATAAGAAAACGTACGTAGAAGAAGGTAGGATGTCTGGTTTATTACTCAACCACCTATCTGTATGAAGTTCACCGAATAATAAAGTCATTTCAGCATCTAATTTTAAAATATCATCGTTTACATCTTCTTCAAATGGTGATGGATGTGGAATATGTTCTCTGTAAAAAAAGGAATAAGTTCTACCTTCTGGATTGTATTTAGAATGGGATTTATATGCATTCTTTATACCTCATAAATGTATAAGCTTGTAAATATATTTCTGACATTCCTTTTGGCCATTCTCGATTCCACTTAGTGCATAAAAATTCTGTATATTTTGCTATGATTATCATTAAATTGCTTTTACCACTGTGTTCAGTAATAAATATGTTCACATCAGCTGTTTCAGATTCTGTACCAAAATAATTTTGCTGCTGACTGTAGAAAAAAGAGATTAGTTATTATAAAGTTCTGCTTCTAGATTCTTAAATAATTACCTTGTATCGGGACTCGGTGATTTTGAACTTTCCGAACTTTTGATTGTTTCCGTAGCGATACTATTATTTTCTTGATTTGCAAACAGTTGATACAAGTCCATTGTATCCATAGAATCGTCCATATTTTTAGATGGATCATCTTTGGTTAGTTTCACTGTGTCTGGTCTGAAATATACAAATTACAAAATTATACAGAATTAGTAAAAATTTGTATAAATACATACAATAAGGTGCTAGGAAATATTCTTCGAAGAGTCTCTTCTAATTGAACATCGTCTCTTTCAGCTTCCCTTCTGTTTGAACTTCTCACTCTCGCCGATCGTCTCATACTATTGCAGCTCCAAGCCCATTGTTGCAAAAAACACAGAGCACTTCTCCGTCTTTTCTTCACCTTTTGTCCTTCTTCTTTTGTCTCATTTTTATCATTACATTTTTCTTCTCCCCTGCACTGTATTTTATCTGCTTTCTTTAAGTCTTTTTCATATGGCTTTTCACTGGATTTGTTGCTATCTTTATCACTAACTTTATCATTCTGTACTTCATTACCAGTGTTAGAAGTATCATCCACTATTTTCTCAGAATGTAACTTCTCGCCATTCTCATCTATTTCAAAATTATTTTGCTCTACTGATTCATTTTGTACTTGATTTTGCTCTGAAATACCCTGCTCTGTGTCTGAAATCCTCAGAGGATCCTCATCCTCTATGATCTGTACATCACTAGAACATGATTTTTTATCATCTTCTTCTTCAACTTCCATTACAGTGTCACCGCCATCACACATTTGATTGTCATCCATTGGTTCAAATGGAAAATTTACTTCATCCGTGTCCATTTTTGACAGTTTCTCAGTATCATTTTCTTTCTTTACGGAAATATCTTGCAATACATCTTGATTGATATTCGTTTCATTATTGACTTGGGTAACATCTTCATTATTTACTTTTAAAAGTATTTCTTCAGGATTAAGAATTGTTAAATTAATTCTACTAACAAAACTTAAGTCATTTTCAGTGATGTATCTATGTATATCTAATAAACTTTCTCCAACATCTAACCAGGTGCAGCTTTTTATTGGTTTTCTTAGTGTCAGGTCTGGTAGTGGTTTTGGAGTAAATTCTATTTTACATGTTTCTGCCCATCTTGTGGCAACATCTTTTGCTTCTGCTAATAATTTATCTCCTACTATGTGATCATATTCAGTGTACAATGGAGGATCTAATTGCCAATCACTATTATACAATTTGTAACATTCTTGAAGGCATGGAATGTCTTTGAATATTCTGTCACGGAAAGCCAAACCTTTCACATATGTGGGGTCACGTTCTAATGCCATAGAAATATATAAAAGACAATTCATATAATCAGGAACAGCATATAAGGCAGTTATCATATCATCTAAACATGGCCAATGATTTGAATTACACTTTAAACCTTGCTTAAATGATGAACAAGCTAACTCTAAGTTAGAGGTTTTCATAGCTAAAGTGCCTATCCTATACCACAATGTTACATCCGTATCATCCAAATTTGCAGCTTCCCAATAATTTTCTATTGCTTCATCGTAATTTCCTGTTGCAGTTCTTATAGCAGCAATATTTTTGAAACAAGAATACTTTAACAACAACATTGGCCTAGATCTGCCATCAGACACATCAGGTTTTTCAACCTCGTCTAACAGTTCAGTTTCTAAAAGATCTTTAAAAATATTTAGAGCATCTTCCTGTTTGTTCTCCTTCAATAATACTAAGGCTTTATTATATTCAGTGAGAGCTATTTGTTCCTATAACAAATGCATGCATATTAATTGATCCTTCCAAGTTTTAGCATATGTCATTAATAATACACAATAAATTTCAACTTTTACAAAGAAAACAAAGAAAGAAACAAGGTAAAAATATATTTCAATTATGGTATTTTATATTTTAAAAGGAACTGAGTCATCCTATATGCAATGTAATTTATCAGAAGAAAAAAGTAAAAGAAATTAAATACATGTACGGAGTAATAAGGTATTACCTAGTAGAGATATGTTTATTACTCGTAGAACAAATCTGAATAATAATTAATTATTTATCGTAAATTGTAACTTCTTATTGTGAATAGCTAATTTGAAAATGTTTCCCATCGTTCACCGTTATATGAATGTTTATGTTGTTTGTTGTCAAATATTGAGTTGACCGCACAAATCAAACAAACTTTCCGAAATAACGAAATTTATAGGTTAGGCTTTTTGAAAGACTAGAAATTAACATTTTCGAAACGTACTTGAGCTTCTTTCGTGATCGTTGGCACATCTTCGTCTTCGCTCTCTTCACTAGATTCCTCATTTAGCGCCGATATTTTTATCATCTTCGCGAGTTCTTTTAAATCAACCCGTATATATAAAACATCAACAAATTAACCGGTTTTTTTCAGCATCGCCATATTAGTACGTAAGTACTACTAGGGGAGTCAGACTCATGTGTTACGACTAGCAACCTCCTCGTGGTAGGACTTGGTAATCGGCTAATGGTAACCGAGCTAATGGCTGCGAATTTAAAATGGTTTCTTTAAATATCGGTCCAAATTGTTAATAATAACAACCCTGTACATCATCTAAAGGAAAAGAGACTTTCCTACGTTTGTCAACTTTACCGATTTTAGTAGTTCAATCGACCACTGTTTTTTTTCAGATTGTAATTATAATTATAATTGGAGGGATAGTTCACTGTGGCCAGATCGGGCATAATTGAGCGCATCGAAATCGACAATAGTGACGACGAACTTCCTTGGCGTTTAAAAGAGTGGTGGGAAAAACTGACATATCTTACCGCGCGAGCCACATGTTACATCAGGTCAGCACTTCATGACTTCATGCAACTTCGGGGAATCGATAAAGAACGTGAACGGGAGCTGTCCAAGCATTTTTACGTTTCGAGCTATATAAGCACATACATATGAGCAAAGTCCATAATGAATGAAAAATTTACACGTGAATACACGTTTTAAGACCCCTTGATCATGTTTTAACTATTGAAAAAAAAGAAATAATTTTTATTATTCCTATGAATGAGCATATGTATACATATGTATGTTATTAATACGATTCAGCATAAACGGCTGATTAAATTTATACTCGATATGTGAAGAATAGACTTGAATGCTGCGTATGCGCCATTCTTCTCGCTTGACCATCTTCGATCTTGATTCAATGTAAATCTTCAATGATATTCTTCGTCTTTCTTCTTGCTCCACCTTGCTTGGTGGTTGAGGGATGTCTGCCGCGGGCGCGCCAAGAGGCACGGTTTTTATGCAACTTATTGCAGCCTAACTAGCTGCTGATTGGCTGAGGGGGTCGCTAGTTGATAGATATGGCCAATAATTCAAAATAAAATTAAAAAACTGTTATATGAAATATTGGAATACTTAACAAATAAATCGTTTGAAAATGGTTTTCATAGTCTTATTTAATAAATTATTTTCAAACGATCAGGGGGTCCTAAAACGTGTATTTACGTGTAAATTTTTCATTCGTTATGGGCTTTGCTTATATAGCTCGAAACGTAAAAATGTCTGGGCAGTCGAGATTCGAAATTGTATGCCATTGACGCAAGGGCGGAACTTCAGCTGTTCAAGAGCAAGAAGGAAAGGCTCCCGTTCACGTTCTTTATCAATTTTCCGAAGTTGCATGAAGTGCTGACCTGACGTAATATGTGGCTCGTGCGGTAAGATATGTCGGCTTTTCCCACCACTCCGTTAGACGCTAAGGAAGTTCATCGTTACTCCACAGACGTTTCCTTCACAGACGAGGCATCTGAGGATACTTCGTCTGTGGTTCCCTCGAGACACTGGTCTGTTCTTACACTTAACTTATTTAAACTTCAACAAAGACAATTTTCCAGAACAGATACTACTATCTCTAAAGAACATTAATAACAAAACGTTTAAAAATGACGCATGAAGCATAAGCTATAATTTTGATATATCGACATGAATGTCGAATATTTCCCTACTGACGATACTGTCCTATGACGTTGCAACAAAGTCACTGCCTTCCACTGTGCATACGAACAAAAACTTTAATGTATTAAAATGATATTATTTAGATATGAATTATGATAAAAATTGTAATCATCATAAATATTTCATTAAAAAATATGAGAACAGTACAAAATGCTCTTCCTCAAGGAAAACCCATGTATTGAGTTTAATCATTTTACTCAACATCTCTTCTAGGGATCAATTATCTAACCATTTTAACTTCAACAGTGTTTCGTGAATAAATAAAAGTTGTCTTCCATTAGAAAGTAATACCTTGTATGAACAATTTTCACAATTCTAAAAAAGTTCATTGAGAGTTTATTAAACCTTCATAGGGATAAAAATGGCTAATACCAATCTATTAAATATTTACAATTTGTATCTAAGTAAAGTCGTTTTTATATGTAAAAGCAAACTTTACAATAAAACGTTAATTTATCTAAAATTTGAAAAATGCTCAAAAATGTTGAGCAGTAATCATACAAGATGAAACTATTTAATTCTATTATCTAATTTTGGAAATATAAATTAAAAAAATGTAGCTAATTTCGGTTTAATTGTTCTTGCAATGACAGTACAAATTAAATGTAGAATTGAAAGGCACTCTTAAGCTTTTGAATTAACTTTAAATATAAGTGATTGAATTATTAAACAGTTGGAGTTAGCATGCAACAATGTTCATGATTTGGGGTAAGTGATACAGGAGTATTTTATTGTGTTTGTTCATTTATAAGTTGAAGGAAATAAATTAGAAATAATATCATGTACATGATGTAACTCTAATGATAAATCCTTTAAGTAGCTCATACAAACTTAAATTCTCACTTACATACAGTGCCAACATATGTATACTTATAAACAGGTGTTTCTGATGTGTTAAAATAATTTTCTTTGTCAAAGATTTAGATATATTGTAATATACAGCAAGATATTATAAATAAAAACACCAGTTTATTAAAATCAGAGTATATTGTAGTCACTGTGTTAAATATGGTCTCATATAAATCATATCAAAACATTTTATTCTACGGTGGATAGATAATAATTACGATGAATTGACATTGTTTTATTTCTTAGTAACTTATTAAAACTATGGAACATGGCAACAAATTAAAATGGAAAATGAACATGAACGTCATAGACATTGTTAGACAGTAGGGGGTAAGGTACAAATAATTAATATTATAAATATACAAATAGTAGAACAAGAATTCAATTAAATTGAGTTAAAGTTAATTTTTTAATCAATTTATGACGCATAGCTGATAATCCTTTGTACCTAAATATGTTCTAAATAAATCTGAAATGTGCAAGACAGAACTTATTGCTGTTGGCACTTATAAATCATATTATAAATAACAGTTTTCTTTTTATTGTATGTTCAAAACATTTCTATTAGATAACAATTGTATAAAATCAAATCTACTTTTCTTGTTGAATTTGTATCAAAAATTTTGAGCACGCAACAATAGCGAATTTAGATTATTATGATAAATATGTACACTGTGGGAAACTGGTTCGTAGGTAGACTACAATTTGTAGATACATGAAGCCTTCTTGATTCTGTAATTATAATCGATTAATTCGTTATAAGAAGAACTCTTGTATCCGCCTATGAAGTATAGTAAAACTCATTAGCGTATTCGATTTTATACTGTAATTGCATAGTTTACAAAGTTTGCTTCTAAATTATTTGTTTTGTTATCACGTGTTGTAATCATCTTTAGATCCCGAAATACAGAGACATTATTGGACAGCATCTTTTTTTCTACCCGTTGGAACAATTTTCATACTTGTCCTGGTACTTGTTTTAATGGTAATTTCTCGCAAATTCACAATTGCAATATTATTATCACATATTCGTTATAGAATATTTTTTTTGGGATATAAATTTAAATTCATAATAATTTCAGGTTTTGTTCAAAAGATGTCCACAAATGGTCGTGGCGATTGTCATGTTAATTTTTGGTATTATTCTTATATTTGCGGCATTGTTATCAATCTATTATGAACCAATTTATGCTTGATACATTCTAATGTCATTATCACGGACACAATGCATCATTTTATCTTTTCTATTATCACTGATATAAGAACACATATGTACATACGTATTAAATGTTCTTATAACATATATACTTCTTTTTTATAGTGATAAAAGAAAATATTTTTGTGTCAAATGTATAACTTTAATATAATGTTTATTAATACAACAGCATCACTTACTGCTAGCGTTTCTTGTTATTTAATTTTATTTTAATCATATCCTCTGATACCCTTATTACTTTCTGTTCATAGGCATTTAATGCTTCTTGCAACTTTTGGTAACCCTGAAATCAATATTAACTTCTCTATTAACATATTTATGCTATACAACATAGAACAGTATTCTAGAAGAGCAGAAAATTGATATGTTACCTCAGAAAAAATTTTATTGTTTGTGCTAGTACTAGTTTCTTTCAATTCATACAAAAGTACTTCTAATGTATTGAATGGTAACCAAACTGCTGGAGCTACGGATGTCAAATATGTTTCAAGTCCAAAATGTTCTTTACCAGTGCCTAAAACTGCATTAATGTATTCAACTGCTAAATTGCCAGCTTCTAATATTCTACCGGTGTTTAACATGAGACGGAGAAGCTCCGCAGCATTTCGTTTCTGCAACGTATAAGAAATTGCTTTAAAATATAAATACGATTATCAGTTTTCAAATTATTTACCTTATACGACATTAATAACCATTGAGGTATAAATGCTCCTTCTTGAAGTAACTTTTTGGAAACCGCTTTATGCAATTCACTAGACCCGTCTTTTTCGTGTTTTAACGTTAAATGCTCCAATAATGTCCAAGCAGTATTTGTAATATTTGTATTAGATAAGCCAATGTCAAATATGTCATTTTGAATAAGCCAGTCCCAAGCATTTGAATCTTCCCTCCGACATAATCGTATACACTGCGAGGTCAGACTTTCAAGTACAGAACTTTTATTGATTTTAAATTGATCACAGAGATGTAATGCTGTCGTGTATAAACCAATAGTCGACAAAATAATGATCAGTTCTGAGGGACCAGCGTGCGCGACGATGTGTAATTCTGAATTTATTTTCGATATTTTCAATCTGGCGTCTACTACATAATATTCCTTCTTTATGTCGCTTAATTCAAGAACTTCGACCTGCTTCTTTATTTTGCAAGTGCCACTTCTTGTTTGTGGGCCTTGATACTTTAGTTCCTCTGGATAATTTTCATCGATAACAGGTCTAACAATCCATCTATATTTATCTGATACAAGGTGCAATGCATTAATGCACGCTAATAAACAGTGAGCTTGCCTTGATACAATAGGAACAGATTGCGATTCCTGGCTTAAACGCATAGCTTGTTCATACATTACAGAAGCAGCTAAAAGAAATAATCAAGTAAATTGTTGTACAAATAATTTTTAACTATTAAATTTATAATAGATTAAAGCACTACCTTTACGCATGTTTCCTTTATTTATGTGAAAACTGTACAAAAAATTATAATAATTATTTTCCATGAGATCCATGCTCCGGGCTCTACCCTCTACTATTCTTTCAAGATCTTCGTACATATCCACATATGGAAATGAAATTAAATCTATCAACTTTTTTCTCTCGAATAAAGTTACTACTAATTGTCTTAAACAATCCACTCTACGTGCAGTATCTGGGTTCGAATTTAGACAGTTGTAAGCCTTGGTGTGGTGACCCAGGTTCAAATATTGTGTAAACACTATAGAATGGAGTGTTGGTAAATTAGGATCGTTTTTGTCAGCCATTAATATAGCTGTTTCAGCGAGTTCTATAATACAATCAGCAGCATTATATTCCTCAAACAGTTTGATGACTTTTAGATAGTATTGAATTAACGGATTACTATCCAATGGTTCGTTAGACTTGAGTAAGGTGTCAATTAGAAATGGATCAGTCAAAATTCCCCCAGAAGCTCGTAGGAAATGATCACAAGCTTTTTGCGCTTCTCCCATTTCAAGCAACGCAACTGCCAATATAAACTTCCTTGACGCGCTGTTCCATTCGCACCATGTGTTCAAAAGTCTCACATATTCTTGAACGACTAAGAATTGGCAACTAGATAATAACCATTTGGGGAAAATAAAGTTTCCAGATCTTGGCCATCTGTTTGATTTTTATTAAGGAAACGTAAAAACATCTTGTGTTCAAAAACTGTGTAAACTGGCAAATGTTTTTAAGAAAGGATACATAAGTTGTGCGATGAGGGTAACATGTGTTAGCATACCGAAATGCCACGGTATCAGAGTAGTTGCATCCAAATTTGTATGAACCATCAAATTGTGAGCATGTTTCGCACCGTTACTTTGTATAAATAATTCTAACAACGACAATGATCGATGGTGCCTGAATCCCACGTTTGTTCTCGAATCAACGAGTTTCAACAACGTTAGACATCGAATACTGGAGTCTCTAAAAATATTTGTAATAAATTCAACCTGTTAAGTGTACACACGCATAAGAAAGAAAAGTTGTCTTACAGCAACGATTGCGCAAGTGTTGGTAGTGCCGTGGACTCGCATATCCATGTTACAACATAATAAGCTTGCGTTAATACTACTGTTCTGGGTGCTAATGATGATTTTATGGAATGTAATGACCGCGAATCAAACAACTCTGGTCGTAAGAGTATCATTTGTTGTAAAATTAAAAGATTTCTACAGATTGAAAATCTCAACTGCGTTATTTGGGCAACACTCTTCGATATTGCCGAGATTCCCAATTGACTACCAAAAAAGTGATTTATGTTAAGTAACATTTTTGAAGCATCATGATCTTCATTGAGCTGTAACTTATTTGGTTGGCCAAGATCATACGTTAATGCTTCCAACAACATTGCTATGGCACTGGATATATCTCTAATATTTGACAATCTGTGGCAACTTGGATGATGCGTAATAAAATTACTAATAGGTTCTTCTGACTCTAGCATCAATTTCGACAATAATTCATCAATAATGGTGTCTGGACTTTTTAAATGATATAATTCTTTTTTTATCACCATTTTAGTTTCCTCGGACAATTGTTCTTCTAACAATACTAATACCGACATCAGCGTAATGAGGTCTTGACATATATCTTCGTCTTGTGATAAAACGGGTGTAGTTTTGAACCGAGACACATACGATTTTTCATTGCAGAACATCAAATATTCTAAAGCTTCCATTGGTCTTAAAAGCGAGAATGAAGATTTTTTAAGTAGAATCACTCCGTAAACGCTTGGTAGTAATAAGAGTCCTACAGGTCTGGTGCTATTGGCATGATACTGTATGACACAGGAATAAAATTTAGACCAACAGCGATTGGCAATTTTCAAGTAATCTTCATCCATAAGCTCATAATCCGTAACTTCAGCTTGTATCATAGCTTCCACTTCAATACATATACGTGTTTTTAATTCATCGGCAGAAAAAATTTTGTTTTTTATGCTCCTTTGACCAGTAAAGTTCTTCTTGTAAGTCTTCCTGACAAATTTTTTGGGCCTCCTATAGATATTCAATGCCTTTGTGATATCGGCCAACGAAAATTGCCCAGGATGAAAAATGTAATTAATATATGTACGTCTAGGGTTAATGTCGAGATCACTGAGAATGTTGTCTCTGTCTGGTGTTTGCTCTAGAATCGTTGTTTCCCATTCAGAATTAACGCGTGCACCACTTAAGGATATTTGTGCGTGTGTTACTTCAACGGTATCCATATCAGTAGTTCTCCATACAGCCCACAATCGAGTAGTTGTGAAAGAAAAGTCGACTAAATGTTGCTGCAAGTGTCGTTAAAAATTTTTTACGAACTAATGCATACCAGTAATATAATATTAACGGATATGAAAGATACTTACATCTTGTGCAAATCTTGTATATAATCTCTCGAATTTAAATATGCCATTATTTTGAACTGGTTTTAAAATACAAAATTCGCACCTAGTACTAAATTTTAAATATATCCCCAAATATAATACATTATCAGGACCTAATGCTTTTCTCATCATATGACCCTGTGCACCCTGAGATGCAATACGATTATCAATCGCTGCATCAGTCACAGCTATGCATTGAGTTTTATTACAGGACCACATACGAATATTACCCTCGCGACACAAAGCGAACAAATACGTATCACTTCCGCAATTATGTATTACTAAGGACATAGCCACATGAGCTTCAGAATTACGACCTCTAAAAGCAGTTGCTATGCCACTGAGAAATCTTGGCACAATTGAATCTTGCTTTAATTCGATAGTATGTACTAGACCAGTCTTAATATCTAATCTCAAGAGAAGTATAGTTCCCGAATTATAAGCAAGAGCAAATAATGCTTCTTGGGGTGGTATAAACCATGATGCAGCTGCATGAGGCACTGGAGAATCTGTGTAAAAATACAAATAATTTGACTATCACAAATGTTACATTTAAAATATTATTTACTTACTTGTAGTTCCTGCATTTGTAATTACATGAAACATATGAGGTTCCTCTTTTGTTTTATTCACATTTGGTGCAGATGCATCATTGAATATTGATTGTACACCCAGATCCTTGTATGTACTTAGCGAATGTTCCTTTGAAACATATAAGTTCATTGTATAATAACCACAAGCTTTGCATATACTTATTTGATATTTTCAAAAGTTACTTACATTTTTATAAATTCTTTCAGGATGAGGAAACGTTAGTTTATGAACACTAGAAACAGTTACTATTAATATAATAACTGTATTAGCTGTTTCGTGTATTGAAATACCATCCAAAATTGGTGCATCAGTAAATTTGTATGTTACTCTACAATTAGCCAAATTAATATCTAAACTGTGTTCAACTAATTCAAGTAGATTGTGTGAAATGCGCCAATAAATAAAACGATTGCGAGTAAAAAATTTTGAGCAATCCTTATAGGAATATCCACCAGTTCTTTCTGGCACTTTTATATCCTCTAATGTACTTTGACTTCCTCCTACAAAGCAACGATATATTGAATCACAGAGTATAAATCGTTAGAATTTATACAAAGTAAGGTTAGAAACATTTTTACGAAAATTTAACAATTTGCACTTTAAATAATATACATCCTTAAAAGCAAAAAACGTTGATTGTTGCAAAACCAATAAAAAACTTTTACTTTACACAGTTCTTGAACATTTTCATTTATACAGCTAACACAAAAAGGTTATGATCACTCACCTGTGTTTAACGTGATTACATTCCATTTTTCCGATACTGTCTGATCCGGTACAACTTCTCGGTAACCTAATGGAAATTCTTCCATATTCCACTATATTTTTAAATGATCACTATGTCAATTCAACTTTTAAATCACATTACAATGCCGCTCTAAAATTTAGCGGGCACCGAATGCTAATATTACCGCATACACTCCGTGTAGTGTGTACCAGTAACGCTTCACGCTTCGCACTTTGGCGCCTTCGATCGTTTTTATGATAATCGCAACGGAAGTAATGGTATAGGTTATAATTTAGAAATACGATGATGTATCCTTTGCAAAACATATCTAAATTAATGATCAAAAGAGCTAAATATAAATGAAGAAAATTTAATAAAGCGAATATTTATTTATTGCCATGCTTGACATTGTAAAGCTGTGTATCCACATGTCGCGCAGTCGTGAGACTCTCTTATCCCTATGTACGCTGCGTATAAATAAAATAAAGAAAACTACATTTTTGCGAATACAATTTCTCATTTTCAATCAGAGGAAGCCGGCTCATCAGAGATTATATTATTAGATTTTATGAAGAGAAAGAAGAATGGTGGTAGGTAAGGGTTACTGCATAAAGTATAGTTTCGTACGAAAAATTTGATTGCAAAAGACGGGTCAACCAATCACATTTAGGGCTATAGAGAGACTTTGCTTAACAACATTCAAAGGGCTAAATTCTGAAGAGAATTTAGGCTCTCTAAATTATATCCCAGAATGTATCGGACCCTAACATTGTAAATGATAAAATCTACTTATATAGAAACTGACTATTGGTCAAGGACTTCCGGGAAAACTATGGCATACTCTACGCCAAATTAAACTAATATGTTAATTAAATATTTTATTAACAAATAAGTTTACATGTTTGTTCACAAGGAACTAAAGACAGAATGAATGAATTCTTTATTTTTCAAAATAACAAATGAAATATATATGGAATCTTCTTCTAGCAAATCTTCAACTTCAGCGAGCTTTCATAGATGACACCCTAATCGCTGTTTTGGCGGGCACCACAAAACGATAAATATATGAGACATCTGTCGTAGAAAAAATGTATCAAAATACCCGTGAACTTCATAGGGCTAACAATGATCCTTTTTCGCAAAATTATTATCGATCTTTTGTTTGGTACATATTTTATAAAACATTTTCTATCGATGTCTTAATTACGTTATTCTCATTACATTTACAAAATATTTTTATATTCGCTGGCAATTGTTATTTACGTTAATCGGTGAAAGGAAAATAAGTTTCGAAGAGCTTTTGAATAGAATTTCGATTGCGTGGTAAACAATATTTCCATGGTAACCAGGTAGCAGTGGTGGGGGTGTATGTTGTATCAATGGTTACACTGTATCTATATGACATCGTGTTCGTGATTTAGTAAGTACTGAATATTTATTCACTCATTAAAATTTAAAAGAATGAAGATCGAAGAAGTAAAAAGTACTGCCAAAACTCAAAGAATTTCAGCTCATACGCATATAAAAGGTTTAGGTCTTGATGAAAATGGGATAGCAATACAGACTGCGGCAGGCCTCGTCGGTCAAGAAATGGCTCGCGAGGTTAGAATCTTTTATACATAATAAACACAATATAAATGATGAATTAAATAATAATACAAAAAACGTTTTAGGCTGCTGGGATAGTGGTTGATATGATAAAATCTAAGAAGATGGCTGGCCGAGCAGTATTATTAGCTGGTCCACCCGGTACAGGGAAAACAGCAATTGCGCTTGCCATTGCTCAAGAGTTAGGCAACAAAGTACCATTCTGCCCTATGGTGGGCTCAGAAGTCTATAGTTCTGAGATAAAGAAGACAGAAGTCCTTATGGAGAACTTCAGACGAGCTATTGGTCTGAGAATTAAAGAAACTAAAGAAGTATATGAAGGAGAAGTGACAGAATTGACTCCAGTTGAAACAGAAAATCCAATTGGTGGATATGGGAAAACAGTGTCTCATGTGGTTATTGGGCTTAAAACTGCTAAAGGTACAAAACAGTTAAAGTTGGATCCTGCCATATATGAGTCTCTGCAGAAAGAGAAGGTAGAAACAGGAGATGTGATTTACATCGAAGCAAACAATGGCGCTGTGAAAAGACAAGGCAGAAGTGATAATTTTGCTACAGAGTTTGATTTAGAAGCAGAGGAGTATGTCCCTTTACCTAAGGGTGATGTGCACAAGAAGAAAGAAGTAATTCAGGATGTAACATTGCATGATTTAGATGTTGCTAATGCCAAGCCGCAAGGTGGCCAGGATATTATGTCCATGATGGGTCAATTAATGAAACCTAAGAAAACAGAAATTACAGGTAATTAGGTGGATGAATACTCTAGATTTTGAGTTTGGGTTGAGTTAGGAATTTTATTTGGGATCGAGTCGGGACCAACTCGGTTCTGGCCCCGACCCGATTAATACTCAACCTCACCCGAGATTCGGACACCTGACATTTTAGGTACCCGCCCATCCCCACAATTAATAGTAATTTTTATAGTTCAATTTGATGAATTATTTGTTGCAGATAAATTACGCAAGGAAATAAACAAAGTAGTAAATAAATACATTGATCAAGGAATTGCAGAACTAGTACCAGGGGTTCTGTTTATAGATGAGGTGCACATGTTAGACATAGAAACATTCACTTATCTTCACCGTGCACTGGAAAGTGCCATTGCCCCTATAGTTATTTTTGCTACAAATCGCGGACGCTGTGTAATTAGGGGAACAGAAGATATTGTATCTCCTCATGGAATACCTCTTGATCTTTTAGATAGGTTACTCATCATACGAACACTTCCATACTCTAGAGCAGAAATAGAACAAATAGTTAAATTAAGAGCTATGACAGAAGGATTGCAAATCGAAGACGAAGCTTTCGCTACCCTTGGCGAATTAGGAACAAAAACAACCCTCAGATACGTTGTACAACTTTTAACACCTGCTGCATTAACAGCAAAAGTTAACGAGAGAACAATAGTTAGAAAAGAAGACATAAAGGAAGTAGGATCGCTTTTCTTAGATGCAAAGTCCTCTGCCAAAATTCTTACACAAAATAAAGATAAATATATGAAATAAACATTCGATTGATTGTTACTTAACAAACTGTTTATCAATTTCCTTATGATATAGTTTAAGTATTGAGCCATGTATAGTTTTATTATATTTATATGTCTCTAGCTGGTTTAATTTAAGTTTTATAAATAAAATTACATTTTTATGAACTCTACACGTTAATTTTCATTTGAAAACTGTTTATCGATTGATGATATTTGTATCATTTACAATTTATTCAATATCCTCTTACTTTCATTAAAATGAAACACGTGCGAAGGTAGTTTCTCAATATTGTCTAAAATATTTTACAATTCAGGGTTACAAAAGTTCAAGCTGTAATCAACAGTGTGACATCATCAGATGATAAGTCTTGGGGTATAAAATCTCCCTCTACTCCAATATGCTATTTAGTTTTCAAGGATCTAAGTAATTAAGTGTTTAATTCAAACATTAGGAGTGTAATCTATTTATATCTAAATTTGTTAAATACATATAATTGTTACTTAGTATTTAGAATTTATAATTGATCATGTTACATATATTGGAAATGATGAAGTCTTCAAGATTATTAATTAAACATAGTGTGATTCAATACGCACGTGGATTAACAATAAGCAATACACGGTCAGGAAGTATTGAGAAACTATTTCCACAAAAAGATGAGTTTCAAGTTAGACACATTGGACCGCGAGAAGAGGATCAATTAGAAATGTTGAAAACAATTGGTTATAACGTAATACTCTATACTTATTTAAAAGAAAAAATGTATTATAAATTTGGTACAGTTATTACAATTTTATAGAGTTTGGATGAATTAACAAAAGCAGCCATTCCAGCCAAAATTCTTTATAAGGAGGAATTAAAAATTGAAGAGCCAATTAGTAAGTAAAATTATAATAAGTTTATATAAAACGTTAATATGAATAAGAATGTTTGAAATAATGTATTGAAACAGTTGAAAGGAAAGAATCTTACGCAGAAACGTGTAAAGTCACGAGACTTTTGATAACGAACACGTGAGAAGCGATAACCCTTTGATACTGAATCAAACATGTTCAAATAAAAACATCTTCAAAATATCATTAAAATTATTTTCCACAGTAAATTTTTTTATAAATCGCGCACTTGGTAGTTGGGGGTGTTTAAATAAACTTTTACTTTTGTAAACATTGTTCCTTTTTCCGTATAGTATAAATATATCAGATGACCTTCTGTTATTTGTAATACGTATCTTGGGTCAGGGGTCATTCTCGTGCGTTTAGATTGGTATTCACGTGATTTTGTAAAGTAGAAATCTAAGACTATAACACTGTTTATTGTCAAGTTACTTTAATCTATACTTTCTTTTTACCAATTACATCAAATAGCTTTGTTTTAGCCGAGTATGAATTATTGAAAAGGATCACAAACATTTCTTTAAAGAACGATATATGGCGTTCATATATTGGCATGGGATACTACAATTGTTGTGTTCCTCACACCATCTTGAGAAATATATTTGAAAATCCAGGATGGTAATTCGCATTAGACCATAATTTAATAAAAATTTTACGACATTATAGTGACCACTTTAATTTCGTTGTAGGACAACACAATATACACCATACCAGCCAGAGATTTCACAGGGTAGACTTGAAGGTCTACTGAATTATCAAACAATGATATGTGATTTAACAGGAATGGAAGTAGCAAATGCATCTCTCTTGGACGAAGGCACAGCTGCAGCAGAAGCTCTAGCCCTCGCTTATAGAAGCAATAAAAGGAAAAAGTTGTTTGTTTCCGATAAAGTTCATCCTCAGACGATTAGCGTGATCGCTACACGCGCTACTTCTTTGGGTCTCACTTTAGAAATTGGTAACGTTTTTCAAATTGACACCAGCGCGAAGGATATCGCTGGAATACTTGTACAATATCCAGATACAATTGGATCTATTTACGACTTTCAAGATATTGTAAAGAAGGCACACGCAGATGATGTATGTATATGCGAGGATTAAAATTTTTTAAACAAATAAAATTAATACCGAAGTAAGGCTGATTTGTTCCGTTGCAGACACTTGTTTGTGTAGCTACCGATTTGCTCGCTTTAGCAATACTTCGGCCTCCAAATGAATTTGGAGCTGACATATGTGTCGGAACTAGTCAACGCTTTGGTGTGCCGCTTGGATACGGAGGTCCTCACGCTGGATTTTTTGCGTGTCGGCAAAACTTGGTGCGCTTGATGCCTGGTAGAATGATTGGTGTTACGAAAGATGTGAACGGTCAGGACGCGTACCGTTTAGCCCTTCAAACACGCGAACAGCACATTAGAAGAGACAAAGCTACTAGCAATATTTGTACTGCTCAAGCATTGCTAGCAAACATGTCAGCAATGTATGCAGTGTACCATGGATCTAATGGAATAAAGAACATATCAAATAGAGTACATAACTTGACTCTAACTCTTGCAAAAGGTTTGGAGAATGTTGGGAATAAAATAGAAAACGAGTACTTCTTTGATACAATAAAAGTACTGCCTAAGGCGCCTATAAAAAATATAAAGGAAAATGCGACTGCGTTTAAGATAAACTTCAGGTAATTAATTGCTGAATATTTAAATGTTTTTGTAATTATTTGATGAGTGATAATTTCTTCAGGTACTATGATGATGGGGTTGGTATATCTTTGGACGAAACCACTACAGTACAAGATGTAAATGATATTTACAAAATATTTTCCGCGAACATAACAGTCGAAGATGTATGCCAGAACGAATTTTCTATGGACAGAAATCTGAATAAGTCAGATTTTGTTCGCACTACACCGTTCTTGCAACATCCCGTATTTAATAGTCATCGTTCTGAAACAAGAATAGTTCGTTATATGAAGTCTTTGGAAAATAAAGACGTGTCCCTTGTGCATAGTATGATACCATTGGTAAATTATTCGTATATATTAACATTAATAGCCATTAACAGCAAATTATATTTGCAACTCTATGCCAACAGGGATCCTGTACAATGAAACTGAACTCCACAACAGAAATGATACCTTGTAGTCTACCAGGTTTCACGGATATTCATCCTTTCGTTCCTATCGAGCAAGCCAAAGGATACCAGCAGTTATTTGCAGAACTCGAGGAGGATCTTTGTGCCATAACTGGTTATGACAACATAAGTTTTCAACCAAATAGTGGAGCTCAAGGAGAATATGCTGGCTTAAGGGCCATACAATGCTACCATGAGTCTAATGGAAATAAACATCGACGAGTGTGCTTGATTCCTATCTCTGCCCACGGTACAAATCCAGCCTCTGCTCAGATGGCCGGAATGCAAGTAAAGCCTATTCTGGTACAAAGGGACGGTTCCGTGGACATTGCACATTTAACGGAAATAATTAACAAATACCGAGAAACATTGTCTTGTTTGATGATAACGTATCCATCGACAAATGGTGTGTTCGAAGAGACGATTAGTGATATTTGTTCAATGGTTCATCAGGCTGGAGGTCAGGTGTATCTAGATGGTGCTAATATGAACGCTCAAGTTGGATTGTGTCGCCCAGGTGATTATGGCAGCGACGTTTCACACTTGAACTTGCATAAAACGTTTTGTATACCTCACGGAGGCGGGGGACCTGGAATGGGGCCTATTGGAGTGTGAGTAGCGTTAGCCAGACATTTTAGTGTTATGGCAATGAAAATAATCTTTTTCGTTTACAGTAAACGGCATCTTACACCTTTCCTTCCAACTCATCCTATAATCAATTGCTCGGGTAGTGGCAATAATAATGTAAAACAATCTGGCACAGTGTCGGCCGCTCCTTTCGGTTCATCGGCTATTTTACCAATTTCATGGGCTTATATTAAGATGATGGGTCCTAAGGGATTAAGAAAGGCTACACAAGTTGCTATTCTCAATGCCAATTATATGAGTAAAAGATTAGAAAAATTTTATAAGACCCTGTACAAAGGAAATACGGAATTAGTAGCCCATGAATTTATCTTGGATGTAAGGGATTTTAAGAAAACGGCAAATATTGAGGCTGCAGATATAGCGAAAAGATTGATGGATTATGGCTTTCACGCACCGACAATGAGCTGGCCTGTAGCAGGCACGTTAATGATCGAGCCAACTGAATCCGAAGACAAGGGAGAATTGGATAGATTTTGCGACGCTTTTATTTGTAAGATTACTATTTCTCACTGATGTTACTTTTTAAACAACAGTTGACAAGTTTGTGTTTCATTTTGCAGCTATAAGGCAAGAAATTAGTGATATTGAAAATGGAAAATTAGACACTGTTAAGAATCCTTTAAAAATGGCACCACACACTCAAGAACAAGTAATATCGAGTACATGGGACCGACCATATTCACGGGAATTAGCAGCATTCCCGTCTGTAAGTATTTCAAATACACTTAAATACGAAGAAATAAACAAACAAACCGTGTTCTTATTTATATTGTAGTCATTCGTGAAAGGAAGTAATAAGATTTGGCCAAGTGTTGGAAGAATAGACGATATATACGGCGACAAAAATCTATTCTGTACATGCCCCCCCATTTTACCAGACCAATAAGCGTTTGTACTTATTCATCGTGTACAGTTAGTTATAATGGAACTATTTAAATATTTATTATAATTTTTGTACAAACATATTATTTATATAAAATATTATACTTTTACAAGCAGATAAAATATAACAAAGATTCGATCTTAATGCTCTGAATTCTTCCTCTTTAACAAAGAAAGGCGTTTGTTTCATTTTTATTACTTATCAGTTTGATAACTTAATGGCTATATCAGTGTCCATTCAATAGGTATATATACAGTATTCCTTACAGAGTACTTTGTCAATATTTTGTACATATATTACAAACCTGGCATAAGATATGCAATATTGTCGAGCATTTGCGAAAGTGTTTCATGTTTAGCTCCATTAGTTTCTGGCACCTGTTGTGTTAGGCAGATTAAGGGACCCAGAGCACAAAGTAAAGAGTCCAGCAGAACCGACAGACTGCCCGAAACGGCAATTTGCCCGTCATGTTCTTTCAACCGTTCACCAATAATTGTTAAACTTTCACCAAGAAGTTTTAGATGGGCTGCTACATCAATAGGTTGTGTCCCGACAACTTTGTACATACCCGTGCCTATCATTGGTTCGTTAACCAAATCTTTTCCGGTCCGATTTGATGGTGGCGACACCGGAACATTTCCTACAACGGATGGTAGACCTAGTTGAATAGTTTTTTTTGACGTGGCAGGTTTTTGCTCTTTTCCATTACCTGCAATGCAAGAAATAAAAGAATACCATAAAATGCTCTATTGTCGTTAGGTTGTTTGATTTCGCCTACCTCTAAACGAGATGCATGCATTACAAAACAAATGAGAATGAGACATCTACCAAATAATTTATAGGCATAAAAACAATATTTTGTCTGATCAATTTTTTACTAATACGCGTGCACAAGAAGCAAATTAGGATGAACGAACTACCACATAACTTTAATGACATACTCGTAAAAAATGATGTATACTTGAGAACAAACAAACCCACCAATTTTATTAATGAATTTTTTTCGCGAAGCGGGCGGCGGCATTTTCCAAACAGGCTCATCTTTACTTGGAGGTAAAGAATGAGGCTTTGCTGCCAAGCGTTTCGCGCGTCTACGCCAGTTATATTTTTCCAGATTTGGTACTGTAGCCCACAGTTCTCCTAACCGTTTAGAAATTGCTGCAAAATCTATAAAAAGCAACATTTCACGAATAACATTAGCATTGTTTGCTAATTTGAACAATAATATGAAGAAACACGAGAAGCTTATATACCCATATAAGGACATTGTTCTAGTAGTTCCTGCCTAATTTCTTTAGCCCACAACATGTATGCAGTAAATCTTGTTTTCTGAAAATATTACTGAATTATAAGATAATCCCCTTAGTAACTTTTATTTATACATACCCCTTTGTCTTTTCGTTGTGCCTTCATTCTACCTATTATCTTGCCATCTTTGATAATTAGTTTTTTCTTACATTTCTCAAGCATATATAAACTATTAGCTTGAGAAGGTGTTTCTTGGCCAGGTGGTTCAAGTTTTCTAAATCCTGCTTCTCTATCATCTATCATAAGAGGATCTACATCATCGTCGCTCCCAGAATCCATACTATATCGCTCATCTTCATTTAGCCCAGTGGGATCATCGGATTCTGATCCTGACGACTGTCCTTCATTATCCGACAATGTCTCAGTTTTGATTCTTTGTTGTCCAGAACTAGAACTAGAATTTTTCCTCTGCTGTCCACCGCTTCCATGTTGTATTGACTGACTGGGTGACATATGTTGGGTGTCATATCTGTCCAACAATTGTTGAGTTTGTAATTGCTGAGCTTTTTGGCGTTTATATTTGTTATCCGTAAAATCATCTGGTGACTCAAAGTCAACGAGTTTGGAAGATTTCTTTCTCACACGGCCACTGCGGGAGATACCCGTGACCTCTAGATCTGAAAGATAAAGCGGACTGCACCTTGCCAAGAAAGAGAAAGGGACCAAAATAATTTGTAACGGTTAACTACCACTCTCACACTGAAGGGGTATTCAAGATCAATTTGTAGTTCATTACGCTTCATTCATGTTCTCATATTCATCAAAATAAATCTAGCGTTTCATATAATCGAATGTGATAATCAATTACATCTCGTGGACGCGTATTATGTGTCAGACAAAAAATTCCATGTTCAAATGCAAACACAGAATTTCTTGTATGCATCAAATATGTTAATATACAATAATTTGAAATAAACACGACGTACAGTGTGATTAATTTGAATGCAATTTAATTGAATGACATTTTTTTTAATTACATTATCATCTTATCATAGGAACTTGTTCGTTCAATCAAATTTATCAAATATCAAATATCCTAACCACGAATGGATTGTACACATCGTTAGTTCGACGATTTTCCGCTACGAACAAAAGCGCTAGTAACCAAAACGCAGCTTAGACTAAAATATTGCCAAGGAAATCGACAAATTTACTACGTACGCGCACAAATCATGCGGAATACTGCAAGCGGACACGAGCAATACAAGCAACTGATCTACTAATTATTTTTTCTTATTAAATAAATGCTAATCTCACCGTCACTTTTCTGACGTTTCGGTGTTACGAACATATCCATAGCGTCGCTCTGTTGCTCCGTGATGAGCTTCTTGCGCCGTGGCGTCTTCTCCGATTTCGCGGGCTTACGAATATTGGTTTGCATCACGGAACAGTGAACTTCTTTCTTTCTTCCCAGAACAAGCACATCTGGTAAAATTTTCGCCACTTTTTTTCCACAAACAAACTCTTTCGTTTCCTGGCTAAACTTGTTCCTTTTATTTGTATGACATTTTTAAAAACAACTGCCATGAAGAAAACCAGAATACATCATCGCGCATGTTATACACGCATTCGTTGTGAAACGCGCGAAATTTCAAAATATCAACACTATCTCGATGAACATTTTCTTATTTATACAATAGAATTAAATGGATAATTTAGTAATATGACTAATATATATTGTTAGCATTGATTATGTTTATTTTTTTGTTAAAATTATAAATAGACGATTTAGTCTACAGATCAAAATAGATAAGGTTGCAACATTTGGTGTACAAATTTATTATTTACAATGTTATAAAATTTATTCGAATTATTTAAGTATTGAAAAGTTAAATATCATCTTCCTGTTGCCATCCATCTTCGTTAGATAAAAACCTTCGCTTGTGGGTAGTGTTCATGTAGGGCCTCAGAGCCCATTCAGTATCCGCAGCTGTTTCAGCATCTAAAGTTCCTAATTTAATTTCATATAATTTCAACTGAAATCTGGGTCCAACTTCTGTTAATTCAATATCCTTCCCATTGATTTTCTTATAAGTATGATGTCGGAAAGATACATAATCGTCGTGATTAGCAAAAGTGATTATTCTTTTACTATCTTCCTTTGGTACAGGGAACAAGTATTTTAAAATACTCGTAACTCGATTACCCAACTTTGTTTTGAAGTTGTGAAAAATGAGATGAGGATATTGTTCTGACATTGTCCCAATATTGGGTATATCGTGCCTCATAACAACATCTGACATTGTGAAATATGCCGTAGGTCCGTATGGCAGATGACAAATGATAAGAGAATCAGGTATACCTCTGTGTTCATGAACAATTATAAAATCTGTAACATCATTTGCACGACAGGCATGTATAAGTTGTTTCATTTCATAGTTTCCTCGATTCATTCTTTGAGAATTAGGAAATATTAAACGTAATTCCTTGGCAAACATTTTCAATCTAGAACTTGGATCACGAGACGTTGTAATCACAATTTTTGGATCTTCTACTCCAGCCCATCGATATTCGTCATCTTCGTGAGAGCCTAAAGTTCCTCCCATCTCTGTTCCTATGCTTACAGCTAGTTCTGGACCCGCATCTTCCCATTCTAATTTTCTATGTATCTGCAACGCGTCTTTTCTCAGATCTGGATGTATTGGTACATTTTCTTCCAAACTACGTTTCAGTTTCTCTTTCTTTTCTTGTATGCTTTTTAATTTATCTTGAACTGATTTTCTATAGAGATATTCTCTACGAAGCCGCGCTTGTCTTCGCAACATTTTTGCCTTTCAATACGTATTACTATTTTTACAACAATCTTCTTATTCTGCAACAACGAAAAAATTGTAACAGATAATTATAGGTTATATTAAACAGGCATGTGTCCACAGACCACTGTGTATATGTTTATTACATAGTTACATACCTATATGTTTGATAGTATAAAATTACTAAATTGTTATTAATTCTTACGAATAAAACAGTTATTGAGCAACAAATGAGTTACAACCACAATGTTACACGATTAGTACATACGTGCAGTTTCAATCAAGTGTTTGATTTTTATAAGACTGCAGAATTATATTGAAAACTTGGAACATTAATATAAAAATATATTATTCATAAATTTTAATTATATCCAAACCACCTCAGAGTAGAGAGAAGTAACTGGTTTCAACTCAATAATAATAATCGAAAATATCTTTTAATCAAACATACTTGACGCACTATCTAGCGTCGAAGACAACGAATTATTTCTCGACAAACTTGGGCGTTCTGCCGTAGATGGTACTGCACTTGTTCGTATAGCTGTGCATTTTTTTTATTATAAAAATAAAGTTTGGACTAAGTTTATTAAATAGACCGACGTATATAATCTCAAGTTAATGTATATTACGTTGTAATGAATATTACTCGATGTGCAACTGTGTTCACACATAAAGCAGAGCAACATCGAGCTGATGGCTGTGAATTTAAAATAGTTTCTTCAAAAATATCAGATAAAATTGTTAATAATAACAACTCTATACATAATGTAAGAGAAGAAAGATTTTTCTACGTATGGTAACTTTACCAATTTCAATAGTTTGATTGGCCATAATTTCTGAAAGATTGCTGTAAAACCACTGATATTTTACGAGGTTATATCAGTTTATGTGTCACGAAGTCTCATTAAACAAAAGGTCTATTTTGCACTCTGTTTATGGTGTACCAGATACGTAGCATTTGGAGTATTTAAAATATGGCTTTGTTTTGTACAAATCTGTTTTGTGCTGCCCCCTACCTAGAGCCCAACTAATTAATATTCAGCGATTCGCAATTGTTTCACCGAAGCGCTTAGCAACGGTACAGTGAGTGACAATTTTACACATTTTCCTTATAATTTTTCCAAGTAAATAAAAAACCAAATATTGCCACTGAAACTATAAAGTAGACGACTATTGTAGTGGACAAATGCATTTAGCGGGTTCGAGTCTTGAAAATGTTTCCGAAAATGTTAAAAAATTCTGCAATCTTGAATAACCTTACAGGGGATCGGAAGTATCGAATTGTATCGAGTTGCTTGATATCGATGAGAGACGCAGAATCGAGGAAGCATCAGCGGCGACGAGTACTCGTGCCGTCCACGGCGCCTCGTAATTCATTTAGACGGTAGCCCGACGAGACAGGCTCAATTACACCCGCCGCAAAAAACCGCACGAACGAGCAGCTTCTTCGTACGACGTGAGTGGTCCGTGCGCGGTGTTGCTCTGAAACACGCGTCGTTCTCTTCTTTTAAAGGGGAAAAGAAGCCCCGCAGGCTCGTGTCCTGCGTCACTCAGTCGCGTACCGCGGACATCGTTAAAGACTCTTTGTCATCCGTTTTGCTCGAGTTGCTACCATTAAGGCGGACCCCTCGTACGTGCAAAACGACAGGAATTCCTCCCGTAGATCGTTTTCTAGGCGGTACGGCTGGGTCCTTGGCGTTTTCGAAACGTTTCGTTCGCAACCTTTTTTTCGCCGCCATTTTCGTCGATATGACATATGTATGTACATCGTAATAACAAGATGGCTTCTTCGAGCTTCGAGAAGAGTAATAGCAAAGACAGTATTGTCAACTTGCCATAGGCTGTATTTGAGTAAAATTTCACGGGGGCTCAAAAATTTTATCGATTTTAAACATTATGTGGTTTTTCAGGGCTCTAATATGGAAGAATCGGCGCAACGGTCGACCAGCGAGCTGAAAATTCTTCACCACCGAGTTGAGTACTTTTTGCTTCGAGTATATTAAATGCCAGTGAATGCGTGGCTGTCGTAGCGCGCGTACAAAGAAAATGCAGCCACTGTTCTCTGGCAAGGAAGGATGGGCAGGTTTAATCGGCCGGTTAAGGCGCGAGTCTCGGTCGAAGACAATGGGCCTCGGTGTTGATGGCAATATTTTAATGAAGTTAGCAAGTTCCTGGTAGCGGCTGCCAGTCCGGCGTCGTAGACGCGATTCCAGGAGCATGAACGAGTCGAGCCCTTAAGGGCAGGGGGCGGAGGCGCCACCCAACCACTGATTTCCACTTACCGATATCGTTCAACAAAGCAGCCTTCATGTTCTGGGGCTACCAGGGGCCTCTCTCTTTCGATGCGAGCGAAACGATCCTCGATAAACTCGTGGAAAATCGTCCAGGAGCTCCGCCGCCTCCGCTCCTCATCCTCCGACTACTTTTTAGATCCATTTGCGTGGTGCATTCACTCGATATATACAATGCACATGTTAACATACAGTGGCGTGAATAATTATAAACTCAAGTACTTTTCCTACCATAGTTTCCTTTCTCGATGCCTCCAAGAATTATTGATGGTGAGAACTTGTGCATCGAAGGAAATTTCCGTTATTATTTTTTAACTTGAACTGTTAGTTTATATTTGGTTAACTCAGTTGCCTCGTACTCATATAGAGAGAGATAGTATTATAACAAATGTCTAAAACTATGGAAATTAATGCAGAGTTTATACTAATTGATAATTTAAAAAGCACTGTTTGAAAGAACTTATTTTTCTCAAACTTTTAAACAAGATATATACCACGTGTTTTTTTCTTGTTTCTGTTTATTGCTATAATATAGAAATATGATATTCTGTTTTTATTTAAATACCAGTAAAACTGTAAATGTTACTTTGAGTTTCTAATCATTCACAGCATTGTATGTAAGATGACCACTAATGTTGAGTCATCTGAATGCCAAAGAGGCTATCGAATAATCCAATTTCAGACCAGTCTGGTTCAATTTGAACATCCGCGCGGTCCCTGAATTCAGTTATCACGACATTCAACGAGCTTCCTAATGCTCGTACTTGAAAATAGAGAAGAGACTAACGACGCGTACGAACACAAGCTATCGAAATGACGGACAGGTTTTCGAACAGGACGAAGCATGGCAGAATCGGCAGAGACGATTTAATCAGATTAAACCCTTCGATCATTTCTCGATCATTTGCATATCCGTCCGATAGCGCAGGATGGATCAGCGCCGATGGCAAAGGATCGTGAATGAGACCGATCGTCAGCGATCCACCGTGAGGCGAACGAAATCACGCGGGCAAACAAGTCGCTTTGCATGCGTTCGGATTAATTTGATCGATGCCCCGCGCACAGAGAAGAGTATTATCCGCTAGCGAACGCCCGACGACAGCCATTTTCTGCCCGGATTTCCAAACCCGCGCGCCGGTTTCTCCCCTCGACGAATTAATCGAGGCTCGTTTCTGTTTGTCAAAGTTTACGGGCAACACGGTTCCCGTTGATATTGCAAAATATATTCCGCCCTCCGTGCAAACAGATACCATCTTCGTCTTCTCTTTTTCCGCCGTTCCCCGTCGAATCGCGCATTTTTAACAGCCACGCTCCTCTCACTTTCCGTCGAAGCGAATCTTCGCGTTAACGAGACGCCGGTTTATTAATTAGTCGGTTTATAATTAATGGGAATCAGAAACTGTGAAGATTATTTCGCAAATCGGCGGGATTCACGGCCGCGTCGGGGCCCTACGAGACCGTCCGTCGTGAATTTCAGCGAAATCGAGCCGAAACTTTCGGGATCGCGTGGCGATTTTAATTCTGGCGCGGCGACCACTCGAGTTGACCTTACATCAGGGCCCACGACACTCGGATTTTGACTTTAGAAAGTTACTTTACGTTCGGTAAACATAGAATGTTCTGAAATCCTCCGTTTAAGCTCGGTAATTTAAATTACTCGCGCAAGGGAACCTTACAGTCGTGGAAATTGTTTTTTAACACTAGATTTACGGGCATTGATACCTTTCATGTTGACGATTACCTTACAATACGATTTTTTTTTAATTAGAATATGTATTCATGCCGTTGCATCAATCAAATTCAACATAAGTGGTTAAAAAATAATATTTACGCGTTATGCAATTTTAAATATGGAATCAAACATCCGTCAAATTGACGGCTTCTGTAAATCTAGTGTTAAACGATAGCAGGTGCAAGTTATAGCCTAAGTGCATGTGCCGAGTCTTCGTTTTTGAGATATTTTTAAAATTTATTTTGCAGAACAAGATTTGGTTAAGTCTTTTATTATTTTGAAATGCAAAAATATATATGACATACAGTAGTGAAATAGCATCATATGTCGCATATATTTTTCTATGTTAATAATTCGTATCATCAGTATCGACGCTTCAAACATTTCAAATACAGAATTTACTTGATAATGATTGTGATATAAATACAATGCTATTTTATTACTGTACTTCCTACTGTTTTTTGTATTAAAAATTTGTGGATTGTTTGCTTTAATATTTATATCATATATACATAATAAAAAAAAGAAAAGAAATGTAACTTGGCGGGGATCCGAACCCATTACCAAAAGTAGTAGAGCTAATCGTTCTACCGACTTACGTAACTAAATTTTCTTCTGTAAAGCAAACAATAATTCTCTTATTACATACGCGCCAAACTTTAAACAAGAATATCTCGAAAACGAAGGCCCATTGCGAAGAAACATATTGGGGTATTTTGACACAAGGTATATACTATAATTTACACTTGCTATCTTTTCAATAGCAATTTCCACGATTGTAAGGTCCCCTTGTCAACGTTCTCGAACAGTGCACACGCGTCGGTTGGTTGCGTAACGCGGGAAACGCGTTGATAAACGTCAAAGTGTACCGTTTACCCGAATCGTTGGCGATAGAAAATCCCTGAACGGGGCTCGACACGATCGGAAAGCAAAGCGTTCGGATCAGGGTACAGGCCGTGGAGGCAGCGCGGTATCATTAGGGAGAAATCACATGCAAAACCAAAGACGTTAAGATTGCCCCGTTCGGCCGTAAACTTTCGTAGATTCTAATCGACCGCGCGTAATTAGAGCGGGAGCAATTGTCGGTAATTAATTGGAAGTAAATTAATTAGCTTGGATCGAATAGAAAGTGGAAAATTACAACGTATTCGGTGCAGCTCTGATTCCGAGCGATCTCTGGCTCGTCGTTAATGCCTTTAAACGGTGCCGTTTTCGCTGCCGCGACGAAAACGGTACGTTCCCGCTCTAACGATCCACCCGCGCGATTCATGAACTCGCCGTGTACCCGAGTCCCGAAAGGATGTGTAAAACAAAGTAGAACGCGGGATCGTTTTACGTTTACGACCGTTAGACTCGCTGTTTGGTGGCTCTATTGGCCGGACCGCGCCAGGATAAAAAGGCGAAATCGCGAAATTTTCCGGTCCAGCCCCTTTCGACCGTACCACGGAATGTAAATCAGCTGGAACGACTATTGCTTTGGCCCAGAACCGGATCGAACGTGGTCAACCTAAAACTCCCCCGTTCGAATTCCACGGGATTTTCACGGGGGCGAAAGATCGACCCTGATAATGCAAGCCCAGCGCTCGGTCGGTCCACGCGAACAACGCATGATCCTGCGCTCAGGATAGGCGAACAAGACGGGGATGTAAGGGGGTGCTAGGATCCCGTCTCAGAGGAGGACATTAGGGGCGAAGCTATCTGATGGTTGCTCGCCTCTTCCCCCCGAATCGGCCTTTCTCTTTCGCGTTCTCTTCCGTAGAAACCGAAATGGCGGACGCTTAAATTACTGCATCGATCTTAGCCAGATTCCGTGTTCCTTAAGCGACGATAGATGGAAGCAATTTGGGCTATTAGATGTGCTTTACGGCTGCCCGATGTTTCTCAGAATCGAGGCAAAGTTCACAGTCCCTTTGGATTCTTCGCTAGCGGATTTACGAACACCTTTTAATATTAAATTCTATTGTTCCGCTCTTTCCTAGTCCACACGTCGACCATCAATAAATTACTTAATACTAGACTGCGGATCTTTATGCAAATTTACATTTTTATTAATAAAATTAATGAAACGGAAGCTTCGCAGAGGGCTGTCTCAACCCCTAAATATAATAATTCGTATCTTACTTTAAGTATTTCTTATATTTTTGCATATTAAATGCATTCTGTAGTTTTTTGAGGATTAAAATTTCCCATAAATGCATAAACATCCGCAGTCTACTTATTACTCTCTTCTTTATACTTTTCTCCTATTCGAGGAGCTCCTGACAACAGGCAACCCAATGTTCACCAGCGCAACTTCGAGTCCGTTTGGGCATCGATTTTAATAGCTTTAAGGGGACAGTTTCATGTAAACGTTGCAAAATTTAACCATCTTAATTTAACTATCCTTCGAGAATACAAAATAAATTTTTTAATAATTTTTATTGACTTTTCATGTTGTTATCATGCCTGCAGTAAACATGTGTTTAATCACCAGCGTGGGTGATTGCAGCTCTCAGGGTTGACAAAATAAAAAAAATCGAAAAGATTTTTATTCGGTAGGTTTCTTGTTATTGGCTGAACAAAAATAATTAATTTACGTTGAAAATTGGCAAAATGGCGAAAGCTTAAACTAAAAATTGCAGAATTTTATCATTTTTTTCGCAACTTTTTAATAAAAGGATATGATAAACTCATTATAAAATGACAGTTATTAGTATGTGGAGCAACGTGTACAAATTTCAGAGCAATCGAACGCATAGTTTTCGAAATTTTATCTATGCCAGTTAAGAAAATTACATTTCTACAAAATGTTCTACAATCCACAATACTTGACATTTATCTCTCAAAATTAAACAGTACATTCTTAAATATATATATTTTCAAAAAATGAAATGATTTTTTTTGAGGTTTCGCATGAGACTTCCCCCTTAAAACGAACTTTGAAACTAATTCAAAGGAGAGACCGATGAATTATAAATGTTCTTAACCCCTAATTAACCAGACTAATCAACACATTTTTACATTCACGAGGTATTCGTAAAATAAGTCTATTCATTTTCGTGCCCATTTCTTGTACGAACAAATTCAACGTTTGAAAAATTATTTGAAATTAAATCGTACGTCAAAGGGTTAATAAATGCATAAAGTTCATCGAATATGCTGGAACAATATTTTGATTATCTTCGAAAGGTTCATTACGAATTCGAGCACTTAATTTGTAACAACCTAATGGGTTCAAGAGTCACTGCTTGTTTTTCTCATCAAACTCTTTGGAAGGATAAGATATCGTTGGAAGGGTTCTAGGATAAGGTAAACTTTACGAGGGATTACGCGTTTTACAACTTCTTCGGACGTTTTCTCCATTACTTCTGCCCCCACCACGTCTTTTCCGGGATTTTCATCATCCTCTCCTTGGTTTTCCTCGCGACGCCATCGTTCGTTTCGTCGAATTTTACGGGCCACTTTCTTTGTCACCTTCTGGTCCTTTCGTTTCAAGTTACAGCATATTCGTTATACATAGTCGTATTACGTGCTACGCAGAGGTCGAACTCCCCCGATCAGAATTAATTTAACCGGTTACGACTTTCGAATTAAAAGGTCGGGCAAGCCCCAGAAAGCTCTTGGAACTTTTCCTATCGCTCAAACTCTCAGCGAAAGATATAAAAATTTAATTCCTCGCGGAGAATGACGTGCCACCGCCGCGGGCTTCGACTTTCTTTCAAAGTCTATCCCTTGCTTCGACCATCCCCTTTCTCACCCTTGCCTTCTTCTCTTTTTCTTCTTCGCTGGGGAGATAGCGATGGCCTCGAGACGTCGCGAGCAATAATTTCAATCGCGGCTTCTTAAATATCTCGAAGATCTTTCGATCCTCGTCGTCGCATAAACGAATCTCGAGGGTGTCTCGAATTCGCGAAATGTGAAAGATAACGCGCGTGTAAAAATTACTTCCTCGCCGCGCTTTGTTCCATTTATTCGATAATGTTCATGGAAAAGTATCGTATTCCGGATGCCCAACGCTGTTTCGCAAACCTCTCCCTTTTCCATCCCTTGTCCACCTATTTTCCAACCACCCCTCTTCTTCCGGTAAAAAAAGTTTCTCCATTCCGCGGGTCGTTTGCGGGATCGTTGCGGAGAAAATTCTCGTTGTCGCCGGAGATCGTTAAATACGCAGCTACCCCGAACATCATCGCCATTTTGAAGATAATATCGTAAATATCGCGGCGAGATTTTTGCAAATTGATTGAATTCTTCCTTCACAAGGAATTGTTTCAGCGAACAAATTCACGGTAAACTGGTGATCGTTGAAAACACGATCCCTTTCGGGCAGATTTTCGCGAGTAACGTTAATAATAATGGGCGAAAGGGTAGATAATTTCGACGCCACGCAACGCTGACACTAGCAAATTAAATTGCCCGGAAGAAATGAAGTTGATAGCGGGAATGAATCGTCCGGAAGCTCGCTGTCGAACCAGTTCTGATAACTTCGATGTTCTCTAGTGGCTCTTTTGCTCTTTTTCTATCGCATCTCAGTGAATCTTGAAGAAATCAATATGTCGGACCGATGTGACTGGAGATTCAACATCTCCAGTTTCAATATAGATTATTCGAGTAATAGAAATCTACGCGAGTAAATTAATTAAAAGTAGCGATTAATTCGATAGAATTTTCTTTTTATTGGTCGAAACGAAATAGAGGGAACGAGTATAAGCGAAGGCCTGTATCTGTTCGAGGTTTTCTTTCCGCTTTGTCGGGGCAATATTTCCGAGAAGTCGATAGGTCGAATCGCGGCCCCTAATTTGCAGGACGATTTACTTTGACGAGCATCGATTTTCCTGCGGCTTTTCCTCGCACAGGCCTGCTTTTCCGCGCCTCGAGAAGCGCTGAAAGATATCCCGAATGCGTTGCCCTCCGGTTCGGTTTTGTAAGGAACAGGCAATCTCTGTCTGCGTTAGATAACGCCGACAGAGGCAACGCGGGGGTGGCTTTTCATCTTACTAAATCACCCTCTGACTCTCCCACACGCTTTACCGTCTGTTGGTGTCTTGTTGTCGGAGGACTCCAAAACAACAGTCTTCCTTGGAAAGCTGCTACACTGGATTACGTGACTATTCCTTTCGTTGGCAGAAACTGATCTAATTATTGACCAGTGGGCCAATTTGTACGATTCAGAATTTTCGAACCTATTCGGCATCTCTAAGAACTGGAATTAATTCTCGTACCTATTCCAGATCTAATCTCTAACTTGGAAGACTTCTATGAACTTTGAATCTTTCAATATTCCCTACAATTAAATACTTAAAAAATTTCATGAAATAAGAGTTAGGGATATTCTTTTATTCAAACCTGACTTATATACCTCATAGTATAGATCGTATCGCCAGATTATGCGATTTGGCAAACAGTCTTGGCAATAATTTAAATTTATTTGGGGGATCTATTGCTTTATTTCTGACGCAAGTACGTAGATGATTGCACTATAAGCTATCGAAACCTGAGTTAAGTACTGTTTTATACTGTCGTTTCTTGTTCGTAAAACACCGTCAAATCGTACGAGACGAATAGGTCGACGCTAGGCTAGAATTAATTTTATCGACGCGAGGATGATATTTCTGGGCGAAGCTTTTGACATAGAAAAGGAGTTAGCAGAAGTATTTTACAGAGAAACGAAATTTACTAGAGAAATCTTTTAGTAATTCTATTTTTATTAGAGAAGACTCGGGTTCTTCGAGTATCGAATGCTAACTTGCGCGATCGAAATTGTTCGGGGGTTGGCGAAACAGGGAGAATGGACCAGCCGTTTCTGCCCGAAGGGTTCCACGAAGCGATTCGAGGCACGGATCCGCGAAGAAAGTCCGAGATCTCGCGACGGCGGCGGCGACCATAAATCGAACCACCCTCCCCCGGAGCACAGAAGCGGCCTGTACCGTAATGTACACTACTACCATCGTCGCTGCCACCCCCTAGACCAGATACTCGCGTGAAGCACTGACGCCAAAGTCATTTCCTAGAGCGAGGAGCAAGTTACTACAGCAACATCGGCAAGTCCTCGGCGGAGGGTAATAAAGCCATCTTGCCAACGGGGTGGTTTCGCCTCTTTCACCCTCCTCGCAGCCCGCCCCTGAGGAGGTGGCCGGATAGCGATCTATACTGCTGGGCACCCCTCTCGTCGTTGCCAGGCAACCGTCCCTCTCTCTGTCTCTTTCAACCCCTTCTACACCGAGGGTTCTTCCACCCTCGTTGAACGGAGAAACAGAGACAGAGCCACGGATGGGGATGGAGCGAGGCGAGAGGAAAGGAGGATCGAGGGAATGCACGAGGGAAAGGGATGAAGTATGGCCAGGCTAGCGATGGGTACTCGAGCATCCCTCTGTTTGGAGTTTTCGAGCAATTCGTGGGGCATCGAAACGTTGCGATCGGAGACGAACGGACGCTCGATTTTATAATTCTTCTATCTTGGGTGTTCCAAGGTTGACAGCGTGGACGCTGGTTCCCCGTTGTCGGTTATCCAAACAATGTTTGAGCTTGGTTTCAGCCCGTCGCTAGATTCTTCCTCCTTTTCTGCCTCTACGAGTTCAACGAGAAAAGAACGTCCGAGGGAGGAAAATTCAGACGAAGAGAGGTCGAACGATCGGACGAGAAAGAGAGGCAAAGCAGGAGAAAATTTGATCTTTCTGGAGGGAGAGGCGAGGAGGGAGAGTGGGGTAGACAGGGAGCAGAGATTGCGCCCTTATCTCGCGAGATACCGACCGCCTTCAGCTTCCGTTTCGTTCTCCTCCTCGTCGCACCTTCCTCCTCCCCCTTGCCTGCCTATTCCTAGGGGTGGATTGACAACCGAGGGTTGGATGCAATGTCCGATTCGATCTGCCGCAATAAAATTAGAACTCTGCGACTCGTGGACCCTGTGAAACTCTCCTCCGAGCTATTTACATGCTAGATGTTGCGGTAGACGTGCGGTTTCCTAAGTTCATTGTGATCGCAGACTGCTCTCAGTGACTTTTATTTCAGCGCCGAAGAGTAGTAAGACTCTGGTTCTCTGAAATAGTCCATTTACTTTTGAACGTTTCGATATATTATTTATGTTAAATATTTTCATTGCGTCGAATAAAATAGACGAGTTATAAGTACGAAACAGAGTATAGAAGGAAGACTTAGTGAGCGCTTCTCTCTAAATCGTTGGAGTAATCCTTTTTGCACTTCAGTTTCTGGGTTCAGAGCCGACGATTTTAACACTTGTTCGCTTTGTCGTTCACCTTTTGGCAAATTGAACGGTCGCCGCAGCTGTAATAAATTTACATCTGGATCATTTCGTTTCCTCATCCCCTCAGTCCACTTTTTCTCTATTTTCCAGTCTCTCCAGCGTTCCCTTTGAAGGAAGAAGGGACGCGAGCTGATAACGAGTTGATGTATGACCCAGTGACGTCACAGACGAGACCACCCCTCTTTTCCCCTTCGACGAACCGGCAGATTACAAAAATCGATAGCGTCGTGAACACGAGAAACGTCCAAATCGCGCGCAAAATACCAGAATTCACGAAATTTCGAAAACTTTACGTGTTCTTGAACGTAAAATTCTATTATCTTCAAAGACAAACGCTTCAAGGCTCGCGCAAGACTTTTAAATTCGTGTTTTAGCCAGGTTTCTGGAGGGTAAAGTCGAGGGTTGAAGTCGAAGAAAATTATCCTCGACTTCTCGTTAGAAATAAGGCTCCCCCATACCCCTTTGTTGTTGTAACAGCGAGAGGGACGAGTTTGGAGGTGGATGGGCCGTGGCGAAGGCGCGGTTAGAACTTTAATAACTCCTCGAGAGCGATGCCGGCGGTTGCCTCGGCTGAACGTGGCGTTTTCTCACGGAGAATTCCGCCAAGGCGCGCACCAACTCTCCGCACAACACCGGAGATGGAACCCCAGACGTAATTTCCGGTTTCGCCGTGGCGCTAGCGCGTTAGCCGAACCAAAAGACGATCGCTCAGCGAACGAGATAGCTTGAGATAACTCACTCCCTCGCGGTTCTCCTTCTACGTTCCTCTTTTGCCTTTCCTCTCCGTTTTCCTGCTGCTGCTCTCCTCTCGTCTCTTCATCGATTCTCCGTCTGCTCCGCTTGGGAAGTTCAGACGCACCTGGCAACGATGACTCTTCTTCGGTCGATCGAAACGCGGATACATTTTCCCGCTTCGCGGATGAATATCGGGGACAAAAGGAGCTGCTCGAGCCGCGGAATCGATTCCTCGTCATATCCATTAGGCGTAACGAGCACAGTGTCCAGGTCTACGAACCGTTCGTTCTGTTCGCCCATTAGCCGCCATTGATGCGGAAACGTGACGTTAAGTCTGAAATCGACGAGGATTGGGCATCTTAAGAACAACGCAAGACTCTTGTTCATTTTCATGACCGAAGGCGGAATGTATGTGGGTTTATGGTCTCAGGAGGAACCCCCGTATCATGCGGATCGTCGTAAAACGGTATAGTTTCGCTGCTCGCGCGAATCCGCGCGACGTATTTCGCAACCACGACGTTGATCGGTTCGCCATGATTTCTCGCGGTACGATTTGCACACAAACGGCTCCGACGAGATGCTTTCGATTTCGCTTTCGATTCATTCCTAATGCAATTACATAAGTCCTCGGTTGCTTTCGTGTCAGAGAGGACGAAGATTCGTGCCATGAGAGCCTTGGGACGAGCTTTCCTCGCCGGTGGAAATGTGTCGCGGACCGGAGCGTGTCTCCGTCGCGGTTTTAGCCACTAAATCACCGCGTGCGGGAATCGCTGCCAACTTCCCATCATGAATAATAAACGAAAATATCCGTGCCATGTGATATACTCTGGCGAGAGCAGCAAGTGGTTCGGGTTATGAAACACTTTTTGGCACTTTCTACGTCTGTGGCCACGTTACTCTGCGAACGAGACGTCGCGTTTATGGGGGAACTATCATACGCCACCTTGAAACATACTTTTATGTCGACCGATTCTGCTGGCTCGATTTTAATCCACTACAAGCCGCGACAAACGTTTCAGATTTAAAAGATTGAACCCAGTATTAGTCCTAGACTTCTATCGTTTTTCCAAACTTTTCCATGTTACTGTAACGGTCCTCAAGATCGAACGTTGGCCCCAGCTTTCTCCAAACTCGGTACTTGCGTCATCGAGCGTTCGTAAAAGGTGATATCTGCATTCCTGTTGAAATTCGAAGACGAAGTTCGAAACGACCAAAAATTACCATAATCTTGTGTACCATCGGTCGGCGATTCCCCTTCTATCTTGTTCTTCCATCATTTTATCAAACAGGATACGGTAAACCCGACATCCTCCGCTTCCGTTAGCAAGTAGTCGTGAACTATTTCCATAAGGATTTCCGCTCGTCCTACGCGCGGAATTTTTGCACGGCAAGCTTCTCGCGTGGCGTTTCTTCCTCCTCGCTCCTCGCCATTCCCCTTTCAGGCCACTTGAAATCTCTCCGTTTACGTTTCAACGCGGGGTCACGCGCGATACCATCGCTCGATTCAAGCACGAAGGCCAGAACGTTTCTGTCCGTGCTCGTTCCAGGGAAACAATAGCGAGGTTTTGTTCTTCCGGACGAGTTCCAGGGAAGTCCATCGGCGAGACTGAATTTTCCTCGACATTTTTGACCCTACGACTCCCGGGCAGCTTGATCCGAATCGTTGAGAAGCGTCCTGTTGGCCCTCTGAACTTTCGCCTCGCCGTTAGCCGATAGGTTGATATTTTCGAATCTTCGAACTGAAATATCAAAATACTCTACAGACCGAACGTTCAATTATTCAAACAGAGCGACAAGAGCTCTGAATACGAGAGATACGTTTTTTCTTAGCCGCAATAAATAACTCAAGTTTAAATGGCGAAATCTCTCTCAACCTTCTGATACGATCTTCAAAGATATTGGATATACAGTACTACGCTTCCTGCATCAATCTGTGTTAGGAATATTTGCGATGGAATCACCCCCAAGACTGTTTATGTTTCTTCGGCATGAGCGACTGTCGAGTAATCAGTAGCTGTGTAATTAAAAACCCATTTGAGCAGCTCGTTTGAGGTCAACCAATGTCGAGAACAAAGTCCCGCATAAACCACTTCCCATAAAATCTGGCTGGCTCCCATTTGATTGCAGGAATAGAAGCAGAACCGAACAAGGAAATCCTTCGAGCATGTTCTGCATATTTTTCACGCAAAAAAACACGACAAAATTCTGTACTCGTGGCGTTTTGAGAATGCGTAAAGTTTCATCGCGATGAGGGTAATCGACGAGTAACTATGAACCTACGAAGATTCCGAACAATCGAAATAAAAGTACTTATCGCAGGAGGATTTTTCTACGAGAAAAAGTCATGACTGTGAGATCTTCGTGTCTCTCGATCCCCGGCGAGGAGCAAGATTTTAGTATGGAATTTTCCAAAAGCTCGAAATTTCGCTGGGAGACGTAAAAGAGTGGTATTGTCACGGGAGGAATTTTTATTGGAATTTTACGCGAAACTTTATGAACTTATCCCAACGTCCAGGGATCTCCCTCCGAAGCTCTTGCATGAAATTTCCATTTTCCCTGGTCGATTCGCTTGTGCAACAAAAGGGCGCAAGATAGAGAGGTCGTAAAAACAGACGGCGCCTTCGAGGAAGCTTGGCGGCGCGGGTGTGCACGTACGTGTGCGTCGCAGGAAGCTCGTAAAGCGTAGTTAAAGTTTTAAAGGGCAGTTAAATTTCAAGCGAGTTAAGCCCGAGCATTATAATGGCGCGTGCCGAGCGAGGGCTGGCCGTTAAGGGGTTGGAACGAGAGATGATGGATGTATAAATTTCGTACGTAACCCCTTCGGTGAAAGGGGTGGCGAGCTTTAAAGTGCCAAACGGTGGGCGTAGTGGGAAATTCGCTGCGCTCAGCCTTTTCCTTCGCGGATTTCACTTTGTGGGAAGCCGGTCCCCGCTCTATCGTGATTTATGAATCATTTTTTGAACAGTAGTCGTCGTTGCAACGGGAGCGGTTAGATCCCTGACCCGCGGGGGTTACGTCGGCCCCCCATATTTTACAAATAATTTTTAATTTTCAAAATCTCGAACTTCATTTGCCATTCAAGGGGATCTTTTACTGTAAAACATATTTTTTTTTCTTTGGTATTTTTTTTTGTAAAGAAACTATGCAAATTCTTGCATTGGCGTTTTCATATACAGTAGAGTACCGATTATTCCGCACTCGGTTATCTGCAATGTGCGAATAAGTGGTATATTTACAACGACTATTCTTCGGTGAATGTTACGGATTATACTTCGCACACACAAAGAAGTCATAGCCGAATTATTTTCTATTAATAAATTGTATTACTACATTACCCATGGCTGTGTTTATTAGAAATCAAAAATAAATTATTAAGATAAATCACCAGGTTGTAGGTGTAAAAAAAAAATATTTCATATCGTTCTGGAAAAATTAATTTCGGTTGTGGGGGTCAATACAATCATTTTTTATGCATAGACATACTCCCGAAATCCTATCCACTTTCGAAAAAGAAATTCAGTAAGTGGACAAATATGTTGAAATTAAAAAATTTTAGATCGTTTTGAAAAAATTATTTTTGGTTGGGGGTATCAATTACAATTATTTTTGGTGAACTCACATATCCCCGAAATCCTACGTACTTTCGAGAAAAAAAATTCTTTACCGAAAATGTAATGTGTGGCCAGAAATGTTCCTCTAATTTCATTTTCTGTTTCAGTTCCTCTTGTGTTTATTTCTGTACCCAGTTGGTAATGTTGTGAGTGACACGAAAGTGGTAATGGGGCTCGAGAGCCCAAGAAAAATGCGCCAAAAGGATGTAAGGTCTACACAGTCCCAAGTATGCCAGATAATCGGAATTTTACTATATATTTGTTATAAAATCTGTTACATATAAGAGTCTGACCGTTCAACAGGTATAGCTCGACTGAGAAATACGTATAACTTCGATAATTCGAGAAGTTCGGTGATATGCTTATATTTCTAAGACTATATCTTTTAAGGAAACGTAAAAAAAATTCAAATTTTTTGGCGGTGTACAGTAGGAGACCCCCTTTAATTACCAATCGGTTCGACGTTTCGATATTTCGAGTCCGGTTCTCACGTTTGCTCGCGGAGAAACGCATCCCGTTCGCGATCGGTGTTCTTTCATGGCGTCGCGACGATCGCGTGGCTGTTTTTCACGATAAACGGCGCATTCTTCGACCGGCGGAGCGTACTCGCGAGCAAACTTGGTCATCGACAGGATTCTCATGGATATCCGAGCACGGTGTTACAGTTGTCACTGTCATAGTCGATTGGACCATTGAAATGGTAAAGAGGGGCGGCCGACAAGCGTCCCGCAGCATGGTGCGAGCACGCCTCCTGTCATTTCGATCCGGCGTGCCGCACGCGGAAGCGAATCCAGCTACGCGTCTTGCATCGGCTATCATTTTTTTGTTGTTCACCGACAAAGCATCCCGTTTCCTTTCAGTTCCACCGTGAATGCCATCAACGGGCCGAGAAAAGCACAGCGTATGCGTCCACGAGCATTTCGATTTCCATTCGCCCGCTAATCTTCAGCCAATTCTCGCATATAAAACGCTTTGGAACGCTTCTGCAATTAAAAGCACACGAAAATTAGCAATAGCGTGGGGTTGGTCGCGTTACAAATTCGATCGTTTAGACGGTGGCTTCACCCTCTTTGGACCATATTGTCCCTGTCGCGAATCTGCCCGTATAGCTAGAACCTTTC
Source organism: Colletes gigas (assembly GCF_013123115.1). Taxonomy (NCBI): domain Eukaryota; kingdom Metazoa; phylum Arthropoda; class Insecta; order Hymenoptera; family Colletidae; genus Colletes; species Colletes gigas. The sequence continues at coordinate 645,367 of NW_025106664.1, forward strand.
ACACGATCGCCCACCCCACTCTTCGAAAATTTTAAATTTCAAAAGGGTTGCTGCGCGGCTCCGATTACTTATTTATTAGACCATTAACTTGTTACCGTCCATTGTGACGCCGGACCGCTCGAAACCGCGTTTATTCACGAAGTTTCATTCCCAGGAGTATCGTGATTAAACTCTTCGAATCGTCGAAAAGTCTTCTCGAATCGTGCGAGTCGATGGAGGCAAAACAGATGGATGGTAAAGATTTCAGAATCTATTGCGATAATCCACGGTACGACTTTGTTAAGCGTTGGGGCAAAGTCAAAGAACTTGAAAGGATTCCGTGCATATTCAACGAAGTGTTCGACCAAGCATGAAGTATGCAGTTACCTAAAGAAACGAACACTTTGCACGCTATAGCACATTATATTTGCACATGCTATCTGTATTTGTTCTACTCGCAGCCTAATCTTGATCCGACCCGGGGATATTATAATTAGACCTGTTTTAGTCTCGGGGGGTGATTTTATTAGAGAAACTAGGACAGGCTGTGTCTCCTTTCTAAGAGAAGATATACAAAATTGATATACATACTCCTACTACGGCGACCACATTTCGACGTTGTAATTTATCTTTTTTGCAAGTGCGGGCCGATAATTACCGCGAATCCAGTTTGTCTTCCACGAACCAATTTGCGGCGAAAATAATGTGAGCGTCGCCGTCAATGTTCCGCAAATCGCTGATCATTTTCTTAATATCACGATCGCCCCGTTAGTACTGAATAATTTTTGCATTTGTCACCGTGAACTCGATTCGTTGGCCTCCTACCATGGGAACACCTCGATTGGTACGCGTGCGAGTCACTAAATTTTGCAAATCCCATTTGATCTTTCGACGAAAATCAAGCACGTCCACCGTTGACGCAAAGTTTACCGTAGGACTCTCGCAGGGGGATGAAACGCGGTATTATCCTACGCGTGCGTTGAATTAGCGCCATTTAACTTGTTCTGCCCCCTGACAGGGTCGTGTCTAGATACTTTGTTCGAAACAAAGTGTTAAGTCTGCAAGGAACTTGCTATAATCACTATCTCGTTCTCTTCTGGCGACAATAAAAGTCATCGTTGGCGTTTTAGTCACAGTCCAATTGTCGGGACCGCGTTTAATCGACTATCGTCGGTCGACAACGGTGCGAATTCGTAGGGGCGGTAGTTGGCGCAGCGTAAACAGAGGGTCGCTCTTAGAGCTCCTTTTTGTTCGTCGACATGGGAAACGCGCATCTACGTGGCACTTTCTCCACGCGCTCCATTAAGTAGATAACGAACTCATTCGATCATCTTTCCTCCGAACGAAAATGGGGACGCGAACCGGTGACTTCTCGTCGTGGATCGTCCGTATATCCAGGGATCGATCGAGTCGGTTAATTGCAACGACTGTCAGCCATCTCGACCGCTAGGCGATTCGGCCCCTTGGTCCTCGTTAACAGTCGAATCAGAATGAAAAATGCAAATCGTCTCCAGGGCGAATAACGTCGCGCCAATATAATTTATACGCCGCCTTACCATGTTGCGCGTCGTAAATTCCGGGCAAATTCCCTCGAATATGCTGCTTCCGAAGAAAGCACGCCCGTGTTCATTACGGTTAATGGCCGCATACATTATGCGCTTACAACCTGGAATTAACGATACGACGGGGGCCCGGTGGCCCGATCGGGGAATCGCCTACGTAGTTCCGCAATCCGAACGCGAACCAACGAATTTCGTCGTACAGCAAAATTAGAATTCGACCAGTCATCGGCCGATGTCCGGGGCCCCGAAACCCGCGGCAGGTGATACCGAACGTCTACTGAATAACCAATAAACCTGGCCCAGGACACCTCTGTGTGCACGTGTACGCGCGGTAGTGTCGGTCTCGGGGACCACGGTCCCCGTGTGTCGTAATACCCAGACACGCATCGACGTGGCGTCGAAGGAAGAAGCTCGTGTTGCATGCTGTTTTCCTCGTGTTTGATCGCGACTCCAGATACCTGCACTATTGTGTCTTACGATTTGGCAATGCGCGCTGCGTAATACAATATTTAGCTAACGCGATGCTAGAATAATAATTCTTCTTCGTTTGAAGCATTCATTACCCGTTTAACACGCTAATTGCCACGGTGGTCATCGATGACCCGTAAGTGAACTACCAATTTTAGTAATTTTGTTTGGACACAGTGAGTTGTATAGCTAATATGGCCTATGTTGCATCGTAGAATTCGGTAATTTCAGACATTAATAAATACAATTAAAAAGAAAACTTTATGGGATTAAGCTAAATAATTTGACGATGAGTTGTGTCGTTTAAAACAACGGTATGCTAATTTTTTAGTTTTGTTAGCTTCCATGAGTTCTTTGAAACCTTCTCAGTCTATTGTGGAGAGCTAATTATTTATTTCATAATAATTGACATCGTAAAAGAGTTTTTCGAAGTAATATAGTAGATGTAGCAGTGCACAGAATGTTTGCAGTAGTTGATCGATGTTATGCGTATCGTTTGTTAGCGGATCGCCCCGGTGGCGTTCGCTCTTTTCCTTTTTATGCCGGAAACAGATGGCCGCGAGTACGAGATCATTAGGAAGAGATTAGAGGTCTCTGGCCAATTAAAATTTTCGTGAACGGCCAACGGTCTTTCGACCGCGTGCGGAGGAACGTTACTGGTACACAAGTAGTTGGACTGTAATTGCGGGATCGCCGTGTGGACGACATCGTCGATCAGGCACGATACGATCGATGTCGCTGGCGAGGAATTACGATTCCTCGTTTCCTTCGACAGCCAATTCCCCGGCGCTGCGCGTCGTTTTCTTCTTCCTTTTTGAAATCACTATCCCAAGATAGCGCTACCAGTGCTGGTGCAATATAGTCACGCTATACACGTTCTGTATTGTCAACGCTTATATAAAAAAAACAATGGATCGCGAACGATACGCACAGATTTCTGACGTTCCTTAATTCGTTTCAAGTGTATTAAAAAGATCTCAATTGTAGCTGCGCACAAATTGTAACAGTTTATTTTACCCCTAGCGCGATTTCACGTTCGACCACTTGTAAACGTTTGGTCGGCGTTAAAAGGGCGGTTAACTCCGGGGATGCTGGTTATTTAATCTATAATCCTGACACTCGAGGGTGACTCCGTCATCGATACCCCAGATTTGCTTGCTCACCCTAGGAAATCATTTTCAGGGGTTGTTCCGCGCGCCGCGGGGTTCTGATCGATTCCGCCACTCGCCACCCTTCGTTTGGTCCGATCTCGGGCGCAAATATACTTGCGCACTTTATTCATTTATTTATTAAACGAGCAAAGACAATTTTAGATAAGCTGTACGATAAATCGAAGTAATACCGTGATAAAAGAAGTTTAAAACCAGCAGCAAACTCAGCAACGGAAATCGTCCCTGGTAAATAGACAAAAACGAGAAGAGAAAAGAGATTTAATCGTCAAACGAGTTTACAAAATATCTGTACGCTGACGATTTAAAAGAAACAGCAGCGCCTGAGAACAGAATCGAGGATTCCGAAGTGTGATCGCGAGCGTTATATAAATTACAAATCTGATCTACGGATCTAATATATCTACATGATATTTTCATGATCTGATTTAGATCTATATAAAGTCGGCATAAATAATGATGTATTCCTACTGTTTTCCACCGATCGCATTATATTTTAAGAAAGATACGTATCAACTTTCGTACAAGATAATTGGAGTTCAGTATTAAAAAATTCCACTGAATTCTATATAATCGGTTGAACATAACTTGGTATAATTACATTTGAAATTGGAAGTTAGTTCGTATACTGTTATTAGTCCATGTCGTGCTTGTTAATTTCCAGTCGCAGCGATTCGCAAAACGCGAATTTCCTACGTAAATTTTCCTGTAACGATCGAAACTGGCGTGGCCTCTGTGCTCCGAACAATAAGTTTTCGAGTCTCGAAGGATCGTCTGCCGTGTTTCGCGATATAAAAACGAATGGGAGAGTATAATGGTCGATCGAGAAAGTGTGACTAGCCTACGGGCGAAAGTTGCGCATAGCCAAATAACAGCTTGCGGTCAGTTGTACGGCGTGTTATTAAATCCTGAGTTGCGACTCGCGAATGACACGGAGCAGAGATTTACGAGGATACTCCCTCTGTGATTAGTTCTTTCCTCCTGCGCGCAGGATTTACACTCGCGCTAAACCAGCCGTTTACAAGACGCTTTTCGATCGCTCCTTTATTTTTCGTTTTCGCGGATGGAAACAAACCACGTTTCGACCTCGCGTATGCACGGAGGAAATAGTTTATCTTGCGTCTCGATGCGGAAACCATGAAATAGGATCTCCTTGGTTTGCTGCTTCTCGCTTCTCGTGCATTTTCCCGGTCGAAAAGGACACGACGAGTTTAAAAGCGTCGAGACGCGGGCTTCGGAAGTTGAGGTCGCTTTGGAAAAGAAGCTGCGTGGGGTCTCGCTAATTTTCTAGGATTTGATTTATTACGCGAGCGAGTTCCTGTTATGAAAAGGCTGGTAATCCCGTCTGCAAACGTGCGAGAGATAAAAATATTATAACCAGAGAATCGTTTACAATGGCCTCCAGCCGGGTATTTTCTCACAGGCTTGCGCAAGAATTTTTCATCGAGGCGCAGTTTCATCCGTTCCTTTAATTAGACTGACGTAACCGTCTGGCCGTGCAGCACGTGAGAAAACGAAAGTCCTTTTTACGACCTCGTTCGCGGGTCACATTTTCCCATTTTTCCGTCGGTTCACGCGGCGAGTTGCACTCCGTCAGCCGGCCGGAATGATCAAGACATAAAAACTCATTAACGCCTCGTGTATCGTCGGCCAATTAATTTCTGCCCGAAATAATGAACGCTCGTCTAATTACCTGAGAAAATGTAATGTTTGCCGGTCGAAATCGTCGCTGATCATCGCGCGTGAATTCACTGACCGGGACCACATCGTATTAATGCGAACGAACGAAGTTGTGCGGATTATTATTCGTCGTAGAAATCGATCTGATCGCGGATCTTTCTCAAATTAATTCGCAGAAAAACGTCTGGAAAACAATTTTTTGTTGAGATGCACCGATCGTGCACCGATTCGTAGAAATCGTAACTTCTCAGACCGATCCCTTGCGCTGAAACTTTCTATTAATCCGGTGATCAGTAACATTTCAGGTGGGAAGAGAAAAGGTTTCGTATTTAAAAAATATTAAGAATCGTGGAGTGAAAAGCTAATCTACGTTACATAAATTTTCTACAAAGTTTGCTCCAGTTCCCCCTGTTCTATAAATGTCAGTAAAGTAAAAAAAGGAGGTAGCCGTCGATGTCGTCGGGATTCTCACAGAGATCAGCACGCTTCCGAGATAATAAGTATAATCGGATGTCTGGTGGCTAGCGTAACGAAAGACGGCTAACATATTGTCGAGTTAGGGATCCTCCGCGTCGGGACGCCTACATGGGGTCGGTCTCCATTCTCTCCGGGGACCCCCCATGGGAACATTTCACACCGGTAACCACCGCAAACCTTCCACCTACCTCACCCTACCCAGTTTTGGTTACGCAAAGTCGATTTAGTTAGGGATGGTTTGCCAGCTGATTTATAACGCGCGAGAGTATCGGCGAGGTTGCATGGTCCAGGCGGTTCCACCCTTTATCGTTCCTTGGCATCGTTCTTCCTCCGCGAAAAGGTCAAGGCGCCGCATCGATGAACACCGCTTATTTATCTTTCATAGGACCAAACGTTCAACCATGCAAATAAATCCCTGCCACCCCCTCTCCTTCCAGAGTTATCACGCGACATTTTCTACATACATTGGGGGACAAAATGATAAGACAGAAGTAAGAATTTTGAATTCGTGCACCCCGCGATGTAGGGGACACTGTAGACGTAATGTGTAAACAGCTCTTTGGATCGTAAATTCGAATCGCGAAGAATAATTCCGTCGTTTGAAATGCAAAAAGTCCCCGGGACACGTCTCTCGATTCGTCGATTCTGTTTCATGTGTCACATATATCTTCTTCCGTGGAGACTATCCCTTCTGCCCGATAGTAACACCTACCAGGTACATGTGTTCCCGGGGGCAGTGCGTTGTCGGTGCGTTTATTAATTAGAGGTTTGCCGAGGAGGACGAGGAAAAGAAAAGGGAGAGAAAGACTGGTAATGGACGTCTACTCTCTTTCAGTTCTTCTGGATGGAGGACAATCACTTCTAGCGATGGCCTCAAGACGCTTTTAGAGTGCGAACTAATTAGACTATAAAGCAGAACGCGCGACGATCGATTCTCGTTCAGCGAGAATTACTCGTTTCAGAGTCGCGAAGTTCTGCTGTTTAATAAATAACGATATTAATAATACTATGTATCAACGTACATTTTAAGAACCACTTTGAAAACCACTTACGCTCGTCCATTCGTGTTTCTCCATATTTGGATTACACGATAATCTTCCCATAATTTGCTTTTAAAATCAACGGGGCTTGTTCCTATCTGGGACACGATCCTGTCGATTTGTAATCGATCAGATAACTAATTAAGAATTTGTGGTTGGCGATCAACGATTCGTGACACGGGTACCTTAAATAAATTATGATCACACGGAACACATCAATGTCGACGTGTCATTAGACTCCCGATGAAGCTAGCTTTCAAATCATCAAGGTCGAATTTCGTGGGATTGCCAAGTGTACGATTAAGGAGATCTTCTGTTCGAGAGATTATTATTTATTTAAACACGAATATGCAGTGTGGAATTACGGTCGTTATTTAAATTAGTACAGAGTATGCATTACATAGATTAGTCTCAAATCTGTTCGAAGGAGCCTAGACTACGCGTCAAGATTGATTAGGCCGTAGATAGCAGGGCAATTTATTCGACTATTATGATTTTTGGAGAGGAGGATGGAATTGACCAGCTTTCTACGAATTTCAAATGTTTGAATATTGAATCGACTAATGATAAGATCATAATTATGCTCATCCTACACATGATGTAACTTGTGTTTTAGAAGGATCTAACATTCGATTAAAAAGATAAAGTACCTTGGGTAACGATTTTAAAAAGGCTGATACTCTTGTAGTTTATGTGCTAAAAACATGTTCCTAAATTACTAATTTAGGGGAATTTACAGGTAACTGTACAAAGATAAAAAAACAAAATTACATTCTGTTTCGAAATTGCTTCTCAATCGTAGACAAATACGAGTCTCTCGTATCCGGGTCATTGTTGACCCAAACACATTAAGCGTATAGTAGATCGTTCCAGGGTTAAATTGCTTGAAAACTCGGGGTGGAAAGGATCGAATGCCCATCGCTGAGGACAGTCACTTCTGTTCCCTCTTCCTCGTAATTCCGTTGCTCCCTCTTCCTTCCAGTCCGGGTTGAGGCACGTCCTCCGGCCGAGATGAAGATACTAGAAGTGGGCGGACTTCTCCGTACATAAATCGTCGCTCTAGCGAGAGGCCGAGGTGCTAGGTGAACGCACTGCACGCTCCACAGTGTGTAGAACCGCATTGTTAAACTTTGCACCTACGACGTGTCTGCCTCGGGCTGCTTTTGCACCCTTTCCTTGTTCGTTGGGTTTCTCGCTCCCGATCCAGTTCGAGGAAGTTTCGTTCGCCGTCGACTGAGACTAACATAAGTGGACGAATGCTGTTTCTCGATCTTCCTTTCCGTCTTACGAACAACCCTTTTCACTGTTGAGTCACCTCCGAGAGCGTCTAGTCATCCCTCACCGCGACGCAAAACTTAGAAAACGCAAACAACGAAAGTAGATTATTTTTAACGCAACGTGCGAGAAGAATAATATTTTTTAAATCCGTGCAAAAATTCCCGCGGGGATGAAGTATTTACATGGAAAGGTTGTATATTTTCCGCGAACTGTGACCGTTCTGCGATTAGAGTTTTCTACCATAGTGTAATTTTCCCGCGGCACGGAGACCGGGGGGAAAACATGCAAAGAATTCCTGGATTAAGGTCGAACAAGGTTCGCGTAGACTGCTTTCCCAGCCTGGAAATAGTGGGTGAACGCACCGCGTGCACTTGCGTACGTGGAAATGCATCGGTAAGCAGGTTGCAGTCTCGCCTATCTAGCTCGAATCCCGCTTAGTATGCAATTGAATACTTAAAACAATGATTAAAATTCAGTTCCGCGAAGAAATATTCGTAACGCGGTGTACGGCTACGCGATACTCGACGGAAAGTTAGACAGAGAGGAATCGGAGCGGGCGTTATACGTGACGGTGAAAAATACAGGAAGATTGAATAATCGGGTTTTAAGTTACAGGACATGACTCGCGGAGAGGGAGATCGATTTACGGTAGATTTGATTTCGGCGCCCTAAATGATCCCACAGAGATCGGCACGTGGCTGGTCGCACCCTCTGACATCGGTCCGCGTAAAACTTGGGGGTTGTCGGCTTCCGTCCAACCCTCCCTCCTCTTCACCGCCTTTTCTTTCGACAAGTAAACTCAGATTCACAGGGTAAACGGACGCTAAGTCACCGACGTCAACAGGGAATCAACTTTTCGAGTATTTGCTCAGGGGCCCAGCGTTTGTTTCCTTAGGATCAGAAATCAGCCATGATTTGTTCGCGCCGTTGTTCGGGCTACTGGGAACTGTTTGCAAATGTATCAGGATTGTTTTCCATACGAGCAAAAGTGTGCAGCCAATTTTTGCGCGAAAGATATCAGTTTTCTTTTTGCGAGCCGCGTTAAATCGAAGTATTCGTTTCTGATTACGGGAGCTACGGGCATAGAGCGATCGATCATTCTTCTCCTGGTAAATTCCAACGTAAACGCGGGTTCGCTGGGTCGGTTCCCATGAACCTGCTTCTCGTGACGTAATTCTGCGACTTAACTCATGCTCCCTTCGTAGAAAAGAAGCACGCTGTTCCCATATCAGGCATGCAAAGCTTGATGTATCGACGCTTTATGACGACACGGGGTTGCCGAATACAGACCGCCCACCCCTGAAAAGGCAGCCTCGTGCACGACGTCATACCCGAGCGGCAAAGTCACCCTAATGGCTGGGATTAGTTTCTGATAGCGGTGCTCGAGTAGGCTGGTCGAAACTACGTTAAACAGGATCTCCATTCATGAACGATCCGTCCCCTGCCCCCCTTCTTCGTCCATGTTATTAATTATTCATCCATGCTCTGCACGCGTTGCCACATTCCTCTTCGTCGCGTCGATCGTTCGTCGTCGAACTGTGCGAATAGTTATTTTCTTGCGTTAATTAAGAATGCTTGGATCAAACTCTCTAGGACTGGTATTATACAATTAATGCTTCGGCACATGTTCGAGTCCCCTTTCAGCAGCCCGTTGATGGTAATTAAAAATTAAATACCCGTGGAAGGTGCAAACAATAGAACGCGTATCGTGTCTCGTAATTATCCTAGTTATCCTACTTAATAAGGTGAAAAATAAAGTCAATACGTAAAAAACCGTAGTCTTGTAAGAACCCCAATTATTTTACTAGTAACGTCGTCGGAGATGTATAATAATTCTAACGATGCAAAAGAAATTTTCTTAAAGTAATAAAATAATTGCAGGTATTACGAGACTATGCATTTTTATGTAGCGACTTTGTATTTCATTTTATTAACAAGGTGTGCTAAGTCGAGTACACTGTAAGGTTTTAAAATAAATATCTCCGACTCCGCGACACAGTGACCGATGTAAATATTTCTTAAGAAAGTCTCCAATAAGTTTGGCCGGTCTATGACAGGGCTTCTGCTTATTCAACGTCCTGGCAGACCTATCCCGGACCCTCGTCGTTGATCTCGTACGGTTCCCGGGCTAATAGCTCGAAACGTTGACCGCGTCGAGTCAATATCTCAATATCGTTATCTGTCCTGTCCCGGAACGACGGAACACAGACGGAGAGACCGAGAGAGGACTAAATAGTCTCAGGCTTGGGATCGGCTCTTGGAACGGTATCTCCTCGAATATCTTCCTGGTCGTCGAAGAAAGCTGGTCCGGATGCCTGGTTCAGCCTCTCCGTGTCAAGAGGTTCCTGGAGGAGGTTCCGAAATGGAATCATCGATCGATAAGCGATCGGCTCGCGAGACGAACCTTTCAATCATGCGACACCTATCAAACCGGAGGGCTTCCAGTGTTCCAAATGAGGATCTCCGGCCTCTAAACCGAGAGGAGGGGGACAACGTTAACGATCCTATCAGTGATTCATGGCCGATCGTAGTGTATTTATTTGGATCACCGGTTTCTCAGCGAAACGGATGCCATTGTTCCGAACGAGTTTCGACGATTAATTTTTTGGTGGCGAACGGTTACGGCTCTTCTCGATACCCAAGAAAATAATTGGGATTCTAACTGCATCGCATTAACCGTCTCGATAGATCGCTAACCACCGCTTCGAGCAGTTCATCCCGAGTAATTTTGCGTTTTAAAATTTTTTCACGGTTCTGCACGTGATTTGATGGAGTATGCAAATGTTGGAAGGAATTAATTACTCAATCTACACCGATCGCGTAACGTTGTTTCGATGAACTTGCGATAGCCGGGACTGTGTTCCTGTAATTATGGATCGTTTCAAAAGCGCGTCAATTAATGTACCGTCTGTCGTGCCCGTGGAAATTATGCGCAGAAGTCTTCCGCGAAATTCGGATCGCATAATTCGAATCACTCGGTCACGTAGTTCTTCCAGTCCGGCAGGGGTATCATTTGTTTGCCAGGTTGACAGCAGGTTCCTCCGTTTTATAAATGATTTCACGAGTCGCGTTCTACGAAACAGGATCGCTGACGGAGGATAGAAGGCAGATGGAAGCCCAGACAAGACTGAAAGCGAATTATTGATTGTGCTTGCAATCCGATGCCACGCAGGACGAATTAATCGAACGTACCTCGCGAGGTTCGTTTGTAATTTACAATTACGGTCGGCGTACAGAAATTCTGTGTATGCGGAATAGAGTTTTACGAGAGACGCTTAAAAAGAAATTACAGGAAGGAATTATAGCCGCAATTTTCTTACTCGTTCGCAATTAAAGAGCAGCCACGAAACGCCCACCGGTCTTTGGTCTCGATTAAACGTAAACCGTGGTAGCCTCGAGCCTATGATTTCGTCTAATTAAGGAGGACGTTGTCTGTTAGCGGGTCATTCCGGACGCGGCCTCGCGTGTGATTCTTCGTGGATCTTCCCGATGATCGGGGTACGCTAAAATGGCGGTATAAAACGCGCGGTGGAAAAAAAGCAGCAGGACGAAAATGGTGGCTGGGAATATTGTCACCGGTCACGAGAACTCGTCCCGCGTGCGTGCGCGGGGGCGTTCACGATCGTCTCGGAAAGGAGAACCAATGGGAGCGGAGAATACATTGCGTGACACAGGATGGTCTTTTTCACACTCCGGAGCGTGCTCCACCCGCGGCCTTCGACGCTGGCCTCCGGCGATCGGAGGAAACTCCTTCGTCGTCGTGATAATCGAAACTTTAAATAGAAACGATCAGGTTCTAGCTCCAGTGACTTACTCGCCAATATCCTATTAACTTTTTCTGCTCAGGAAGTTTCTCCGAATTAAAATTAATTTATATCGAACCACGACGAATCGTCCATTTTTCAGGACCTCCAGTATCCCCGGCTCACCGCGAGCGTTTCCAGGGATAATGAAAACAGGCGTCGGGCAATTTCGGCAATTAGGAAGTGGATTTGGTTCGGACCCGCGACCGTTACCGATTCATCGTGTGTCGAATATCACTCCAGTCTATCTTTGTCGGTCATAAATCTGAGACGATATTGCGCGGTTCGCGCAGATTCGAGCCGTCGCAGCCCCCGACACCGTTAGTGAGATTATGCCGCGCGGTGTGTCACAACGCTCGAGGAATTTATGCTTAGGCCGATATCTGCTGCTCACGCTTTGCATACCCTCCGCCCCTGCCATGCGCTGCTAAGATCGCGCCGCGCGATTATCCGCCAAATTTATAATGGCCCCGAAGGCGAATAATCGCGGATCTGCCTTGACGGCTGCTTCGAGTTTCGAAAACCGTGGCGCCGATCATTTCGGGGGTCGAGGCCCCCTTTCGATCCGTCCTGGGTCTCGTTCATCCATACGCGTACAGTGATCGGTAAAACGCAATATACTTTGAATTATCGAGGCAGCTTGACGAAACCAGACTTCCAAAAATTGGGAAAAAGGGGGTTTGGCGCGGGAATCGTCGCGGGTGGCTCATTAGATCGGTCGGGCGTCAAGGTGCGGCTTGTGGTGTACGTTGTGTGGTCTTGGGAGGGGTACGAGGTAAGGATAAAATAACTGGAGAACACCCTGAGTGCCCTCGACGTACGAGCACGCATTGTTTGGCACGCGCCCGCTTCTACAGATGCCGCGCGCACCTTGCCTCGAGTGCGGCGCATATGTTTCGAATCAGTTGCGAAACCTATCCGGCCGATTGTCTGCTGGCCTAAGTACGGTACACGCACTCCGTGTCGGCAGCTATCGGCCGCGAAACTTCCTCTTTCGCAGCGTGCCGGCCCCGAAAGCCTTGCGAAATTCGATTCACAGCTCGTCGAGCATGTCGCGGATTATGGGAGTAACTGACCGTGGAAGGACAACTTTGGAAACGGCGTTCGTTAATGCAACACCGTACGCAGGAAACGGAATTTTCTGTTGTTGGTTTTAATCGGGGGGACGAGGCGTACATTCTATTTATAATTTCTAGTAGTTTAGATTCGATAATGGAAGCTCCGCCGTATGGTTAAACGGCGAGAAAACGGAGCGCATTAGTAGGCATCGAGTACAGCGATCGAAAGTTTAATTGGTTCGCATATCGAGGCATGCAGCGTGCATAGTAACAATAATAGAAACGGTTCGTGGCCCCGTTCCGAATAAGAACTCGATTATACTTGGAATCTCTCTGATTCGAAGCCCGCCGAAAAGATGACCTAACCCCGTTTTATGGGGGGCGCGTACCAATGGACATTAACTGGATCAAGTCCGAGATTTCACCGGCGTACGGCCAAGACAATTACGAACCGAATCCCGGAGCAGTTTCAAGATCTGTTTCCACGGGGAGGCGCGCGCGTAACAATGGAAGCGTCCGTAGTTATATTATTGGATGGTCGGTCAGGGAGTTTGCGAGCTGAAATTGAAAGCATTGTCGGGCGACGCGGTGGTCTGCCATCCCCCTCTCCGCTCATCCCCTCGCGATCTTCCGCAACGAACGGCAGCCTCTATAAGTTGAAACAATAAAGCTTAACTACCACCACGACGGCACTCGAGTCATCCCTGAAGTGTTCTTTGTGAGGGCACGCGCCCCTGTCACACGGAGGCTGCGGTAGGTTTAGGGGCTGCACCTACGAGCAGAGTAGAGACAGGCGACACACGTTTCAATACGGCCATTGTGCCACGCCGAGGGCTGACAGTATGCTCGTTACTCGTGTGTTACGGGAGGTCGATGCCGGGAACAAACTCGGTGCAACGGGGGTTGCAGCACTTTACGCGTCCGAGTACCGGCGATCTGGGGTCGAGTTCAAGTAACAGTTCAAGCAGCACTTCTTCCCTCTTGTGGATTTCTGAATCGAACCGGTTACGCGTTAGTCCTCTGTTTTTCTTCCTTTGTTCGACGCCGAGGCTTAATCGTTGAGGCTCGAGCCTCGATCGTTACAGCCAAATCTTACCAGTAGAAGTAGCACGGAATTTGGAATTTTTTATTTGCTCGAATCAAAGACAGAAGCGTTTCGGTTTTTGCTGCCAAGCCGTCGTTCTCTGCTAGCTCCTTCCTCCACTGTGATTTCATAATTATTGCCACAACATTCTGCTTGGCAACCGGCTGCCACGCTTCAGGAGGTTTTTCGTTAAATTAATAAAAATTAATAATCCGTCGGTTTCAATTTGAAACGGGGAAACTCAGTGATGCAAAGAGCGTCTTGTGTATTCTTCGTTGAACGAACCTTCGATTAATTAATGCGCTTCCTGGCGATGGTGGCTGTGTTTTAATTAACTCGATTCCAAGAACCGGAATCCCGTTTCACTTTCTCGAGCGTTCCGCAATATTTCGTTTTTCAAAATCATTTTCTTTCAAGACGCATCGATTGCGTTTGTTTCTACCGCGAGTCAGCCTTCGACGAACTTTCATTTTACCTCTTAGAAATCTTCGAACAGATTCTCTAATGTTGAATTTGTAGAAGTTTAAGTTAAGCTATGTTAGACTGTACACTAAAAAATGGCACGGCAGTTCACCCTCTTTGCGAAGATATCGTTGGACCTTCGGTAAAGAAAATTTCCACCCCCGAAATCCGTTCTCCGGTTTTGGTCTTCCGGGCCAACGATTCCAACGAGCGCGTCTTTGGTGTCCACGTCGACAAAGGCGCCGGTGATTTCCAGAAAGAGAGGAGGTCAGGTCACGAGAGGGTGGCAGGCTGTGGGTGGAGGTGGTCGAAACCCCCAAGTAATCTCGTTAATTTGCGTGCCGGTGCGGGCTAGCGCAGGGAACCCTTGCCAGGAGGAGGACGAAGGGTAGTGAACGGGGACGAGAATATCCTCGTCGGAATCCTTGCCGGATTCCTGGTCGTGGGAGGGTTGGAAAAGCCAGCCGGGGTGCGGCTGTATAGAGGAACGATAACGGAGGGCCTTGGTTGTCTGATGGCAAGATGGCGTCCCACGATAGTGACGTCACAGGTGGTGGTTCGAGATGGGAGAGGGCGAGAGGGAGACGGAGGTCGCTGGCAGGGCGAGAGGAGTCGGGATGGAAGGCGGGAAAAGGGTGGAAAAGGGAGAATAGGACACGGGCAAGACGGGAGAAGAGGAGCAAAGAGGCTGGGAAGTAGCGATGGGCGTTCGGTTCTCCCCGGCTTTAAGCTTTCGAGCAATTTAGCCAAATCGGTGCATTAAAGAATAGTAAATTAAATTATACTTCCCATGTAGCTAACTTAAAAATCTTTTAAAAAGATGAAACGTATTTTCCGTATGCTAACATAAATTCGAGACCACTGAGCTGGTTTGCGCACCTAATTTATTAATCAGGTTTTTGAGAGTGCTTCCAAAATGGTGGAGAAGAATGTCCTACCAGTGTAATCTAAATGACATAACATCCAAGAGCATTTTGTGTTTGATACGATCCGATAGAACCTTGCTAAAATGTTAGGCGTTCGAAAGCGATATAAATTTGATCCCCTGTCCTCCTGTTCAGGTGTCTCTGAACTCGATCTGCGTTCTGCGCGATGTTTTCGTCACGCGCGTTGAGGCCATCGCTACCGGAAAGCGAGACAGAGAACCGTGCAAGGGGCGAGGGCGGAGAACGGGAGAAAGAGAGAGAGGGGCAGGTCCGCCAGGAGGAAGCAGAATAATCGGCCAGAGAGAAACTGCGCGGCTAGAGGGGTTGAAGAGGGGAGGAAGAGATTACGAGGGTGAGAAGGAGAGGGACGAAGAGTCGCCGAGCAGGATGGAGACTGAGGGGAGAGGGAGAGAGAGAGAGGCGTAATATTGATCGCATCTCCGTGGCTACAGACAGCATCTACCCTCTGTTGACGGGGTTGTTACTTGGAGGATTTAACTTTGATTCGTCGTGCCGCGTCGCCACGAAGATCATAGGCGTGACTACTCCCGCCACCAATATGGCGTAGTGTTCCCTAGTTTCTGCCGGATGATCTGCCTCGATTAGCAGATTAAACGTTATCGAACTCGAGGATGGAGAACTTCGCGTTCCTATGCGAGATAACATGGACAACGGAACCGGTTAACTGGATGAACAGAATTGGTGGCTATTTGCCTTCGACCAGCCACAGAGTTATGAAATTTGCACACGATATTCAGACACGGACTGGATAAACCTTATTGCACGGTTCAAACGAGCAGAGTTTGAAAAATCTTCTTCGAGAGGGTCGAGTAGATTCGACTTTTAAAAGGATTACCCTCGGCAGCCGAATACTCTGCCGTTTGCACCGTACTCGAACCATCGCGACGACCAAAAACTATACTTATCATCGATGGTTTTCCGTTTTAACGAATCTCGAGGTAGCGAGCTTTGCAATCTCCACGGGCGATCGCATCGGTTACTTCGGTGAATAATACCGGTCCATCGTCGTCAGCGATCGCATCAGCTTTTACGTCAACGAACGGAGAGACGGAACGCGATTTGTATGGCGCAATTTCCAGAGTTTTTCGTCAATCAGACGTCGCGACGTTTACCCGGGTAATTTCCAGGCGACGTTAATGCACTGGCCGGCGACGATGTCCGTTGGAAAGGTGTCTCGCGGCGGAATTAAGCCGCTTATCCGATCGAAACGCGCCGCGGCAGCTGTGTTTCACGACACACCCGGTTTAATTCGGTGTTCGATATCGGCCGGCCTTAACTCACGGGAGAGAAGTGTCGCAGAGGAAGCCTGTCGCGAAGGGGAGAAATAATCGAGCGTCGTATCTACTAAGCGAGCAGCCTGCGACTTTAACAGCCATTTACATACGCGCGTCTCGCGTACGTACACACGTCGAAACATGACGCCCCGATATTCCGCCCGATGGATCGCGATAGAGCAACGTTGTACGGCGAATATCGGGCCCGGTTACAATCAAAATTCTTCGATGAGATTGGCACTTGTTGCGGTTAACGTTTTCATCGTCTTTTGGGACGGTTGTTCTTCCGATCGAAGTCTCTGGTCGCCATTGCCGTAGACCTACGAACGTATCGAAGAAGCGCCATTGCTATTAATAAATTAAGACGCGGGGGTCGCCTGTTACTTTCAACGATGATGTTGTTACGATTTGAGGGTTGGTTTAACCCTTCGGTTGTTAGAGGGATGCATGTACATACACCCTGCTGAGACAGCCATAGTTACGGTTATTGGGGACGCTAACCCTCCACTTGGTAGCCCTTTATCGTGCTCCGTGTTGATTTAAGACCCTGATCAGGTGTGACTCTGAATAAAACCGAATCTACTGTCAAGAAGCGTGAGCTATCCGACTTTGCTCTTTGTTAAACGATGAATATTAGCGAGGGTCTACTGTATATAGCTCGCTAGCATCCCTTGTAAGTTTGTTCTTCCTCATCCTGGATTCTAGGAATCATTGAACAGTTAGGATTTGTCAGGGTTTACGGAATCCGAAAGCAGCTTCTGCGGCACGTGAGCCTCCGCGCGCGCGCGATATTTAAGAGTTACGCGGATAACGAAGCGCGAGACCCACTAATGAAAGGGCCTGTAGCAATAGGACCGCTAATTAACAGCTTCTCGAGGAGTTAATTTGAATACAAGCTGGCCGGGCAGCTTACACGTCGCCGCCGCGCGTACGTGTAAACACCGGGGTCCAGTGTGCGCGCGGTCCACCGTGTGCGTGAATACATGTAAACGTGTAGCTCGATTCCCGATGCTTCTCGGAGCCGGGCTCGCAGTGCTACCAACCGTAGGAGCGACTAATTTAAATACACATGTCGATGCGTGCGAAGATTGCACCTATGCCGCATCCCTGCCGAGCTACGATGCCATCCGGATACACATAATGCTATGCGAGCGTTCTCCTTGTGTGTATGTACTCGACGATGTAATACAGCGGTACTCCGTGGAAATACACCGGCCAATGGATTTCTTGCAGCCCTCGCGAAAAAAGAACTCCGCCCGAGATTGAAGGGACTACGCGGAAAGGTTGGAACCTGGAACGGTGGTTGCTGGCTCGCCGAGGTATGCGGTTGCCCCGAGCTACCCGAGATCATCTTTCCCAATGATCAACGGCAACTTTTGCCCGGTTTATTCGCGAGCAACGCCCGGTCAATAATATCGGCACACCGTATATTATTTGCTCGGAGTTTTGAAACTTCTCACGCGAACTAGTTGACCGTATGATTTGTTTGCGTTTAACTTTTAAGTCGGAGCGTTATAGTTATCTGTCGCGGGACGCGAAAGAAGCTTAACACGGTTGCTCCGCAATGAAAAAATATCCTGCTCGATAAAGCTGAACTCTAGCGAACGCAGCTGCAAATCTCGTATCGAAGACGCGAATGGCGCGCCAGTTAAAACGTCAAGGCTCTCTTCGAAGGTTCGCTACCAGACGTAGATAAAGCTTTGCATACGTCTGGAGATAGTCATATCGCTCAGGTGGCACTGAATCTGCTGAATAGCTAATGAGATCGAGAATCGACAGGCCAGCAGGAAAAAGGAACGAAGTTGTAACCTGCCAGGCCGGTTTCGTCAAGACTGCATCTCCGGTTGGATGATTCAGGCCAAGCTTTTTATAGACGTTGGATTTTCGGTAGCCAGAAAGCGAGAATCATTCGACTATGACCGAAGAGGCGATCAAAATCATTGTTTAGATAAATAGCTTGTTCAGGGAGGCTCTGCTGTAGCAATATTCGACGTAGAAGCGGCCACTTTTCCGATCGGCTTAGCAAAGAAAAATACTGGTAAAGGCAGAACCACGTGAACGCATTGCGTCGACGAAGGCGGTTTCGTTGAATCGACGGTTGAATTGATCAGAAATCCATATCCTTCGCAGGTAGATAACGCCGGTAAACGAGACCGGGGCTCTGAGAGGCATTCGCGAAAGCCGCGTCTGTCAGTCAGACGTCAGCCGACAACAATATCTATTGTGCCGAAGTGAATCGTAATACCTCGCGGGATATGGACGTGTATATCTGATACGATATCCCGATATCGAGATGACATCGACTACCATGGGAGCCGTGGCGACCAATGACGAGTGGTAATCGCGAACCTTCTGAATGCTATCTGTCACTCGGGACGCCAGGATTACCGTGTCAGAGAAGTAATTAGTCCCTTCGCGTGCGCGATTAGATTCCCGAAGAGCATCTTTGAACCGGTGCCAGATGGTCCCGCGTCGCTATCGGGAATCTTGACGTGGCTATCGATCGCGATCTTTGCGCTTTTGCTCTAGTCGCGCGTCCGCGTATTTCCCTTCAAATCGGATCTGAGTCTCTAAATAGCAGCGGATAGCTCTAAATACCCCTGGATGCTTCTTTGGAGAGAGCTTCAGGG
Source organism: Colletes gigas (assembly GCF_013123115.1). Taxonomy (NCBI): domain Eukaryota; kingdom Metazoa; phylum Arthropoda; class Insecta; order Hymenoptera; family Colletidae; genus Colletes; species Colletes gigas. The sequence goes on from NW_025106664.1 coordinate 664,278, forward strand.
GGGCTTTTGGGCATTCCTTCTAATCCTTTCCAGAAATCCTTTTAATTACACCATTGTGGTCTCATCAGTAAGACAACCCTAGTAGGCCCTGTCTTAGATGCCATTCAATGGTCAATCGGGGACTGTATAGGAATAGGAGGTCGGTCGAGTACTTGCGAGAGAGACAAGAGCGTAGCCCTCTGTTGGCAAGCGCGGAAAGTGTCGCCACACCATTTCGGTTCAACTTCAACCGTATTTCTGCACTGGTGCAACGGTCTTACAGAGTCAAGTTTACACCGGACGATAGGCCCACGATAGGAACCGTCGTTGCAGAGCCAGGTGTTCGTCGCGAAGAATTCTCGCGTTTAAGCAGATTTGGGCAGAGCAATCGAGGACACTGATCAGTGTGTTCATTAACGGGGCGCCGAATACGCGCGCCACCGCGATCAGCGGCGCTATCAATGACACGAAACCGCCGGATCCCGCGTCCATTATGCCGTCCAGTCGCGTTCAAACATCTCGGTCCCCGAAACTGCCGTTAGGCACGAACGCCGTCGCCAGGACGGCACGCATGCACCTCCCCAAAACAGATCCCTCCCACGATTTGAATTTCGCCCTGGCGAAGCCGTTTTTTTTTTCTTCTCCTTCTTGTTCTTCATTTTCTTTTTTTTTTCGTTGCGCACGCGGCAATTAATTAGCGGATAGTATCGCGACCAGGGGAGCTCACGTACGAGAGCGCGCGATAAAAGTAATGCCCCGGAAAAATGTTTCTCTTTGCCGGTCGGCCGACGGCGGGGAACGAAAAACAGGGAGAGGCGGGTGGAAAGATCGCGGGAACAGAGAGTGTTCGTTCGAGTCGGGAGAGGCCAGGTCGGAGGCAGAGCGAGTACGCCAACGGCATAATATCTGCGCCTCGAGAAACGGCCGGTGCATGCAACCACCGAACGAGCAAAGGGGAGGAAGCGAGAGAGCGAGATCGAATAAGCGAGACAGGGGCTGGGCGGAAAGGTGTATACGCTATAAAATATAAAGTATAACGTATATAAGACCATAAAGCCCGATAAGGGAGCAGCATAGATATACGGCCCGGGCCGTGGCGCACGCGAAAAAGGGTTTGCGAAATTAGAATTTTTACGGAGGACTGCTGGGAGAATAATAAAAGAAGAGATGAGCCTATAACCTTGTCGCGATACCGTTAACCTCTCCCCTCGATTTTACACGGATGAATTAATGAGATTCGGGGCGTGGTCCCCAGGTTTTCTTCAACCTGGTGTTTCCAGTCTATAAGAAATACAAACTGTGGCCTTTGGGCTTTCTTGGTTCGGAGCGATCGAGGTTTGTCGCGATGGAATTTTGTTACGATTGCTACCGGAGCTACAGTTACGGACAAAGTACGCAGCGTGCCGCATGAAATCGTCGCGTACTCGTTCAGACATGGAGGAAGGGCATAAAACGTGAAGCGGGATGCATAAAGTTAGATAAAAAGACCTCAGATATACGAGCAGCCTGCATAGCGACGGTGCACGCGGGGACTGTTCGTGAAATTAGAATTTTTATGGTGACTGTCCGCTCCGACCAGGAAGAGGAATAATAAAATGCGAGGAGCTTCCGCTTGGATGGCGATGTTCACCGTCCAGGTGCTCGTTAATCTTGCAATATCTGCTGGCTGAACTTACAACCGAGCCTTATCGAGGGAACATGATAGCGTTTGAGAATTAGCTTCAATTTCTGATTCGTATTTTCACTCTAAATTAATTTTACCCGGCCGTTGAGGCACGATTGGAAACTAACTAACGGACGAAACAGTTACGGCCAAGGATCATCAAAAATAACTCCCTATCGGTTGGACAAGCTTCAAACTAAGCTCTCTTCAGCCAGGTTGAAGCTTCGTCGACAGTTTAAAAGTTCCTCGAACGGTTTCAACGTCGAAAGAACACCCGGACGGACTATCGACGTCGCAGGAATCTAATTTGCTCGTGTCCGCGTTCGCAAAGTGACGGGGGGTGAGTTCGGCGTAGTTTTTCGCGCGACAAACAGAGGTGGAAGACGGAGAGCGGAGCGTAGGAAAAATCAGAGGCCTCGCTGCCAACCTGCGAGCAAGTATCGCGGCAGTAAAGCGAAACGAGCGGCGTATAAAAGCGCTTTCGTCCGGGACAGCGAGCCAGCAAACAGGGGTTGATGGGAGTGACGTTGAAACCGCGACGTCTACCCTCCCGTTAGGGGGATGAGCAGATCTTATCCGCTAACTGCAACCCACCGCATGCCTCCTGCCCCCTTTCTTCTGCCCCCGATGCCACCAGAAAATCCGCGTCGTTGATGCGTATCTCCGCGTAGATCGAATCGCCGCTGCATGCACATTGTTGTCCGGCAATCCCATTTGCTTTGTCGGGTTACCTGTGCGTGGCACTGCTCGATCCTCGATACGAGGAATCGCTGCCGAGTAGATTAATGCTGTTCCAGATCGTCTTGTTCCATTTAAACTGGACAGGAGTTAATCGTGCCCTTGGGTTACTTCGTTTTTCGACGAGGTCGGAAGAGGATCGACTGGCCGGGATCGATCGATCGTTGTGAAGTAGAAATCCAAACGAGCGGCGTAGGTCAGGGAAGCTACTTTTGTAGGTTGATTCGTCCGTCAGATACAAGCTAAACAGTTCTCGCGTCGTAGGCGCCGTTGGGCTGACGAAACAGATGCAGATCGAATCAGCATGATTACCCGATTCGCATTGCCGTGGCCACAGCATGAAAATCCCTTTGTCGCCGATGACGTTACGGATTGACGGATACGCAGATATCGAAAAATTAAGCTCGAGCTATTAAACGTTTTTTCGATCGACGCGGAGGGCGTTGTCCCCGGCCAGAAGATCGTCTCTCAATTCTCAGGAAGGAAGATGACATCTCCCGGTCTCCGAATAACAAATGAAAGAGAACGTTTCAATTAGGGAGTTCTCGTCTCTCTCAGCGTGGTGTCCTTCTCTCCAGGACGGGGACCACCCCCAACGTGCCTCGAGGAACCTGACAGGCCTGCTGGACGATCGGTGGCCCGGGTGGACTCCATATTATGCGCGTATATAGCCCCCGCCAAGGAAGAAAGAGGCGCGCTCATGACGAATGAGGACATTATGCGCGGGTAGCGTTAGGTGTCTGCTCCTAGTTAGAAGAAACTTAGACCCCTACCGTTCATTCACCACGACTTCCTGGGATTCTGGCCCACGGCTGGACGTGAAATATACAACTTCTTCGCGTGTAATGATTTTCCGGGACACCGGCCATTGTTCGAGATCGACTGACTCGTAAAGGCCCTACGCCCTTTTAACCGGCTCGCACGTTCTTTCGAATCGATCTATCCTTGATCTAAATCAGATCTGGCAAATACAGTTCTTGGTCAACCAAAACCAAACACCTCCCTCAGCCGCTTCGATAAAAAAAGATGATTGTTTTCGAATATTACTATGTACGGTTTTTGCTTTGGGTGGTTGTGTTCATTATATCGCGTCGCAGCTTCAGTTTTAAGGATCGGTATTGGAAATAGCGTGGGTTAAAAATAGGAGGAAAGTCGATCGGGCCATTGAATTCTGTTTGCTCGTTGGCCCTTTCTCCAAGAATCGAGTGATCCTCCGGGCGAGGCAGTCCGCAGCATCCTGGCTATCCATCCGAACACAGGTAGCCGGGGCCTCCTCGCGCTCGATGCTCCTTTTGCGCGACTATTTTTCACTCGTCCAGTTTTTAATGGCCGGGATTAATATCGCCGGGTAACAAGACACTTTTCCAAAGGGCCGGTGTGGGTGTGGAGGCAGTGAGCGCGCGCGACCGCCCGCCACTGAATACGGCCCGCCACGCGAGACATAAAAGATTACGGATGCGATGCATCCGTTCACCGGCAATAAGTCTGATTGTGTTCGGGTAGCCGGACAAATCGTCCGGCATTATGCCGGCGTCTCAGTCTATCAATTATGCGATGCCCGCCTCCTGGTTTTCGTGCACGTCGGCTAAGTACGCATACAGGTTCGCGTAGAGTGCGAGAATGCTCAGCCGGAGGGTAGGGCCCACGGTCTATTTCATTGATCATCGTCAGTCCACTGATCTCTATAATACAGTCTCATTCAGAAATGCATCTCAATGAACGTTTTAACAATGATTCGTCTTTTACTTTAAAATTTTTATCCACCTAAGGAATTTCTATACCAGAGTCTCTTCCTCCTCCAGAAGTGGCGTCTTCCAGGGAAAGAGATTCTGCATAATTTTCCAACAACTCTCAAACAAACCTATCCATAAAGATCGTGACTTACGACCGTCCTGTTGACGCACGACCCGGCTCGGACATTTTTCCTGCGCTACACCTGACCCATGGTCCATTACGATCTCGCCTGAAACAGTTAGGTATCCCTTATGTTTCTTTTGTTGGGAGATGTACCTGTCCAGTCTCGAAAGAACGGACACTTTTTGCCTCGGAGGTAGAAAAGCTTGGTCGGTTCCCGCGATAAGAAAACATTTCCGACAGCATGGTTAAGGCCAACAGTGAATATAGTATTTAGAAACGTTTCCAGCAACAATTTTTGTTGGCGGAAGTCTCGGATTCTATTTATCAACATTTTAATGTACTCCGGCTACATAATGGACTCCGTGGTATAATGCACTCCCTCAAACCTTTTTCCCAGGCTCCTCTATAGTCCCCCCTCAAAGAATAAGAATAAGACGTTGACACATGGAGGGGCCCGTACAAACACAATGTCCGTGATATAATGTACGATGGTGTAACTATACTTTTATAAAAGGCCTGTTACGGATTACGGCGCCGGAGTCATCTCGAGATCGTTCATGTTTCTATCGGCTCCTCGCGTGATTCCCCGTGTCTGTTCATACATCATCCGCGGAGCGTGACTCGGGGAAGAAAAGGGATGCCGTTTCACAAAACACAGAACGGCTACCTTTTCAGGGAAATATGGCCCAAGAACATGTTCGGGAACTCCTCGTTCGATAGTTAAAATCTTTCGAGACTTCTCGAATGCCCTGGGCCGGGTCGTATCTCGGCGAAATTAAAAGTCCGACTCGGGCTAGACGATTTCATTTTCTTCTTCTACGTCGTTTCCGTCTACTCGGCGTCGTTCGGACTCTAGCTACAGTCGAGGGTGAATCGTAGTGAAAGTAGTGTAACGGCGCGATAAGGAACGCAATCCGATGCGCGTGCCAGATAAGTGGCTGATGCCTTTAATACGGTGAACGAGGATGTTTCGTTCGTGGGGTTAAAACGCTCTCGAGGGGTCGTCGTAACACCCTCCGCTTGGCCGTCCGACCGGCTAAAGCCAGGGGGTGGCGTGGATCGAATTATGCCTGGGGGATGAAAAGTCGTTCGCGAACCAAATGGCTGGATTAAGGGAGTCCGGGTCATTAATTGGTCAGCTTTGACTCCGACAACCCTTGTCAGATCGTGTGAAAGTCTTATTGGATCAATCTTCCGTCGCGATAGCTGCCCTTCCGTTCTGATTTCTCGTGTCCTTGCCCGTGGAGTAATGATACTCTTATTTGTACGATCTATCTGGTGTAATCGAGTAGTTCGATTTCGAGAAAGAAGACTTCATTGAATAGTAGATGGCAACACCGGGTAGCTGCGTTTATTTAGATAGTCCTCAATACCGCGAGTCCTCTGAGGCCTCTGTCAATATACAACAGGACTTCGTTCGCGATAGGTGTCCTTCCGTCCCGATTTCTCGTGTTTCTACCTGTGGAAAAGTGTTACTCTTATTTGTACCGTCTGTTATATTTGGTGTAATCGTGTGGTTTGCTTTCGAGAAAGAAGACTTCATTGAATAGCAGAGGCTTTCGTCAGTGAACAACAGGACGAAAGAATCGGAAGAATCTCGTCTCTGGTCAAGTAAGGTTAGTTAAGTTATCTACGTTATCCCTAGATTCAGAGCATTTTCTCGATTCTCCTTCATCGTGACAATTGTCTTTCTCCCTGTAAAAGAGAGATCAGCTATCGATAGAGTATTTCAGACGGGTTAACGGCGCACCGCAAGTCTGAAAGGACATCTCCCATCGAGCAGGAGTCAAGTGCATCGTTTTCAGCGGGTAACGAGCGAGGCCCGCGTGAGTTTGCGCGTTCGCCTCGGGAAATAATGCCGTCTCCACTCCCGCGGAGAGTTGCGTTCCTCGCGACAATGGCGCAATCCATAGTTTAGGGGAACAATGAGTGCGAAACGCGAAAGAATTACACCTTTATATCTGCCAGGTCGTCGAGCCCCCGCTGTCACGAGGAACGAAGGACTCTATCCGTTTCTTCCCTTCCGTTTGTCCCTTTTGAATGCCTTTGGCCGCGTCCTGAAAAACCCATGGGTGGGCCAACCTGCCTTCATGGGAACCCGCGGAGAAGTCCTTACGAACCGTGGACGACGGACACCCCCGTGGCTCTCGCGCACCTTACGAATCTTCCTCCCATTCCTCGTCGTCTTTTTCGCTCTGGTCACCTTTATTCTTCCATCCTCCGTGTTTCTCTTTCGCGACGCAACGGTCACCCTCTTCGATTTGATCGATTTCACGGCTTCCTGGAAATCCACCGGCCCTTGCTGACGAGGCTCTATCCGATATCCGGGATTTCTCGAGGGTCCAACACACTCTGCTTCTAGACACACGATTGTTTTCAGGGTTTATGTATTTAATTTTCACAAAATTCCCCATGATCTATTCCCGAAACGTTTTTGGTCATAGACTTTCGCGTTCTTGGTTGATCCTCGAACGAATCCAGCCAGATGGGGGAAATGCACGGGCGCCAGCGAGGCTGGTTTTCCCAATTAAGAATCGCATCTTGATAAGCGCGGCACGCGCATGTACGCGGAAATTTAACAAGTTTCGATGCGCCCGTTGCGAAAACGGCGAAGTTTCGTACGGAAGTTGAGGCAACACGCGGCTATTCATCGTTGCAGTTAAGACACACGGCTTGAAGAAGTTCAGACATGCAACCGTTCTGCCGCGCCGAGATCCCGCGGAAAGTTGGAATTGGAAATGTTTTAAGAAATATGGTCGCATGCGGCGTCCGCAGCCACCCGAGCCACCCAGCTACGTCAACCGTGCGTTTATCGTCCCGTTATCACGCGTTCCCGCTCTTTATCTTCATCTCGTCGAGCCACTTTGCGTCGCGAGGAGTCGCCTTCGGAGCGATACGCGATCACCGATCTATCTATATCTTTTAATATAATAACAAACGAACAAAATTTTGCGTCGGAGTTTAAGCATTAACGCGAACTCGCGGGATGTGTTTGGTATCCTAAAAGTAGCGAGTTAAAATGCTGGCAGATCGACGGTTTTATATGTAAATTAGCTTTGTGTATCAAGGTAATTGGCATCGCGTGTTTCATAAATTATATAACACGTCATCGAATCATTACCGAACGATAATGAGTCTCTTCATCGGCAAGGCGGTACGGAACAACGTATAATTTACCTAATGCAGTTACGATACCTTGCAATCTGCAGCTGATTGATGCGCACCGAAATCGCGAAGCGCATTACGCGCCCCAAAGCCTCTATTCCGTTCTCGGACTCTACTCTCCCATCTAAAACTTATCTTGCTTACAGTAGACACTTCCGGTAGTTTTAGATACATTGTAATTTTGTTCGGAGGCGAATCATAATTTAGAACAGATAGGGTACACACGCGTCTCATAGAAATTCAATTACCCAAAAGAGAAAGCATCGTGTGGCGAATCGTACGATCGACGTTCTGGTTCCTAAAGGCACGTTTTTACGATGCTGTTTGTCGCGATCTAATATACGAACGACGTTGTTCGCACGCCTCCTCGATTCTCTCAACGGACCCTGGCTGGCATCTATCATCCTCGATTGCCTTCTGATAATTGAAATAGTCCATGATATTCGCGGCTGCGACAGTATCGCAGGGTGGTACGTCCGATCGAACAATGACGCAACCGGTCGCCCTCGCGTTCTCGAAGATGGCGCGTCTTAATGTCGTACCTTGAATAATTTTATTGGCGAGCATCGAGGCGAGGAACGCGGTCGCGGTGGCTGGTAAATAGCCATTATATTGGCCGTGCCGAATCTGTGTACAAAACAAGCGTAACCTGATGGTGTCACGGTTTTCCATCCCTCTGCGAAACGCTGGCAACCCTCGGGACACGCGCTGAAGGGCCTCGAAAAGGATCTCGTCCAGGGGGTAGGTGCGCGTGACCATCGAAGGGTGGGGCTGTTTTGACTATCCTTGGGCCAACTGTGGAATTCTTGGCTAGGATCGTGCACAGATTGTCCGGCTTTCATGGGGAATGAAAAATTAAAGACGCCCGGCCGTGGAACGGGCCGTGAAATTGTCTTCGAGCCTTCGGGCCAAACCGAGAATGCAGCGTCTCGAAGAAGAATGGGTCTCTTAAGGGGGATATTCTAGCCCGACGCTTTGGGAAAATCGATATTTCGAATTCATCTATTTATATTTATTTATTCGACGGGTAAATACCCTTTATAAGAAGTGAAAAAAGGAGCACAATTACATACAAACTTACACAGGAGGATACATTGTTCTACATTATAAGCAGTGCTTATAACTAAAGTTTCGTAGTCTCTATATTTAAACGTTAATGAAAATTTCTTAAATCTTTATTTCGTAATTAATGCATTTCAACGAGTTTTCCGATCGAAAGTGCAAATTGTCTAGTAAAAACAGGTTCGTGGAGGCTGGAGAGCGAATTTCCATGCAGCATCGAATAATGAAACAATTTTCCTTCGGCCGCGGCGTCGTCCCGGGTATCAAACGGTGTATCAAAAGAACGAGCATGGCCGCGCGAATGAATACGTAACGTCGGCGTCCGCGAAAGGAAGCAGATCAACGGCAGAAGAGCCGAACGAATGACCGTCATCTCGCTTATCGCCGCTGCAGGGATTCCCCTCGGTTCGGTGCACCCCGAGAGCCGCTGGACCTCGAAACAAAAAGCCTGGCCGGTAATAGCAATCGATCGGGGGCCTCGACTGACCGTAGAGAAACTGCCGTCCCTTCCAGCGAGGAGGACAGAGACGGAACCATCGCTCTCGTTCTCCTCAGGAAGCATTTTCACGGACAACGTGTCAGGAATCACTTAGTGCCTCAGGTGGCTAACAATGACACACTCGCCTTGCTTCCACCGAGGCTTCCTTCGATTTCCTACGTGCGTGTGATTCGGACACACCTGCCGATCCGCGTGTACACACGTGGATCCAAGCCGGACTTTAGGCGAGTTCGGACTCTCTGCTCGGCCATAGACGCGGTCCACAATGCCGGAGACTAATCGAATCTCACGTTCCACGCGAGTCTGCATTCGCGTACAGTGTCTGATAAAAGTCTACAAAACACGTGGATGTTGTTCAACCCAATCTGACGATCCGTCAGCGACTTATCGTGGCCGAGAGATCGTGTCTCTTTCGAGCTTCGCGATGCTGGAACAACGGTTGCCTACACTTGGTGGCAAAAGTTCGTGAAAAGCTTGGACGCGTTAAACTTTTGACCGGCACTGTATACATTAGAATGTGTAACGTATGGGCACGGACGCGTCGGTGTGAATCCGTGTACATCGATTAGTATCGATACTCGGTCCAGAGTCCTCGGTCCATCGTTCGAGAGACTGACTTCATTGTCCGGCTGACGAACATTGTGCTCCTGCGGCCTCTCCGATCGGCCGTTCGGTTTTCTTCTTTTTCCTCGCCTCTCCATCCTCTTCGAACCTCTGTGTTTCTGTCATTCCTCCCATTGGAACGTCGCCCGATGATGCGTCTATACTTTGGAGAATAGAAACCCGCGCCGGGAACCGACGGTGACACGTGGAATTTCGGGACAGGCTAATCTCGTGACTAAGTGGTTGCCTCGAGTTTCACTCGATACAAAATCGATAGCGCATTGGGGATCTTCGATGATGAATTTACGATGAAAGTCTTTTTCGCCTAGGCTCGTTACTCACGGAATTTTTCGACGTGTTCGAAACTGTAACAACTAGGACTCTAATGCTCGCGGCTCGCTAAGTATAAAGCTGCCCCGGAACGGTTTTGTCCCTCGCGCTGAGTAGCCTGCGTGATCTTCGTCGATGGTATCTCTACAGCCAGCCACAGACTATAATTATATCGGATCCCCGAGCCACCGCGTATATTATTATTAATATACTTACTCGGCCCCCGTCGTATGTGTAACACGTTCCAGTACTCGAGTTTCCCCGATGTGTATGCGTTCATACGTGCCCGTAGCACAATGGACGCCCGAGGACGGGGGTGGAGCTCGAGCAACCGAGGAAGAGAGAGAGGCCTTATTTGCATACGGAACCACCCTGTAGAATGTGGATCGGCCGTTTCGTCCTCTACAGGGTGCTCCGGAGGCTCTGCTCCTCTGGAATGGCTTTCTCCAGAAGACTTCGACGTCCCCCAGGGGAGCATTATACTCCGCCACGTTGGAAACGTCGATTTTCTTTTATATTTTCTTATAATTTTGGTCCCAGAAAATACGTTGCTGGAAGACTCGATTAAATTTGCGAACAGAGTGGCTTTCTTCGTCGATGGTACCGATATCGACAAACTAATCGACGCGAGGATAAACGTCAAGGAACGAGCGACGATATTCGATGGAAAGTGGCACGCAGACGGAGTGACAGATTCATTTTCAGCTAGTCTCGCAGACGATGGACTTTCATTTTTCTCGGACGTCTCTCGAATCGAATTTTCATCTTGGAATGTCACTTAGAAGCTCTCGATCGCGAGTCATAACCTCCTGCTCTTGTCTTTACCCCATTTCAGTGAAAAGATTCGACATAATTCACGTTGCACTCCTTGGGAGTTCGTAATAACTTTAAAATCTCGGAGAAAGTGATCTCGAAAACGAAAAGTATTAAAAAATACTTCTTTCTTTACACCCTTAAGGACCTTTCTAGCGTGAACATGGAAGAACCAGAATCTTTCTTATAGCTATAACTTGAACTAAAAAAGATAAGATTTCATAATAAGGTAAATCCTGGAAAGATGTTTGACTCGGAAAATGAAAACCACCCCTCGAATGTTGTAAATGCTTTCACTGAACAACCTGTCGCGGAACTTTGACTTTCCCATGTCTGCTGGACGCGAGAAAATTCCAGGATGAGGGATCCGTGGCACAAAGTGCGTTCGTCGCTTCCATTCCGAGAAATTTCGGGGAAGAGACGGTCGGACCCGTATTCGAGATAGCGGTCGGCCACCTTCCTCCATTTCGACGAGCGTTTTGACGTTTTCTCGACATATTTTGACGCATCATTCTTCCCGAGAGGATTTCCAAGGCCTGGCGGACCTTTTTTCTCTCTTTTTTTTCCTTTCCACGAAGCCGCAAAAGATGACAGGTTTCTTCTTCGGCCAGTGTCAACCCCCTAAAATCGAAGTAAACGCGGACAGAGGACGGACGCCTATCCCTTTTAACGCACGTTTTTCAAGTTTCGTTAGATTCGATACTCTGTTTCAAGTCCGTTTAAATAAAACGATGTGCTAATATTTTCTGCCCAAAATCCCCATCCGTTTCACTCCACGACGTATAAAAATAAAAAGTGGGGGGACCATTAAAAAATGGTTGGTAAAGTCAGCACTGGGAGGAGTCGTTTCGCTTTATCGGTGATTTCCGTCGATAAAACAAAGTTGTCCCCTGATCTTCATCAATCCAGAATCCCTGCGCCGGAGCAGATCCCAGCCCCTGTGTCCTCCCACCCCCGTCGAAATCTCGGCGAAATCAGCCGCGAGAAGGCAGGTTTATCGTCTAAACGCGGAGCTACTTCCCGTCCCGATACAATATTTACGAGGCGATGCATCATGGCCAACAATGGCTCATAATACCAGCGCGATCGCGAACGCATACACGTCCCTGAAAGGAGGGTAAAAGTGCCCCCGGTCCGTATACGAGGCCGCACACACGTCGTCCGTGTGCACACGCATACGCGGGAACGAATACCCGGGGGCTCTATCGTATCGGAGGCCGACAGATAACTCTTATCTCTGCACAGCAGTATTCTTACGGAGCATCGGGAATCGGGGACGAAATGTCGACCTCAGGCACGTATCTAGACGGGGACGGAAGGCTGTTTTCGCCAGGACTTCGAAACTCCCGGTATCGACGAACTTCGATTTTCGAAAAGTTGCTTCGCTCGGGTCTTGCATCCCCGTTTCGTTCCAAACATAATTACTTATTAGTTCTCTTGACATCTGTACCCAGGCTTTGACTGTTCATTGAGATTTACAAACATCGTGCATTTAAATCGGGATAAAGTATCCACTTGAATCTGACAAAAGATCGCGAAAAGCAAGATCAATGTATTCTTTATTCCGAGCTCCTTGAAATTAGATACGGGGACCCCGAGTTTATACAGCCCTGGTTGGGGTGACGATCGGTTATTCTAAAAATTTGGGAACGAACGGAGCGTAGGCAGCGGGTATAAATAACTGTTGGTGTGACTGGAAACAGGGGTTGATCGTCGCAGAACTAACAGGGAGGGATGACACTCCCACGAGGGGTTGCACGCGTGCTCTCCGCAACCCCCGGGGTGAGAGTAAATCGACTAAACATATACCTTCCGCTTCGTTTAACCGGCGAATATGTTTTAGATTTAGTTCGACCTTAGGTTGCTCGATAAGTCGGCCAATTAGGTTCGCCCGGGTACTGGCAGAAGAGCTTCCTGATTCGATTACACTTTGCCTCCGATTTCTACGGCTTCGAGTTTATTGAAATCGGTAAAAGGAGTTGTTCCGTCTTTCCTCTTCGCCGCGAGGCGTTTTCGACGAGGTCTAAGAGAAAAGGAGTGGAACGAGAACGAGGAAGGAAAAAGGGGGCGATTGAATAAGCAGCAGAAATTCCGAAGGGCCGGCAAAAGTGGACGCCCAGCACTTTATTTGATAAACGCCCATCCACGGAATCTGAATACATTAACCGTGTGACCTTCTTGCTCGAACCTTCGAACGAGAATGATGATGACGCGGCGCATTTAACCGATCGTCCCCTGTTATTAGACCACTACGTTGTTTCAATTTCGCTGATTGTCCAATTACGTCACACTTCACGTTTCCATCGCTCACAGTCCAGTCGAGGAAAGATAGTGCATTTTTCTGGGAGTTATGAAAACCTCAAGAAGTTTACTCGTCGTTTGTTCTTAAAAAAATACGAGATGGAAATACTATTAGGAATTAGGAATGTGTATTAAGATTGCACAGCCAGAATTAGGTTATAATTGTGGGTTGCTGGTGGACGGTTAATGGTTCTCGGTAAACTATCGACGAGCAATACGGGGGTGGTTTACCCCCATTAAGAAACCCCTTAACGAGGGTTACGTGGCTAGGACATAATGCAGAAACCCCCGTGGCGATCCTGACGCTACGATCGGTCGTGTAATTCGCATTGCGCATCTGCTTTCGGGCTACCCTGATCGGAAAATCTAGTCAATGGTTGAACAAGTTGTTCGGGTCCAAGTGCATCGTCTTTTAATTGCAGTCTCCCCATTGGCCGAGTGGTGAATTTAGTAACACCGCGGCATATGCTTCGTTTGGAATTGCTCGTCGAAGCGATAACTTGTTACGGTTAACTTCTCTCTTTATTAGAAGGCTATTGATAGCATTTAATAGACCGAAAGTTAATAACAGGAATTTGGAATACATCATTTCCAAGTTGGAGGTTGCGTGGAGAAGTTGAAAATTTCTAATTTCCAACTTCCAGCTTTCGATTTTCCATATTTATTTATTTATTTATTTATTCAATAAACGCTCCATTAGTGTACAAAGTAATAGAACATGATAATTAAAATAAGATTGGAAAGGTAATTTCAACGCGAATTGGGTAAACAACGTTAAAAATGTTAAAGAAGGTTAAATACACAGTTTTTGAATGATGCAATAGTGTCTGTAAAAAATCCAAAATGGTACAGTAAGAGTTGACGATCAGACAAAGACGATCGAGTGGATCTACCGCTCCAAACCTGGATCTATTGACATCAGGGAGAAATGTGCGCTCCAACAATTGAGGGCAGTGAATATTGCCGTTAATCAAGTTATATAAGAATGACATGTCTGCAATAATTCTCCTAGATTCAAGCATCGATAAATTAAGTCTGTTAGAAACTGAGGTGTAATCGTAATCCATCCATATTCCAATCGTCCATTCTTACAGCGTTCGATCGTGTATACATTCGTCTATTTTTATAACGATTAAGGATGAGAAAAAACGCTAGGTTCACTGACCACCCTTCAGCCTCAAAGTCCCAAGAAGACAATCTAATTAAAAGCAAAAAAAGAAAGGAATGAAAAAAAACGAAGCTGAAAACAGGGATCGCGACAAAGAAGAGAGCTCGATAGAAGTGTAACGTGGCCAGGGGGGATGGGGTGCGTTGATGTAAATTCGAGGGGTGCCGGAGCACGTTCCTCGGCGTAGAGACTTGCGAGGGTCCGGCTGGAACCTTCTCCTCTCTCCATTTCGAGCGAATGAATGGAATTAGTGAGGAGGCTAGCTGAATAATATCGGTTCTATCTGTGGGGGCTAGACCGGGAGCTGAAACGTATCAGCTCGGCGTATCTGCATAGACGACGAGGACGAGGACGACGGGTTGTGCTCTTGCCCCGTCATAGGAAACCAGCTTTTCTCTCTGCCTTAATCCAACCTCTTCCTTCCCCGTCGTTCCCCGCTATGCTCTCTGTCTCCGCGCCGCTGTATCTTGCACGCTTTTTTCCACCGAGACTCTCTATTTTGCTCGATTCGTATTTTCTTCTGCTCGTGCCACCACATTTGTCCCTTATATATCATTCCACGGCGCCATTTCTATGTTCCTTCCGCCACCCTGGTTATTTTACTTCAATTCCCTTTGTTGGCTCGTTAGTTCGTCCCCCTTTCTTTCGTTTAAAAAATTCTTCGTCGACTTTTTCTCCTCCGACTCGAAATTTTCCAGGTTCCTCTACTCTTTTTCCAACCCTTTCGCTCGGCGTTTTTCACCGTCTCCGCCCCTGGGTGCCTCGTTGCCAGAAGATCAAACGACCTCTTCGTCTTTAACGGAGACAGACTTTGACGTGTTTGCACAAACGCGAGCCCGTGGTGAAAAGGACGTCACTTTTCCTCTTCCATTCGTCCTCTTTATCTTCTAATTAGACGGTAGCCGTGTGCCTGAGAAATTATTCGCGTAGCTGACCTGCCTTTTTCCTCGTGGATGTAACCAGTTGTATCTCGTCGTCCGACCAATTATAATTAATTATAATTAATACCGTGTCACGTTGCGCGTCGAAGCGCGACGATTTTCCTCTCTTATTGCGAAAGACGACCATGTTCCTGCTCCGCGTCCGCCTAGAAATTTGCTCGCCTCTTCCTCCAGCAAGAAAATTGTCGTCGTCGTCGGTATAATGAGATTGTTTCTCAGAGCATCCCAGAAATCATAGAAGTAAAATATTATTTTGATAAAAATTTCTTCCCACGATATCGTCGAACGAGCGAACCGGAAGACCGTGCCGCGGACCGGCCGAAAGAATTTTTCGAGAAAATGGTGGCGACCAACGGGCAACCCAAGGAGAGGCGAGACGCCCAGCGTCGAGTGGTAAAAACCGTAGTGAAAGCGGCGTTACACCCCGACAGGGGGGGGAGGGAGGGGAGGCGCAACGACCCTCTCGCCCCCTCCTCCCCTGTCGCCCATAAAAACCGAAAATCCGCAGATCGGCGATCGCCGATAACCGAAAATACAGCTGCAGTTTGCGGTCGCACGATGCACGTTGCCTGTAGATGCCCGATCGCGATTACCGCGGACAGCGAGGAGGGGGTCGGGGGTCGGGGGTCAGAGGGAGACGGAGAAGGGGATATATTTTGACTAGAACAGCCCCGTAATTTGCCGAGCATTGTGGAGGGCCATTGTCCGCGGGGATCGAAGGAACGTCGCGACGACGAACAGCCACCGACAGAATGGCGTACGTCTTCATATGAAAGGATCGACGGGAGGTGCCTCCAGCTAGATCTCCACGGATCTCTCGCCGTGACACGCTCTCGAGCCCCTCGACAATTTTGTTTGCGGTTGTTGGTACCGTCGAGCGTCGAGATCGTGTCGAGGGAAAGACGCGATCGGGACACCATTGTCACCGGTGTAACAACGACGATGTTTTTCTGGGGGAATTTGTTAGACCCTCGTCGGGTAGCCATATACACCAAACGTGGCGGAGTCCGTCACTTCCGGGGGACACGTTGTTGCGTGCAATTTTTCACCTAGGTGTCAAGATTTTCGCTCACACTGTGGTTCCAGAGGGCATCGATGATTTTATTGCGGTGGAAAGCTGGACATATTGTTCGACGAAGGACGGAACGTTGTTTGGGATTGATTGTATAGATCGAACGGACGTTTACAAAAGTCGTGATTGCGATAATATTGTTGCAAGAGGTCTTGGTTGAGTGGCAACGCGGTGGGAGGTGTAATTCTTTAGGTTCTAACGATACACACATTTTATTATACAATCACCGAAGATATCTGTATGATTTATATATATCGAAGAGTGAAAAGAATTTGAAAAATTCGAGGTACATCGAATGGGTCTCCACTTCACTATTTTCGGAAACTCTCATAATTGGAAACGCTTTGGACGGCAATTTATCTTGTACAAAGTCCGTACCCTCTACAAACAATCGGGCCAATCAAGATTAAGCCCTCGAAATGTTCGACAAGCCTCGAAGCTCCTGAGCGAAGGAAGTCTCGGAAAATAATGGCCGAGGAAAACAGAATGATCGTCATGGAGGATGACGCGAGTTCCAGGATGTAACCCATACATTATGTTCGGTGTTGGGATAGGTTTGCATCCTGAGGGACTGGTAGCACGATCGTTAACTGTAGGAGGTCTTGCAACGTCCTGGGGGTTCTAGAGCTGGGTATCAATCTCGACACCTGGCCAGACTGATTTTCCTACGAATGCAAGTCATTGTTGTAATTTATTTTACGGTCACGTTGCACTCCCACGCATTAATTTCCTTCTTCCTCGATACGAACCTCTTGGATGGATTTTTTCAATGGAACTAGTACCAGACAAATGTCAAAGAGTATCAGGACACTTCGAAGTAGAATATTCTCTGTTAAAACATATTAAATCTACTGAACCAACATTCCCATCGATACCTCCCGTGTAGACTCTAATTAGAGAGTTGCCTTATCTGCATCTACAACTGAATAACATTGATTTGAAACAGTGAATTATCTAAAGAACTCGTCTTAGAGAGCGTTCATCGCACCCTTAACAATGCCTCGTCGACGTTCCAACGCAATCGACATCAACGACTTACTTTAAAAGACAACCACTCTAAAAAGAAGAAGTTGTCCTTCGGAGAAGCCACGCAAGAGAAAAGAAGAATCGTCGTACGACGAAGAAAAGGAAAAGGGTGTGGCTGACGGTAGCCAAATCAGAGGAACGAATAGCATCCGGGGAATCGTGGCTGCTGTCGATGGACCCGATTCGAGTCTTCCCGCGTTAAATATGGGTGTTCCCCGGGGGATAACAGGATGTCCTCTGATTGCTCCTCTTGTCCACGAGATTACCAGCGCCGGGAATTTCTCGGTATATTAGCATTTTTAATGTCCCAAACGGTAGCCGCGAGAGGGATTTAAATATGATCACGGCCAACCACCTGGCTGACGTTATTCAACGGTGGAACACGTTGATCCCCGAAAGAGGATCAAACGATTCCGAGAAATTGACGCTCGAAACTCGCAGTACCCGGGGGTGTATTACGATTTTCGAATTTGCTACGCAGGATCTACTCTCTTAGATTATTTAATACTAGCTTCTTTGGACAATATGAGATTAAAATCTGAGAAAATTAATGTAGAGAATTTTCAGAAATTCCCCCAATTTCCATTAGTAACTCTAGCCGAAGGGTTGCTTCAAGTAAATCCCAAGTCGTCGGAAACTGTGCAAGATAGGGGTCCTTTCATTCGTACCAAAAGCTCCTTTCAGATATCTGGCCCACCACTCTAGCGTCTAGACTCTTCCGGTATATCTTGGAACGATTAGAGTTTAGATTAAGAATCGCTACATTCTTAACGACGGATCTTGGAATCTCGGGGAAAATCATTAAAGAAAGCTCGTTCTCCAGGACGACTTGGTTTTTCGTTTAGTTCCTCCGTAGCGTTCCACGCACGACGAGAAAGAGAGTCGCACGAACAGCGTTAGGCAGCTGTCGCCCATTCTGCGCCATTGTCGCGCGATGTTTTGAGTGTTCCCGAACACTGGAGAACACCCGGTATTGTCCTGCACCCAGAGATCCGACGATTACGCGACCCGATACGATCTCATCTGCATCCCTCCTTCGGCCTCTTTTTCCTTTATTTTTTTTTCTTCCCTTTCTTTCTGCCCACGTAAACGCGCGGTTTGCGCCCGTGTACGTGAACCACGCGTCCATGTTCACGTGCTGGGAGGAAGCTACCGGCGAGCCCGAGGATCGCTCGAATGATCATTCGTCGCGAATTTAGATGACGAGATTGCTCCTGGCCTCTCTCTCTCTCTCTCTGTCCCTGTCCCAACCCACGTTCACCCGGGACATCCTTATTAAGGATGGAAAATTTGACGATGCCAGAACGACACGGTCTTTGTCGACGAATTTACAACGGGACCAATGGGATCGTCGCCTCTCGACGCCGACCTGTCCACCGTGCGCGTCGCGACGGTTGACGAACACGGGATTCAAAGCCTCGGATATCACTCGAAACGTTCGACCACAGACGAGGTATACGAGTGGACATTACACCTTATGAGCTTTTGTAGCCGAATCTGGCTGCTCAAAATCAAAATGGAGGTGATTTTAGTGTCCTCTTCTCATGGATGGCTGTCAGTTGAGAAACTATTCACTGAATTAGTATTGATGGACAGACAGCTGTAGTGTCTGCAAATACATGTGAGTTGACTATGAAAGGATTTGAAAAAGGCAATCCAGTATTATCAGAAACTGCCCCTCCACTCACACACACTAATGCATAACCATCTTGTATATGTATTTGGCGTTTCGTATAACTTCGGGGATTCTAGGAAGAAGTAGTTGATTCAAATGGTCTCCTAATTCAAATGGAATCCTAAGAACGTTGGAAAAATAGTTCCTTAACCCCGTAAAGTGAAAAAAACAATATAAAAATCGTCCAATTTTCAAACGACCACAACTCCTACAATATTGAATATATTTCATTGAAATTTATTTATGCAGTAGAGCTCATGGATACCTACAAAAAAATATTAAACAATATTTCCGCTGGATGTCAAACAAATTTATTAAAAATCAACATAGCGTGGACAAATTTTTCGGTGAAAAAAAAATTTCAAATCGTTCTTGAAAAATTATTTTCATTTTCAGGGGTCAATTACAATCATTTTTGGTAAACGGGCATACCCCCGAAATCCTACGGACTTTCGAGAAAAAAATTCCCCAAAATACGGTCTAAAAAAATACATTCGATGTAAAGTCTACTCATATATCTCGTCTGTGGTTTGACGAAGCGACGGTATGCTTGCGTGCTTTTATTTTGTCTTCGGATTTTCCAAGACTTATTCAATTTAATAAATAGTGTAATATATAGATTGATGGTTTCAATAATTTCTAATTAGGGATCGACACTCTGTCGTGGAAAAATCGGCAAAATTCCAGCGTCTGGTTTCGAGCGGCGAAAAAACGCGGGAATATTGAAAATAATATTTATTTTTTCTGGCTGTCCTGTCGTTGAAACAGCGGCAGCGGGTATCGGCTCGCGATACCAATCCGATAAGTTATCGGCATTATGCAGCGGCTTATAAAAACTCGACTGTCGTCGAACGGGCAAAACAGAATTAATCTCGATCAGGCTTTTTTTTGTCGTTACGTGTCCAAACCGTGCCCTCTCTTTTTTGTGTTTTTTTTTTTTTTTTTTTTTTACGGAGGGCCGTCGTTGGAACTAATACTGATTTATGGCTCGCGTTAATTCGAGATCATCTGTCGATTGTAAATATACGAAGTGTAAAAAATGCACTTTTGAAAAGCCCACCAGATAACACGGAAACGGATTTATCTGATTTACGGGTGGCCGAATACGCGCGATTCCATGGAAACTTATTGTGAAATTTCTGCCGGTTCCATTCGATCAATTTATTAAAAGTTTCTTACCGAACGCGGTATTTTTAGATAAATATTGTCGGAATAAAGCTATTTATCGTCCGTGTTAAACAATTTAGCGAATGGTTCACGGAAAATATCGAAAGTACGATCTCCTAAAGGGTGGATAAAGTCAATAATACGAGTTTCTGAGTAATTAATTTATGAGCTACGTCGTTCCCGTTAATGATGTAATTGGTCGGCGTCGTGGCGTCTCGAAAGCAAGTTTAATCCGTTTTGGGGGGTCTCGTCGTCCCGTCGCCAGTCGTGCAGGCGCCGGGACTCTGTCCTCCGAAGTAAAATCACGTCCCCCAAATCCGTCGTAATTCCATAAAACTAATTATCGAGGCACGAATTCGTAATAAAAAGAGCGAAACTGTAAAAATTGTTCTTCCACGAGATATCTATAGTTCGAACGAAGCCTGATGCGCCACTTGAGAAAAGAACGGAGTAGGGGGAGGGGGATCGCGGTGGGCGTGTTCCAGGAATATGCGCAAAAAAGAGGACTCTGTGCACGCGAACTCGTCGACGCGTGCATAACGAGACGATCCTAAGAAGTTCCGAGGAGAAAAAAGGATGGTAAGGAGAACGCAAGAAGGCGCCCTTCGTTTGGCTGCTTAACGCGCAATTGGCGTCGACCGAGCCGGAAAGAATCGCTGACAGGACGTCGATGAAGTGTCGTGTCTCGCTACATCGTAATTAATTGCTAGAATCGAGATCCTTGGGCCCGCCGCGGAGCCAGGCGTTCCTGGGATTTCGAACTG
Organism: Colletes gigas; assembly: GCF_013123115.1. Lineage (NCBI taxonomy): Eukaryota > Metazoa > Arthropoda > Insecta > Hymenoptera > Colletidae > Colletes > Colletes gigas. The sequence goes on from NW_025106664.1 coordinate 685,101, forward strand.
AAAGGGTTCGACGTCCATTTTAAGAACTGGAGTTTCTAGAATCTAGCAGCAGCTAGATAGAGCCAACTAGGAGATCAGCAAACCCCTGAAAGGACGCTGGAATAAGAAAACAGCGATTATTTTGGTCCGATAATAGAGGTCGTTATATCATCGTGTTAGTACAGTTGAAAAATTATGATTTTGTTGAACCGGGAAGACGTTTTGGCAGTAATACTGTAAACGAAAACGAAAGATATCGGGTGTAGATTTGTTTTATATACGCAAGGAGTAGTGAAGTCAGCAATCGATGGCTGAACACACAATTCCACGGTACAACGGGCAAACAACACACCTTGAACGTGGCGGCCATAAATTTCTTATCAGCGGCCGCTTTAATTTCAAGTTATCACGGCGGCCGTCGCTACTAGGGGCCGGTAACTGGATCGAAACTTTTTCCAAAGAATAATGCCGAGGCCTGTCCTCATAATTCATGGCGAAACAAGAAAATAACTGTGGCAAAAAACGTGTGGAAATCGTTGGACCTATGGCCACAGAAGAGAGTTTAATTCGCAATGCCGCCATTTCGTTTCGCGTAACAATATCTTGCGATACTAAACAAATACATTGTTATTAATATTCTGTAAAATATTGTGGAATGGCTTTCCACAATTTTTGACGAGTTTCGATAGTCGAAGGAAAACGGATTACGTTTTTACGCTTTCAAGTTTAATTAACGGAGACCGTGTCGAAGATAGGCTGGTAAATCAATTACCCGATGAATCGAGATTGGTTGACCGGGGTCAAGGTCACGCTAATTAAATTCAGAAGGCCTGATAAATTAATTCCTAGTGAAGCTGACACGCGTCGGAGTATTTCTCGGGTTTCCTACAAATCGGGACAAAATTAATTTCAAACAAGATTTAAATCGTTACGACGCTTAATCTATTTATCGAGCAGTTCGTTTCGTGTTTCGAAAAGGAAACTCGTTTCGTTTGTTTCGGAGAACTTTTAGAGGGCGCCGTTAAAGGGTCAAAGGAAGCAACGATCATGTTTCACGAATCGATTATGGGAAGGAAGCTTCGTGAAAACGATGGAAGCTCGATAATTCGTGGGAGGAAACGTTCCGCGATTATGGGTCGTTAGTGTAATTTGTTCGGGCTTTCTTTCGACCGAAAGAAACGAACGAGAGTGCTCCGTCTAGGTAGTCAGGTGCCAAGTGGCAAATCTTCGTCGGTCCCTTCCGGTGTTGGAAATCCGCCCTACTTTCAGGTAACGGGGCCCTGGATTTGACCGCGATTAAAGAGACTAATCATCGTCCTTTGCCGATCTTCCGTTCACCGTCGAAATCTACCAATTATCGATCCATTTCCACGGATCAAAACAATGGGGAGATTAACGAGCCGCATTACGAATTCTCAAAATCTGCAGTTTCTCTATATCCACTGAAACATTTCAAATTTTAGAGTATTATCCATATGAAATAGATCTCTTTAATGTATCGCTTGCTACCCTCAAAAGGAATATCCAACAAGTCTTACGTATAATGTGTGTCTAAATTTCTAAGTGTTGTATTATTATAATATTCTCTATCCTGTTTTAGCTGCGTAAGTTTATGAAAAGGGTATTGCCCGTTAAACAATAATATATCCATGACACTATTAAGATCTTTAAAAGTTTCAATACTTTTACCGATCATCAGCAGTTTCATCCTCTCGAAATCAATGAACTTTCCGAAAGATTTGAGGTTCGTCGGTCGACGAGTCCCCTATTACAGCATTCTGGCGGACTACAATTATCACGAGCCAGGAACATAGGGGTTGTTCGTCGCGTGGAAGGAGAGAGACGGGCTAGAAGAGTGGAGGTACGTGACGCAGACGTCACATTAGATTTGGAGAGCAAACGTGCGTGCTCACAAACGTATCTCGCGATAATCTCTCCCTCTGTCTCTCTTTTCAGCCCTCTGCAGCCCTTTGCTTTTCGGCGGCTGCGGCCTCAGATACCGCTGCAGATAATCTCGATCTACGCCAAACAGCGTGAGCGTTTGAACCCTTGCTCGGATAATATAGATGCCATTCAACAATCTCCTTTCTCCTTCCCTCCTACGACTCGCGAGCACTCTGGCCCTTTGATTTTGTCCCCGTTTCGCTCACCAAACCTGTTTGTCTTCCTCTATCTGTCCATTGCTCCGCGAATTACACGGTTTTCGAGCGTCTCGGTGTCTTTGAACGCCGGAAGTCCCTGTCTTCCTCCGGCCCAGGAATAGACTTCACGAGTTCAGAGAATTTGAACCTTCGAGCTGCCTGGATTTTCACATTGTGGGCCAAGGTTGCTTAAATTGGACCACTCTCGATATTTATTATGTGTTTTGGAGGAACTTGGATCGCAAAGTTGTCTAGGCGAATTTTTGCTTGCTTAACAAAGACGTTGATAATTAATCGAGGGGAACGTCACCGAGGGACATTGAACAGCAAACAGAAAACAGAGAGCGAAAAGAATGGACGAGGAGGACGGTGCACCGAGGGTGCATCTACGGTATGAATCTGCTGGTTCACGGACGGTGCACCGGTCGCCTCTATATAATTATTCTCGATGCAGGATACACATATCTTTATAAGGAAGGGCTCGCGTGCACGGCGCAGTATCCACCCTGGTATCTTTATAGCTTATTGCAACGCTTTGGGCAATTTCGTGATCGACGGGGCACGGGAGTGGGGTGTAGCTAAAACGCGATGCCAAGATGCAAGCCGTGGCTCGAACAGAGATTTCTCTTTTCGCGGATATCTATCCGCCGAACCGATGTCTCGATCGTTTTCTATAGATCCGCGCGTCGACACCGATCGCCGAGATCGGATTGCAAGCAGCCAAGGGCGACGAACGATTCCAACCGAAGCCTAATCCGCAAGGAACGTTCGATAGAATTTATTTAGGCGTTGAAAGACTGTATTTGGTAATTAAGATTCGTTGAATTCCAAAAGGAAATTAATACGATACAGCGAAAACCAGCAAAGTTTCCACTCGAGGAACTTTACGCGCGGTAGTTCCCCGGTAGGAAATTGCGACAGCGAGTGCATGATATTCAAATGATCTCACAGGCATGTAATAACATCGGCTATCGTTTACTTGCAGATGCCGATCACCGAGCCGTGATACCTCTTTTGCAGGTGCATCGACGCCGATCAGGGACACCTGAGCTCCCCGACGTTCAACGGTGAGTCTTATCCTTCCCTCTACGCTATCGATACTCCGACGAGTCGAGTTTAATCGAAACGACGCGGCGCTGTTTTATGCTAATAATCAACGGAAAACATTCTCGGTTGCCTCCGCGCTTCAACCCCTTCGGCAACAATTTTTTAACGAATTTTCTCCGTGGAAAAACACGTTTCGAAACTCTTACTCTTTGACTAGTTACAAAGAAAACGTCCTTCTACGCTATTGATACTCCGATAAAACGAGCTTAATCGAGACGACACGGTGCTGTTTTATATTAATAATTAACGGAAAACATTCTTGCGCTTCAACCTCTTGGACAATAATTTTTTAACGAATTCTATTTACAGAAAAACACCCTCACGCTTTGGTTAGTGAAAAAAAGGTATCTTTTTAGCGCGAAAGCGTATTTTTCGGTGTATTACCGCGTTCGATCTCAAAAAAGTGAAGAGAAAAAGGAGCCTTGGGGAAGCAAGGATCGCGAAATCCTGCACAGGACCATGACGATCCTTTGGAACGAGTCTCCCAGGTCATTGTCTCAGGCATTGTGGAGAACGAAGGTGGGCGGCTCCACTTTTTCCCCGGGGGTTGAAACTGAAGGATCTTCCGAGTTCGGGGGTTGTGCAGCCCCGCTGAGAGGGATCGGCCTTAATCCGGGCCGCACAAAAAGAGTTGGCGCCGATATGACTAGAGCCGCGTAATGCGAGAGCATTGTTGGCAACCTGCTCGAACAATGACCGGTCGCGTTAAGCTTTGTAAACATTAATGCCTTCGACCGTCTCCGAAAGTAAACGTTCTTCCGCCTACGCCTGGATCGATCATCTCCTCTTTTTATACTCTTGGGCTACGCTGTTAATTTGTCACCAAATTCTAAAAAATAAACCTTCGAAGATAGCAAATCGCAGAATTTGCACAAAGGACAGAAGGTGTCGGGATACGTTGCGAAAGATCGTCGAGATCTCCGGGATCCCTGTGATCCTGTGACAGGATAACGCCGCTATGTAGAGCAGCTCTAAGCCGGATTCCTACGGTGTCACATTTTCAAAATACCTTTCTCTTTGGCCCCGAGTTCTCTTAGGCGGTTCTTTTGTCCCGACACCAAGGACAAATTCGTGAGTACTTATATTTATTTCTGTCCAACAAACAGCACGCTGCGAAGATTTGACGAAGTTTTCTGAGAAAGGTGACAGCGTTTACCAGCGTCGATCGAATATTATTTAAACGTCGGCGGTTCGTGGATTTATGGCGACATTTTGATATTAATCCATTGCGGTCGAAACGCTCGGCCAGCCGTGCAAAGAGGAAAGAAAGTCGCGGACAGGCTCTCGATGAATTCGAAATTAAAACAAATCCCCCGGACGCGATTTCATTAAAGCGATCTACGCGAACAGAAGAGGACGACGACGAAGAACAAGGCAGAAAAAGGCGAGATACCCGTAACATCGGCGGGAGACGCGTTCTGTAATTACTGCCGATCGAATTCACTGCCCCGGCAGCCACCCCCGCGAGAAGAGAGGGAGCGTAGTCGAGCGTGCAGGCCGCAATCGGCGGACGCTTAATGGAGACATCGGTTATCCGTGTCTATTCTCTTTGTACTTCCAATTACCCCTTCCCGTCGCCGTGGAGTCACGTTTCTGTCCCCACATACGGGATTCGCGTTTCCAACCCTTCGCGGGTGGGCCAGATAGACTCTCGACTATCTGCCGTTGTAACCCTTCGTGGTACGTGAGTCGACGAAAAAAATTCTGAAGCACCGTGGACGTCGAGGGGGTGAGTCTCGAGGTAGACCAGGAGGGTAGAAACGGACACTGGGGGAAAAATAATATTAGGAAGGATTGCAATACGATGTAAATAGTGGCTAGAAGAAGGAAAGTTTGCAGAAAAATGGATAATGTGTACGAAGAAATTAGCAGGAATACGTGTGTAACGCTCGAACGGCGATTGCTGGGTCTTCTTAGACCCGTTACATACATATATGTATAATGTAGAATATTTGCTTTTACTACTTATCAACACTAAAACTACCGACAATTATTTTGTTTTTTCTTTTTGCACCAAAGAAATATATGTTTATTTGTGCTTTTATAGAAAATTAGGGTAAATGTGCAAAAATTCAATCGAGTAAATTTTATTAGAAATTACGAATCATTCTGACCACTTCTGGTAGTTCTAGCGTCAAAAGACACAATGATCCTAATTTTAACCTAAATATTTTTGAGTTCTATCAAAAGAATGTTTTATTAGACTCTTCCTCTTAAAATATTAGCGAAATATAAACATATATTACCAGAAACATTAACGTTTTAGAAAATAGGAGAACAGAGTGAACGAAAAGAGTTAGTTATTTGGGTGCAAAAAGACCCACCAACCGGCGTGCGAGTGTTTTAATAAGTGCACCCCCTTTGTTCCATTATTGATTTCCAAGTAGAGTACCAAAGGGATGAATCGAATAAACATCGCGAACGGAGAATGGCTCCTGGAAACAAATCCGAGCGACAAAATCGAAAACATTCCCCGAAAGCAAAAGAGAATCGGCGACCACCCCCCCGCGAGCAAGCGATGCACGAACACGGGACCGAGAAGAGGAACGGGAACAGGGGGTGGGATAGAAGGAGGCGGACTCGTTTAATTTTGCGGTTTAATTATTTTCTAAATTAAAGCCGGTGCAGCGACGCGTGCAGGTGCAATCCACGGATGCACCCTCGTCTGCCCGCGCTCACACCCCCGCGCAACGTTTTTATATTCCTTGCAGAGATACGCCGGGAACCCTGTCCAGGAGCCCGCGAAGGGGTGAGTCCGGCGGCCTCGTTGGGGGACGCTTTGAATGTGAAATACGGGCGATAGAGGGGGTGGGTGAGCGACGGTGCGGTGCAGAAGGGGGTTGATCGTGTGCTCGTTCGTTCACCGGCTCGGCAATGGAGCCTGCCAGGGAAAAAAGGAGAGCGTGGAGTAAAAATGTAAAATGCGACTCGCCTCCGGTTTCCTCCTACGTGTATGCAACCCTCCGCCGAGCGCCGTGGGGGTTGCATTCGCGACGCGAAAACCAGCCCTACCGTGCTGTGTGCCGGTCTGCTGGGCTGTTTTTGTTGCTAGTTTTCGAGACAGTGGTTTTTCTAAAGGATTTCGGGACGGTCGGGTGGGTTATCGAGTCCGGTGGCTTGCATATTCGGTCCTCGATTCAAGATTAGTTGCAATTTTTCGGCTGAAAATTAACTACTTTTAGGGAACTTGTTCCAAGCACGATCTCATCCGAGATTATAGAATAAAAGATTATCGATGTAGAAAATAATAATACTCGTAACAAAAAGGGCATAGGTTCTAGACCGTAGTTTCAATTTCTTACGCTTGCGATATCGCAGTTTCCTCGAACGGGTTAAACGATTATAAAAATAAATGGCAAACTCGCTGCTCGTTTAATTAAAAACAAACGGAACGTCCAGGGTGTTGCTTCGAGCCGCGATATAACGCAGACGGCGAATAAAATAATGGAATTGTTATCTCCCGGTTAAAATATTTCACACAGGAGAATGACTGTCGGTCTGGCCAATAGGATATATTGCTCGTATTTGTACGCATATCCCGCAGGCTCCTCGTAAAAATGTCTTTTTCCGGTTCTCCTGCCGAAGTATACGAGTTCGATATATCTGGTCGCAGATAACACCGATATCTCTGATATACATATATCGCCGCCTCTATATGGCCGCCGTCCTGCCCGGGATCCTCTCCAGGACTCCTCCTCCTGGCTCGTATATTTCCGGAAGCGGCGGAAGAATTAAAAAAAAAAAAAAAAAAAGAGACCACAGAAATTCCCATAAAGCGTTTCCCGCGCGTACGAAACAAACCCTCAGAAAATTCGTTCGACCCGTCGAACTTTGCTCCGTTTTCCGACGCGATTCAAAAAATGGTTCCGGTGAATCGGTAAGGGATCCAAAGCGTTCGGAACGGAACGGACCGAAGTTCCACTCTCGGAAAAAAGTTCCGAACGCGAGAAGAAACTCGAGAGGGTGGGCGTAAGGGAGAAACGCAAGAGACCACTCGTTACTTTTCCATCAGACAGATAAGTCGAGCAATGGGTGGGGACGAAGGAGGGGGATGGGAAGGTGTATTTTTTCACCCCTTTTCTTGCAATAAATCTGGTCGTGGGGAATTAGTTTCGAGATAAAGTATAATATCGGGCCCTCGGTGGGTGACGTCAGAGGCTGCTCCCCAGTATTTATGGCCGCGATAGTGTCAGTCCTGTGCGCTCGAGTACCACCAGCACCGCCGCCGCCACCGGCAGCCACCCACCCCTACCCGGAAAACCGCCACCCAGCGCAACCCTCCTCCCCCCTTCTGACGGGGTAAATTATTGGAAAATAGTCGGCCGCTCTGAGATCCTCCAGTAGCTGGCAAAGAGAGGGACTATCCTTCTTCTGTTTTGTATTCCGCGGTACCTTCGGGTGCCCGTCTGATTTATGCCTTTTCTACCTCCCCTCCTCCCTCGTTCCACCGATCCCGCAACCCTCCTTCGCGAAGCTTGAATTTTGTTTCGTGCTCGCGCGTTTTATCTCCGCAACTTTTCTTCTGCTTGGCTGTTCTATCGACTTTTCGGTGTCTCGCCCAGCTTCCGGAACTTCGTAGTCCCGACGTTAGGCTGTTTGTCGCTAGAATTTCTCGGAACTTCTTCTATCTAACCTCTAATTAAGTATCCAGTTTAAATAAGCAGCACCGGATCCACCTGTTCCACATAAATCAAGCGGGAGACACCCTGGAACCAACACTGTCGGTTGCAAGCTCGCGAACAATTACCGGACGCTTAAGAATCGAGTCGACGACCGTTCTCGCGGCCCCTGGGCGCCCGTTAAGGGACGATTTCACCCCCCCGTGACGGGGACCACCCGCGGAGGTCAATTGGCCGGATCAAACTGCGTTACGCATCTGTTCGTAGACGCAACCTGTCCGGGTGGACGTTAAATCACGACCCTAGAACCACAGTGTCGACGTTGACATTATTTTATTAGGCCTCTGGGGTGCTCTTCGCCCATCTGGACGGAATCCGGTCGCGAAATTTCTTTGTCGCTACTGGTATGCAACGAGATATCTCTATGTTTACGAAAGAATTGAAAAATAAGGATCAATAACTCTCGGGAGAAAAATTAGGTCAGAAAGATGCTAGAGACCCGACAACGAAGGATACTGAGTGTCTGACAACGTCTGGGTCGCGAACTTTCTTTGTGACTACTGTTGAAACTTTATTGCACAGTATATTATTTTAATTAACGTTTATTAATAACTAATATATAGTATTTAATTAACTAACGAGAAGGACAAAGCGGTATGATACATGTTACAGTTAGTACATTCTGAGACTGATCTATAGATCAATACGAGATCCAATAAGTGGCGATCGATTACCTGCTCTGCTTTATCGACACAAGTGAGACTTACGATTAGGCTTTATCTTGGTACTCCTGACAACTACTGTAAAGCAACAAGATATCTCTACTTTTACAAAGGGATTGAAAAATAAGAATTAATAAATCTGGGTAGAAAAATTAGGCCAGGAAGATGCTAAGAACCTAACAATGAAGGATACCAAGTGTCTGACAACGTCTAGATGGCGAAATTTCTTTATCGTTCTAAGGCTACTGGTACACAACGAGATATCTACGTTCACGAAGGGGTTGAAAAATAAGAATTAATAAATCTGGGTAGAAAAATTAGGCCAGGAAGATGCTAGGAACCTAACGACGAAAGATACTGAGTGTCTGACAACGTCTGGGTCGCGAACTTTCTTTGTCACTACTGTAAAGCAACAAGATATCTCTATGTTTACGAAGGGGTTGAAAAATAAAAATTAATAAATCTGAGTAGAAAAATTAGGCCAGGAAGATGCTGAGAACCTAACAATGAAGGATACCAAGTGTCTGACAACGTCTAGATGGCGAAATTTCTTTATCGTTCTAAGGCTACTGGTACACAACGAGATATCTACGTTCACGAAGGGGTTGAAAAATAAGAATTAATAAATCTGGGTAGAAAAATTAGGCCAGGAAGATGCTAGGGACCCAACAACGAATGATACTGAGTGTCTGACAACGTCTGGGTCGCGAAATTTCTTTGTCACTATTGTAAAGCAACAAGATATCTCTATGTTTATGAAGGGGTTGAAAAATAAAAGTTAATAAATCTCGGTAGAAAAATTAGGCCAGGAAGATACTAGGGACCCAACGACGAAGGATACCGAGAGTCTGACGATGTTAGGACGTCTCGAAGGGGTTGAAGGCGACACGGTGATAAGATCCAGCGACGATAGCGGCGAATTTGGATGCTCGGACTCCTCGTTGGCGAATTAATTGAACGTTGGCGTATTTATGCGTGCATTATGCGCCGCGCCAAGGGATAAGACTTTCGGGCAGGCCCGCGGCTAATTGAAACGCCACCGCGCGTCCGATAAGCCCGATTGCGACGGAGAGTTATGAGACAATATTATGAGGCGTCGTACGTCAAGCCGAAATTAATTTCGACCATCGCTTTGCCCGCAGATAGGCTGCTGGTCGTCTCTATACGTCATCGCGATGCGACCGTGTTCGTTTCCACGTCGCTTTCCTTTCTGAAGCATTATCTCGCCGACCTGGACAGACCTAACCCGTCGACATCCTGGGAGCTGTTGGACCGAACGCGATTGCCTCGGATCCTGCCATCGACGAGCATAATCAGGGACATAATATCGGTATGATTTTCAAAATTTTCGAATACCTTTTCATACAATCATTTACTGTATCTTCAATTACCCCTATTGAGGTTCTGTTGCACGATGTATTTATTTAATTATATGTACATAGATACAATCAATAGATGATCCAGCAGGTGGTAGTCGATTATCTACTCTGTTTTATCGACGAAAGTGAGATTTACGATTATGTTTTGTCTTGTTACTCCTGACACCCCCAAATGCTCTTCACTGCTAATACATTTTACTTAATCGATTTTGATGGAGATTTTACCAAAAATGGACTTCGATCCAATATTGTGAACCATTTTTAACCACGAATTGAAAAAAAAAATCAGAATGAGTCGGTCAGTGTACTCGTCGTGACCGTTCTGTGGAGTAGGCTGAAAGGCAAAGTGATATTCGAACGATTCGAAGGCTCTTCCAGCGTTCCTGAATTCGCGCGCAGATAAGGAAAATCATACGTGTCTCTTGTCCAGGAATCCTCGCAGCATGCATAGGAAAGCCATTAGTGGAGCCGTTAATCCAACGTACGGGCCGTGCCGCATTAAGCCGCATTTCCAGCGTCCGCGTGTCGCTCGTTAGGCTGATTTGTCGCTTTATTAGATCTTAGTTTGCGCACCGTCCCCGGGATCGTCGACATTACCGCGTAACACGCCGTGAGAGCGACGGAGAACAGCGGGTAGATTTGCAATTTGCGTAAATTAGATGATTGCACATCGGCCTCTCTCTCTCTCTCTCTCTCACTCGCTCTCTGGCTCTCCGACCCCTCTCCCCCGCCAGCGCGCTCGTGATCTCACGGTCCCTCTGTCGGAGACGCGATCTCTGTTTCGCTTAAAGTCAACCGTAGCCTCTAATGGCACGTGTAATTGGCCGATAATTTGCGCCAGGTGTTTTGACTTGGCGTTAATTGAGCCACACGACGATAATTAACGAGACACGGAAGGCGAGAAGACATTTTCTTTATTTTCTTGTTTCTTCGCGCCAGACACTGGAAAATCGTGACTAGATTGTGGTCAAAATCGCAAGATAAGGAAAGAAACGGAAGTATTCGTAACAGTTGGAATACGGAAATAAATACAGCAATGTTTTTAGAATTTTCAACTTCATTTTTGCAACATCTATTCTCTGAATGTAACCCCTTGGCGTGCAATGACGAGTCTGTCTCGTCGCAAGTTCTCGATGTCAAGTTTCGCAATCATTTTTACATTCACATTGTAAAACAAATCTATTATTTTTTAAACAAATTAAAACAACATTAAACAGTATGTCAAGGGGTTAATTAGTTAAAATACATATAAAGGATAGAGAAAGTATTTCGCAATATTTCTCGAGATGTTTGAAATCAGAAGTTTTATTTAATTTTGAATGGCGTCGGTGGTTGTTGGAAGCCGTTGGAAGGGAGAGACTGCACGGAAAAAAAGTACTTAGAATCGATCGAAGAATCGTCTCGCCTAATCCCACTTCTGGGAAGCCCAGGGATGCAGACAATTCCCGCGAGATAGCCGGTTTATAACGACACGTATGGAGAAAACGAGTAGAGAGCTATACTTCCGGGCGTCATCGTCCTTCGTGACACGACAATGAGAAAGATCAGAAGCCGGCTCGCAGGGCTCCGGTGAAAAGGCTCTACTCGACGTCGCCGTGGAACTCGAGTTACCTTTTTCACCCCCTAAGGTCCTCGAGTGGTACCTTGAGGAGGGCCACGATCTGCCCTATCGACATCTATAGGCTCGAGGGCGCTAAAGCGTTTAATGCAGGCCACTCCTTGAGCCATACGCCTCGACAAGTGCGCTTCTCCTCAAAACGGTTTATGTAACGATAGGCGAAGTGGTTGGTTGAAGGGAGACCAAGTCTTGCGGATGTCATTTCATCGAGTCAACTGGCTAACTCACCCCTCCGCCGCCGGTCGCTTTCAAGAAACGCTTTCGAGGAAACGTCCGACCGTTTTGCAGAAATAGTCTAGGTCAGTGGTTCTTGACTCCGTAGATAAATTTCTTTATTTTTGTCGCACGCGTCGCGACTAAAAATATCAACTTTATCGTTTGGACGTCGCGATAAATTGCTTTCCCGCCCCCGTTGGTGTACGGAAGCGGGAAGAATAGAAAACCAAGTCCAGGAGTCGCGATGATAATCGTACGTTAGAGGGTCGTAAAGTATTTTCAGGGATAAGTTGTTGCTCGTGGTCCATAACGAGGTAGGCGTGCCGCGTTTTCCCGGGGAACCTCGAAAATCGCGTCCCCCGAGGACGGAGGATTTAACTTTGTTGCGGTTCCTCCTCCTACTCGTTGAAAATATTCTGCATAATCACCAGAAGACCAGATCATCCTCGCGGGAATACCTTCATTTTCGAAGCTTACACGTGTTTTGGTTTCTTGTGAACGTTTTCTGGTCTCCACGTGAGACTCCATCCTGAAATCGACGATTCGAACTTTAGTCACAACGTTTGTACGAATCTGAAAAGAAAGAAAAACGTTGACTGTAGGTCGAAAAATAAAAGTACGAATATTTGGAATAGTCATCGCGGTTTAGTAAAATGTCTTGGACGTACAAATAACAGTGATTCGATTTTCGAGTCGAAAGTATAGTCTCTGGCGTTTCAAGCGTAAACCCGCAATTACGAAGGTGGGACGGGGTGCAATCGAGCTGTCGAGAACGTGGAAAATATCGAGCCGTAATAACAGAAATTAAGACCCGGTGCTTCCGGTGTTTGACTATTCCGACTGTTGGGAACGGGCTACCGTATAACCACAGATCACCGAATCATCCGGTACGGGAGCGGAAGGTCCACGAAAATAGAAGAAAAAGTGCCCCGGAGAAACGAAGGGTCCGTAAGGCCCGTTATTAGAAAAGAATTCGGCGTTCGCGCGTCAGATGCTAATTGCACCTCGATTGCTCGCAATTATGATTGTTAAATCGCGTTACGGTGTTTCTTTTTCCGTTTCTTGCCTTAATTGGAGTTCGGTAACCAACTCTGCGCCCTACCGATTAAATATTATACTTCGCAGGCTGAGGGAATATCCACCTTGAATATTCCACCAATTTAATAAACGTTTAAAAATATTCGAGTGAAACGTAAACAAATTTTTACGGAGCTTCTTTTCGGTTTCTATATAAAAAAAAAAAAATGGTGGCGAAGCGAACAAGCTCGAGTACAGAAGTTCGAGCCGGAGTCCTCCACGACGCGCCATAAAGTTGGAAGGTATGCCTGCGCTACCCTAATCCCCGGGAAGAATACGAAACAGCTCGAGTCACAAGGACATCCCGCATCGAAGGGTGTATCGTTATTTACGACCGCTGAAATCGATACCCCAGCAAATCAATTATGACAATAAAAGCTTTCCTGATGCGGCCAAAGTCCAACGTTTGAAATTTATTTATTGCGCTATAAACCCCGTCGGGATTATTAGTAAAGGTAAAATTTTGCTGATCACCCGACAGAGTCTTTTCTTTACCACTTGGGTATAGTAAACACGTTCGAATGAAATTCGAAGAAAATTACCACAACAGTTCGGAAGAGTTACGTGTGGTTTATTTCTTTTTTTGGAAAATTAATTGCTGATCCTCCTTTCGTTTAAAAATACGAGCAATTTAATGAAAGGGGGAGAAAGAATGGGAAAATATTTCGTCAACGAGAAGGCCGTTAATGAAAATTACGAAGGAATAAATCGCGCGTCGCGGTGCGCTCCGTCGAGGACAACCGGACCAGGGGTGGAATGGCGGCCCAGAGAGTGTGGGCGGGGGTCTGAAGCAAGCACGAGACGCTTTTTACATTTTACGGGGTTCACAGCGACCATAAATCAGCTACGACCGACCGTAAAACGGTGGTATTCGCGTCGAAGGTATACAGAAGTAAGCGTAGCTCGTCTCGTCTGGTTCCTCCAGGGGTATCCGTGAGCGAGGACCGGGACGACGAGGGTTTCGCGGGGGAGGAGAGCAGCGGGGCGCGCAGGCAGGGTGCCCGAGACAAGGACAATGGGCCACGGACACGTAAGACATTGCGACATTTTGGAGCGACGACGACACCGGCTGGAGAGGATCCCTTGTACCTGCGACCTAAGCTGGATGAAACTCTTCCGGGAACGTTTCCAGCGACTAATCGACGAAAAGAGGATCCAACGGGCTCCTGGCTGCCAGAATGATTCGGTGTCGAATCGATTTTTCCTACGGTCGAACGCTTTCGGGTGTTCGAAAACTGAAACCGAATCGAGGCTGACTCGGGGAAAGTTGTCTCTTCAATTTCTTTATTATCTACGGGATGTCATAGCCATCGCTTTTGCTGTAAAAGGTAATTTATACCAAATGATATTGAAGTAGAAAAAATTTGTATTGTTTAAGAGTATTTTGATTGTAGATGCTATTGGGAGACTTTTCTCTGTTTAGGTATCCATCCTCGTTAAAAATATTTTCTGAGACAACACGGGGGACTGCTGAGCCGTTCTCTAATCGTGTTTCTGGAGCACAGGTGATCCAGGTAAGTGTCCCACCGGGGCTTGGTCAGCTCTTGCACTTTGCCGAGGACCCCCTAGGTGTCATCGCAAATATCGGTAATGCGAAACTGGGTCACCCCGGTCTCGTATCTGCCGGGGTGCTTCGGTTCCTGGGTGAATTTCCATTCAGCCTCCTCGGGTCGACCTGTCGTCGCAGGTAAACGCATAGCCATTGCAAGGATAACGCAAAAGCGTCAGAGAATTGGGAAGAAGCTATCCAAATTCTCGATTTCACGATCCTCAGATTTGTACGTCACTTTGATTCTCAAGACTTTTATTTTCGAAAGTTAAACGGTTCCAAAACGATTCGTCTGGGAATTTTTCGATTTTCGTCGTGTATTTTCACTGCGAATATGAATTATGCCCAGTCACGTGGCCGACATAAAGGCCCCCGTAACGTGAATTGATAAAGACATCGTAAACGTCGCTGGCCGAAGGCTGAAAAGGAATCTTGCGGCGTAAGACGAAGCCATCGGGGTTTACTAACCCCTGGAGAAAAGGGGACGCGGGTGAAAAAGGAAAGGGAGACTGTATTTAGAGGTTACAAGGCCTGGCGCCTGGTTTACAATGTACCCTGGCCTCCCCTTTCACCCTAAAACCATTCTCGAAACTTTCCTGGCACTTCCAGAGGAATTTCCATTGAAATCCCAGACGTCATCTTCTTGCAACTTGTGCTTTATAAATTATTAATTATTCCATATATTTCGTCGTACTCTTCTTTAGCATTTGATGTATATATGTTCGATATACATATGTTTTCGGTAAGGAATTTTTTTCGAATTTTTTTTCTCAAAAGTGCGTAGGATTTTGGGGGTATGTCTGTTCACCAAAAATGATTGTAATTGACCCCCGCAACCGAAAATAATTTTTCTAGAACGATTTGAAATTTTTTTTCTCCGACGAAGCACCCCCTTGTCGATTTTTGTTAAAAATTCGTTTTTCATTTTTAATACATTCGTTTGACGTCCTACGGAAATTTTGTTTAGTACTCTTTCATAGGTATCCATGAGCTCCACTTCTATACTAAATTTCATTCAGATACGTTCACTATTGTAGAAATTATGGACGTTTGAAGATTGGGCCATTTTTATGGAGTTTTTTGCATTTTACAAGTTTAAGGAACAACTTTTCGAATATTTTTGGAATTCCGACGTATTCTACACCAAAATACGCGTAGTTTGCATTTTGAAACATTAAAATCCTCCAATCCGTTCAGAAGTTATTTAAAAATTTGCATGAAATTTCGAGGAAGCATTTCTGGCCAGAAATTATATTTTTGGTAAAGAATTTTTTCCTCGAAAGTGCGTAGGATTTTGGGGTACGTCTATTCACCAAAAATGATTCTAATTGACCAATGCAACTAAAAATAATCTTTCACTAAAAACGTGAAGAAGAGTACAAAATCTGATATCGGAATCTTCGTACTATTTAGGGATCTCGTGGCAGATTACTTCGAGTTTACACTTATGACTAGACTGCGGATGTTTATGCATTTATGGGAAATTTTAATCCTCAAAAAACTACAGAATGCATTTAATATGCAAAAATATAAGAAATACTTAAAGTAAGATACGAATTATTATATTTAGGGGTTGAGACAGCCCTCTGCGAAGCTTCGGTTTCATTAATTCTATTAATAAAAATGTGAATTTGCATAAAGATCGGCAGTCTACTTATGACTATAAGATGGCACGATTAGTCTAATTTACAACAATTTTATACATAATCTAGGGGAAGTCTGCGAATCTAGGAACCGAGAAAAGTTGTTGCTCCTTTCAAAGTGTAAACAAACAGAGTCTTTCGTAGAGATTTCTGAACTGTTCGCGTTAGATCAGGAAACCTCGTCGATTTCCTTGGAGAGGCTGCCGTTTGCCTAAACAAGCACGGGCGGTCGTAAAAAGCTCGTGGCTTCTGGAAAATCCTACGGTATCGGGAAACCCTTTCGAATTGGCGAGATTACACGTGTTTCCGGGCTCGTGGACGTGGCGGTAAAAGCCCCCCGGCCACGCCTCGGAGATAAGGGCGACGGACAACAGGCGCATCGATAAACTTCAATTTCGAACAAACGAGGAAAGAGAGCCGGCCAGAAAGCTGGATGTATCTTCGACACGCCCCGACACCGTGTAAAACCACGAGGCCGTTATCTGGCCGGGACCAGCAGCAGATAAGTGGCCGCCAGGCCGATCCTCCTTCGGATACGGACGTCAGCTCGTCCATCGGTCGTCGTTGCCAGCCTTATCGTGTTCATTTTCTAGCGGTTTCTCACGAGGAAACCGGTTATCTGCGCTCAGATAGCCATCGATCCTCGATCAGACCGCGATTGACAACGCTTTCGCCGCTCCGAATCCCTCGTAATTGTTGATCTTGTTTGACGCTCGCGTTCCGAGAGGTTAGAGGTGATGTATCGGGCGTTGAGCGATAACGAGAGTCCTTAAAGATGATCGAAGACTCGCCGTTTCGCGAATTCGACCGGAATCGTCGTGGGCGATACTTAGACTTCGTTCTCTTCGGCGATTCGAAACCAGACGCGAAGAAAATCGTAAAAACGCCGCTGCGAGGTTCCAAGGATTCGAAAATACCGGACTAACGCGTGACGTCTCCGTCCTCGGGCTTCTCACCCTTCGTTCGGTCCCTTTTCCCTACTGCCTCCAGCTCCTCTTATTTTTGACCCTGTTTCCGCGCCGCTCAGGAAGTCTCCAAGTTCCCCAAAAGTGGAACAAGATACGGGGAAAAATTGTACGGTGGCCCCGAAGTTGCTCGATAAAACGCGTAATCTGGAAACGAGGTCGATAGCGATCCCTGGAAACTTTGTCGAAGACGTTCCGAAGTTACGGAGTCGATCGTTAACCCTTTCGTACCCTTTTGCGTTAAAAGTATCACCGAGTTTGATTCGTTAGGTAACGTTTTGCAAAAGGGGCGAGTTAGGGGTGTGGAAGCACGCGAACGGGGACCCCGGTTGTTTCCCTAAACAGTACGATTGTTCGAAGATTCACGTGAAATTCGTCGTCGAAAATTTGCGGAGACCGACGGGGGAGATTTATGCCCGCACGTCTGTTTCCGGAAAAGAGGGGAAACCACGTGAATCGTAAACGACAACGGAACGCCGCCACGCCCTTCGACGACGTCGGTCCGTCAGCGTCGCCGCAACGTAATTGTCCTGTCCGTGGGTCGGCTTAGCCTTCGGATCGTTAATTACTCGTGGACTGCCAGAAACGAAAGCCTGGTGTCCAGGTGCTTCGTTGGAACGCCTAATAAACCTATTAACCGCCCCTGCAATCGGAAAACTGAAACGGTCCAACTTCGGTCGGTGGCCGTCAGGGCTATTTTGCTCAAAACATATTTACAAATTCGTAATTTGTCGACGAATTTTTTTGTGCTCGACTTCCGGGTTGAACCATCGTGATCATTACCAATATAAGATCTAGTTTCGATCGCGTGATAGCGGACTGTGGGACGTTTCTACGGCGTATTGCAATGGCGGCGACGTACTCGTTAGCGTCTCGCGGCCGCGAAAAGGAAGAGCGACGCGGGGAAACGCGCTCGAGGAGAGCACCGGGGGTAGAAACTCCTGAAACCTGGCTGGCCCGGGATCTCGAAAAGGGCAAAACATAAAGCACGCGCGCCGCGGCGCACCGGCGTACAATATGTTCTCCGTTCTCGTCGTTTCCTCTCCGCGGAGCGTTCCACCTCCAGCCCGAGACAGCGTTCTCTTGGAAGAAACACAAAGCCAGGCCGGAGTTATCTTGATGAACCCTAAGTACTGCAAGACCTATTTGGAGGAGAGATAGGCCCGGTCGCCTGTGTTAGTGACTGCGGGGGAGGGGGGAAAGTACGAAGGAAAGGCGAAGGTGGACGAGGAAGGTAAAAAGGAAGAGGACGACCGGGAGGGGAGGGGACACCGTCCACCTTGGAAAAGAGATCTTTCACGGTTGTCGATGCCACGATGATAAGGGAACGGCATTCTCCATTGCTACTCTTTTTTACTACCACTCTCCGGCGCTCTATTGCTTCTTTGCTTCTGCACTTTCTTGTCGGTACGCCGCGTCACTGATCGGTGACAAACCGACTTTGGTACACGAGTCCTACGGACACGAAATCCCACCAACAGGCCTGATAGCCGCTCGATTTTACGTTATTCTTTTATCCGGATCTCCCAGGAAATATTCCACGTTTCGTTACTTTGAATTCTGATAATCGTGCTCAAAGATTGGCGAAGCTTAAAAAATTACAGGGGGACGACGAATTGTATGCATCTTGTTAACGCAAACTGGAACAACCGTGTTATTACAAGCTCTGTTCTCTGGAAACGAGATAAAAGGTCACAGAAAATAGGGTACATTTGATTATTTCAAGGGGCTACTCTAGTGTAAAGTGCATTTTTTTAGATTTTTTTGGTGAATAAACTATAACACCTTTTGCAGTCAAATTTACAAGGTTTATTTGTACATGTTTCAATCACATTTTAAAATTTTTTAGTCAAATAAAAGTTAAAATAGGTGTCACTCTACACACTCTCAAACATGGCCGCTATTATAAAAGGTCGTCTCATTGTATCCATGATTCCGGCCATTCTGTTTGTTTGAAATGAAAAAACCTGAAAGATTCTCAATTAATATGAGTTTAGCTGGTATCAGAACAAAAGAGATAATGGTAACGCTTTGAAGTTGGGTTATTAATTTTTTCATGTTTTTTTTTAAACTTTGGGTTCCTAAAGAAAGATAAAGTGAAAATTTTGGGTTGATTCTAATGTGGACTATAGTCATATATCTACTGAATGTGTGTATAAAATCTAGAATCTATGTTAAGTAGATTTTGAGATATCGTGGACACTGTTCTGGTAAACATACTTTCGAGAAAAACGCTTTTAATGTTTTGTATACCTATAAAAATAACATTCACCATTACGTCTTTAAACATAACTTCGTTAATTTTAGGAATTTAGGCACAAGGTTTTGCAGATATTCTTTAAGAAAATGAGTAAAAAAGAACACGATTTTTTCAAAGGTTCACACCAGAATACCCCCTTAAACTATGATAGAAAGACGATCCACGATTCTCGAAAAGCAATCCTCCAAAAGCAATTACAATAATCTATGTTTAAAGATTGAGAAAGCTTGCATCGAGCCTGACGAAGTTTGTCAATCTGTAAAATATCTGTTAAATTCTGTTCTTCGGAGACTAGATAAAAGGTCCCCCAAAATATTGCACGTTTCGTTACTTTAAACTCCGATAGATGTTCCACGATTCTCTACATCTGATAGCAATAGCAATAAAGTTTGCATCGAACCTAATGAAGTTTGTCAATCCGTGAAACGTAAAGGAAACGACGAATTATATGCGTCTTGCGAACGCGAACTGGAGCAGCCGTCGGTGTTCTTGCAAGTTCCGTTCTTTGGGGACGAGATAAAAGGTCGACGGAAAAGATGTTATCCGAACGAAGAAAGCCACGAAGGTCCTTCGTCCCGCGGTGACAGACCAGAGAGACCGTAAGGACGCGTTTCGAAGAGTCCGTGAACTTCAATTCCTGTCCTCGAGTGGAGCAGCAACGGATTCGAAACCGTCTCCATTGTCGGATGCATCGAATCAACTGTGCGTCACAATGCACAAAAGCAAGGCACGAACAGTTGCGATTCATACGCAAACAGATCCATGGAATTCCATTGTCCTTGGCGAAATTGATTGTTGGAAATCGTCCTCGTGGAACGCTTGTAGGGGGGGAGGGGGGGCTCGATCCTTCGAACGAACAAATTTCTGGTTCTTTATTTGAACAATTCTACGACTGAATTGTTCGTTTCATCGAAGTATTGTTTATTAAAAAATTTTATATGCTTGAAATATTGCTCTATCGATCGAAACCGCGTCCCTTAGGTAGGAAATGGGCATAAAGGGTCGTTCGTCGAAGTATCGAGCGCAGAGAGTCGTGGTCGTCATCCTCGTGGTCGGTGCATTAGCGTAATCACAGAGACTCGGTGGGCCGTTCATTTTTGTTTTTTTTGCGTTCGTCTGAAACCGCTCGTTTTCCGGGTGCCTTCCATCCGGTGGATGCAACACGTTCCTGACACGCGTCTATACGTTACAATAAATCCACCCTCTCTGCCACTCGCTTCGGAACTGCTGCGTCGACCTGAC
The DNA here is from genome assembly GCF_013123115.1 of Colletes gigas. NCBI lineage: Eukaryota > Metazoa > Arthropoda > Insecta > Hymenoptera > Colletidae > Colletes > Colletes gigas. Next base: position 705,618 of record NW_025106664.1, read on the forward strand.
GAAAATCTACAGTGCGTTCTCAAAATAATTCTCCGACACAATACCAACTCTTTTCACAGAAAGATTCGACTTTGAAAAATTAGGCCTGCTTTGATAGAATTTTTCCAGTAAAACAAATCTGTGCAAAAGCTCACAGTGATATTACATTGTACATTGTACACGTGTGTCTCGATATTACCTTTCGAAGTCAATTGTTCGGAGAACGAATAAAATCCACCCAACGATTTCGACTTAATTTTCGAAAAATCGTAATTCAATTGTTAAAGCGTGAGTCGAAGATCATTTTTTGGAGCACGCCGCTTTGGAAACGCGCTGTACGACGAGCCAGCCTCGGACGAGGCTGTGACTCTGCAGGAATTCGATTTTTGTGGGCTGAAAGCACGGCCGACATGATATTTCGCTCCTCTCGCCTCACGGTTCTCCTCTTATCTCCGATTATCGGCGCGATTGTCAGCCCAGAAGCCGCTATCGTTTTCAGTTCGACAAATCAGGCCCGTCCGTGACGATCGGCGTAAACGAGAGTTCGAAATCTAATTACGATCGCGACGAAGTAATCTCTCTAACGTAACATTTTTCCCATCCGCGATCCCCGTCGTTGAAATAATCCTTCATTTCCGACCTCCGAAGACGTTATTGCGATCGAGGCAAATTCGTAGAAAAAGAAAAGGAGTCTCGTTGGAACGGTGGACGCAGAGCGTCCGAGAATAGTAAATCTGCCAGCAAGTTCTGAAGAAGTGCTAAAGTTCTCGGGGAAGTTCGAATCGATGCCGGGAAAATGGCCAATTTTGTTCTCTGTAATTAACTGCCCTCCACTAACGAAATCCACTTGGATTCGCAGACGCATTTCCGGTATAGTCAACGGAGAAATTTTGTAAATGAAAACCAAGAAGAATAAGATCTATCCTCTCTGGAGCTAGCAAATTTTAAACTAACAACAATCTCACGATTGCGACGCAAAGAACTCCGATTCTAATCGGATCGAATTAAAGAGAAGCTGGTTCTATTCACCAAGTTCAACCCTCTCGACCTCGAAAATTTGAAACAAAAGGATCCTAGCGATCCACGTCGAATGCCTCCATTGTCTCCGAACGTGGCGTCTTTCATTCTAAAAAAGAAAACTCCTTTCGAATTTGGCGAAAAAACAAAGGGCTGCAGTTCACTTTCCGACCTGGCGTGTCCCTCGAACGGTGACACTTGTCGCCAGGATATCGATGTCCTTTAACGAGAATCGGCTGGATCTCGTGGTCAGGGCCCGAAAAAGGTATCTATGTTTTACGAGTCCAGGTTATACAATGCAGAAATCGAGTGGCCGTGCACGAAAAGCAAACGTCGTAAATTAGCCGAACAAGGAGACTCCGGTGGAAAGTTTTCTCTCGTTTTTTTCTCGGCCCTTTCTCCCGGAGGGACGAACCTTTCTCCCGCTACTTAGTCGACCATTGTTTGTTTATCCAGGCCTCGGGATTCGGAGTCCAGGTCGAGACTTCGTCCTGGCGAACGATATCTCGTGGTCGCGTGCACTTATTCTCATCGAGGCAACATCAATTCGAAACGATGCTCTAAGCACAGACCTAATTCCATTAATCGCTTAACATCCTTATGAAACTTGTGATATCTAATAACTAGACTGCGGATGTTTATACATTTATGGGAAATTTTTATTCTGAAAAAACTACAGTATGCACTTAAGAATGCACTCTTGACGTACGATTTAATTCCAAATAATTTTTCAAATGTACACTATTTGATTTTATTTAAATTTGTTTGTAAGGGGAGCGGCCAAAATAAAGAACAGATTTGTTTTACGAATACCTCGCCAATGTAAAACTGTGCTGATTTTAATGTATAAAACTTCATAACGAGTGTAGCCTCATTTGACTTGTGACGTGTCAGACTCGTCATTTTAGGTTAAAGGGTTAATATGAACAAATATACGAATTATTATATTTAGGGGTTGAAACAACCCTCTACGGAGCTTCCATTTAATTAATTCTGTCAATGAAAATATGAATTTGCATAAAGATCCGCAGTCTATTAATAACACACACGCTTGGCTATGAAAAATAAAGTGTAAGTCAATTATAAAATGGTTCGAACGCGGCCATTTCTGGCTCGAGCCGAGATTCTCTTGGTCAATGATTCAGGATTCGCGTCCCTGGAAAAAACTTGCCTGTCTGGTCGATAAGGGTGTCCTGTTGGATAAAAGACGTTCGGAAAAGTCGGGAAAGTAAGCAGCGTATAGTAAAAACCGGCGACGCGGTATCAAACGCCGGAAAATGGAAGGAGAAAGGAAAAAGGGACGAGGAAGACTCTCCAGGGCCTCCTTTCAGATTGCGAGGCTTCTTTTTCTTCGCGCGGTGACCTCCAAGAAGCCGAATTTTCGCTGATAATAACTTCTCCTCACCCCCTATCCGTGTTTTCAGGTATCTGGCAGAAAACTTATCGAAAAATTTGTTTACCGATGGTTTAGACGCGTCGTTGTCGATCGTCGACGGTGTTCGACCCACGAACACGCCATTTTTACGACCCAGTATCGTCCTAGGCACTGTTCCTTGCTCGAAAGTCGCTGTCGGAAGCTACGGAGGCTATTATTTCCTCGTTTGCCTTTCGGGAATATTTAGAAACCGAACTGAACGTTAAAACTGCATGGAACAGCGGCCATCGAGGGTTGGAAAACACTTAGAGGTCAAAAATAGTGGGCAAGAGATAATCGAGCGCTTAAACGCAACCACAATGGACATTAACAGCAGTTTACTTACAATAGCCTTTGATTTTGTTAACGACTGTTAATGGGTGGACGTTAGTGAATCATTGGAGGCAATTAGGCGAGGCTCGTTAAGCTCCAAATTTTTCAACTTGCGTTTGCTTTCGTTTTGTGTTGTCCTCGCAACGTGGTACAGATTTTGGTATTACAAACATAGTCAAACACCACGTATGCGTTATACATATTAGTAATTCTAACAATTTCAGAAATGTCAGCCCTTCTCCTCTAACTCTAATGTTGCATGACATTTCATGACAGTCAAAGAACACGCGTACTACCGAAAGACATTCTTCGACAGCCAGAAAACCTCGATGCGTAGTTTTGAAAGGCGACATCGTGCTTTCGAAAGAAGTTATTGCGCCGCCCCGAGGGCAAAACGTTTCACGAGATCATTTTACCTGGAATCGCGAACAATCTGGACGCCTATTAGTCCACGTCATAAATTTATGACCTTTATTGCGGAGCATTTGCACAGGAGAATCGTCGGTTTGTCGATAACGGTGCATCCGTAATGATTTTGTTAACAATCAGTTTTCGGATGATCGAATGGCCGTAGCTTCTGACTCATGTTTCCAGGATGTCAGAGAATGAAGTTTACGAAATTTCTGTTGCATTCATTTTTAAAGTTCACAGAACAGTCATGGTCAATGACAATTCATATCGATTCTCGATAGAAACATGTTTTCATGCAGGAACGTTTAATAATTTTAGAAATACAAACGTGTGTATACTTCTCGTAACCTAGAGAGGTCATTCTCCTAAAATAATATTAATAATCAATATGTATCGTCCGACTATAATGACAGAATACGGGTTAAAATTAATCCTCGTTGGTCAGCGAACTGTTAATCTGTCCTGATCTGCTACGTATCCGAGTTTAGGCTAGGGTCTGGTTCGCTAGATAAAAATCAAAGTCACAGGCTACTCGAAGGGAACATTTGACATTGTCTGTTGCGTGACGAAGGACCATCCATTACAAAGACAGTTTTGTGTTTGTGGTTACTCGTTTTTTTTCTTCTTTTTTCACTGTTGTTTGGAGCTACAAGTTACGTAGACAGGAGTTGTTGATCGAGCACGTAACGATTGACCCAAATAGAAATCAACCTGATCGATACGTACATGGAACAGACGTACACCAGCAAGTTTACGAACAGAGATAAATTATAGGTTTTTTAACGCAGCTTATAGCGCGGGATAGAGTCGATAGAGCAATCGTTAGAGCACTGGTCGGTTTAATCGCGGTGCAAACGAACTCTCGGACAGTCGACAAATAATTCGATCGAACTTTATTCGGGCGGCGCACAGGCCAAAACGAGTTTCGGACACACATTTAACGATAATGAGCTTCGACCCCGACCGAGAGCCAGGATTATTTCGCGCGCCGCTTATTCCAAGGCTGCTTTTACCTAAAATCTGGATAAACCGGGAACCCGGTTAAAATACGTTCTGGTGAAAGTGCAAGCATCCCCCGATAACGTAACACCGATGAACCCTAAGGTCACGCGCGTACAGGGACAGAAAATTATCGGCGAATTGGCCATTAATAGAAGATACGAGGCGACACGGAAAAGTTTCATTCTGAATCGAGAAGCTTACGAGTCATCGACTCGATCATTAATGCAAGAAATCAATATTGCATCGCGAAAATATCCTTAACCCATTAATTATGTGTTAACTTGTCGGTGAAAAATGTTTCTTTTATGAATTTGTTTAATTTTTTTGCGTCTGGTGATCGATAAACAAAGAAATTAGATATTATTCTAATTAATCTCCAGGGCTCGATTACTGGGATATTTACTTTACATTTGTTTGTTATTAATATATATTCGTGTTTAGAAGAATTCCATCTTCTCAAGGAAACTCGTAGGCGGAGTTCTGTGACGGTTCGGCGGTTACAGTATTAAAAGAAAACGTATTTTTCTTGTCAAGATAACGCCGAGATACACGTGGCAAATTAGTGGCTGGCAAAACTTGATTAATTCAGATGGGAATAAGTGATTTGTTTCTCCCACTCGTTGGGCACATCTTCGCGCGATAATTGCTTCTTCGGAAGTTTGCATAATAATTCGCCGTAGAAGAATTAAAAAAATGTAGAATTTCTGTAATGGATAGATCGAAAAACGAGTAAACGGACGGGATAGTATAATAATTTAAAACGAGGGAAAATATATTAATTATTAATGAGCGTAAATAAATTACTTCGACTTCACCCTTCTCGAAAAAAAATGAGATTACGCGCGTTACTTATGGGATGAATTGATAGCATCATTATTTAAATCAACGAAGGGCAACATGCGTCCTTTTCGCATATTTTGTTAATTATATATCTCCTTAGTTCATAAATTATACATTCCTGAACCTTGTATATTTTAATTAACTAAATGGCTAGTATCGTTTTTTCTTACTTTCGCCCTTGCGACTATGCAAGGTAAACTTAATAAGGGAATTGCTTATTCTTTGATTTTATCGGTTAAAAGATTTATTGATATTAGTGAAATGAAAAGTGAGGGATTTAAAAATTTTAATCAAAATTGCGAGTGAAAAGGAAGGTACGGCGGTGAAAAATAATGTTCAAAACATAATTTGTATAGTACAGGTATTTTTATTGCATTCTTCACATTTTTCATACGAGTGAATTATAATGATTTTGATTTCTGTAACTTCCTTAAATTTAGCGTTAAAAGACCCGGGGTGTCAGCGGAGGGTTAATTATTGCATAAGACCGTGTCGATCTACGAAGACGCGAGGCTCTTCTTGTTCCCGACGTAGGATGAAAAAAGGAATCCGAGCCCCGTGATCGGGGGTTTCCCTCCCCCAGGTCGCATCGCGAGGGAAACGTACCATTCTCCATTGATTTTCCAAGAGCACGATGAACGCCACGGCGAAATCAGGATGCACGCGGCGGCTCCGTATGCCGGCAGGGCGATCCATAAGGAACCCGGTGGCGAGAGAACGGGAGACCCGAGAGAGACGCGCGAAACACGGGGAGAGGGGAAACAAGAGCGGTAAAAATGAATCGATAGGCGGAGTTTTTCATGACGCGCCGCTAGAGTCGGCCGGAGGGTGGGGGACGCGATAGGCGGAGTCAGGCTGATTTAGGGCCGCCATTTTGTGACAATGGACGAGAGGGGGTATGCCTATCTGATTGGCTGATCTACGGACTTCTCTCGTCCCGAACAAGCTTCTACAGATTGTTCGGTTGTACTCTCCGTCGGTACTCCAGCCACCCGGCGACCCGGCAACGCCGCCAACCCGTCCACGTCCCTATCCCCACCACCACCGCCGCACGCACACCACGCTTACCCCCCACCAGGCGGCCTCGTGTGCCGTGAAACCGAGACGACACACGCAGCCGAAGGCTGCGCGGGACGCGCGTCCTTCCCAGCACAGAATCGAATCCCTGCCTCCACCTACGAACACCCTTTACAAAAAAATTTTCTTCCGATAATTCATCCACGATTTTTCAACGCCACGGGCAGATTTTTATTATCCTTTCGATTCTACGCTCGAGTCTAAAGTTGGACGACTATGGGGTACCTACGACTCGAGTATCTGGTGTAAATAATTCTGTCTTTTACACAGACTTATTCTAATACTTTATTCGACAATAAAAGTTTGGGCAATTTTCTTGCATAATAATCTGCTTGATTGTCGAAAAGATTCAGGTATATGGGTGTATACCTCCCCACTCCAACTACGGAAGCTCGTACATGCTAATAGGTATACATACATATAATTGTGTCATCATGAACTTACTTTTCTACATATACATGTAGTAGTAATTCCCTTAGTACCTACCAGCCAATAAATAAAAAATAATAACATTTTATGCCTTCTATCCAGCTTCACTTACATTTTCATTGTCACAAACCATTGTTATTTGAGAGACGAATTTTTCCTATATCGATTCTGTCATTTACACAGACTTATTCTAATACTTCATTCGACAATAAAAGTTTGGGCAATTTTCTTGCATAATAATCTGCTTGATTGTCGAAAAGATTCAGGTATATGTGTGCATACCTCCCCACTCCAACTACGGAAGCTCGTACATGCTAATAGGTATACATACATATAATTGTGTCATCATGAACTTACTTTTCTACATATACATGTAGTAGTAATTCCCTTAGTACCTACCAGCCAATAAATAAAAAATAATAACATTTTATGCCTTCTATCCAGCTTCACTTACATTTTCATTGTCACATACCATTGTTATTTGAGAGACGAATTTTTCCTATATCGATTCTGTCATTTACACAGACTTATTCTAATACTTCATTCGACAATAAAAGTTTGGGCAATTTTCTTGCATAATAATCTGCTTGATTGTCGAAAAGATTCAGGTATATGGGTGCATACCTCCCCACTCCAACTACGGAAGCTCGTACATGCTAATAGGTATACATACATATAATTGTGTCATCATGAACTTACTTTTCTACATATACATGTAGTAGTAATTCCCTTAGTACCTACCAGCCAATAAATAAAAAATAATAACATTTTATGCCTTCTATCCAGCTTCACTTACATTTTCATTGTCACAAACCATTGTTATTTGAGAGACGAATTTTTCCTATATCGATTCTGTCATTTACACAGACTTATTCTAATACTTCATTCGACAATAAAAGTTTGGGCAATTTTCTTGCATAATAATCTGCTTGATTGTCGAAAAGATTCAGGTATATGTGTGCATACCTCCCCACTCCAACTACGGAAGCTCGTACATGCTAATAGGTATACATACATATAATTGTGTCATCATGAACTTACTTTTCTACATATACATGTAGTAGTAATTCCCTTAGTACCTACCAGCCAATAAATAAAAAATAATAACATTTTATGCCTTCTATCCAGCTTCACTTACATTTTCATTGTCACATACCATTGTTATTTGAGAGACGAATTTTTCCTATATCGATTCTGTCATTTACACAGACTTATTCTAATACTTCATTCGACAATAAAAGTTTGGGCAATTTTCTTGCATAATAATCTGCTTGATTGTCGAAAAGATTCAGGTATATGGGTGCATACCTCCCCACTCCAACTACGGAAGCTCGTACATGCTAATAGGTATACATACATATAATTGTGTCATCATGAACTTACTTTTCTACATATACATGTAGTAGTAATTCCCTTAGTACCTACCAGCCAATAAATAAAAAATAATAACATTTTATGCCTTCTATCCAGCTTCACTTACATTTTCATTGTCACAAACCATTGTTATTTGAGAGACGAATTTTTCCTATATCGATTCTGTCATTTACACAGACTTATTCTAATACTTCATTCGACAATAAAAGTTTGGGCAATTTTCTTGCATAATAATCTGCTTGATTGTCGAAAAGATTCAGGTATATGGGTGCATACCTCCCCACTCCAACTACGGAAGCTCAGTACATGCTAATAGGTATACATACATATAATTGTGTCATCATGAACTTACTTTTCAACATATACATGTAGTAGTAATTCCCTTAGTACCTACCAGCCAATAAATAAAAAATAATAACATTTTATGCCTTCTATCCAGCTTCACTTACATTTTCATTGTCACAAACCATTGTTATTTGAGAGACGAATTTTTCCTATATCGATTCTGTCATTTACACAGACTTATTCTAATACTTCATTCGACAATAAAAGTTTGGGCAATTTTCTTGCATAATAATCTGCTTGATTGTTGAAAAGATTCAGGTATATGGGTGCATACCTCCCCACTCCAACTACGGAAGCTCGTACATGCTAATAGATGTATATATACATATAATTGTGTAATCATGGACTTATTTTTCTATGTACATAAACATGTAGTAGGAATCCCCTTAGTACCTACCAGATAATATATAAAAAATAATAACATTTTATGCCTTCTATCCAGCTTCACTTACATTTTCATTGTCACATACCATCGTTATTTGAGAGACGAATTTTTCCTATATCGATTGGCCGGGAAAAACGGTGGTGAAAAATTGTAATTAAGGACGAAAGTATGTTTGAAAGAATCAAATTCACTGCGTGATACGATTTCGGTAACTCGTGTCCTCTAGAACGGCGCACACATTCGCAGGTGGAAACGAATGCAACATGAGAGATTGCATTGTGGAAATATCCGGTTTAATCGATACATGAAAATTAATGAATTCTCTTATAACGTATGAATAAGTGTGCGAATACACAACACTTTCAGCTAATTCAAATTTATGTTTATTAACCTCTTTATGCTTGCTGTGCATTGTAATTATTTCCTAATGCTAAATAATTAACTTTGCAAAATAATGAACGCCATCCCCACAATTGTTATTTGCAGACGTGAACTATACTTGTATAAAATAATCTGTATTTTTTATTTCCATTCGCTGGACAAGGTATCCATGACGACCATTTTGGTACTTCGTCTGCTTCTAACTCGTCCGTTCTTAGTGTAAATTATGCACAAAACCTCACGCGATATCTTCATAATTATATTAATTAGCACAAAACGTTTCAGTTAACTACGTTGTATACTCTTCTCGAAAGAAACAAGAAACTATCGTTCATTAGAAGTCTGCAGAACCCCCTTAAGGCCACCATCTTGACGCTTGGCTCGCGACATCATGCATTTCCACCTCCATTTCCAATCCTAACGATCGCTAAGCCCTCGAAGTTGAAAACACATAGCCGGCGAAAACAAGGTTTCTGCCTCTCGTTCTAAACTTTCGTCCCCGGTTGGAAGTCATCGAGTATCGAACTTTCGAAAGTATATTATTCACTCGACGAGTCAATGTTCGCTCGAAGGCGATTAGTTCCTTTCGGATGGTTGATCGGTTTCGCGTTAATTTCAGCCGGCAATCGTTATCGTCTAGTCTCGCGGTTCGATCGCGATAGAGGCCGTGAACAGATCGGAAAAGTCGACCGCTATCGGATGGCCCGACCTGGGTTAACCTGTAACGCGGTCGGTGCACCCGTGTCGTCGCGTCTCTCGTCGGATTTCGGTCTTTGGATTTCGTTGGGGGGAGGGTGTGTATCTTAATCGTTGTATCTCATCTAGATATGCCCGCGGCCATCAAGATTGGCTCACGGAAACGCGTGCACGCGCCTCTATTGACGCTCGAGCTGCTCTAAAAGCGCGCTACGCGACTCTCAACCTGTCCCTGGAACCCGGTAAAATGATCTACCGTTCCTGGTCTTTTTACTGATTTGTTCGCTCCAAAAGTAGGAGCAGATTCTTCGAAGCTCGTAGTAAAAACTGGGCAAAATTTAATGCTAGCAATAGATAGGGGATAAACCAACGCATAGGTGCTCTATTCTTTCGAACAACTCTTTATATTAATACAACAGTTAATTAAATAAAAATAAAATAATTTTTTATCTAAATTTTACTTCGAAAGAGAGATTTCATTCTACGCAACAATGAAACTACCGTCACTCAAAATTGCAGTGAATTTTTACGTTTCGAAAGAGCAAAGTTAATTTATTCATCGGTGTGTTTTTGTTCGCTATGAAAATAGTGACACTTTTCATTTTCGTGCAGCGAATATTTGATTCAGCGATCAAGGGTAACGTTAATTAGGGATGTAAAATAGAATTAAATGTATACATTTTAATAAAATTAAAACGTTTTTAAATATCGTAAACAAATTTATTCGTACAATACAAATTTTCCTTCGTTTGACGTTGCTGTCTTCTCGATTGCTACATGCTTCGGAATAATTATATTTTAAATTAATCGTTTAAATTTCTTTTCTGTGGGGGAGTTGATGGATCGCGGTTCCGTTCATCTTTCAAGGATATCCGCGATGAGCAATTATCAAGGCTCAGCGTTTTGGTGTTTCGGGGAACAGGCGCCGTTGGAAAATTCAATGTTCCCGAGCGAATTTAATGCAGTTCTCACCACCGATTGGCAGATACCGCGGCTCGACGCTGCCAAATCGTTCCATCAGACTATGCACGTACCCATACGCTCTGCCACGGCCTGCTTGGAATACATTAATAAACCCTTTCCACCCCCCTCCTTTTCTGACCGGGCTCGTCGGAATATTTGCACGACAAATTTGCGTAGATCCGCGATAAAGGCGCATCTAACGTCGCGCGGGAAGTGTTTTACAACGGGACGCGCGAAAATTTACAAATGTTTGCGCCGCGTAAATATTTTCGAACGCCCTGGCGCCTTGGGGTCTCGGGTCTCCGACGTTTCCGGCGGATTTAAGCATCTTTTTATGGTTCGTTCGTACTTCGACCCCTCAGCTCGTCGTATTCCACGCACCGATATTTATTTACGTTTGCAAAAGGACTGACTTACGAATACGTTTTAATTTCATTTTACAAGTTTCACCTAAAATTCGTGTGTGCTTCTATGGATAGAATCATTGCAACGGAGTACACCTGCATTCTTCTCAGCTATCAATGATACATCAAAACACCTTCCGCAAATGGTTGATTCCTAGCTTCCAATAAATCAATTCCCATTAAAATCCAATTAACTAGATTAGAGTATCGTCATTGGGATCGAATAAACTAAGTGAACATCGTTGTTTATATTCCTAATTAATTTTCAATTTTTTCATTCTGGCGCAATTATTATTATGTGTTAAAGACTGCTCATAGTTTATGTATTATTTGTTAATATTATGCGTATCGTTGATAATCCTGTAGGGAGTTAGATGGCATAATAAATAAAGAAATTCTGATTTCCTTTGTCACTGAAAACTGAGTCGCGAAGAGGTGGGGGACGAGCAACAGTGGGCCTTCGGAGCTCCGTAAAGATGTCCCGCGGTGAAATCGAGCTTATCGAAGGAACGAATATTATCTAGATTGAGCCGGTAGTCAGGGAGGTGTTGAATAACTCCGTCGGATCGGTGCGCCGATTTCATCGTTCCCCCTTACAAACGATTCAAAGCGCGCGCCTGCGTGCCAGTGTCAGCGCGTACCAACGAAAGAGATGCCTTCCGCGATCGGTCGACCCGAATTTAGATCGGATCGAGGAAAACGGAAGGTTACGGGCGCGTGTCCGGCGCGTCGTAGATCACGTCACGGTACTAATCTTTCGTGCACTGCAACTTTCCACCGATCGAACGACCGATCGTTTATTTTTGGGAAAGTTTGCCGTGCGCGAAATATTATTTTCGGTCTCTACCTCGGACGATAAGACGATTACCCGGCTCGGTGCGTTTTACGTAACGCGGAGGCGACACGCGAGCCCCATGAAACAGTACCCGTCGGTTAATATACCGCCGTAATCCTTTCATCCGTACCGCGCGTCTTGCGTCCGTTAAAAAACCCTTAAAATCTCACCACGCACCACCCGATGCAAAAGGAAAAGCACCGCGAAACGAAGGAACAAGCCGGGTTCGGTGTCGCGTTAAAAGGAACGCCGCTAGAGCCGCGCGGAGTCGTCGGTAGTAGGAAGGGAGAGGTCGGTGTTGACAGGAGAAGCGACACGAACGCGGCTGGGTCGTTCTCGGCGGTGGGTGCCGTGGGGGCAAACGAGTAAACGCCCGCGAGTAGGTTGGTCCTCGCGTCGATGGGCGTGGCCGAGCGGAGCCGAGTGGAACCGAGCGCGCACGAACGGCTGTGAACGCGAGGGGAACGCCGAGGCCGGTGTTTTCGTTCGCCTTAGTTCCGCGCCGGGTGCCACGACAGTCGCATCGAGTCGAGTTTACGTGCGCGCGCGCGCGTGCTACCAAAAATCTCTCTTTCTGTCTCCCCTCCCGCCGCAGCAGCCGAGCGAGAGGAAAAGGCAGGCGGAAGAACGAAAGCGGGAAAGAGGACCGTCGGAGCCGATCTCGCTCCGATCACAATCGAGTTTTTCCCGGGGACGATTTTCCGGTGGGCCAGCCAGTGGTTACGTCGAACCTTCGGTTATTCTCATACTGTTTGTTTCCCGTGCTCGTCCACGTCCGAGAGAGGGGAACGGCTCTTGTCGCGGGGAACGCTCGGAACGCGACGATGTGCTGTGTGTGTGTACAGTGCAGTGTCTTCTTGGTGCTAACTTAGTGATAACAATTTTAAACACGCCCCCGTCGAACCGTCGCCAGACCACGCACGGCGTCTTATCGCGCCGCTCGGGATTGATAACAGACAAGGTAAGAACGCTGGATTTGCGTGGCGGGGATGGACAGTTTTGGATCCGCTATCCGCCGCTCGAGCGATTTCCCCGAACCCGAACCTGAATCCGGACTTCAAACACTATTCTTGCTCTAGAACAATTGGAGTCGGAGCCGTGCAACGGTGGAAATCTGATTTAGAGCGACCCTGTGATAGATTTTGTAGCTAAGATCATCTAGAGCAATCGTTGCGTCAGGGTTCTGGGTCGGGAGACGATCGTGTTTAGAGCAGACAATGCGATAGAGTTCTAGTTAGAGCGGAAAACGGGTTCTAGTGCAAGCGTTGCGATTCGGTCCTATGTTTTTGAGAAAATCAAATCCAAAGCAACGTTTACGGTCGTTGTTTTGAACGTGCAAGACGAGGGGGAGCAAATATTGTGACGGAGCGTAAATTACAGTGAGTAAATGTCTATATAAAAATGAGAGTAAAGCAAAATCCAAATTTCGTCGAGCTAATGAGGCGGTAGAGTTTGTATGATAAACTCCGTTATAAATAAGAGTTCTCCCAACTCTTCTTTTTGGGAAATTCGACTTTCCAGAGCGAAAATTGAGTTCGATTAGAGCAAATACTTCGTATCCAATCCAATATCTAGAGCCTGAGGACCTCTTGCAGAGTTATGACTCTGACTCAAAGTTTAAACTTCTATTCCCAACGTAGGAGATTCGTTCCTTTTCGTTTGCTTGCGTAAAACTTATTTTCCTCCGTTGAAACAGATTTTCGACTTGGTACTCGCTCGGAGATCGTGAAAATTTGTTGTTGTTTTGAGCAATTCGGACAGGAAGATGGCGCCGTCGGTCGCTAGCTAATCTCTCATACTTCGTGAGTCACGTACGCCCTCGGCTTACTCCATGTTTCGCTATTAATCCAACCGAAATAGATTTATAGTTACAAAAATTCCTATAGCAGTTTATATCGCTAAACACGCTCTACTCGTGAAACGTGTTTAATATTTCCTCGCAGAGAAGGAATATTTTCATTTTGGAGTTAATTGTTCACAGTTAATATCTGGTTTATAAACACACAAACTTTTATAGCAGTTCGTATCGCTAAACACGCACTAGCTGCGAGACGCGTTTAATATTCCCTCGTAACGAAGGAACATTTTCATTCTGGAGCAAATAATTCACAGTTAATATCTGGTTTACAGTCACAAAAATTCCTATAGCAGTTTATATCGCTAAACACGCACTATTCGCGAAACGCGTTTAATATCTCCACGTAGAGAAGGAATATTTTCATTTTGGAGTTAATAGTTCACAGTTAATATCTGGTTTCTCCTGATTTATAGAGTTAGAACCTCCCAGGAGGATCTCTCGGGAGTCCAGTTTTTTTTCCGATAGATCGAGTTACAGGTTTTCCAACCAGGAAATTAGAAACCGATCATCGAAAAATAAATCGTTACGGTCGATTGCGCAAGCTCGATTTTTAAGGATCCGGGAAACCGAGTCGATCGGATCCCGACGGCGCAGGTAGATCGGTCGATTCACCTGAACTAGATCCTTCAAGAATTTTCGCTAGAATTTTCCTTTGTTCTTCGAGGACTCCTGCAGCTTTGAACGAAACTGATTGACGCGAAAATTCGAATCCAGAGCGTCTCGAGGTATCGCAAGTCCAACGAGTAAGAAATTTTACCATGATAAATGGACATTGCGTTTTATGTTTTAGAATTTTAGTCAGAGATCTGTTACTCTATCGTTAGGCTCCAAATCGTATATTTAGAGACGAAATAAAATATTGCTCCAGTGGGTATCTATATTTCAAGTTTTTTAATTATAAAGCTGATCGTTCTTCCATTACGAATTGTTTGTTTTGTTTTATTGGAATATCGAAGCTGAATTCGTGGCTGTTTGTCATTGTTATTGTCCGTCGGCCTAGGTGCAACAGCTGTGCTCCGAAAACCAAACAGTTTTTTTTGTTATTTAATATGCAACAGAAATATTGAATTTTTTTTCGGGAACATTTGGTTACTGATACAAATTTGAGTTTATAGTAATATTAATACGACAACAAGACGATTTCCTGGCACAGTAAATCTGAATTTGGAGTGGTCGAAGCTTTCTGTGTTCCTAAAATTGGTTTGTACAAACATGAATCATTTTAGAGCTTTAGAAATTCAGTTTGGAGCATCGTAGCACGATGAGGTTAGGACTTTATACGTTCACCTACAGTATTGGCAACTGTGTTTTTAGTCTCTTGTTAGTTTATTTCTGAATCATCAATTTCTTTTGTCAATATTTACTCCAGATAACCAGCTTTCGGTCGATATTAGTGTTTTGGATGAGAATTCCGTCAAAAGGATTCGTTCTACTGTTTATTCCTGCTATATACTGAACTTGAACATTCTGATAGGCTATTTGTTCTAATTGAAAATATGAATAATAATTATTTATCCTTTATATGGTCGAATAACTTGTAATCATTTTAGACAGAATCATTAATCGAGATGACTTAATCTGTCTTGGAAATGGACAATCCCACATCACATCTATAGGATTAAGAGTTGGTTGATCTGACAACCATATCATAGTTTCTAATATACGCCTCCAGTTTGGAAGAGGTTTAAGTATACGTCAGGATTAAAACTCTGCCCATGGAGCTTTTCTGGATGTCCAAGAAACACGTATTAAATCTTATTAATATTTAAAAAGCGTTGAATCTTCCTTCGTCGATACAGTGATAGTTTTTCGTAATTTGTACGCCCAGAAATAACAGGTCAAAGTTCAGGAAGGTTCGCGTAGTGCGATGGTAGATAGCCGTTGGAAGATTTGGCGAACAGCGAACCGTTCGAAGGGAAAAGCTGAACGTTACTCCCGTCGCGAAAAGGGAGGGAATATCGGCTGTGGCAGTTTGCGCGGCCTATAATTGGTAATTTGCAAGTATAATAAACGGCCGGCGGTTTCTGTTTTCATTTATTAGCCGCGAAATGCCTCCGCTTATTAGCGCAACGATGCATTCAAAGCAACTCGCTTGTTTCTTCGCGATAAATATTCTTTCCGTCGACGAAGTGGCTTTTGATTTTCGATCCGAATTCCGTTCAAGAATCTTTCCTTTCGACTCTCGACGTCCCGCGAACCTGTCAACCGCGGTTTCGTAACCTCGTTATGCGATCGTTCGAGATTTTCTTTCATTCTCCCACCACCGTTCTTCTCGAAAAGATTGTGTATTTATTTATTTACCGAACAAAAATGAGAAAGTAAAATACTTTTATTCTTAGGTCGAACTCTTAACTCTTGATTCGAACTCCATTTTGTCGGCGAAAAAATAATCGAGGAGTCAATCATTGCTCGATTGCGATCTATCGCGGTAGAAAATTCTCGGTAAAGAATTCTTTTGTGCTTGTTTTCGTTGGAAAAACGATTCGTAATGGTATTCCCCGTTTATCGACGCACACTTTATAAGTCCGGAAAAATTTCCACGAAGTAATCCTTGAAATGGAATCTTCATCTTGGAGCGAACTTCTACTTCAAACCGTTTCATAACGTCGACGTCTGCGAATTAATTTCATAGTCTTTGCTGTAGCTCCAACGCCAAAATATAGAATCTATCAGCTTCGAGCATGAATTAACACCATCTCAAAGTAAATCTAATGCGACATTTCGGCGTCTGCGCTGTACAATGTTCTCCAGACACTTACGAGATCCCTGTCTTAACTCGAAATCGACTCAAAGCGGTGCGACGTTGCCTCGACGCAGGCATTGAAATCACCAAAAGTGGTCAAAGTCGTTCGAATTCAAATCGACTCCGTTCCTTCGTACCTTTCCAATTTCAACAAAATTTTCGGACACGATGTTGGAGCAACATTTACAGTAAAAGTTGTCTTTAGTTTCCGTTGTACAGAGTCGACAAAATGGTCGAAGTGGAGAGAAAATTGAAACGCGTCAAAGTTGAACATTCCGATCGTTGCTCTTCCGCTTTCGCGGGGACGTCGTTTGGGCAACGTCCCTTCGTCCTTGGTCCTAAAGGCCTCGAGGTATCGTGTTTCCTCGATGGAAGCCCGATCGTCCTCGATCCGACGGCCAGGGGTCGAGGTGGAATGGTACGCGTCGCCGAAGACGTCGAGTCCCCTCGAACGCACGTGCCACTCTCTCAATTTCTCGGGCCATTGTTTGGAAAAGCCTGTAGGTAACGAACGCGGACCTAACTCGGGCCGACCTTCTCCCCGAAGATTTTCCACCTGAGGCTGATTTTTCGCTCCACGAGCTCTGACTTCGTCCACGATGAGTTCCAAACGATCCCGAGACGAGAAAAATCCTTCGAAGACCTTGTTTCGTTTCTCCCATCGAAAAACAAACAAAGGAACGCATTCCGAAAGAAAATAGCTTGCAACCGACGTTATCAGCTGCTTATCAATCTTTTTATTTCATTCGTGCAATTTTTCTTTCGTAATATACTCGTTGAAATTGCAATCCCCTCGTCGAGGATCGTCTTTGCTCGTTTTGGTGTCTAAAAATGTAATCTGTTCTTTAAATTAGTATTTATTTTTGACAGTCGACATACTTCGATGGTTGAGTTTGATTCGACGACGTTTGTTTACAACGGTTCAGTTTTAAAGAACGTTTTACGTTTAATTTTGACTTCTGCGACGATCCATTGATTTTTAAAAAAAGTTTTGTCGTCGAAGATTCGTTTGACGTCTCTTTAGAAAACATTTGCCCGTGTGTCGCTTCGCCGATTAGAATACATTTGTTGGCAGGCGTTTTAAAGACGGAACTCTTCTGAATAATGTATATTGAACAAGATTTAGTTGTTTAAAAGTCAATTTGAGCGTTTGAAGATGTTTTTTGACGAGTGAAATAAACGATGTTCGAATGAAATTCCTACGAGTGTCGGTTGCTGTTACAATTAGGATATATTGTTTACATCTTCTCTGTTTCGTTTATTTTTAAAACGAATCTTAATTAATTACTATAACTAAAAATGATTCAACGAATATAATTCTATTTTGACTTATCGATGATCAACGTTTCGAAACGCGCAATACTTTCTGCGAGTCAGCCAAATAAACCTTGAAAATTAGAAATTTAAAAATTCGCCTCGAAGGCTAAAATTATTTCTGCGAATCAAAGTATAGAGTTCGAAGTTCAGGAGGCTAAAAAATTTCCTCTCCTTGGTAATTATCGTGGAAATCCTTATCGGCCGATTTCGGACAACAATAATATTTTATTAAATCGTTAGATACGCCGTAACGATGTTTATCGCCGCTTATCTGTCGATAAGGCATACTTCTTTCGAAAATTCATCTAGCGGCGCGCGTTCGACAGTTATTTTCCCATCGATTTTCGCGTTTTCACCGGATCGTTTCCCCGTCGATCGCCGCCCGTCCGACAGATTTATCGAACAGGTGACAAGTTACGTCAACCGGTCGAAAAAAAATACCTCCATCGGCGAGAGTTGCTCGATCACGTATCGCGAAGACTAATCTTATCGGGATTCGTTAATCTCGTTCCGTACGAGAGCGGGCGATGCACGTGCGGCCGAAAATCAGCGGCGATTCGTGACAAGTAAGATTAAAAATTGTGCGACGACAGCCTTCGAAATTCGATCGAAGTCCATCGAGGACGATTCTCGAGCGACGCGTACCGTTATGAAACAGGAAAACAAAATCGCGTCGTCGGGAAAGCGACAATAACAACGCGAAATGCGAGCAACGACAAATTCTATCGCGACATCGCGTAGGAAAATTTAATTTTCCGACGATACGTTTGGGTTAAAAGTTTCTTTCAAATTGCACCGCGAGTGGTATTCGACGAGTCGATAGGAAATTTAGCAAGAAACTAATTTTAAGGTGGGATATTGTACGGTTAAAAGAGCCCTTCCGTCGAGCAGATTTCGATCAGCCGTTATCCTAATCTCCGTGAACCTTCAAAATCGACTGGTAGTTTTCACTTATCAATTTCGGAGCCAGCTTATCTCGATTGTCAACTCGTTCAGGCCCACCTCACGATTTAGAGGAGTGATCGGTCGAAAATATCGGACGAAAGAATCTCGAGTGTCTTCTTGACGATCCACGATCTGCGTCATTCACTTTCCCGCTACTTTCCGCGATGGAAAACAACCGACGTTTACGAATCGAGAACGTCGCGAAATTGAAAAGTTTATTCCAGATTTGATCGATTTGTTTCGAACAATGTCGATTTGATCGACGCCGTTTCATTCGATCCATCGTATCAGTGATCGGGATTTGTGCGTTTCTCGGGAAATTGTACGGTAAGGTTCATAATTCGATGGAATTTTCTTGAAATAGAAAGTGAAAAATATTTCGTACGTTGGTGTAATACAATAATTTACGATCGAAACGTAAATAGAATCGTTAATTATATAATCGAAGCAATATTGGAGTACGCGTATGTACGTAAGGCGGTCGTTGAATATTTAATTGGCGCTGAAAACGACTAAAAGGTTGCAATAACTCTGTAATATTATCGTGATATGTGATCGGAAAGAGTGCTCGAGGAATGCTGGGATCCACAATGTGAAAAATAATCGAATATTCGTAACCAATTCCGAAGTACTAATCTTATCGCCGGGCTTTTTGTGTATATCTTATCGGATCTTGTTTTCGAGTATTTTATTTGCCCTGAACATATAATTTTGGAAGTGCTACATCCGCCTCTGGGTAAAGGCGTACATTTAGGACCTAGTATTTTCCATCTTTCATTCGTTTTCCTACACACATTTTTCAAATGCAATTAACCCTTTGAGCACCATAGATACATGTATGCATTTATCAATTCTTTCGATCTTTCACTTACTGCAATTTTTAGTATTTAAAAAAAAATTGTATTATTCAAGTTGAGGTGTGTTTTGTAATACAATAATTCGTTAAAAGAATTATATTTATAACTCAGTTGCGGCTCGTATATAATAATTTAACAGAGTACTTCAGCCATGAATATTCAGCATTCAAAGTGTTAAAGAGCCCCGACTCGAATGCTCCATTTTCAGATTAAATGAATTCTCTTCCACAAATTTCAATTCCATCAACGAAAGTCTCGTTTAGTCTTCGGGGGGGGATGTTTGCTCCAGGGATTCACTAACTGAGAAAACGTCTTTAGATATCGTTTGCGTTCGAGAAACGATCTTCAGCGTGTCGCAGGCCGGTCGAACGTTGGGGATCTCGGCGAAAAGGTTCGAAAAGACGCGAAGGGCAGATATAGAACTCCCCTCGATCGGCTCCGCGGTAATGACGAAGCGTCGTTCAAACAGACCCGGGGAGTTGTTGGCTGATAAGACGGTCGGTCTCCGTTCCCCGTAGACGTCGATCGTTCCGTCCTTTTTCCGTGTCATCGAGCCTGTATCAGGATTGGGCGATCGCGAGAGAGGGGCCCGGTTGCGTCATCGATGACCTTGATCATCGGCTATGCCCGGTCGATTGATAAATCATTCGGAGGCACTTGATCGTCGAGTGGCCGGCGCATCATCAGTGTCGCCGCACTAAAGCGCAGATCAGGACCCAATTAACCGAGATCTCGCGAGCTGATCGATTATCATCGGTGATCGTGACGGGTAAGTGACTGGCCAGCCTTTCTGCCGTTTGTTGTACGCGCGCGCGTTTTATCGAGGATCGGGGAAATCGATCAAGCCCAGGCCGGAAGGATGAACGCCCGAAATTGGCTTGATCGATCATGGGACCCTCGGACGCCCGGTTCCATCCGAAGGAGTCGTCGCCATGTTTTGGTCGCTCTTCTCAGGAGGATTTTTAACTCTTTGGCTCGTCGAGCGAGTCCCCTTTTCGCCCAGCTGTGACCGTGTAACGAGATAAACTGACTGTTTGCAACCGGATTCCGCGGTTCGCCGAGGATCGTCTCGCGTTTCCATCGGTATTAATTTACTTCTCGCGTCGAGTGCCTCGGATATTGAAAAGACGGCGTTACGTAATTGGCGAGCGACAGGTTTTCAGCGTAGTCTAATTAGCGAAGACGTTCGTTAGCCACTCGGCTCGGGGGAGATCGTGGAAACACGGTTGAAATCTTGTGCGTGCGGTTCCGAGGTTAGGATTTATCTTTGGACGCTTCGAAGGGAAAGTCACTAGCGTCGGACTCCCCCAGTGCTCCTCTGCTCAGCTTTCATCGTCGTGAAACGCTTTGGAGTCGTACGATAGTGACTTTCCCTTCGATCGGGAACGAATTAACGTGACACGATATAATCGTTCGTGTGGTTCGAAGTTTGGTGAAGTTCTCGATTATCTAATCTGCGTTGCCCGTGTTACGGAGACGTTAAATGTTGGCACAGGGCTCTTCCAGCTCTAAAAACTATTCTCGGCCTCGAAATCAACGCCTAGAGGGTTGAGTCTGATGTCCACTAGAGTTGCTATTCATCACTAATAAAAGCACTGTAGAATGTTTTCGTTAGTTAAAATATAATTTCGTTTCGTACAATTCGGATCGTAATTTTTAATTCGTTATTCGTAACCGTTATCTAGATAAGAATCGCGTGGATAGGAGGTATCAGTCGTTTAGGATCGATCGAACCGTTGAACCGAACTAATATTTTTCTCTGTTTGTTCCAGAAGGCGGGGTCAGAGATCGAGATTTTCTTCGTGATCGTCAAACGAAGCGCCAGGATTACCTATGATCTCCCCGAGCGTCCTCAGGAGGACCACGCTTCCGGAAGAGAGGCGTTTTTGGCACCGTTCCTAATCCCCTTCCACTCCCCCTTGTTCCCCCCACTCCCCTAGTTACCCTCTGGTTCACCTCCGTTGAGCAACCCCCGCGAAAAGATCTCCTTCGGATCGCAGACGGAGGCGGCGGAGGAGGAGGTGGAGGAGGAGGTGGAGGAGGAGGAGGTGGAGGAGGTGGAGGTGGAGGAGGAGGAGGAGGAAGGGTCGTTAGAAGAGGACAAGTCTCGACAAGATGGACATGAGCAGCGAGTCGAGCGCGGCTAGGTGGTACGAACCCCCTAGGTCCACGTTAGAGCCACCATCGGGGGGTGCGGGGGTCGCTGGGGTTGTTGGCAACCCGACCGACTATAGGGGCTACTACCCCCACGCTGGACCCACCGCGCACCACCCCGCCGCCGCTGCACACTACGCTCACAGTAAGTAATCGAATTTTTCTGTAATAACGTAAATAAACAGTGCACGATACACTTTATGGAAGGAATATTTCGCGTAACGATTTCCGCGAATTTACGGCCGACAAGAACGATATCTCTGCGACGATTATGGATGATTTCGCAAAAGGGGCTGCCACCTTCACGCAACCGTCGAAGGTCCTTCCACCCCCGGTGGTCGTAAAAAAGCCCGACAACGGCCATGACAACTGCACGCGTCGACTCCTTTTTTCGCGTGTCTCTCGTGACTGCGCGGTTCAACGATCGGCTAATGGCGTCTCGGTCTACCTCGTTAATTACCACGCGGATATTTAATTATGTCGTCGTACGGACCGCCCCCCGAGGCACTGAAATATTCCTGGAAATTTTGCAAAACACTACCAGTAAATTCAGGGACAATAGAATTTCTCATACATCGTTTATTTATGTCTGTAGCCTCCGTAGTCTGTAGATCACGAAACATAATCAATTGAATTAAGAAATTATACATGTATAATTATTATTGTTAACGTGGAGAAATTTAATTTCTAATTTGACATTTTGTCAGTCTTAATTTTTGATGTAGTTGAGAAAACGATTGCTAGGGATTTCGAAGAGCCGGCGTTAGCCTTCCTAGAAACATCGCTAGTCCGTTGGCAAGCGTGGGAGGTTGAATTTTCGTGGCTCTCGAGCTAACTGTATCTTCCCTCGATTTCTCTCTTCGTCGTTTTTGCGCGTCGGTTCGGGTTTCGCTCTTCGTGGAAGCGTAGAGGAACAACTGCTAGTTATTTCCAAGAGTCAACGTTTGCCGCGCGTGTACGTACTACGCGTCCATCTTTAAGATCGTCTTTCACCGTGAACCTGTACGGTTTACCGCGAGCGACGCAATTTCGCGCGAGTTCACGGAACGACGGGCTCGAATCGGAGGCGAGAGCAGAGATTGAAAACTAATACGGCGCTTCTTAATCTCGAGGCAGCTCGAGATATCCCGTTGAAGAACAATCGAGCCTCGTTATCCACTTTCGAGCACGCGAGCGCGTGCACCAAAATGGCCTCGCCCCTCTCTTTTTCCGGCCTCTTGACACCTTTGGCAAATGACTTTTCGTTTCGAGTGACCTCTTCTGCATCAAGAATGAGACTCGTAATTGGCGGAGCTTGAAACCGGGGAGGTTGAGAGCGAAAGAGAAACGAGAAACGTTGAGCGCGCATAGAGCAGAGAGCTCTCAATCAGCGCGCTATAATTCCTACAAAACTCATAGCAACTGAATAATTTTCGTGAAATTTAAAACACCTGAATTATAGTCGATTTTATGTATTTGGACAAATTTTTATATAGCGTTGAAGCTCTAGCGCTATACGAAGTCTCTAGATCGAGCCTTAGAATGTGGAGGAATAGCGTGCTATAGTTTTCATAAAACACATAGTAATTTAATAATTTTCGTGAAATTTGAAACACTTGGAGCAATTATAGCCGACTTTATGTATTTGCTCAAATTTCCTTATAGCGTCGAAGCTCTGGTGCTATACGAAGTCTCTTAGAAAATAGAGGAACAGCGTGCTATAATTTCTATAAAACCCATAGCAACTGAATAATTTTCGTGAAATTTAAAATACCTGAATCATAGTCGATTTTATGTATTTGGACAAATTTTTATATAGCGTTGAAGCTCTAGCGCTATACGAAGTCTCTAGATCGAGCCTTAGAATGTGGAGGAATAGCGTGCTATAGTTTTCATAAAACACATAGTAATTTAATAATTTTCGTGAAATTTGAAACACTTGGAGCAATTATAGTCGATTTCATGTATTTGTTCAAATTTCCTTATAGCGTCGAAGCTTTGGTGCTTTGCGAAGTCTCTTAGAAAATAGAGGAACAGCGTGCTATAATTTCTATAAAACCCATAGCAACGTAATCATTTTCTTGAAATTTGATGCGCCTAACGTAACTATGGCTTTACGTGTTTGCTTAAATTTTCTTGTAGAGTCGAAGCTTTAGCGCTATACGAAGTCTCTAGATCGAGCCTTAGAAAGCGGATGCACAGCTTACTGGTCTCTGGACGATCCCGGGAGAGCGTATCCGTTTCGTCCGGACACCTCGTGACTCCGTTAGGTTGGACTCGTTGCCAAAAGCTTGCTGCGAGTCCGTTTTCACGGTCAGGTAGAGCGAGGTAGAGCAAAGGGTTAGAGGGAATAGAGGGAGTTGGGAAAGCGATAGCGCGTACGCTCTAGGTGTACCGGTAATCCCGATAGCTCTCGGTTGTCCGTCGTTGGCCAAGCATGAAAAAGCAGCGCAGGGGCGCGGGGAGGAGGGGGAGGAAGAAGGGCCCGGATTCAGCAGGAAAAGAGGCCAAAAAGTGCACGAGGAGGCACGAAACTCGATACAGCCGGTCGGATCTCGAGGCCCTGGAACGCGATATCCCTGATTCTCGCCGACGTGCATGGATCATACTCGGCCCTCTGTTAACTCGTGCTGCGCCAAAAAACCAGCGCCCCTAATCGGAATCAAATCTCTATCTGTCGCTGGAGCCGCGGCTGCCCGGAATCCCTGTGACTTCTTTACGACTTCTCTCTTCTTTCTTGCCTCGGTGCTTGACCCCCTGACACCGGCGGTCCTCTGAAATTCCACGCGTCTCGTGAGAACATAGAGAGTTTCTAGGGCAGACGACGGTGCTCCGTTTGACGAATATTTTTCAATGCTCGGCTAATTTTGCCCCAAGTGTTCCTGTTTCCCGGCGTAGGCTAATCCCTAACGAAGGACGGTTTCGGTTATGGCGCAAACTCGTAGACGTCTTTCGTAGAAATACGTTCAACCCGTATGTGGAGTTGTTTGTGGCTACCCGCGACTAAATTAAAAGGCAGTCCGACGAATTCTGGTAACGAGAAACTAGTCACGCGCAATCGTTTAACGCAGGAAGGATGTTCGAGACTCGGTATTAATTGGACCAGACTCTTTTGTTTTTGTTCGTGTCTTTCATCAAAGCTGAGACTGCTGCTTTGACAGCCGAGTCCTTCGAACGATCCGGTGAGAAATCGTCGATCTTTCTGCGAAGATGCAATGAAAATCTCGAACGAAGCTGACCAGGCTACCTTGGTCCACGGTTACGAGCGAACCTCACGCTCGAGGATCGAGAGGAGAGGTCGGCGAAGTCCATCTCGGTCTGGAGACTCATTAGACAACGGTTCTCAGAGGATGTTTCTGTCCGCGAGTGATCGATCGACGAAAGTGCCATGCGGATCGGGGGCGGGTAGGGTGGTGCCAGCGAGGCTAAAGAAAAAAATAAACAAGATAGGCGGACGCGCCACGGACCGGGATGCATAATACACACAGTGGTTGCGGCAGACAGGAAGGAAGCGCAGCCAACCGCGAAGCCCACGGGCTCTCAGAGAGGTGCATACGTAATTGCAGGCCACGCGGGAGGCGCTGCTTTTGTAGGTTACCCTCTCTTTTCTTCTCCACCCCGCCCGCCCGGTCCCCCCTCGCCTCCCCTGCCCCCCTCTTGCGTGTTTATCTCGCTTGCTTTATCTCTTTCGCGTTGCACCGCGTTTTCGTGTTTTTCTGGTCTTTGTCCGTCGTATTTTCTATTTTCTTCTCCGGTTTTTATCGTGCCCCGCTCGCTGCCTTTCTCGTTTCTGCCCCGTCTACTTCACCAGCGACAAGCTGCTCCATGTTTGTCCGCTCTACCGCTCGCCCCCTTTGCTCTATCTCGTTCACAATTTTCTTTGTTCACCTCTAGCGCTCCGCTCTAATCGCTCTATCCGCTCTCCGCTCTAATTTCTCTCGCGTCGAACTTTTCCAGCGACATTGCTCGCCCCGTCTGCTCTATTTCCGCTCTATACGCGCCCTTTTTCCCCCCACCCCGGTGTCGCCGCCACGCTGTCTCCCCGTCTCTGCCCCTACAACCCTCCAGGCCGCGTCTCTTTCTCTCCCGTCGGGCCGAGCGAGCAGCTTGCACCTCGGCGCGACGAAGAAGAGGGTCCGGCGCTCGAGCGCGGCGCACAGGTCGTGCAAAACGCGCGACCGCCGCCATCTTGCGCAAATGCACACGCCAACCGAAGGCGGAGCCTCTCCCCGGGGCTCTCTCTTTCACTCTTTCCCGGTACGTCTGTCTTCCCACCCCCTCTGGCTCCCCGTTCGAGACTCTCTCGCGCGCGCGGCAGATGCAACTCGCGATGCAGCCTCACCGCGATCAATCTTCCTCCTCGTTGTTGCTCCTCTCTGCCCTCCGCGCCCCTCGCCCTCGCAACCGTCTGCTCGGCGGGTTTCGAGTCGGTAGCCCCCCCTCCCCCCTCTCACGGTGTCACGATTCGACGGCAGAACCTCTGCACAGGCCTCGTTGCAACATGAAAAATGTTTTTTGGTCCCACGATTTTGAAATCGACTTCGACTGTACCAGTAAAGGATTTTTTCTAAACTCTTTTTGGATTTTAGAAAAATTTCCCACCTCTCATTTGAGACACGTATTGAGAGTTACTTTAATTTTTATTTTATTACGAATGCAAAGTTTCTATTTTATTATCAAATTCTTTCTTTATACGAAATAAATTAAGCATCCTCGATGCGCGCGCCTCGAAGCCTGGACTCGACGAAATATAAAATTTGAATGATTTTTAGTTAGGTCGGTCTTCAATTTCCTCCCAAGTACACCTTTCGGTAGTTTCTTTCCTCTTGCGAATAATCGCCGAGCAAAAAGCCCCCGCGGGCATGAAAAAAGAATCGATAAGCCCCGGAGAAGTACACGGGGTAAAATTGCATGTTATTACGCGAGGAGCTGCTAGTGGCGGTCGACGAAATGAGACGTTATTTTCTCCTGGAATTTCGTGTACATCGTGAATCTTATTACGAGCTCCGAGGCGCGGTTCCTTCGAGGGAATACTTATTTTTTTCTCATTTTCCATCGTAATTCGACGATTTACGACGTGCGACGCCGAGGTATTCTCACGAAAATAACTACCCTTAATCTTTACGCGTCTTTAATGATCGAAGATAAGTAGAGCTTCGTTCGCAGCGTACGACGGGGAGTACATTTTGGCGGGAATATCGCGTCACACTGGAATCGCGATATTCCGTGCACCTACCGTTTATCGTATCGCGCGTTTTATAGCAGAGGATTTTGAGCCGCAAGTGCACCGTTCGCCAACTATGGCTGACAGAGCTTGAATATTAATTATCGAGAAGACCAGGAAAATGTTGAAAAGCGTTGATTGTTCGCGCAGAACGCGAAATCGTTTCCGTGCGATGGCTTAATCGTTGATTCCTCGACGACTCACTCAAGAAAGGGGCGACGTAACGAGAGAACAATTAGACGTGGCTCTAGGAAACGCGGTTAGAAACGTTCGACTGGCAACGAATACTAACGACTCGCGCATAATTCACGGCGATTTCCTTTCCCGACGCGATTTTCTCCGGGAGTCGTGGCTCGCCGTGAATGAAACGGTCGCGTTATCCGGCGCGATCTCCGCTGAATGAAAAGCGAGCGTCTGCGAAACGGCCGATAGAATCGATCGCCGGTGATCAGTTAACCGGGCGAGTCGAATTTCCCGGAGGAATTAATTCTCGTCGGGCTAATGCTCATCTTTTATTCCGTTTTTCCGCGCTATCCGCGCGACGTTTTTCTCTCTGTCCGCGACGCGGAACGGTTCGTCCTTTGAAAGCGGGCTCTTTGAATCCTTTCGAGCCTTTGAACTCGTTCCCGACGCCTGTGCACAAAAGCGGAGCAGAGTCAGCAACGCTCCGGGCGACTAATTATTTGGAGTAGCCGCTTTGATGTCGAATGCTGACCAAACCCGGAGATATCGCGATGCACGCCACATGTGTCGCGGCGGGTTTCCATTCACGAGGATAAATCGCGGCTCCTCGAGATAAAATTTCGACCGCTGAATGAGGACTCGTCGCGGAAATTCCCTTTTTTTTTTCGCTCGCCATTCATCGCACGGTGTCCAAATGGATTTGCGGGGACGCGCCTTTATGCGAAATGTACGGACGAATTTCTGTCGCGATCTTCCTTTCACGGGTCAAAGAGGCGCACGGAAACACAATCTGAACCGAGCTTTGATCGTTCGAATCGAATCAAGCGCTTAAGTTTTCTTAATATCGACGATCGTTTGAATCTTACTCGAGGGGGGTAGAAGACTTTCTTTCGTCGTTCGTCGACGTTTGAGCCCAATGTCGCCGGAACGGAGCGAAAGTGATCGTTCTAATTATTCTAATTTCGGTTTGAAATTGGTATGCAGTCGCGCTGCGATCAAGGGAGAAATCGTAGCGCGCAAACGCGGCTCTCGTGGGCGGGATTCTGTCGTTTCTATGGCTCTGATCTTCGTGGTGCGGTGGGAGATGCGATTCTCTGGCACGGAAAGTGTCGGAAGAGTTACTGGAAAACGTGCAAAGGAAGAAAAGACGGTGTCGCGTATTTTCCACGCGAGACGAGTCGCGTAGATGGACAGTGGGAAAGCTCTGGACCTGTCATCGAGTTACAATGTCGCCCGACGCGTCGAAGAAACTAAATGAATTTCCTGTCGCACGTTAGTATCGCGATCTTGATCTCCGGCTGGATATATCCAGTCGACGGGTCAATTATCATATTAATAGTCGGAATGTCGTATTCCGACCGGTGCAACTTATTGGATCGAATATTTTCAACGCGCGTGGGCGTAGTCTGGCGCGGAGTCGTCGCGATCGAGTAACCGATTAATGAGTCCGTTCTAGATCGCGCGTTGATCTTTGGGTGCTATCGTTATCAACCGTTCATCTTAAAATTGGACGATTTTCATTTTTTGGTTATCGACCATTAAATTAACCGCCTTTGAACGCGTAACGATGCGAATTTCATTTATAATTTGTGTCGTCTAAAATGATAAAAATATAGAATCACCATGTGGATTATAAGATGGAGACAAAAAATCTGGCTCCATCGGAACGCGGTGGAAGTTCACGATCGAGAAAAGTAAAAAGGCAGCGGTGGAAAAGCGGCGCCATATTAGAGTCGACCTGTTTCGAAACGAGCGCCTTGGGAATCGACGCCTAAGGAGCTCCTCGTGCCTTAATGAGAGCCCGTTCCTCGGCTTTTTCTCCTTTTTCCGTCGGCGTCGCGACGTTTGCCAACTTCCCCGACGAAATTTACGAGGGCACGCGTGCCACGTTCAACGACCGCGATCATACGCGCCGCGATTTATGGATCGCGATTGTTCCGCGGCTGGTTTTATAAATTCGAGGCGCACGGTTGCGATAGAAACGTTGCTCGATCGACGACGCGTGCTTTTGGAGAGGAAAAACCAAGCTACTAATTATCACGAATCTACATAATCCACAGAGACTCTTCGTGCTTCCGAAATCACTCGTGCTATCGAAAGTTGTTTTCCATTTTCAGAAACGTCGTCCAGCGTGTTTCGCGCTCGATTTTCTAAAACTCTCCGACGCGAAACATAGACAGATCGCTCGGTCGAGTCGAACAAAGGCTCGAAACGTTCGCAACGACGCGATAAACTCGCGAGGTGAAGCGGTGAAGATCGTCCGATGATCGCCGCCATTAATTCAGCTGTATTTTGCATCGCCGACGGACAGAATCACCGGGTCGACGGAATTGTTTTAAAGATAACGACGCGAGAGTCTCGTTACTTAGCGGAGAGAAAGGATGGAAAGGAACTAGAAGGGAAAAAGTTCGGAGAAGTGGCGCGGAATTGAACGAAAAAGACTACCGGCCGCGATGGAGGAAGAGAGAGCCAGCGCGATGATAAATATCCCTTAGTATGGAAGTTTTTACTGCGTATGGAGTGCGAAGCGCCTCTTCTGCTCGTTTCTTTTTTCATCGCGGCTATTTTTTCGGTCCGCGATGTTCCTCGTTAAGTCTTCTTTCGCCGTAGCGAGACACGACCGGTCATTTATAGCTTCTACGATCCTTTTATCAGCCAAAAAACGGACGACGTTTATTCCGTTGCAAAGAGTTTTCTGTCCTTGTTGTCCCGAATTCGAACGAATCTCGCTAGACTTGTTTACTTTCCATCGGTGAATCGCTAGAATGCGGTAGATCCAATTACAGGCGGGGCATCGCTGCATTCGATTAATTGCATGACGCTGCAGCTGCTCATCTCGTCCACGCTTTACCCCCCTCAGTCCTCTCGTTGCTCGTAATACATATTACGGTTTCATGCTCCTAAATTTAGACAAGTTTCCGCAACGCCGTTCATCTTCTCGTTCGCCGGCGCAATCGCGTCAACCGAGACTGCACCAGCGATCCTCGTTGATTCGAGCTAAACGAAATCGTTGATCGCGATAGAGCTCTTTGTGCTGCTCCGTTCCTCTGTCGAGGGAAATTGATCGACACAATGCGAGGGACTATCGTTCGACGAAACTTCAGAAATTATCGTCGTTTCATCGTACTTAATATTTGTGTCGTTTTCTTCTTAGACGGTTCATAATTTCGAGACGCAACTTCTTGGTTTTGGAGCGACTAAGTCGCATCGAGTGATCGTAGGGTTTGAAAAAAGTTTTCTTAAAGTTAACGACAGATTTGCCTGTTAATTCCGGAATATGGAACATGGCGGTGACTCCTAACAAAATAAATTTTCAAATAATTACATTGACGTATATTAAATAATTATTAACAGGTTGACATGCCATCCATATACGCATTTATCACCATGGAAGTGATAAAAAAATGAATGAATTCTCAAGTTGAGATGTTGTGCCCTTCATTTAAAGACTGTGAACTGTTTTTCTGTGAATAAGATACTATATAACATGCTATATATCAATCTAGTCCAAGTTATAGCGGAATATAGTAGCTATAAATGATACAGATAGAGCAACTATCTAGAGGTCGTGAATTGTTTTGCTATAAAATATAAAAACTATAATTATCATCGTTTCATCGTACTTAACATTTCTGTCATTAGCTTCTTAGAGGGTTGATAATTTCGAGTCGCTTTTGGTTTTGGAGTGACCAATGGGGTAGATAAAAATATTTGCGATCTTTGGATCGAGTGATGGTAGATTCACTTTGAAAAAAGTTTTGTTGTAGTTAACGACAGATTTGCCTGTTAATTCCGGAATACGGAACGTGGGGGGCGACTCGTAGCTCAAATTATTGCCCATAATTCAACCGAGTGGCGGGGGCAGAAGGGGCGAGGGTGGAGTTTGGCAAAACATTCTCTCGTTATCAGCGTATGCCGCGGAGTTGGAGCAACGCTGGCAAGAACCACGCGATATATCGATCGTATGCTTCGTTCGACTTCACCGACGTAAGCAGGTTTACGCGCGCTTCCCGACGCCCAACGCCCAACACCCGACGCTGATACCCTGTGAACCGTAAATTCGCGTCAGTCGAGCCGTGAATGTTCGAAACGTTCCTCCGGTTGTCGTCTTCCATCTGCTTTGTTCTTTCTTGGCCCTCGATCGCGTAGATCGTAGGATCATATACGGGGAAAATAGTTTTGGTCGTGTACGTTGTCAACTACCGTATTGCAATTGCAGAGATTAAAATAATATACGAGAATTTTATCGATGGAACGGAACTATTTCGAGCCTTTTCAAATAACAAGGCTAGATTTTCTTTCATCACAGCAGGTGCTCGAAGTATGTTGCGTCCATTTCGATGCATGCCTCGACACGTTTTCTCATTGAAGTTCGCACACGCTCAAGAATGCCAGGTTTTTCCCTTATTTCTCGCCGAGAGAAACTGGCATAGCAATCGCTACCAAAGAGGAGGCAATTGCCTTATAATACGCGGCTAGTAATTTGTGATCCAGCGGATCTAAGCCAGAGCGGCGCACGGGAGTCTCGTAAAACAAAATTAATGATAAAAGAAAAATCTGTGCAACGAACATGGAAAATGGGCGATTGATATCCGTATATTGGAACGCAATTAGGCGAAAATGCATATTGGGAATGAATTTCTGTCGTTTAAAAGTGTTCGAGGAATGAATCCGTGAACGCGTGGGATAAAAAAAAGCGGAGATAGGCAGGTCGGAACGACGTTAAAATCGCTAATGAAGAAGTAATTACACCGTGTAATATGGCAGACAGAGGCGGAGTCTGGTCGCGTACAAGGCAATTCAAAGGTGAACGATTTCCTGGTAAAGGGGGAGGGGATGAGGAAAAACACCAATAATAGCTCGTGTCAAGCGAGCGGGCCTCGTACTTAATTAAGATGTCTCTAGCAATTAGGTGCTTTTACGATCGGCATAAAACCCGATCATTCCGTGCACGCACGAATCAGGTTCTTCCTTTCAACGGAACGATCGTTGTTACGAGATCTTGCGCTCTCCATTTTTAGCGTGCAGATACTCGTCGCGATGGAGCGACCATTCCTAGCCCCATTCTAGTACGACGATCCCATCTGGTTCTAATGGTTATCGCCGATAACATGAAACGCCATGCAGTTTATGATATCACGGAAAATATTGGACATTTTTTGGCCAAGTGGAATGGTCTGGAATACATTGGTATGATTACGACGGGAAAGTTGAGAATTGCGTCTCCATCTTTAGCGTTTCCGGAGGCAAACTGGTTTAAAAGGATTCGATGGTACTTTGAGTATTAGATTTATTTCGGTTGGATTGAGTGTTTAATCGGTAATGTGTGTTAGAGTCTCTTCAAGTAGCCTTGGTGTTATTGGTTTAAACCTTAAGTAGATTCTCAATCTCAATTGAATTATTTTGTGTAATGTTGATTTTTACCAAATTGGTTAATGGAAATAAATTCTTTTTTAATTCATTTAAAAAATAATAAAGATTAAAGACCCTTTAACAGGTTGCTATGTCATATATCACAGCATTTATCACTATGGTAGTGGAAAAATGAATTCTCAAGTTGAAATGTGCCCTTCATTTAAAGACTGTGAAATATAGAAACTATAACGGAGCTTCCACAATATACTATAGTATGTCTACATTCTACTATAACTAGTATTATAAGATACTATATAACGTGCATTATAACAATCCATTTCAAGTTATAGCTGAATGTAGCAGCTGTAAAGGATAAAAATAGATCAATTATCATATATAGCATTTCATTTAGAGATCGTGAACTGTTTTGCTATAAGATATAGAAATCATCAATTCGGAATAGCCATGAACGCGG
The DNA here is from genome assembly GCF_013123115.1 of Colletes gigas. Classification (NCBI taxonomy): domain Eukaryota; kingdom Metazoa; phylum Arthropoda; class Insecta; order Hymenoptera; family Colletidae; genus Colletes; species Colletes gigas. The sequence continues at coordinate 738,593 of NW_025106664.1, forward strand.
CTGATTGTGAGCGTGCGAGGGAAATAGAATGGCCTAACCGGTGTCTGTGTCCGTTTTTGCAGCAAGGATGTCGAGCAGCGGCGTGACGAGCGGTCCTGTGAGCCAGGTCTGTCGGCCGCACTTTCACAGTTCGGTGCTGCACCCGTGGCTCTCGGGCAGCGGGGCGGACACGTCGAAGACGCCCTGGGGATTCCCGACGTCGACGGGCTCCGGTGGCGCGGTCAGCGAGGACAAACCGCAGAGTCCGCTCGGTTCGTCGCTGCCGCCGACCACCGGGAGCCTGTCGGGTCACGGCGGAGCCGGTACCAGTCACCATCTCTTCTCCTTCCCGCCGACGCCGCCGAAGGACGCGACACCGGACAGCATCACCGCCAGCACCACGTCCAGTACGAATAACAACAACAACAGCAGCGCCAACAACAACAACAACAACACCAGCAATCCTCTGTCCGGTCTAGGAGCCGGTGCGAGCAGCGAGTACCAAGCGGCGGTTGCCCACGCAGCGGTGATGGGAGCCTTCATGCACCATCAGGACGCCCTGGGTGCATCCGGTGCTAGTTCCTGCGACGTGAAGCCCAGCGTGATGCTGGGTCATCATCACGGCGCCCCGTCCCCGCCCCATCAGCAGCACAACGGGACGACGAATCCGGGGAACGGAGGGAACGGGAACGGAGGGAACGGGACCGGTCAGGTGAAACAGCGCGAAGGTAATAACCAATCGGGCAGCGTGTCCGGCAGCCAACAGGCGAGCACCACGCAACAGCAACAACAGCAGCAGCAACAACAACAGCAACAAGAGGCCGCGTATCAGGGGAACAGCGTGGCGGGCGGCGGCGGGGGCGGTGGCGGTGGTGCGAGCTCACCGTCGTGCAGGGACAGTTACGCGGCCGCTGCCGCCGCCGCCGCAGCCGCGGCCGCGGCTGCCTCGAACACCCACCATGCCACTTCCGGATCCCAGTACGACCCGGCAACCAGCGCGTATAACATGTACCAGCACCTGCAGTATCCTAGTACCAACCACCACCATCACCATCACCATCATCACGGCGCCTCCTCGTCGTCTTCTTCGTCTTCGTCCCACAATCCGCACAACGGGACCGCCGCGGTTTCCGGTATATTCGGGCATCACGCCGGTGCCGCGGCAGGAAACGCGACCGGCGTGGCCGGCGTTAACGTCGATTCGAAGTTGTTGGTCGGTCACGCGCACGCAAACACGCCGAGCTCGCCGTCCGCGCAGCAGCAGCAGCAGCAAAAGCCCAGGAACAAGTCGAGGACGTCCGCCGGTAAGCGGCACGCCTACCAAACTCCCTTATTCGGTTTATTTCCTATCCCGTTTTTTGTTTTTATCCTTTGGTCTTACCCTTTCGTTTCTTTATTTTCTTTCTTTCTACCTTTCTCTCTCTCTCTTTCTCGAGTGCTACGGGAATTCTGGGGAATTTTTTCTTTATCGGTTTTGGGCATTTTCTTCCTTTCCACTCTTCTCACGCTCTGGAGTCTCACGGGAATTCCGGGGAATTTTTTCTTTACTGGTTTTGGGCATTTTCTTTCTTTCTACTCTTCACTCGTTCCTGAGTGCTACGGGAATTCTGGGGAATCTTTTCTTCACCGATTTCGGGCATTTTCTTTTTACCCTTTTCGCTGTTGAGTGCTAGGGGAATTCTGGGGATTTTTTTTACTTTTTCTGAGAATAAAATTTTTTATGGCACTCGAGGAGGGTGTGGTCAAGAAGGGCGCAGTCGATATTATTAAATAACTATCGAAGAACAAGTAGCCTTGTCTCTACAGAATTTTCGCAGTAGAATAGTTCGTGCCAGGTCAGACAATACTTCCGCGCCCGTGTTCACTGTCAATCGATTCCCCCTCAAGTTTCCACGTGAACTTTAGAATTCACTATTTTTATAAAGTTTATCACCAAATCGACTGCACCCTTGGGTATTATTTTCTTACCTTTTATTTGTTATCAGTTTCGTGTTTTTGTTGCTTTAAGTTTCCTTTAATTTCGCTTGTATGCACGAGTTCTGGTGTACGCAATTTCTCCCAAAAAAATATGAAAATCATTTTCCCAGATATTTGAGTGTCTTTTGCCGTGAAAAATTGCACCCATAGTGCACCAGGGCTTTATTGCATTTTGCTTTCAGTTACAGTTTCCTCGGTTTGCTTTCTTTGTTTCTTCTGTTGATTAAATATATTTTCGGTACTTGAATTTTGTTTCATTCGCGTTCCACGAACCGATCGACATTTATCAGGAACGATCCTCGAGGAAATACTGTTTCGAACGAAATATATTTTTCTGAACGTTCGTTGGATATCGATAGGCTCGGAGAACGATTCGAAGGAATCAAAGGTTCCGGTCTCACGTTTTTCTCCAAAGATTTTCGTTTCAATCCCTGACGAGCTTTTGGTGGCGGTCGTCTTTCGCTTACAGTCCGTTGATCGGAACGTTGAAGAACACACACGTATATACATATATTTATATATATATTTTTTCTTTTTTCCTCGAAACTCGAGCTGAGTGTTGCTGACGAGAGGGAGACACACACCGATCGTGTATTTTTGTATTTTTGCCTCACTGACATGCGTTTTTTGAGTGGCACCCGCGAGAGGTCGAGCGTGAACAGCACCACACCTGATTGATTTTTACGACGAAACGTCGATGTGCAGAGTGGGACACCTGAAATAGGAACTCCATAATGTCCCTCGTACTCTTAAGCAACCGGAATATTTTGTCAGAGACTCGAAACATCAGCCATTTCGATGAAAACAATTTTATTTTCATCAGACGTTCCAAATCTGTAGCCTCCATTAAGAGATTTCCACTAATACTATTCACACATCAACTATTATACACGGACTCTAACTTAATTTCTTAAAGAATGAAGAATCTCCGGAATGTTTAAGGATCAAAATTTTTACAAATCATGTTAGAAATTTGGTAAAAATGTTTGCTCGATTTTAGTCCTGACAAGATCTTTCACGGCTGGAAAAGTCTCAGAGACGTTCGGGGGTCCTCTTTCCGGTGACTTAATCCTGCATCACTTGTATTTATATATCTTGCTGTCTGTATAGATATACGTACGTTTTATAAATACACCAGGTGTTAATCACATATCCACACAAGCCGCGAAAGAGCACACACGTATTTTTTTTCTCGATGTGGTGTGGCTACATGCTGACGTTTTTTGGTTTTGTCACAGCAAGAGAAATCTCCCTCTCGAGATGAGTCTGCGGACCGACGATTTTTTCCGTGCGATTTTCTTCGCGCGTGAAAGCATTTCGTCGGGGCGATAGGTGAAATTTCGAACCGATTTTTTCACCGATTCGATAAAATTCGAATCACTGGTGCAAACCACGTCGTAAAACAGAAAATGTAGGTCGATCGAAGAGGGGGAGGGAATTGATATTAAAACGAAGACGAAAAGCGGGGTAAAGGAGAGGCAAGAATGGGAATGAAACGGTTGAAAAATGCCGGATACGTTGATTGCGGTAATAATAGTCGGTCTGCGGCAAGGACGGCGTGGTAAAAATCCTAATTCCGGGAACAATGGCCCGACTTCGCGGCGTGGAAGTCCGCTAATTAAATCGACTTACGACACACACACGTACACACATATACACACATTGTGTGCGCTAGCCTCGATGACGGTGAAGCCAGACGATTCCGTGGATATATCAGCCTCTTTAAGGTTGCCTGTTAGACGCGATAGAAGGAAAATACGATTTTCCGCGAAATTAAAACTCTCCTAAGAACTATAATCCTCGAGCAATCCGTATTAATCCATCAAAGTAAATGAAATATCGATTCTGTTAAATTAACTATTTGACGAGCTCGGTAAACATTGCGTTCCGTAAGGAACGTCTAAACTATCTAGGAACGAAGTGGAAATCTTAATTAATCACCGTCGTTGCATAGCTTTCCTTCCGACGTTTCGCGGTTTTTAATTCAACTACCAGCCGAAGTAATTGCAAACCACGGTTCATGATATAGTCACCCTTTTTTCTTTAGAGCTCGGTTTTTCTAGAGGAACGCTAGAGCTGGACGGAAACCCGAAAATGTCAGGAACCCAAGAAAGATTTCGAAGCCTCCACGTTTTGGAAGAAAAGTCGATAGTGGCTGGTTTTGGTGGAAATATTAATTAATCTCAGCCGTTGCATAGCTTTCCTTCCGACGTTTCGCGGTTTTTAATTCAACTACCAGCCGAAGTAATTGCAAACCACGGTTCGTGATATAGTCACCCTTTTTTCTTTAGAGCTCGGGTTTTCTAGAGGAACGCTAGAGCTGGACGGAAACCCGAAAATGTCAGGAACCCAAGAAAGATTTCGAAGCCTCCACGTTTTGGAAGAAAAGTCGATAGTGGCTGGTTTTGGTGGAAATATTAATTAATCTCAGCCGTTGCATAGCTTTCCTTCCGACGTTTCGCGGTTTTTAATTCAATTACTAGTCGAAGTAATTGCAAACCACGGTTCGTGATATAGTTTCTTCTTTAGAGCACGGTTTTTTTCCAGAGGGACGTTAGAGTTGGACGAAAACCGGAAAATCGATAGTGGCTGGTTTTATTGAAACGTCGGGAGGCGATTCTGAAAGAGGGAATTCGTATGGCGGGCAGAATTCGTGACGGAACGATGGCCTCTTTGTGCCCGGATCATAATTCACCCGTTTATGGCAAAAACGGCACGAGACGCGGCTGGCTTGATCGGACTCGTTCTTTCGCGTTTCCTTCGAAATTCCACCCGGCTCTGAACGTTTTGTAAATCTCGTCCCGGCTCTCATGAGCAGCCTGTGTTTTTCTGTAATAGCAGATTTTATGCATTTATTTATGAGAAACGCATGCAAAACGTATGCGGAATACATTAGACGTTAGTAATGGGACTGGTACGATTAAATATCGATAACGCTCTGGTAATTCGATACCAACCGTGCTTTGATATCAATTTTCTAAGAAGGAATTGTCAACGATGTGTTTGCACCAGTGATTTAAGAACTCCGATTTTCAATTAATTATTATCGATTCGGTCTTTCGAACGATACTAAGCGACATTGAAAATTACAGGATTACTAGGAATTATTAGAAGCGTATTTTCTTTTCTTTATCAAAGTTTATTTTTGGCCACGTCGATCGCGTTCGACAAATGATCTCGTTTCTCCGGGTCACGTTTCGAAATGTCTGGAAGAAATTTTACATAGAGATTTTTTCCAGTAATAGCCAACGTTCGGTTAAATCCCGAGGAGGATGCAGCTCGAAGGACGATTCGAGAGACGCGGAATTCACGGCTCGGGAAATATTCTTATCCTTCGACGACTCCTTTTACCCTCCGTTTCCAAAATTTTCAGACTGATTTTAAACAAACAATAAAACAAGAATTATTTACACATTAAAACACGATTGATATTTAATTTTTGTGTCTTCGTTAACTCGTCCACGAGAACCGTAAGTAAGTAAGTAAAATTAAAAATCCAAAGGTACGATTACGGAGGTTAAGAACAAGGAACAAAAATAAATCGTTTCGTTTTTACATATCGATTAAAAAAAATATTTGTTTAAAGTGATCAAAGTCTGGAAGTTTGGGCCCTATCCTCTCTCCTTATGCTGTCTGGTGGGGGGTAGACTAACGATGCAGGTCTTCTCTTTTCCCTTCTTCTCCGATTCAGTCTGAAAAGTTGTCCTTGCTATTAACAAGCCGCTATCGGACGATCGTGTTCGATCCACGAGTCCTTCGAACGCCCACGGTCCTAAAGAGACTCTGCTTTTGCTCTGGTAATCGCTTGATATGGTATGTCTGCAACTGCATGCGAGTTTCATCACCGAATTTGTAAATTGTACCTTTGTGTCGAGCACACTGGCTCTTCGAAATTGGCTCTCTTCATCCTTCGACGATCGATCTTTCGTCCGTTTGCAAACTCTCTGCCCGTTACAAACGAGAATATATCAAAGATTCGGAGGTCCGCGAGCTTCCGATTCCAAATTTTCGAAAAGCCAATGTGTGGGTGCTTTCAGACCACGCCCGTGACAGCATCAGCCAGACCGAATTCTCGATAAGAAAATATTCGTAGATCGATATAAGCGAATCCGAATCGGTTCGCCCGCGCGTAGAATTCAGTCTGGCGTTATCACGAGCAATAAACGTGTAGCTTCTCCATACACGCTCGTGGCTCTACGATCCACTAATTACAATCGTTGTTTTCCTTCGGTGCAATTCCAATAGAGGGTCGCGAGTGCGTGAATTGCGGCGCGACGTCGACGCCGCTCTGGAGACGAGACGGCACCGGACACTACCTCTGCAACGCTTGCGGGCTTTATTACAAGATGAACGGCCAGAATCGACCCCTCATCAAACCGAAACGACGGCTGGTAAGTACCTAAGCTGAATCATTTCACCGTCGAATGATATTCCCCGGTATCCGCGACTATTTCAACGAGAAGGATCGAAGACAGTCGTTAGAGGAACGAGCCTCGTCCAAGGTACGCAAACTGGTCTCCGGCTTCGAGCACTTGGGACCATTTTTACGCGCCATCGGGAGGATGTGTCAGGTTATTACGGAGGCGCCTGTTGCTAGGCGATCGGACGCAAACTGCAATCCTCGTCTGTACTATTCAGAGGCGAAGTGATGGCTACTATGTAGGATCCACCTAATCCCCTCCACTTCTTAGGTGCTTGGTTATTATTGGATAAGTCGATCAAGAACTAAGGTCGAACCGAGAATCTAAACAGTGGAAGGAATTTGATGGTGTGCCAACATCTCATCTTTCAATAGCACGTGATTAGGTGTAACGATATCTACGATATTTCGAGGCTTTGGGCGCCCCAGACTGATAAACCTAACGCATCTGGACTTTTATTTTAGTACCAGTGATAACTTTAGCTACCTTTGAGATTACAGGACTCAGACTAGGTCCATTTTATTTTTTTGCAACGCAGATAAGATGCAGCTTGCATTTTCGAGCGCCAAAGGTCTATTCCTTGTGATCGAACGTGTTTCGTGCGGCCGAGTTTCGAGTCCCGAGTCGAGAATTTTATCGATATCCAATTGGTGTTTCCGGGTCGACGGGACGATTCGCAGAAAAGCGCCGGTGCACCTGGCCGTCTCGTAAAAGTGCGTGTCCTTGATCGTTTCCTTCGCGGCATACCGAGTCGCACATAATTAATACGCGCGCGCGCGGAACAGCGGAGCGTTATACGTTTCTTACGATACGCAGATGCAGTCATCAGAATGCATGATAAAACAAGGCTAAGTTAATTTCCTGTACACGACGATTAATATATACGGTCCCTCTTCCCTCCGATCGGTGGACAACGCCTGGCCGCGTCTGTTATGGCCTGTAAAAGGCACAGGAAGACTCGTCGGGAGCTCCGTCGTGACGATAGGGATTCGCTGTGTCACGTTCGCTGGCAAAAGGTTTGCAGTTCGACTGCTCGGGTTTATGTATAGAACCACGCCAATAGCTACTATTTTATAGGCTGCAGAATGACAGAATCAGTTTTAACTTGTATCGTGAACTATTTTCTGACGTATCCTGCTATATTACTATAACATGTACTATAAGATACTGTATTGCTATAATGTGCAGTCTTATAGCTACATGGCTTCTATTCTACTATAACAAGTACTATACACAAGGGAAACATTTTAATGGGAGATTCTAGAGGTCAAAATAAGACGAAAATCAAGGATACTAATTTGTTGATTGAGGCTTCGTTAAAAAGTTATAGAAACATTTCCGGCTACACAGTATATTTTTGATAAAGAATTTTTTTTCTCGAAAGTACGTAGGATTTCGGGAGTATGTGTGTTCACTAAAAATGATTGTAATTGACCCCTCCACCGAAAATAATTTTCTCAGAACGATTTGAAATTTTTTAATTTTGCCGACTTTGTCCACATACTCGAATTTTTTTCTCGAAAGTGTGTAGGATTTCAGGGGTATGTCTATTGACCAAAAATGATTGTAATTGCCCACTGCAACCGGAAATAATTTTTTCAGAATAATTTGAAATTTTTTAATTTCGTTGAATTTGACCACCTATTCGAATTTTGTTCTCGAAAGTGCGTAGGATTTCGGGGGTATGTCTATTCACCAAAAATGATTGTAATTGACCCCCGCAAACGAAAATAATTTTTCCGTGAATGATTTGAAATTTTTTAATAACTTTTTAACGAAGCCTCAAACAACAAATTCATATTCCTGATTTTCGTCTTACTATACTTACGTATACTATATTGCTATAATATGTAGTCTTATACCATATATTATAAAATGTATAAATACTGCTGCATTGCTATAGTAATGTAGTTTTATACCATATGGACTCTAGTCTGCTATAACTAGTACTATACAATACTAACTTCAATTCTATAGCATACTGTCTACTCTGCTATATAACAATCTAATCCCAGTTATAGTCGAACACAGTAGCTATAAAGGATAAAAATAGAGCAATATCCGTAACGCTATCGTATGTAGCCCTTCATTTAGAGGTTGTAAACTGTATTTCTATAAAATATCGAAACTATAACGGTGCTTCCTCCAAACTATAGCAAAGGGTGCATAATATGCTATAACATGACTCTAGTATACCTAGTACTATAATATGCTATATAACATATATCTATTCCAAGTTATAGTGAAACACAGAAGCTATAAAGTTAAAAAATAGAGCAACTATTATGCATAGCTTTTCATCTACAGATCGTGAACTATCTTGCTATAAAATATTGAAACTATAACGGAGCTTCCTTTGAACGAAATCGAAGCGTTCATAATATATTATAATATGATTTTATTTTGCTATAAACTAGTACTATAACATGCTGTATAACAATCTATTCCAAATTATAGTGGAACACAGAAGCTATAAATTATAAAAATAGAGCAACTATCATGCATAACCCTTTATCTGTAGATCGTGAACTATTTTGCTATAAAATATCGAAACTATAACGGAGCTTCCTTTGAACGAAATCGAAGCGTTCATAATATATTATAATATGATTTTATTTTGCTATAAACTAGTACTATAACATGCTGTATAACAATCTATTCCAAGTTATAGTGGAACACAGTAGCTATAAATTATAAAAATAGAGCAACTATTATACATAGCCCTTCATCTACAGATCGTGAACTATTTTGCTATAAAATATCGAAACTATAACGGAGCTTCCTTTGAACGAAATCGAAGCGTTCATAATATATTATAATATGATTTTATTTTGCTATAAACTAGTACTATAACATGCTGTATAACAATCTATTCCAAGTTATAGTGGAACACAGTAGCTATAAAGTATAAAAATAGAGCAACTATTATACATAGCCCTTCATCTACAGATCGTGAACTATTTTGCTATAAAATATCGAAACTATAACGGAGCTTCCTTTGAACGAAATCGAAGCGTTCATAATATATTATAATATGATTTTATTTTGCTATAAACTAGTACTATAACATGTTGTATAACTATCTATTAACCCTTTGCACACCTATGTGGAGTGTGACTCGACATCAATTTTTATCTCATGAGCTCCCTTGTCGAGTCCCACTCGACGTTTTTTCAAGTCCAAACCAAGGAGATATCATACACTTGAAAATTAAAAAATACAACAATAATGTAAATAAAACAGATATTTAATTGAATTTGTTTGTTCCTCCGTTTAAATTTGCCCTACTTTTTAGCTAACGTAAATTTTAAATAAAAGACTTAAAAGCGTTGGAAGCTGCTGGTAACAAAATTCAAATATAATTCGGAGTGCAAAGGGTTAAAAGTTATAGCGGAATACATTAGCTGTAAAGGATAAAATTAGAGCAACTATCATACGTAGCCCTTCATTTAGAGGTCGTGAACTGTTTTGTTATAAAATATCGAATCTATAACGGAGCTTCCTACGAACGGAAGCGAAGCGTACGGGTATCGCAAGTGCCCCGAGAATTATTCGAACGCGTTAGAAATGGAAATTCGACATCGAGCCAGGATTAGAGGGTATCGGGCGAGCGTCGGCAGATCGATAGCTCGAAGGGTGGCTGCGGGGGTGTTTCGTGCGATCGGCTCGTAGAGCTCGTGTGAATTCGATCTATTTTCGTCGAGCAGCCTGGCACCTACGGCAGACGGAATAGTTTCGTCCGATACAACGCCGCGGAAATCCGATATCAGCCTCCGTTCGTTCTTGTTCCTAGATGCAAAATCCAGTCCCACGTCCTTCCGAAGGAATTCCAGTCTGTAATAAATTCTGATATTCACCGAACAATTCTCAAAGTCAACATCGTATCTTCGTTCAAATTTTAATCGAATCAAAAGAATTCTCGACTCACGATGTAGAGCGTGTTTGCAAACCTCGGAAAGTGAAATTTCGTTTATGGAAAAATAACAGTCGCTCCCAGGGAAAGTTGCGGAACGCTAATGGATTTCGCGTTGCAGAAAAAAAAAAACGAAGCTGCGTCAGGCGATTAGAATCCCTGGTATTCGAAGCATCGCGATAGATCGGTATTGTGGTAAATAATATTAGTTGCATTCCGTGGATGCAAACGCGAATAGCTATCGCTCTCCGTGCACTTTCTCCCGCGGTTGCCAGAGCGAAACCGGACGGTTTCATGCTTTTTCTAGACGCTGCCTCATCATATTTTTAATTACGCCGTCACACGCGCCGCTCGGATTTATTAATCGCCGCGTTCTCGCGAACCTTTGCCAGTCGATCCAAGTTCCAACCGCTGTTCTTCTCGACGCGAGTCGTGGGATCCCCCCGAAAAGCGCGGTGAACTTTGCGTGATTTTCGGTGTCCGAGAGTAGCTCAAATATTATGACAGGACGTTGAACGGTCCCGCCCACCTATCAGTCATCCGGGTAGACGCACACGCGTGGATCCTCCGGATCGACGCAACGGGCCCCAATAAAATATGTATCGGTTCAAACTGCCGGGCGTCGATTTATCGGTCGCGCGCGTGTCACATTTCGTCCGGTACTGTAATTTTCTTCGCGTCGTCGGTGTAACTGGCTTCCTTCGTCGTGTCCCCGCGCGTTCTTTTTATCCCTCCGGCTACGTTTCTCTCTCGTGTTTTAATAATGGACTGGCCGACCGAAAGTTTGTCCCCGATCGCACGAAACGACCGCGCCGGACAATCGATTACTTCGCTCAGGTTCGGTAATTGGTATCGAAGTGAGGCGTGGCAGGAAATTCGTATTCGACCCTATTTTCCTTCCCGCCGTCAAACTGTTTTTGATTGGTCATACGACGACACCGATTTCTTTTTCAGAGGTTTTCTCGCGAAATAATTCATTTCTCCTGTCTTTCGTATTTGCTCTACTATAAAGTCTGTACAATAAAGGTAGTATAATAATCACTAGACTGAAGATCTTTATGCAAATTGGAGCTTTGTAGAGGGTTGTCTCGAAACCTAAATAGAAGAATTTCTTATATTTTTGCATATTAACACTAGATTTACGGAGCGTGTCAATTTGATGCATTCATATTCTAAACCTAACATTACAGAACTCATAAATATTTTTTCAATCAATTTATATTGAATTTAATTAATGTAAGGATGTTAATATGTACCCTAATTTTTAAAAAACTCCATTTTAATGTAACTGTGAACACAACGAGAGTGTGTAAACCTAATGTTAAGTGCATTCTGTAATTTTTTGGAATGAAAGTTTCCCATAAATGCATAAACATCCTCAGTCTAGTAATTAGAAGCAATCACACCCTTCCACGTGGCCACAAACGTCCAGAGACAAAGAAACGAGAAGCGCCACCGTTTAAATCCGTTCGATTAACCGACCCTCGACCCCCGAGTGTCTTTCACGAGGCCAGCTAGGGGTGAAACAGCGTGAACAGCCCCCCTCCAACCCCCGGGGGCCGAAAAAGGAGGGTCCCACGTGCGTTTCGCACAATATGTCGCGTTTTTACGGGGCGATCATGGGAGCGAATCGGGTCACAGATGCGTCGAAAGGAGAGAAAGAGAATCGCCGATACGATCTACGAAAACAATGGTCAGCACCGCCAGGTACGCGACCCCTCCTCCCCCCCTGCCTATTTCCAAAATAATAAAGTCCGCGGCGCATGTAACGTGAAAACGCACATTGTGTCGACGTGTCTCTTCCACGGAAATTCCAGTCGGAGCGTTATTATTAACGTGCGCTGTACGACCGTGCGCTCGAAAGAACCCTGATGGGCCAGATAGCAAGGGTTGAAAACCCCCCCCTCTCCACTCTGACCCCCTCCGACGCTGGCAACCGGCCGACGCCATCTTTGATTCGCCGCGAAGATAGGCAGGAGGGAACAGCTGGGAACTTTTCGGGACTTTTTTTCCTTTCCGTCGGTTCTCGGTTGTTTCTTCGTTCGCCACACGGGCGGACGGTTCTGTTTCGTTTTGGGGCACGCTCTGCCTCCCCCTGCTGGCGCTCACCCCCTTTCCGGACGATCTAATGGCGGCTCGCGTCGAAAACAGCGAATTTTCGATCCCTTTTATCATTCGTCGAAATACAGTGAAAATAGAAATTAATTCCGCCGCGTTAATGGAGGAACTGTGACGAATTGAAAAAATCTTTACAATGTTTGGAGTTTTATGAATGACCCCCTGAAGTATTGAAGTAAAATTCGCAAAAATGACGAAGTTGCAGAAGTTTTAGTAGATGTAAAAAATGTAATGCGTAAGGCTTGGAATTAACTTTACTTCGGGACATTTGTTTGAAACTCTTTTATTGTTTCTGCTCTGGTCAAGTTTTTATACGAATGGGAAGTGTTTGGATCGAGATAGCTGTGTGGACCAAGTGTATCTAGTCTAGTGCGATAATTTAAACGCGTTTTTCTCAAAATTAACTAAAACTTTGTGCAGTGATTCTTAATATTATTCTCTTTAGTTGTACGTACGGAATTTTCGATCAAACAATTAGTTCCTACGTGGAGTTAAAAATGCTAGACTGCACGGCGATCAACGCTGTCCACCCAAGGAGTAACATTTATTATTTCATCCAAAGTCGATAAAACGTAACGAAAAAGAAATATTTGTATCTTGAAATGTCAAAGAATATACAGGGTGTTCGGCCACCTCTAGCAAAGATTTTAATGAGCGATAGTAGAGGCCAAAATAAGACAAAAATCAAGAATACCAATTTGTTGATGGAAGCTTCGTTAAAAAGTTATTAACGTTTAAAGTGCCGCCCTTACTGAATTTTTTTCTCGAAAATGCGCAAGATTTCGGGGGCATGTCTATTCACCAAAAATGACTGTAATTGAACCCTACAACCGAAAATAATTTTTCCACAACGATTTGCAATTTTTTAATTTTCTCGAATAATTTCACACCTTCTCTATTTTTTTTCTCGAAAGTGGGCAGGATTTCGAGGGTATGTCTAATGACAAAAACTGATTGTAATTGACCTCCGCAACCGAAAATAATTTTTCCACAACGATTTGCAATTTTTTTTCTCCGTTGAAAAATTTAGGCACCTAATTGGATTTTCAGTAAGGAATTTTTTTCTCGAAAGTGCGTACGATTTTGGAGGTATGTGCAATGATAAAAAATGATTGTAATTGATCCCCGCAACCGAAAATAATTTTTTTAGAACGATTTGAAAAATTTTTTTTCGCCGAAAAATTTCAGCACCTACTCGATTTTTTTTCTCGAAAGTAGATAGGATTTCGGAGGTATGTGTACTCACCAAAAATGATTGTAGTTGACCCCCGCAACCGAAAATAATTTTTCCAGAACGATATGAAATTTTTGAATTTAATTGTTAATAACTTTTTAACGAAGCTTCCATCAACAAATTAGTATTCTTGATTTTCGTCTTATTTTGGCCTCTACTATCGCTCATTAAAATTTTTGCTATAGGTGGCCGAACACCCTGTATATAGAAAGTAGCAAAAAGTTTCATCGAACCCTTATGCCGTAAAAAAATTGTCAAATATCACTTTTCGTTTTACAATTTCACTCTCTCCCCTTAACGGGTGGAAGATAGGCAGGGAACAGCTGACTTTTTTCTTTTCTGTCGATTCTCGGTCGTTTCTTCGTTCCCCTGTTTCGTTTTGGGGCACGTTCTGCCGCCCCTGCTGGCATTCACCCCCTTTCGGGACGATCTAATGGCGGCTTACGTCGAAAATGTTCGTTTCGCGACTGTTTCCTTTACCGCTCGACGAGATTTGGTGAAAATAAAAATGAATTCCGCGTTTAAGGGGAGGAAATACGGGAGATCGAGGCGATAGAAACGGGAGGAAATCCCAGCCGGAGATCGAGGGATCGAAATTTTTGAGACGTCGTTGAATCCTCGAGGACGTCAGCTCGGGAAGATCGACGATCCTGGGCGAGGAAGAGGAAGCCGGTCGGAGGGACGAGGAGGCGGGGGCTAACCTTCTGCGTGGAATCGCTCGTTAACGGCTGTCCTACACGCTCTCCCTTTTCTTTTCTCGTCCTGGCGATCCTTATCGCGCGCCATGCCACGCCGTGCAATGCCGTGCTCGTCGGAGTTACGGTCCTCCGGGCGTTCCTGGACATTCCAGCGGCCACAGAAGCGCCAGCGACGCTCGCGGGACCCGTTAACCCCTTGGTGGAATTTTTCAGACCGAGGAATAGGCCCCCGGGCCCGTGGCCTCTCGACTTTTTTACGCGCCTGCGGTGGAATTCTGGTGCTACGACGTCGAGGAAATGGCGGATCGGGGATGCGTCGCACGTCCGTCGGCAGGATTTCGAAAAACGCGGCGTCGGAAACGAATTTTTCAACCTGGACCTCTCGTAAATTCAAACAAACGTCCTCGATATACAGGGTGGATCATTACGTATTGTGTTATTATTATAAAATATTTCAGATGAAGTTGAATGGTTTCGAGGGGGCCATATTCTGATACTAATTTTCTTGTAAGTGGATATGTAGAAGACATGTGAAGATCATTAACGATTTCGTAAATGGAATCATATATTTCTTATTGCAATAGATTCTCCTTAACATTCACAATAAAAAATCATTAGCTTAGGAGATATTTTAATGTTATTAGGAAATTATGACTGAGGAAAAGGTTTTATCGTGACGGCCATTTAAATCACATTGTCAGAATCGATAGATTTATGATTCACTCACCCTGTGTATACAGTCTCTCATATTGACCATGGTAGTCGGCGTACAACTTATTTTTCAATTAGAACTATTCTCAAATGTTTACATTTCATAACGCCGTTGTATAAAATCGTAGACAAAGCATTAAGCAAGAAGGCAAGCATTGTCGGTGCAGAAAGTGTCGTGTAATGTATATTAATTTATAATAATACAACATTATACCTACAAGAAAACTAGCATCGTCAGAATGTGCCCTTCTCGAAACCATTCAACTTCATCTGAAACATTCTTCGCTACGCGTAATAACAGTGACGTAATTCTAAATGGCAATATGCAGTGGCCCACAATGTACACTCACCAAAGAAAAATTGCACGAGACAGACAAATTCGAAAGATTGAATTGTAAGTTTGGAATTTCATTAATTCTCGATAGAAAATCGACGAGTATTTATAACCGTCCTAATTCGTTCCCTTGCCAGGAGCACTTGATATTCCCATAACGCGTGTGTTAGAATAATGGATAAGTATTCAAACCAGGAAACGATGGCAGACATGTATTTCATGCACGGACTATAATTAAGTGTACAGAGTGTACCGTAACACGTGGTCGATTCAGTGCGCAAAAACAATGAAAAGAGCTCGTAGAGGCGTGTGCCCCATTCGATTCTACTGTTATAGTAATTTTTGTACTCCGGCAACGTGCAGTCGATCATTTTCGTAGGAAGAGCATTTCAACCTGTTAAACATTCCAGGCAGTTGTCCAATTTTTTGCCATCTCGGTATCGACAGGTTCGACGAAGAAACAGTTAACGAGTGGCAGCGAGAATAGAGATCTATTTTAGAAGACAGTAAGTTCCGTAGGAGCTATAGATCTATTAGAAAATCGTTCGTTGAAGAACCGTCCTGCTCGACTGAAATGTAACCGTGCACCGTCATGCATAAACCACATGCGTCGTACTTACATGTAATAGATCTTCTCCCGATCATTCATGCAATTGGTTACTCAAGAAATTGACGTAAGATTGATCTGTTACTTTTCCACGAAGGGAAACTAGGAATAGTCAAACCTTGTATACGAACAGTTTAGTAGAATCGATCGTACTAGTTTTTTTTTTTTTTATAAATACTGTGTTTCTGGTTGTGATTCGGAGTACAAAAATGGCGGAGATATTGATATTTCCATATTGTTTTTGTATCGGGTCAGCCACGCGCCATCGCATGGCTTCCGCGAGCAGAGATCGGCCAACGACTCCGCATTCGTTGCTCCGAGAGGGCAAACCGTTCATCCTCGACATCTTGAACCGAACCCCTTCCCACGATTCACAGTTCGCACAAAAGAGAAACTTGGAGCGAAAGAAGAGTCGAAGAAAAATGCAAGCAACGAGAGGCGTTGTCCTACATTGTCCGTTAGGCATAATCGACGCACTGGCGACCATTTTGTTTATTTTAAGAAATCCTCTACTCACAGTTTGCTAAATAATGGTACGGTCGAACCTTGGGGGATAACGTTTCTATAAATAAACCGCCATGCACGTAATCTTTCTCCGACAAACGGAATTTCAAATATTCTTATTTGCGATTATTAAAATTGATATTTTAACGATTTCACGTTGATATATTACAAAATTGTAAATGAATGGCCTCGTTAGAAACGCAAGTTCTACCGTATGAAATTGCAAAATCCACTGTTGCTTTCGTTTTGACAACGGGGGGTCTAAAGATATCCTTAGGGCCTATTGCGTCTACTAATCTTAATCCTATCGAATTGTGACGTATCATTGCTCGCGTTAATCGATCTCTAATACCAGAAAACGATATCGAAACGTTCCGAGATCGTTCGCGAGGCCAAAAGAGAGGGGCTCCATTAAAAAAAATGTCGTTTACCTTCGCGGGACACAATACCGCGCTAGGTGTCTGAGATCCAAGATACGGATCTCGTCGAGCATTGTGCCCGCGTATGATCCGCGAGACGAGTTGGACTCGTGTGTCGTTGCCCTCGAATTCGTTTTCTCGATCGGTGGAGCGGTTACGAGAAAGCGCCGGTAGATTTTTCACCTCCACCCAAGAAATTTCCCTCGCACGGTGTGACTGGGACCGAAAGTGAATCGAGTTTTCCCCCCCGACAACGTGAACTCATCCGTTCGTGCGACTCGCAGCTACTTTCCACGCGATCGGGATTAATTATGGAAATTATTCGCGGCGAAGCAACGATTCGAATCTGCCGCGAAACGACTGGCGTCGAAAGTTACTAGAGAATGTCTTCGATGACCGCGCAAGGTCACTAGAAATTAATTGTTCGACGAGATTGCGCTTGATTTTCACTGGTTTTAGCCATCTACGAAAAGTCTCTAGATCGTCCCGAAACGCCACTATGAAAATTCGACTCGCGATCCTCGGCGAAGGAGGCGGTTAACCTTCGATCCATCCGACGCTGGATGGTTTCCCTCGGGTTCTGCTTGGGTTTCGATCGAGAACGTTGGAAAAAAATCCCTAGATTATCCAATCGGAGGGTACCGTCGCTGCATGGAATAATTAAATCCCGACGTACAGCGCTGGTTAATTATAATCACGAGGAACAAAAGGATAGCGTAACGATCCGGGAGAGCGCGGCTGTGGTCCATTAAAATTCACTGGAATAAATTTCGAGCGGTCGCGCGCGCGAGCGTAAAGGAAAAGAGAGGAAGAGAGACGGTAAGGGAAAAAGGAAGGCGCGTCGTCATTTCCCTAGTCAGCGAGCCTCCTGGATTTCGTGAGATCGCCACCGGTGGTTTATGAACAGCACACGCAGTCGTGGTCCGGGGCAGAAACGGCGACTGAATTATGTACCAGATGCAAATGCCGTCGTATTGTCCGGTGCCGGCGGCCGTGCTCCATCCATCTTTCAGCTTCCTTGAAAATTCCGCTCATGAGAGACGAGATTTGCATCCGTTCACACTTTGAATACGTCGCTGTCCGCCTCGAGATCGCCGCCACTCTTGTCTCGCGCCTCTTTCTCCCCCACCTCGCGATCCTTGCGCTCTCTGGCGGCCTCTTTTTCCCCCTAGCGTTCGTTCTTTGCCGTTAATCGACGCCCTTACCCCAATCCATGACTCTTCGATACTAGAAAATTCGATAATCAGCGTTTCAAATCGCTTTTTTATTAAGTAAATTAAACCAGAAATTCCCTAGATTTCTGTATCGTCACGACTTCATACAAGAATGTAAACAAATTCCCTAGAATAATGTTCGTTGCTCGACATTTTGATAATTGGAATCTTCGCGAATAAATGTTTGTTGCTGCAACTAACAATTAACAAACGAGGCGTGTTGCCTACTAAGGAACAGGTTTCGTTTCCACAAAAATCGTCGCCATTCGGTGTCTTAGAATCCCGGAATCTTATCAAACGGTCGAATCAGGAATTAGAATGACGACCACCGCCGTTACTCTCGACCGTTTCACCGATTTGCAATTTTAATGAAACTGCTCCGAGGTCCCCGGTGAAATTTCGGCCATATTGCCGATCCCGTATTGTCGCGGAGGATTTTTTTCCCCCGCCGTACCAGCGATCCGTCGGATCTTTACGAGCGATCCACCGATCAACGCCAGCCAATAATTTCGTCGCGCGTCCCGTTTCGTCGGCCGACAAGCGCCACGATTTATTTCGCGAATTTATGCGCGACCGGTATTGCGCGTACCCCTCGGCACCAACAGTCGGAAGCAATTTACAAGTTAATAGGTTAGGACGATTCGTTACTCGCCCTTTTCCTCTCCACCTCTTTTTCGAGGTTGAATCTATTTCTTTTATTTATTTCGGCGCACGCCCATCTAATTGGCTCGTCTCCCTTTTTCGATCACCTAAAGCCGCCTTCGTTCGTGAAAATTTTTCCACTCCGCCATTTTGAATTCTCGAGTTCAGATCATTCGCGATTCTTTTTCCAGATCCGTGTTAATTAGATATTTAGATAGTGTGCTGAAATTTTGATAGTTAGATTGATTGGTCTCCCTTTTCGATCACCTAAAGCCGCCTCCACACGTGATAATTTCTCGACCCGGTTATTTTAAATTCTAGAGTTTGAAACGTTGCAATTCTTTTTCTAGACGCCTGTAAATTCAATTTTTTACACAGTGGGTTGAAATTTCGATAGTTGAATCTACTCGTCTCCCTTTTTCGATCACCTAAAGCCACCTCCACACGTGAAAATTTCTCGACTTCGCCATTTTGAATTCTCCAGTTTGGATCGTTACAATTCTTTTTCTAGGTGCTTGCAAATTAGATTTTTTAGCCAGTGGGCTGAAATTTCGATAGTTGAATCGACTCGTTTCCCTTTTCTATAACTTAAAGTAGCCTTCACACGTGAAAATTTCTCGACTTCGCCATTTTGAATTCTCCAGTTTGGATCGTTACAATTCTTTTTCTAGGTGCTTGCAAATTAGATTTTTTAGCCAGTGGGCAGACATTTTGAATCTGGAGGCTGAAGATTAATTATTATTCCATGAACCTGGCTTCGTAAAAGTGAAGTTTGAGTTTCTAGAGAAATAGTAGAGTGCTGGAGATCGGATTTTAATCCCAATCGGCGCGATAATAAGAGTCGAAGGCGGACACCGTTACCTCGAACAATACATGGTTTTTTTTCTCGTGCGACCTGGCTACTTAAGATTCGGCACGCCGCGATTGGACGACCAGTTTCGACTGTCCGACAAGTCGATCGATCATTCACCGACACAAAGAAACAATCGACCGCTCGATAAACTACCGTGCCGTACAAGCGACGGACTTGAAATTGATTTACCTCGCGTTCGAGGTAATTCGGTTCCGTTCAGTCAATCCGTTGCTATCAGTTTTTACCAGCGCCGGATTTGCTGGGGATGAAACGTATTATTACATTTTAATACCTAATTCTTTCTTCTCCGTTCGAGAATTACGAACACCACGTAGGGCAAGAGCATTAATTAGCGTGGAGCTGTCGGGGTCGCGATTTGTATCGTTCTTAATGTTCGAAAAAGAACAAAAAAGAGAAGCAATTTCACATCGAAGAACTCAGCCGCGACGCGGAATCGCGATGAAAGCGAGCGAAAAAATTGCAGCAATTTACGGTTGAAATTTTCAAGCTTCCTACGTCAAAACATTGTAGCACAAAGGAAACGGGGGGCCAGGATTTTGCGCGTGAAACCCGCGCGGCCATAATCACGCGAGAAAGTACGAAAGAATTTTTCTCGCGTGCGTCAGCTCGTATTCCGTGTCGGGCGCAGTTTACAGCCATATTCCTCCGTCGAGGAATAAATAATTAATCCGTGGAGCGCAAGAAAATGTTCGTATCGGACCCGTACTTTGCAAAACGCGTGATCGGATAAACGATGGAAAATCACATTTAACAGTTTTACTTTTTAGTGTTTGAGGAATGATTCTGGTTTAGGGGTAAGTGGAGAGAAGGTTGTTTACTCTCTGGAACCACCCCAGTTATTATTTCCTGTATTCGAGTGTCATTAAGCGAGATGTAGCCGTTTCTTGACACCAGGGTAACAGTTAGGGTTGATGGCCGGCATGAAAGGGGGTTGGTAGATGTAATCCCGAGTCCTATCGTCGTTGGGAGGCTTCAGGCTTCCAGCCCTCCCCCTTCTAGTCGAAAGGGCTCTGGATCTCCGGAGAAGGATTCGTAGATTCCCCAGGGCAGCTGCGCTCGCTATCATTGGCCGCGATCTCGATGTATCCCACCCGTGTCCGGGAAACGACCCCTCCAGCAATCAAGGACCAATCCTATCCCGTCCTTCCCATGTAGAGGGTAGATCCCTGCTTGGGGTGGACTCGATTTCGGCGGTCCTTCTGCCGCTTGGATAAAATTGAACGACGAGAAATATCGAAATGTTCACGAGAAACGTACCACCGCCTCTCTGGCGTGTCTGTTTATTTTTCTGTGAACGATTCTAGGGACATTTGTTATACCCTGTCGCTTAAACGAACGATTTGGGGAGTCCTGCGCACGGAGGCGTATCTAAAGCGTTCGATAAATAGATCGAACGATTACAATTGTTTCTAAATTTCACCAGAATAGTGTGTCGAAATAGTTACGAGGAAATTGAAAATATGGAGAATGTAAATAATTAGGAATTTCGAATGTTAAAAGAGTGTATTGTGAGTCTGATTCTTTGAACGCGAATAGAAAAACGATTGTGTTTGCTTGTTGCAAATACTCGTTTTAGTTCTTTGGGGGCCGTTACCATAGACGAGGAAAGTTACTAGATCGTCAGGGAGTTTCTGCAAGTGGGAGGACGGAGGTTACCGTTGAATTTCAGATCCCCTTATCGCTTCGTGTGTATGGAAGAGCAGTCGCGAAGTGGATGGAAGATCCTATCGCGTCGCATCCTCCAGGGAAAGATTTTAAAAGTCAATTCGAGTTGAAAGAGGAGCATCGCAATATCTGCGAAACGTTTTCGCCGGTGCCGGACGACGGAGAATAGTTCCAGAAAATCGCGACGTCGCTGCAATATCCCCGACAATCTCTACGGTCCTCGTCGCGATGGCCAATCCAGTCGTCGCGACTATTTCGTTCAGACAATTGCGCTCGCGAACCAGCCAGTCTCGCTGGTCGCGACTACACCGACCAAGGGACATTTTTTTTTTACTCTTTTCTACGTTCCGTTGCAAACATTTGAATTCCACGGTTTAAAAATAAGTAGGGCTGGAAACGCTTATGGAAATTATGTTGAAAAATTGTGGAAGCGTTAGCGATCTCGGGGTCCACTCTCCAGAAACGGGCCACCAGAAAAAGGGTCTCGTCGATCTAGAAAGAATCGTCCTGGAAGTCCATAAATCTTGGCTAGGACGAGCAGAAGGGGGGACGCGAAGGCAGAAAGGAAGATAGGGGGAAGAACGGTCGTGGCGTGGGAGGGGGTGGTGTAGGCCGACTGGTCGGATGACTCCTCCGTCGCTGGGGCCCGCGGGCACGAAAAACGCGGCAGCCGGTGGCGCGGTCGAATAAATCAAACTGGCGTGAAAATCAATTGTAAGACACTCGCCTCGCGTGTAGCCTGACCCCCACTCCTTCCCCCGGCGGCCGTTCCCCTCGCCTCGCGATGCTTCCCCTTCGTGGTCGCGGGTTTCGTGCGTTACCCGTGAACCGAGTCACCTTCCTTTGTGCTTCCACTCCCCCCGCCCCCTCCGCGCGGGTGCTTCCGCGCTCGTTCCGCGTTGGTCCTTTGTTCCTGCGCGCTCGCGGTCTTCCTAGGGGACGCGTGGTGAGCTTGAGAGAGGGAAGGAGGGGGGCAAACGCGAAGGAGGGGGGCGAAGGTTGGTGTACGTGCGCGCGTGTGTACGCGCCCGGGGAATGAGAAACGGGGAGCAACGGGGATACGAGGAGGACGTGGAAACGGGAATAAGGGAGTTCGTCGACGAAGAAGACGATGGAACAGCGGCGAAGAGAGGGGGTAGAGGGGGAGAATTTAGGCGTGCGCGAGCGCGCACAAGGCTCTCGAGCGACACAGTTGGAGGGAGGAAACGGAGCGACGAGGGAAAGGGTGCAAAGTCAATACGGGCGGAAAACCGCGCAGACGCCTCGCGTCGGCCAATCAGGACGTCCGTCGGGACGCATGGCGTCCCCGCTGGCGCTGGAACGGCGCTGTCGTCGCTACGTCTGGCCGTCTGGACGCCGAGGTAAAATCGTCTCGTTCGGTCCTAATTTTTTTTCCCAAGCTTTCGCTTTGGAATTCCTTCGATTCCGTTGGAATTGCTGAAATTGTCTCGAATGTACACGAAAGTCCCCTCGAATATTTCTTGGGGAACTCCTTGATATGCGTTTCATTTTTAATAAGAATCGATCGCAATTCCACGAAAGAAAACACCGTGCGTTCTATTTTCGTCCGCGAAATCGTGACAATGCAACTCGTGCCGGGCAGCGAGCGATTTATCGCCGGTGCGATTCAAGGACCCCTCAGGTGCGCTCGCGAAAGTACACTTGACGAAATAATACGTTCACCGGGGAAAAGTGCAGCGACCCCTTCCGCGAACCGTAACACGACCGCGCTATCGTAGCTAATAATGGCCCGAATGGAAAACGGAGTGCCATTAATGAAGACAAAAAGCAGAAACGAAAGTAATACGCCGCGGCGCAATTAAGCAACGGCGCTCGATCCGTGTTGTCTCCATTTTGCCGTGCATTTAACGCGTCTCGACTCGCTGGTCGCTTCGACCATATCGCAATCGAAACGGTAAAAAATCGATCTCGTTCTATCGTTCGACCGATCGACGCTGGTCGCGATTTAACAGCGCGTCTGACCAAATTCGCGAAATTCCACTTAAACGAATTTTTATTTCGACTCTCGTCGGTTCCATGGACGTATTATTATTTCATTCAGAGAGAATTGGTTTCAATCCTATTATTTTTCAAAAAATTAATAATTTAATCGAAGATTTTAAACTAACTAATCGGTACGAACGAGCTATTATTTCTGTTAAGAATAAGCATTGCATGCATATATTTTTCCTTGCAAAGGTCAGTACTATCTGAGGAGGGCACTAATTTATTGTTTCAAACTCAGTTAGCAGAAAACCGTCAAGCTAAGAACAGCATTTTCGTTTTGTAAAACTACATTAATTAATTACATACTTAGATCGAAACTCTATTTATTTAACAAATAAATATTCAACAGTTTCCGAATGAAAATTGGATTCAGGGAAAAGGTGGACGACGGTCGTGCTCCCAGTTGCTGATCGATCCCATACGCCGAATATTTCCGCTGGAAAGTAGGAAAATGGATTGCACGCGAGGGTGGCGATGGTCGCGCACCCCCAGGAGCACCCGTGCCAGAGGGTGAGCGACAAGTAATGGCCGCCGTGGCCGTTATTTATCGCCTCTGTCCCGGTGCACACGCGAACGTAGGCGCAGCAGCAATTTCCAGCGATAAGCGAGCGCGTGCTCGCGCTCGCTCGCGCCTGTCCCTGCGATTAGTCGCGCGACTGAATAAACGGCGTGACGACCGCTTTGAACTCGGACACCGAACTCCGATTAAACGCTATCCGACGACGCTTTCGCGGTCGCCTCGTCCTGCTCTCGAGGAATCGCTGGAATCGCGCGCGTTTCTACCATCGACGGACTCATATTTCCCCTGTATTTTCATATTTCAAGACTGAAACACTGTTTATTTAACCCCTTAACACTCAAATTTTTCGGATTAACCAAGAAAGCTCAGTTTTTTTTTATTGGATATGTTTCTAAGCTGTATGAAAATGCGATTTTTGGTGTATCTTATAATTTGAAGGAAAACAAATATTGTCATCCTTTGAAACGTTGGATTAAACAAATATCGTTTTTCAAAGCAGTCAGACTCGGACGTGATCGTTAAGGGGTTAACGAGTGCTACAATTTTCTATCTTGCTCAACTTTTCGAAATTGCCAATCCCCAGGAAATATTTGCCGTGGATTTGAGCAGAAGACGACGCAGTCGCGTCTGAGATTCGGGTCCTCGAAGTTGCTGCAACCGCGGCAAACGTTATTTATCGCGGCTGTATAAAGGCGAACGAAGGCGCAACAGCTATTCCGGGTGACAGTCATGGTCTTCGCCGCTAAGATACACTTATTATTCTCATCATTAAAACGTCTCTGGTACTCTCGCTGTAAATAAATGGCGTGCAGAATGTAGGTACACAGCGGTTTCTACGGCAAACACGTGTATCGATAAGCACGTGAGCGGCGACCGATATAAATAACTGCCGATAAAAGCCATTTACGATAAATATTAATCTAAGAGTAGACTCATTAAGACGGTCAATCTGTTTGTTACAAGAGTGCCTTTTACTTCGCCTCCGGTCGGAATAAACTAACGCGTCGTCGCATCAGTTTTCCTCTCGCGGTGTTTCGCAACTCCTGGAATTGCTAATATCTCCGAACGCCTAACCATTCTATAATTTTTTTAGACGCTTCCTGAATGCATTGCCCTCATCCACGCACGAAAACAATTTCGTAGAATGTTCCAATAACTTGTCGAAAAATTGTCGAATTTCGTCTAACGATCCTCCGCACGTTTCGCGTTCGATCTTCGAAGCGTCGGTCGATGATTTATTCCCACGCCGCTTGGGGACTTTGTAATTATTTCCTGCCCCGTCTATTATAATTGTTGATGGAAGAAAAAATACGCGTGCATCGTCCTTGAGTTCCGTTGCCGGCAAAAACGTTCGATAATTATGTATTCCCGATCGTGGCTCGAACGAACGCCAGCGCGAGGAGGGGAGAGGGGGCGAAGGCAGGGGGGGGGGACACGAGGACGAAAGGAGACCCGGTCAACATTTACCATACGCTCAAGCCGCAACAACAATAGAGACAACATAATGACGCTATAAATAAATAATAATGCCACGGTCTAAGCACGGTAGAAAGGCTCTTTGTTGCAGCGTACCCACTTGCCTCGCGTTTATTATTCCACTGAAGCCTGGCCACGCTCCAACGACTCTCGATCTTTGTAAAAATGGCAATCATTATTTAAACAAAAAGTTACGATCCTCCGCGGGCCCGAAGCGCGCGATTTTAATTGACGGCGGGGGAGCAAAATTTATGTCGACTGGGATCGTACGTTTTCCTCTCGTAAATAACACTTTTACAACGCTCGCTATTTTCTACGAAGCATAAATATTGATATTTAATAATCGCGAAGTGACTTTTGCGCTATTCTCTCTGTCGATTCGTTCGAAGAGAAACATTCCGTCATTCCCGCGCTTATCAATCGGTTCAATGAGATCGAGTTGTTTAACATAAGCGCGCGAGAATTCGATTGTTTTAATATTCAAGGCTCGATCATACGCTGCAAGCGTATGCAACGACGTTTATTATTTACGTAAGCCTAATCGGCGAATTGGACAATTAGTCGGTTCGAGTCACCGTGTAAAAATAATAATTCCGTTGCAACTCATCGACTTTGTAAACTCGTTCGAGGATGGACTTTCGATACTCGGAATTTTTATCACTGTAATTCCGATCGCTTGGAAATTCGGGATTGGAAATGCAAAAGGTAGAAAATCGATAGGGGAACTGGTGGAAAGATGGAGTTGGTAAGTTTGCAGTTAAAGTTTCGCGAATTTAAAGCGTGGAAAGTCGTGGGTGCGAATAATTGAAACTCAGGAGGGGGGAATTTGGAAAAGGCGAGAAAATGAAAATCGAAGACGGCAAGAAAGTTGAAAGTAGAAAATCAACGACGTCGATAAAGGACTCTGCGGCGCGGACGCGACGGAATTTAATATAATTAACTGGCCGAACGTGACAAGCCAAGACTGATTGTCACGAGCCACGTCGGATGACAGCGGTTGAATAATTGCCGCGACTAATCTCGTGATCGTTGACCGAACAAATAACAGAGGCCTGAGTGTGCTTAATGCGCTCCGAAAGGGAGAAAAAATGATGGAGTTGACGAATGGCCGGCGCGTGGAAACGCGCAAATCGCGGCCGTCGTGTTTTCCGGTTGGAAAAGTTGCAAGAAAATACGACGACGGCTTTTTATCGGTCCATTAGAAATTTAAATCGACCACCGAGCAACGCGGCACGACGAATTACGTAAAGTGGATGCGGACGGGGAGCTAATAACGTATTCCAGACACTTAATTTAGATTCTATAAATCATTAGAGAAGGAAACGATCGTCACGTGACAATTGAATTTCATTACGAATCGAGAGTTCACTTTTTATCTAATAGCTTGTTTGTTATCGAGTTCCTGAACTCAAAACACTCGTATTTACGGATGTGCATCATCACGGCTGAAAGAGCTTATTTTAATCTTTACACGGATCTGTGTGTTCGACGCTTGTATATTTTTTGCAATTTAAAAATCCTTTCGATTATTCTGCCTCGTCCGTGCGGATAGTGCACCGTTGTAGATTATAACAGCCGCGCCGGCCTTTTGCACCACTTTCTAAATCCATTTTTATCCTTTCACGGTGTTATAAAAACATTGTGTTTATTTATCTTTACGTTCTGTTCGCGGAGTTTTCGCGAAGAGTCGAATAAAATGGCCGCGGAGTTCGGGGACTCGGAAACGAAGTCGTTTTCTCTTAGGCGTCGTTTGTTCAACGGCCCGAGCCGATAAATCACGCATTACCGTGAATTATACGGAACTCCCCCGAGGAGGATCGCCATTAGCAAGAAGCTGAAAACGTAACGGCACCAAATGGCCCCGCGTTCGGGCGTTACGCTATCACTGATACCGGTATCAAAGTGGCAAGGCTGGCCACCTTGCCCTAATAAGCCTGAACAGGATATTCAATCCTGCTCCGTTGTCGGCGTGCCGTGTTGTATATTGTCTGACGTGCGTACAGAGCGATTGCACAACCCGCGCCACGCTTATGCACGACAAACTTGCGATATATTTACCTGTACACGGCTTTACGTGTACGCGCGCGCCTTTTAACCACTTCCCCGCGACGCTGGAGTTGAGTTACGTCGGTTGCTCTCATGGATCATTATTGTGAGCCAGGAATAGCTGGTATCGCGGAGCCCTCGTTCGATGGAATGCCAATTTGCAGAGATTAAGGGCAATTGGGTGCACGGAGTCTCAGCTTTTGTCGTTCGATGCTTGGAAATACGGAGATCGTAGGTCTTTGGAAATATTTACCAGACCAGCGTCACAGTTTCATCGTACGTCGGAGGATTTAGGTCCACGAGTCGTGCATTTACGGTGAAATTTACAGAGTGCAAGATTCGCGAAGGTTTTGGGGATCCTCGATCGTTTTGGACAATCTCGGGGCAGATTAGTCGCAGTTGGTGAATAGGTGTCGTTGCAAGAGCAGCGCTGTAAAACGACTTAAATGCCACACCAGCGTTACACACCTGGATATAGCAGCAATCGTCCGTTGCTCGGGTACGTGTCGCGCGCACACGAACGCGCACGTGCACAAACAAGGACGCACGTGTAGTCCACGAGACGAGAAGAGAGACAGAGAGGCGCGTTATGCGTCGGCGGTGGTGGAGTTTTGTCCAGTGACGTAATTAATGCACTGGCTAGACTGACTTTCTCGCGCAGCGAGGCCAGCGTAATACTGACGAATTGCACGTAACCCTGATAACAATTGCGATGCCATTCCGTCGACGGGGCTTATCGGTCGACACACCGACGGAAACCGACCTGCCCGCTCGGACGCCATTTTAGACCAGTTTCGAGCCCACCATCTTCTAGCGTTTCCAACGATAATCCAGTTATTGCTTTAAAAAACAAAAGAATCTAGCAATCATATTAAATTGCAGTGTGCAAATCTATCGTCTGGAAATACAAAGAAAATCAGTGACTAAAAGGGTCCTAAAGTTTCATTTTGTTGGGCCTTTTAGGATCAGAATTTTTTAATTTCTACATTTTGCATATTTATTTATATTTTAGGAACATTCGCAATATTTTTCAAGCTGAAATAATCGGAATTGACGGAGTTATATGTCATTAACAAATCTGTGATTAAAAGGGTATTAAAGTTTCATTTTGTTGGGCCTTTTAGAATCAGAATTTTTTAATTTCTACATTTTGCATATTTATTTATATTTTAGGAACATTCGCAATATTTTTCAAGCTGAAATGAACAAGGTTTCTTTAACAATAGATTTACGGTCATTAATCGCACGTATACTTATTGATGCCTTTCATGTTGACGATTACCTTACAATACGATTTTTTTAAAATTAGAATAGAATATTCATGTCATTGCATCAATCAAATTTAACATAAGTTGTTAAAAAATAATATTTACGCGTTCTGCAATTTTAAATATGGAATCAAACATCCGTCAAATTGACGGTTTCCGTAAATCTAGTGTTAAAAACATTGTCCCACTAGTTAACACGATTTCGATCGTTCTGCTTATCCGAATCGTGATTTATGATGATAAAAGAGTAGTAAAAATGTACAAAATGGCGACATGAAAGGAAGGTTGAAAAAGAATTTCAAAGGAATTGGTTAGTTGTGCAAAAGGAATTCCCAGATGTCGTTTATTTTCGTTGCTCTATGAATTCCAGCGGTCAAGTTTCTTTTGCTTTAGCATCTGTTTCGGGCCGCGAGAGTACTCTCACCGCGAGTATACTCGCGTCGGTTTCGCGCGCGGACAAATAGACAGCCGTTCGTTCGAATATCCGAACTCATATGTTCCCGTCGGTTTCGATCGCGTTTCCCTTTCGCGAGCAACGAACGAAGATCTCGTTTCCAGTGGAATAACGCACTGGCTCCCCGTGCGAACATAATAAATAAACGTTCGCCAGCGACGGCATTAATGCACGGCGATAATGACGGTCGGGAAGGAGGCGAAACGATTAACGGCTGATCGAAAGTTATGCCGAGCAGTGCTCGTTTCGCGCAGACAAGATAATTTTTCCCTCGCAACGTCGCGGCGCGCTGTGCAAAAAACGGCTCTAATTGGATCGGGCAATTTGTCACGATCGACGGCCACACGGGAAATCATCGCGCAAGCGGCAACCGATTTTCAATTACACTTTGGGTGATCCTGTCTTTCACGTTAATCGAGCATGGCCTGTAATAACGAGCAACGACATTGCGATTTTCTGATAACGCCGGTTAATGCTTATTTGAAATGTTGCCGGACTTTATGGATGAAATAGATCCGACGATCGGAATCTCGAACGTATCGACGATATTCCCACGGCTGGAATTCCGGGAATTCCGCGGCGATTCCGGGGGTTTCGGAATTCCGTGTCGCGGAATTGCACGGAATTCGTGTGGAGCCTGGACCAGGTGCTCGTCCTTTCGCGTCGACCACCCGTTACATAGAATACGCCCCGGACGAAAGTACACGGTCGAGTGTGGGTGTGTGTAAGAGGTCCAGCCTTGCCTCGGACGGAGGCTGGGTGTGGCCGTGACTAAAAGTTCACTAGAGCACACTTAACACACTTAACACGCGGTTTCTCCGCAGGATAGACGAAGGCTCCCGGCCGATATGCAGGTACACACCGATCCAGAAATCACGTCCCGTCGATCGATTTTTCCGTTAGCTTTTGCTTATTAACCCTTGGATCGATTACTCCTTTAATCGGTGCCCTGGAATCCTCCTCGTTATCCCATCCATGCCAGCAAATTGAATATGTGGGTCGTGAAACTCGATTTATTCCAACGAACGCTAGACCTACGGAGACCTAAATCTGCGATTTAGACGCCAAAGTCCATAGAGGCGAAGTCCTTGGATGCCCCATTTCAGAGAAGTCTACGTTTAAACAGAGATTTCTAGATGTCCAAAACTACGAACGCAGAAATATCTATGGAAAAGTAAATGTATGAGCACCAAAGGCTAGGTTCACGGTCAACTGGATCTATTGAGACCTAGATCTGCGGACATCTAGGTCTATAAAAGCGTGTACGTCTACGGATACTAAAATTTATGAAGGCCTAGATCCGTGTATGCCTCGTGTTACGAGTCTGAGGAATGCATGGACGCCTAAATAACATTTCTGGCATAGGACTTTGTTTACTTTAACAGCACTTCTCAAATTGGTGCATTCTTCCATCAAAAACCCCCCCTTGCTCGTTTTAATAGCTGTTCTAAATAAGTTTGACCCAGGACTCTCAAATTCCTGAGATTGTATCGTATTAACGAATTCTTTAATAGAATTTCTAACTGTGTTCGGTTTAGGTTTCTTAAATTCCAGCGAACGTAACGTCGCGTTGATATATTTTCTTATCCGAATCTCTGTCTTGTTTATCTTCGTAGCGCTTCTAAGACCAGTGGAAGAAAATTGGAACGATCTTTAACGATCGCCAACGACGCGACAGCCTCCAATATTGTAGAGTTTTTGGTGTCTCGTTAACTCGACCAGTCTCCACGAACATCTCCGTAGAAATTTCTGCAGTTTCGAGCATCGTTTGCACGGGCAATTCCAGCAATTCCGACGAGCGTATTCGAAACACATTTGTGTCTGTCGTTTGCGTTGCTCGTTAGCCGATGGAAGAATGAAAATCGCCGGTTTAAATCAATAATTGCCCTCATCGACGAGTTTCAAGCGTCCTGGAGTCGCTTTTTGCCCGAGGAAAATTAATATCGCGTCCCAGTTGAGCGCGCTTCATTTGCATATCGAGCACGCGGCCGGAGGAATGTCGATACGTCGTCGATGCTGCGTTCTACGCGGCTCAATCTTCTCGTTCGTCGTGGAATTGATGTATCCGAAATCGCTGAAACTCCGTCGGCGCCGAGATCGGGACCGCTCCTCGATCGCTGGCTCGTAATTTGAATTTTTTCCCCAATTATTCGCGATATTAGTTCGCGTTTCTGGCGGTTACGGGTCGAAAAATGACCAAATTGCAGAATCCGATGGTCGTACTCTGCACTGTCGCGGATAATGATGATGATCGGTTTGATGATGATGACGACATTAAGGCGCTATCGATGACTGGCAATCTTCCGCGGATGCGCGATAAGTTGTGCGTCCTCCTCCAGGCTCAAGTAGCCTTGTTGGATGTCCTTTTCTCATTAAATGCTGGGGAAAAGTGTATCTTTTTGTATTTACAGTGCAATTAGAACACATCGATAGCCAAGACTAATGAAAACTTGGACGCTCGTGATGTCAATATTTTTGAACATTTGGAGAAATTTGATCGAGGATATTTGATATTCGAAGTAAAGATTCCGGTGTAACCTGGTCCGTTTCTTTCGTCGTATTCTCATTCACGCGTTACAGATTCCGTTGAACGCTGAATATTAAGCACGATCTCGATCAGCATTAACGATATCGTTAGCTTAAGAAACGATATCCGATCCGCGTCGAGGCGAGGCGAGGCGAGGCGAGGCGAGGCGAGGCGAAGCAGTGGCCCGATCGGCGATTTATTCACTCCGGACGCGGCTCGTTAATTACAAAATTACAGAAATCAGTTAAGTCAATGAAATCGCGTAACATAGTGTTTGAGGCCGTGAACGAGCACGATGATGATGCCATTAAAGTGGCATCGACGGGTCTCTCTAAGCCTGGCGCACAGGGGACCACACACGCTTGTCTACACGTGTCTACACGCGAACCGACTGTATGGTAATCGTGGCCAGGCTGCCAGGCATCCCATCATACCGTATATTATCTAACTGCAGATTACGGCCAGCGGAATCGCAATTATCCCGCGTCGCCTTGCGCCTATAATTTCATGCGTTTCAATAAGCCACGATTTTACCGATCATTAGCACGCTGCCTCGCGAACGTTTGTCTATCGATCGAATCGTTTAAAATTATTGTTTCGAGATCTTGGGAGATATCGGGAGAAACACCGATTTCTTCGAGCTGGAATTGCGAGCGGAATTCCACGGAATTCCACGAGTATCGAAGATGCCCGTACACCGTACGATAGTATTCCGTGGATCGATGCTGTGGAATTGTTGGAATTCACGGGATTATTAGGCAGCATTCGTGAAATTGACAGCGAAGGAATTTTTGCGCTTTGAGAGACACTGGCTGCTTCCAAGGCTTTTCCCGTCTTCCCAGCTCGTTTATTTCGTATCTTTTTTTTTACAATTCAAAGAGAAGGCGAAGCGAGGACAGTGATCCGTGAGATTTCACTTTGTAATCGCGGTGCAGTCACTTCACGAATCGGTTGATCTCAATATTCTAATTTCGCCGCGCAGAAACGGTATCTATTCAAATCGGTCGAGGTAAGTCAGCCGGCCAATGAATTTAAAAAGACGCGCGTGTAGCGGGCGGTGGAAAAGGTTAAGAATATTCGTTTCGCGGTACGTTCCGGCGTATTCTGCGCGATATTTCGATAAAAATTTCTAGTTTATTATCGTTACCCTCGGTTCGTCGTCTTTTTCGACTCGTTCGACGTGCGAAACTTGCGTTTCGTGAGGCTGAAAGGAAAAATCGATGCTCGAATATTCGTTGGAATTTCGTTGCGCGAGCTCCACCTGATCTTCGATGGAAAAGATCAAGGTGGAAAGAAGGTGGAAGATTGTGCGCGCATTCGCGGACTGGGAATACGTGGAAATCCGTGTCGAGCGAAGTTCGCTATTGAAAGATCTAGTCGTTGGAGATTTATGTCGTGCCGGGACCGTTTACTTGTAACGCCTTGAATTGTAGATGGCTATCCTCGCGGAAAGCCGCGTACGCGTAACTATCCAGGAGCAACGTCGAGCCACGGGGACTGAAATCGAGCCGAGTTTCTGTGTCATAGGCGAGCTGACTCGATTCGAGAATAGAAAAGGACGAAAGCGTTACACAATTCCGAAGAGTTCGTGGAATTTAGTAGTATTTTAGACTATGGTAGGAATTGTCTTCTTGCAATTCCAACATTTCAGACCCCCCCCCCCATGGCAATTCCAAAGGAATTGAATTTCTTGAGCGGCAATTCCAGGAAATGCCCGGGGACGCGTTGCAGGAATTCCGAGATTCGAGCAATTTGCGAGGCGTTTCACGATTATTTGTACCCCGGGGACACAATGTATTCGAAGTCGAGGCAGCGCGAAGCGCAATAATTACCGAAACGGCGAGCGAGAACAAGAGGAAAACAAGCGTCGGTTCGCATACGTTAGCATTAAGCGAGTTTGTTCGATGGCGAGCAAGGGCACAGCCCCTGGGTGCTGCTGTTGCTGGCCTCCGAGCAGTTAGCCAAAGTCGTAAATCGAGTTTCGAGAGCTGAATCGCGGCCACAAGACGCACACGCACGCGGGACGCGCGTGCTTTATGCATTGTACGCGCGTAGAAGGGGTGGCCCGCTATAATTCACCCTCCCTCCCCCTCCCCTTCAACTTTTATTTCATCGTTTACATCCCGCGTAGACCAAGGAACTCCCACCCCTCAAACTTGGACCATTATTTACCGTTTCCTTCGACGTACGCATAAATTCGCAAGAAAAGGATGCAACTTTGCAAAACACTCGGTTAATTCGATCAGAATTCAAGGAATGTGGGTCGCAATTCCTTCTTCAATCGAATTCATTTTCTACGCTGGCAAGTCTTATAGGCGTACTGGAGGGCCTGTATTTTGATTTCTTTCGTAATTGTTCGAAAAAGCGAGTCACGAATACGAATTGGGGAGTTTTAATGGCGATCGAGAGAATTTTGTACTGTTTTTCTTAACGAATACATAAATTCGCCAGGAAAGGATGCAACTTTACTAAATATTGTGTTAATTCGATTGGAATTCAAGGAATATGGGTCGCAATTCCTTCTCCAATCGAATTCATTTTCTACGCTGAGAAGTCATATAGGTGTACTGGAGGACCTGTATTTTGATTTCTTTCGTAATTGTTCCGACAAACGAGTCACAAATACGAATTAGGGAGTTTTAATGGCGGTCGAGAGAATTTTGTACTGTTTCTTTTATCGAACGCATAAATTCGCCAGATAAGGATGCAACTTTACTAAATATTGTGTTAAATAGACTAGAATTCAAGGAATGTGGGTCGCAATTCCTTCTCCAATCGAATTCATTTTCTACGCTGGGAAGTCATATAGGTGTACTGGAGGACCTGTATTTTGATTTCTTTTGTAATTGCTTGAAAAAGCGAGTCATCATACGAATTCAGGATCCCTGACGGTGGTCGAGATAATTTTTTACTAAACATTCGGTCGATTCCATCAGAATTCAAGGAATATAGATCGCAATTCCTTCTCCAGAATTCATCCTCTCCGCTGGAAAGTCTTGTACGCGTAACTGGTGTACTTGTTTCTTTGATTTCTTTCGTAATTGTTCGAAAAAGCGAGTCATGATACGAATTCAGGATCTATGACGGTGGTCGAGATAATTTTTTACTAAACATTCGGTCGATTCCATCAGAATTCAAGGAATATAGATCGCAATTCCTTTTCCAATCGAATTCATTTTCTACGCTGGCAAGTCTTATAGGCGTACTGGAGGATTCGTATTTTGATTTCTTTCGTAATTGTTCGAAAAAGTGAGTCATGATACAAATTCAGGATCCCTGACGGTGGTCGAGATAATTTTTTACTAAACATTCGGTCGATTCCATCAGAATTCAAGGAATATAGATCGCAATTCCTTCTCCAATTGAATTCATCCTCTCTGGAAAGCCTTGTACGCGTAACTGGTGTACTTGTTCTTATGATTTCTTGCGTAATTGTTCCGACAAGCGAGTCATGAATACGAATTAGGGAGTTTTAATGGCGGTCCAGAGAATTTTGTACTGTTTCTTTTATCGAACGCATAAATTCGCCAGATAAGGATGCAACTTTACTAAATATTGTGTTAATTCGATTGGAATTCAAGGAATATGGGTCGCAATTCCTTCTCCAATCGAATTCATTTTCTACGCTGGGAAGTCTTATAAGTAGACTGCGGATATTTATGCATTTATGAGAAATTTTAATTCTCAAAAAACTACAGAATACACTTAACACGCAAGAATATAAGAAATACTTAAAGTAAGGTACGAATTATTATATCTAGGGGTTGAGACAACCCTCTACAAAGCTCCAATTTCAATAATTTTATTAACAAAAATATGAATTTCCATGAAGATCCGCAGTCTACTTATAAGCGTACTGAAGGACTCGTATTTTGATTTCTTTCGTAATTGTTCGAAAAAGCGATTCATGATACGAATTCAGGATCCCTGACAGTGGTCGAGATAATTTTTTACTAAACATTCGGTCGATTCCATCAGAATTCAAGGAATATAGATCGCAATTCCTTCTCCAGAATTCATCCTCTCCGCTGGAAAGTCTTGTACGCGTAACTGGTGTACTTGTTTCTTTGATTTCTTTCGTAATTGTTCGAAAAAGCGAGTCATGATACGAATTCAGGATCTATGACGGTGGTCGAGATAATTTTTTACTAAACATTCGGTCGATTCCATCAGAATTCAAGGAATATAGATCGCAATTCCTTTTCCAATCGAATTCATTTTCTACGCTGGCAAGTCTTATAGGCGTACTGGAGGATTCGTATTTTGATTTCTTTCGTAATTGTTCGAAAAAGTGAGTCATGATACAAATTCAGGATCCCTGACGGTGGTCGAGATAATTTTTTACTAAACATTCGGTCGATTCCATCAGAATTCAAGGAATATAGATCGCAATTCCTTCTCCAATTGAATTCATCCTCTCTGGACAGTCTTATACGCGTAACTGGTGTACTTGTTCTTATGATTTCTTGCGTAATTGTTCCGACAAGCGAGTCACGAATACGATTTGGGGAGTTTTAATGGCGGTCGAGAGAATTTTGTACTGTTTTTTTTAACGAATACATAAATTCGCCAGGAAAGGATGCAACTTTACTAAATATTGTGTTAATTCGATTGGAATTCAAGGAATATGGGTCGCAATTCCTTCTCCAATCGAATTCATTTTCTACGCTGGGAAGTCTTATAAGTAGACTGCGGATGTTTATGCATTTATGAGAAATTTTAATTCTCAAAAAACTACAGAATACACTTAACACGCAAGAATATAAGAAATACTTAAAGTAAGGTACGAATTATTATATCTAGGGGTTGAGACAACCCTCTACAAAGCTCCAATTTCAATAATTTTATTAACAAAAATATGAATTTCCATGAAGATCCGCAGTCTACTTATAAGCGTACTGAAGGACTCGTATTTTGATTTCTTTCGTAATTGTTCGAAAAAGCGATTCATGATACGAATTCAGGATCCCTGACAGTGGTCGAGATAATTTTTTACTAAACATTCGGTCGATTCCATCAGAATTCAAGGAATATAGATCGCAATTCCTTCTCCAGAATTCATCCTCTCCGCTGGAAAGTCTTGTACGCGTAACTGGTGTACTTGTTTCTTTGATTTCTTTCGTAATTGTTCGAAAAAGCGAGTCATGATACGAATTCAGGATCTATGACGGTGGTCGAGATAATTTTTTACTAAACATTCGGTCGATTCCATCAGAATTCAAGGAATATAGATCGCAATTCCTTTTCCAATCGAATTCATTTTCTACGCTGGGAAGTCTTATAGGCATACTGGAGGATTCGTATTTTGATTTCTTTCGTAATTGTTCGAAAAAGTGAGTCATGATACAAATTCAGGATCCCTGACGGTGGTCGAGATAATTTTTTACTGAACATTTGGTCGATTCCATCAGAATTCAAGGAATATAGATCGCAATTTCTTCTCCAATTGAATTCATTCTCTCTGGAAAGTCTTGTACGCGTAACTGGTGTACTTGTTTCTTTGATTTCTTGCGTAATTGTTCCGACAAACGAGCCACGGATACGAATTCGGTGGTCGGGACAATTTTTATCCGCGCTGGTTGACGAGCGATTCTTTCTCCGCGGCCAGGAAAGATCTCCCGGCTCGTAAGTCACGGCCCACGCAGCATCCCGGTGACTCCTTTTTCGTTGTCTCTCCGTGGAGAAAGTGTCGAGGAAACGTTGCAAACGCTCCCGAACGATCGACCGCATCATTTCGATCGGCCGGCGCAATTAATTGCACCAGGCCGCGCCGCGGAGTCTCGTAAATTACGCGTCGACCAGGTTAATATTCAGCCAGCGTCCGCAGGCCGGACTAGCTCGGACGAACGATTTCTGACCGAGTGAAAATTAATTTTGAATTTAGTATACGACCTTAATGCCTGTCCTATATACGTACACGCAACTAGATGCATTTGAACGCATCCTGGTGTAACTGCACCATTGTAGTAATCCGCTCGATTGTGCCGGGCCGCTTCCTGCTGGCGTAATAATTAACGAACAGACGCCCGGCCGGAGCTTTATGTTTGTTTAGGCAGCATGAACGAGCTTCGCGTCAAACTCTCGCTCCGTCTCGGGAAAACTATAATATGATGAATCCCCCGTGTCACACCGTTGAGCGCGTAAAAAGCTGACCTTAATTGCGCCGCTCGCCACGCATACTGGAATTGTTCGGAACGCTGGATTTTTCCGGTCAAGATTCGGGATCGCTCAGAGACGCGTGAAAGTCAAGGAAACTCGCCCAAATAGCATATTTCGGAACACGTCTCGCGTGGCAAACGTAACGAGAACATTAGGGTAGAACAAAAAAAAAATCGCTACGCAATTCCATTTAAAATCGAGCCACGCCAAACTTTCTCCTCTCCAGTTCTTTTCTATCCTTTGCTAAAATCGAGATACGGCCCGAATTGCGTGGCTCACCCTGTATACGCGGAATTACACTTGCAAGATAGGAACTATAGAGGATAAACATTCTGAGCTGCGAGCCGAGGCTGAAACATATCGCGGACTGGCCTATCGTAATGCTGTAATTGCACTATAAAACAGAATCTAATCACGTTACGGTTAATAAACGTCATCTATTAAGAATCGCTGGCAGATTTATGGCCGAGTACGATATTAAAATAGAAACGTTAGAATCGGAAAAGCTTCGGGATTGTCGCTACAAAGTCGTTCGGTTCTAAAGTCCGCGACGCGCGGTTCGGAGAACGGCGAGAAAATAGGCAACGAACGGTAGTAAGGAATTTTTGTAAATGGATCCACGGCGGAGAGTAACATCATTAAACGGATACCCAGAAGCCATCGAGCCGGTTTCCGGCTTACGCGTGCTGTGCACCGCTTGATTACACCGATACAGAATGTATCCGCCTCGTGCTCTCGGCTTCTTCTCGGCCGATTATTAATTGGACCGCAACGCGGAACTAACAATTACACCTACGACTCTTCGTCGGGTTCCCGATCCCAGAAACGCCGTCGAATCGTCCATCATCGGGTCGTTATTTCCTCGAACAAAGGACCGTTTGATACGAAACGGCGTGCCTGACGTTTCGAATTCACCGAATTCACGTCAGCCATCGAAGATACACGCTCGGTGATCGTTCGAGGGGCTCGATGGCGAAGAAAATTACAGCGCAGAAGCCACGGACGGTCAGGGATAACGGTACGCGTCGAAGCAACGAAATAAAGCAACCGGTAATTAGTTGCCGTCGTATGGAATTCTCATAGCAGAACCGAACCATCTACCTACTAATTGCAATCAGTTCAGAAGCTCGTTCGAGTTTCTGTTCCTTTTGCGTCACGTCTACCTCGATAACCTCGCGTTGCTCCACGCTTGGATAAACTCCTCTCGGAGAATACAAAGCTTCGGCGATACTTATCGAGCGGTTTGTCCAGGCGGGATGCACGCTTCGTTACAAACTGGCGTGGAACTTCGAAAATTCTGACCCTTTTGCACCAGCAATTCCAAGAATTCCGGAATTCCGCGATTCCACGGTAGATACTTTTGGAATTCTAGAATTCCAGCGATTCCACGAATTATCTCGGATTCTACATTTCGTAGACGTCGAGGATCAAATTTTCGTCGTTTTCCGTGGCTCTGGCAAACTTTTTCAAACGGGAGCGCGATAATAACGAGGAGAGAGACGGTGCTAGGAACGCATGCGAAATAAAGTGGCGTATTTACACGACGAGACCGCGGTATACACACGTACGTTGGACCGTAAATTGCACTGTAAATCGTGCCCTGTTATTTGGCCGTGAAGGAAGGGGGAGGAAGAGCCGAGCACGAACGAGGAGGAAAACCAGAGAACCGAGGAGGACAGAGGATGCAACCACGGCCAGGTTTATGGAGCGCGAGATGATTTACGGGGCGATAGTTGAAAACAAGTCTCACGGATCAAAGGACGTTTAAATTACTGTATCTTCCACTTGCGTCTAAGTGCTACCATGCGCTAGACAATGGGTTAATAACATGTGGCTGCCAGAACGCAGCGATATTTCGTTCTTCGCACGAATAGGGAACGGAATCGAGGGAAAGCTTCGAGAATTAGAATTTTCAAAATGTATTGCAATAGCAATTTCATATATGTTAAACTATGAAGCTCGTTAACTTTGCAATTCCAATAGCATCCGAAATTTTCATTTGAAGAATTCCAAACGTTTTGGTGATTTTCGGTGTCTTCGGTTCGTTGAGCAGACCTTTTCGCGTTGATCCCATCGTCATCGATGGTTCTCACGGGGGTGTACCTTTAAAACGAAACAGCGGAGAGTCGAAAAACAGAAGAACAAAATGTGTAGCAGAAAGAAAGGAGGGAAACAAGGATCTCTCGTAACGGAGGTGGTTCGGTGGCGTTGTCCCACGGGGCGACCCACCGTTCGACTTCTCCCCGCCTTATATAAACCGGCAACCCACTATGCCTTGCTCCTCGTTTTGCTCGATTTCGATCGCACCGGGGCAGAAGAAGCTGCTGAACACGCTGGAACATTGCTCGCAATTTAAATAAATTCACCGTGTCCCCGTGACTTCGCTCGTATGGTTCAAACTGCTCTCTCGCTTCCTCCATAATCCTCTCTGTTCCCTCTCTCCGCTTCTTCTGTTTCGACTCTCGAGCAATGCTGCTGCGTTATGCAACGAAGTAACGTTTAACGTTCCGTCGTCCGAGATAACGATCCATTTTTGGACTCTCGAAAACGAAACGTTTCGAATAACGAGGCGAACGTCGAGAGATACGTTGCAGCCCAAATCGCGGTTTTATTATTGGACGATGGAATTGTCGATCGATCATCGACTTTACGGGTCATTCTGATTAAAAAATTCCAACGTTTGTAGCGCCCAAGTGTCTTAGAATTCCTGGAATTGCATGTTCTAGGAATCGCAGGGAGGCTAGAATATGGCCAACTCCAATATTTTCGCGATTCCATGCATTGATCGTCAACTTCACGAGTCTTTCTGATCAAAGAATTCTAATTCTAAGGTTCGTAGCACCCAAGTGTCTCAGAATTCCTGGAATTGCATGTTCTAGGAATCGCAGGGAGGCTAGAATATGGCCAACTCCAATATTTTCGCGATTCCAAGCATTGATCGTCAACTTCACGAGTCTTTCTGATCAAAGAATTCTAATTCTAAGGTTCGTAGCGCCCAATTGTCTCAGAATTCCTGGAATTGCATGATCTAGGAATCGCAGAGAGGCTAGAACACGACCAATTCCAATTTTTCCGCGGTTCCATGCGTTATCGGAAACACGAAACAGCTCCGTGCGCTCGTAATGACGAATTAAGGTCCGCTGGTCTCGGCAGTTATTAGAAAGGCAGAGAGTCAATCGGCGGAATGGCGTGGCCGCTACGTCACGGCGTGTGCACGGTGAAAATTGTTTGCCACGTCTTACCGCGTGCACCGCGTTATTCTACGTGGATGGAAGAGATGAGTGAAAGGTTGCTTACCCGGGACCAAGGTCTGTTCAATGTCTCATCTAAGCTTCTTCGAAACAGCAACGAGCCGTAGAAATCTTCGGCGTACCATTAAACGAGCCGGTGAGCTACTATGCAATAACGATAAATCCGAGTGTCGTGTTGATTTATTTGGCGGGAAAAAGTAATTAAGAAATTAATTGAATCCTCACCGGCCAGAAAATTCGCTTCCCCTTTTCCGACTGTAATTTCAGCCACTGTTGCTCTATTTTCACCATCCGTTAATTACAATCTATCGGCCGAGGCGTAGCCCCGCGTTCCTCCGTCGAAGGATAGAGAAAATACCACACGTCGAACGTAGGTTAGGGATTCGAGGGATCAGCAGTTCCGTTTGTTCAGTAGTTCAAGGCTAGATTAGTCATTCGCGAGTCCTTTACAATGCATGCTCCTTGGCAAATACCAGCGTCGAGTGTCCCGACCAGTCCGAGCGCATCCTCGATCGTCGGTAAATTATTCAGCATTTCATCGCGCGCAAGCCACGTCGGTCAATTTCCAATCCATCGCAGCCAATTCCAACCTGGTCGTCTTATCGTACGCGTGTTCCCGGCTGATTTTAATCCACGTCCCGCGTTCGGAGCATGGATCAGCGTCGGGGTCTTTAATATCCGACCGATTAGAATCGCGATTTTTTTTTTTGCTCGGCCAGAACGAAAGTATCTTTGCTTTTTTTTTTTCATCGGCGGTCATCAGTGACACCAGCGCGAGTATTCGTACGGACCGACTCGCTGCACGCGTGTACACATAACTAGGCTGTTTATCATATAGATTGGCTACTATACGCGCCGGTGGCGCACGCTAAGCTCCCGCGACTCCCTCCTGTTGCGTCGTCGATATGCGAGAACTCGCGATCTGATTCTCGGAACGCGACCACTCTTTCGGCCCGTTAGTTTCGCGACTGCCTGGAATTGTCCCTCTATCGCGTCACGGAATCGCCAGGACAGAATCCATGGGACGTTTCTGAATATTCGAAGATCCTTCTTGGAGTCGCTGACACGCAAAGCTCTGGAATTCTACAGGAATTACAAGTGCAAAAATTCGACACAATTTGGAATTTCAATGCAAGTATACGTTGCTGTCACGATACGGAATTGTCAAGCCAGAGTCCGTGGAGTGTCTCTGAATATTCAAAGGTCCTTTTTGGAGTTTCTGTGCTCGCGAAGCTCCGGAATTCCGCAAGGAATTGCCAGCACAAAGTTCAGTGCAAGTACACGTTGCTATCATGATACGGGATTGCCAAGCCAGAGTCTATGGGGCGTCTCTGAATATTCAGAGGTCCTTTTTGGAGTTTCTGTGCACGCTAAGCTCCGGAATTCCGCAAGGAATTGCCAGCACAAAGTTCAGTGCAAGTACACGTTGCTATCATGATAGGGAATTGCCAAGCCAGAGTCCGTAGAATGTCTCTGAACACTGAAAGGTCGTATCTGAAATTCCGCAAAGGTGCGACGAAATTTGGAATTTCAATGGATCAGAGTTTCGATGCAAGTAGATGTTGCGCGAGAAATAATGGAGGGTTCCGCGGGTGTTGGAGATTATTTACGATTCCGAGGTCTAGTCGCACGGCCAGTTGGGTCCGATCCAGCGAGTCGTAAAGTTTGACGAGCGACGCTCGGTTACGCGGAACAGTGAGATGTTAATACGCCGCGGTGGCGCGCGAGATGGGAACAAGTGTAGCACGACGACCTCACTTTCCGCCGTGGTTGGAAATCCGTGCACGGACGTCCTTGGATTCTCGACAAGACACCGCGTTATCGGCGGTATCCCGCGATTCCAGCGATAAAAGTCCCCGACTGGAACCTGTCGCGTGGCGGACGGAGCGTCGTAAATATTAATCGAACGAATCTAGCCGGGATTCTGATGCTGGAGATCGTTTGGACATCGTCCACGGGACCGTGTGCAAGCCAGTTCCGGGCTGGAAAGATCGCGGAAAGTTTCGCAATTCCGGGAAACGTCGATCGGGACGCGTCGGATAAAAATCGCTGCCCCAGGGACTTTCTTTGCACGGATCCTTCCATTGTTCGTATCTTTCTCTAGTTTCTGTCACGGACGAAGAGCAAACGATGCGGAAAACGCGCCGGGGATAGAGACAGGGCTAAAGACGGCGGGACAAAGGGGGAAGAAACAAGGGAGAAGGAGAACGTGCACCGAGAGCGGGTCGAGCGCGCGCTAGTGTTAGGAATGTGGTACCACTGCTTGTCACAGTCACAAGCGCACGCTGCACGGTACCACCGGTACATTATATTATGCGGCTGCGGTTGCATATAAGTGCAGCGCGAGTAGCGGCCCGGTAGGCGTACGACGCTCGTGTGTAGGTACGAGTCTGTTATCGAACCTGCCCCGAACGCCAAATCCTTCGCCCGATCCATGCACGGGCCACGTAGTCACCACGATTCCACGCTCATGCCACGTTACACACCGTCAAATATTTATTTATTAGCACTAGACTGCGGATTTTTATGCAAATTCACATTTTTATTAATAGAATTAATGAAACGGAAGCTTCGTAGAGGGCTGTCTCAACCCTTAAATATAATAATTCGTATCTTACTTTAAGTATTTCTTATATTTTTCTGTAGTTTTTTGAGGATTAAAATTCCCCATAAATGCATAAACATCCGCAGTCTAATTATCACATTTCACTCTTTTACTTCACGATTTTTCCCTAATGAACACCACCTCGTACCCATCGCTCACCAATGTTTACGATCTTTTCTATTTGGTCGATTCTAACTTCTTAATTATTAACAGTATAATTTTATTTATCTATTCAATAAATTGGAAGTACCATTAGTGTACAAAGTAGTGGAATGTGACGATAAAAATAGGGTTACAAAAGTAATTTTAATCGACTGAAACACAATTTTTCGGGAAATCCAAGACAGTAGAATAAGAGTTCGCGATCAGACAATTTGAGTGGATCTGTCGCGTCAAACCTAATGCAAACCTGATTATGATTTGTATTAACACGTTGACTGCCAGTCTAAAATCCTAAAATTGTTTACGAGACTAAAACTTTGATTGCAGACAATTGTAA
Organism: Colletes gigas; assembly: GCF_013123115.1. Lineage (NCBI taxonomy): Eukaryota > Metazoa > Arthropoda > Insecta > Hymenoptera > Colletidae > Colletes > Colletes gigas. Next base: position 782,715 of record NW_025106664.1, read on the forward strand.
ATTACACAACTTAAAAGTAGTCGTAGTAGTTACTTTCGTAACCTCATTAAAATTTACGAAGTCTATTCAAATTTATTTTCTTTAACATTTCTAACTTGAGAATTAATTGTTCTAGTTTCACTGTTAAAAGTTCTGTCACCCATATATGGTTTACATGGCAGTCAATAATAAGTAAATAATAAGTGTTAAAGAGGAAATAGAATCGACTCGAAGGTAAGGTCGAATCCTCCAGTTCGATAGAATTGAGTTATAATCCAACATGAAACGAACGAAAGTACGGGAGGAAACGAAAATGTAGCGTTATGGGAAAGAACGAAACAATGCATGTCTGAAGTAGATGTAGGAATCTATGGAACGTATATTGACTGGGAGAGAGTTGTAATAGTAAACAGATACGTAGAGAAAGGAATCTTGAAATTTAGTACAGCTACAGAAAGATATACGCAGAACCCGAGTATTATATTCGCGGTTTACTCTGAGCTTCTTTTTAACACTCCTGTCCTTCCAATATTCGCATTCATTAGAACATGATAATTTCTAGTATCAGATCCGGAGAATCTAACAGCGATGAAAATCCTATTTTCCTGTTGAATGTCGCGCGTGCCCCGCGGCGTATTACTAACTACTTTGCTTAAGATAAAGGGGAAATATTATCCGTTTAAATAGAAAATTATGTTCATCGAAGTGTAGTAGAAATCCCAAATCGAAGTCTTTTTAATTCGAGTATCGCTGTACCGAAAACTACAGAATTCTAGACTGGAACTCTAGACGCATGGTGTTTGAAAATCCTGGAATTGCGAGTGAAAATTCCAAAATTACGGAAGTTTCATAGTATAGATATGTGAACTTGGGAAGGTTTTTAGAATTTTATACTAGAAATTCCAAATCGAAATCTTTTTAATTCAATTATTGCTATATCGAAAAGTACAGAATTCTAAACTGGAACTCTAGACGCATGGTGTTCGAAAATTCTGGAATTGCGAGTGAAAATTCCAAAACCACGCAAGTTCCATAGCATATACATGTGAACTTGGGAAGGTTATTAGAATTTTATAGTAGAAATTCCTAATCGAAGTCTTTTTAATTCATTAATTTCATTGTACCGAAAACAACAGAATTCCAGAATGGACGCGAGGCATTCAAAACTCGTGTAATTGCGAGAGGAAATTCCATAGCATAGATACGTGAACTTAGGAAGGTTTTCGGAATTTAAGAGTAATTACGCCGTTATAGTTGTTACCAAAGTCGTTAGTTTATCGATATTAATGAGCTGAAATCGTACAAATGACCGTAATAAGAGCCTCGAGAACACATAATATTTAATCCCGGCCATTTTTCAGACACAATACCAGAAGGTGTATCACATTCCCAGCATAGTTTCCTCCGTGAAATCACGAACCATAAATTATCGCATATATCACTGCGCCCGATGCAATCACGGCACGTAGGATAGGAAACGCAATTAAAATAAAATCAGAGCCCCCGGCCGTACTCGGCGAGGGAACTGCGCGTCGAATCGATGCCCCTCCCATTGTTTTCAAAGAGAATTGTTGTAAATCGAAGGATTACCAACCAGAGATCGAGACTTTTCCGGCCGGATCGTACTCCAGCGAGTAAACGATCGTTTTACGAGCGTAGCCCCGATAACGATCTCCGTGTATCCTTGACTAAATCGTGACTAGAAGCGGAGGGAGTGCGCCGATACAAGCTCGATACAAACATTGTTCTCGTCGAGATACAAATTGCTCGTATGCCGATGCAGCTGGCCCACGCCACGGGAATAAATAAAATCGGAGGGGAGAGAAAGAGAGAATCGCGTTCATCTTTGCTCGCCATTTTCGTTTCGCTGCGACTTTAAAACCAGCGACATTCGGTCTTGTAACTTCATCGAACGCTATGCATGTATTCAGGAGCAATTTCAGGATTTCAAGAATTCTCAATATCATCTTGGCAATTCTGGAATTCCTAGTATAATAGGACAATTCTTATTGTAGCAATTGCAGTCGCAATTCCAGAATTCCTAAAATTCATACAAGATTTCTACGCAACATGGGGACTCTTTGGCTCAGAAAGTGTGTGCCTCGAAGGGTTGAGGAGCGAAAGGATAAGCAGAGAGTCCAGAATAGGTCGAGTGTAATGATTTTTAGAACCCTCGAGATCAGGCGTAATTCCAGGATTTCAAGAATTGTTAATATTAGGAAAGTTCCTTCTGTAGCAATTCTGGAATTCCTAGTATAATAGGACAACTCTTATAGTAGCAATTGCAGTCGCAATTCTGGAATTCCTAGAATTCACACAAGATTTCTACGCCACATGGGGGCTCTTTGGTTCAGAAAGTGTGTGCCTCGAAGGATTAACGAACGAAAGGATAAGTAGAGAGACCAGAAATCGTCGAGTGTAACGATTTTCAGAACCCTCGAGATCAGGCGTAATTCCAGGATTTCAAGAATTGTTAATATTAGGAAAGTTCCTTCTGTTGCAATTCTGGAATTCCTAGTAAAATAGAACAACTCTTATCCTACCAATTGCAGTTGCAATTTCAGAATTCCTAGAATTCATACAAAATTTCTACGCAACATGGGAATTCTTTGGCTCAAAACGTTTGTGCCTTAAAAGATTAAGGAACAAAAGGATAAGCAAAGAGTCCAGAAAACGTCGAGTGTAACGATTTTCAGAGCCCTCGAGATCAGGCGTAATTCCAGGATTTCAAGAATTCTCAATATCAGGAAAGTTCCTTACGTAGCAACTCCGGAACACCTAGTATAATAGGAAAACTCTTATCGTAGCAATTGCAGACGCAATTCCAGAATTCCTAGAATTCACACAAGATTTCTACGCAACATGGGGACTCTTTGGCTCAAAACGTTTGTGCCTCGAAGGATTAAGGAACGAAAGGGTAAGCAGAGAGACCAGAAAACGTCGAGTGTAACGATTTTCAGAACCCTCGAGATCAGGCGTAATTCCAGGATTTCAAGAATTCTCAATATCAGGAAAGTTCCTTACGTAGCAACTCCGGAACACCTAGTATAATAGGAAAACTTTTATCGTAGCAATTGCAGACGCAATTCCAGAATTCCTAGAATTCACACAAGATTTCTACGCAACATGGGGACTCTTTGGCTCAAAACGTTTGTGCCTCGAAGGATTAAGGAACAAAAGGATAAGCAAAGAGTCCAGAAAACGTCGAGTGTAACGATTTTCAGAGCCCTCGAGATCAGGCGTAATTCCAGGATTTCAAGAATTCTCAATATCAGGAAAGTTCCTTACGTAGCAACTCCGGAACACCTAGTATAATAGGAAAACTTTTATCGTAGCAATTGCAGACGCAATTCCAGAATTCCTAGAATTCACACAAGATTTCTACGCAACATGGGGACTCTTTGGCTCAAAACGTTTGTGCCTCGAAGGATTAAGGAACGAAAGGGTAAGCAGAGAGTCCGGAAAAGGTCGAGTGTAACGATTTGCAGAACCCTGGAGTTCCTATTGTAATAATTTCGAACAACGCCAGACTATTTAGAACCGGTAGAACCTGTGTTGGGCGATAAGCCCGATAACAGGATGGAAACGAGAGGGAAAGGAAGTGGCTCAGACCGGGCCACGGATACCGATACGGGCGCACGGTTCGCAAGATGCGACTGTCAGGCCATTAAGCATTATTAATTAGCCCGATACAGTGATTAATGGCCGGATTCCCGATTGCTCCTGGCTGAACGAGCGTGCGTGCACAGTGGATCCTTTATGAAATTCGATTCGGCGGAACGCGAATCGAGGATGCCCGCCCCGTTGGAAATTCGTGGAATTCGTCCAACGACGAACAATTAAGGACAGCGACTTGTGATACCGTGGATTCCAGTTTCGAAGATCGATGATGCAATTAAGGCGGAGTTATGAAGAATAAGTAATCCGGTACCGGCTATCAATTCGAGCGACGCGATTCGATAACCCGGGGATTATGCAAGCGCTTCCGAGAAGTCGAAACTCTGACCAACGAGTCCAGTCCAAAGATATTCAAAATCGGAATAATTATCAGCGGACATTTTGAAGCATCAGTGGGTGTACTTGACCGCAAATTTAATGCATTTCGTAGCGAGAATATTAAAAATAAATACATCTTCAGCCCTGTATCTGTGGAATTGCATGGAATTTCAATGATAAATAGTCGAGAATATAGTGTTTCGAAAGTTCGATCGAGGAATTGTATTTTTTGAGTCTATTTGGGGGCTGGCCTACAACCGTCGAAGTGGAAGAAGAAGAAGGGCGCGACTATGGTTGGACACTGGAGCAAAGAACGATAGTAATTACTCCCGCGCCGTCTGTCACGAGCGATCGATAACTCGCCAGCAATTAACTTTGAAAAATCGTCCCGAGTCACGTACCGATCCGGTTTTCTAAGGATCGATGGTGGCCCTACTGTCCCTTTTCCCCGCGTGGTTCGATCAAATTTTTTGCGTTGCATTTATTTATTTATCGTTATAAATGGTTACGTCCCTCGCGCGGGATGGGAGCACTTAGTCAGTCGAATTTATTAACAATAGTAACTTGCTCATCTTCGAAACAATAACAACGATAGATAGCATTTGTATAAATGCGTTATTATGTCTATAAGAATAACTGTGATGCAATGTAACTTATAACGAGTGAAAGAGGAATCGATCTTTGAACTAGGATTACCATTAACCGAAGGTTATTAGTTCTTCTGTCTCATTATCTTGTGAAAGAATATGAATCCGATATAGTTTTTCCAACTGGAAACTTCTTGACACACATGCTTATGAACTTGCACAAAACTCGTTTTTACTAACCTTTGGAAACCTATGTGTCGTACCTTATTTACGATCGAAGAATTCTAATTTACTATGGATTGAAACAAATTAACGCGACCCCACGTTTTAAATGGGTTTAAAAACATTCGAGACGGCGTTTCGATCAAAAGGATCTTTAGAAAAAATTCGTAGGTTCGTTTTACGAGACGATGACCTTTGCGGAGCCTCGTCCGTATTACTAACGAGTCGGTCGAGCCGTTGGACAAGGATCCATGGATCGTTCCGTGCAGAGCGACTGACTGGCTCATCCTGGACAACCGTGCACGCATTGTTGGGCGATTAGATCCTCGAAATATTCGCAGTAAGTCCTGTCCCTGTGCAGGACACTCCCCCTTGATAGACGGCCTTGGCCGAGCGAAATCGGTTCGCGATTAAACGCGCAACCTGCGGGCCAAAATCCCTGGAATTGCGGGGCTTAGAACGTTGCTGGAGCGGAAATGTTTATGTGTCCCGGGTAGTTGGATTCGTAGGGAGTCTGAAAACTCTGGAATCGCTCCATTCGGACTTTTGGAACTTGCAAATAAACTAAGTTTTCCTCGTAACTCGATATGTAAATTATATTTCTTTCAAAACGTATTATATTTCTCTTTCGATGGTTGTTAATGGACAGATTAGGCGTTCATCCTTATTAAGCCTCATTAACTTTCACGTGCCAGTTAGACACTTTAGGAGAAATCCAATTTTCCACTGTCTAATTTATGAAAGTATAGGTCTCGCGATCCAATTAATCGCGTTGCTTCCTCTGCCAATGACTGTGCGAATAATTTCTTCTTTAATACGCTGCAATCGTTGGACCGTGCATCGTACAAGATATTCTAATATTCCCACTGGGTGAGAGAGAGCATTTGGAATTGTTAGGAATGGAATTGCTAGGAATTTCTCGTGAATTTCAAGTCCCTGAAGCAACTATGATCATTGCGACGGTGTTGACTCTTACACTGCTATAATATTCTAATATTCCCACTAGGTGAGAAAGAGTATTTGAAATTGTTAGGAATGGAATTGCCCAAGAATTTCTCAAGAACTCAAAGATCTTGAGGGTTCACAAAGCAGCTATGATTACTGTAATGGTGTCGACTCTTCCTCTGCCAATGATTATGAGAATACTTTGGAATTGTTAGGAATGGAGTTGCTAGAAATTTCTCGAGAATTCAATGATTTTGAGGGTCCCCAAAGCAAGTACGATCACCGTGACGGTGGCGACCGTATAAAGATCTCACGCGATTCCAGGATTCCTTCGATCAAAGACAAATTCTTCCCCTTCGCCTTCGGACAAGTGGACCAAATTAACACGTGTCCGTTGTCCGGCGATCGTCGAGATAACGCTTATCGATACACATTAAATCCACAGTCCTCGTTTCCTGCGTAATTACTGTTCACGGGAGGAGGGAGTGGAGGGGGTGGCAATACTTTATCCGTGACGTTGCAGCGAACCGGTTGCCTTCGGAAGGCACATGCGCCTGGACACTGACGGATATGACATTTCTGAAGTTCGCGGCGATCTACGTTTCTCTTCTCCTTCGTTTTATCCCCACTGACTTCTTGGCTTCCCTCCCCCCTCCACCGCCATCGTCCTGATGTCCTTCTTTTATTTCAATTCGATTTTTCGAGCTGGTCTTGTTTCCTTATTATCTCGTTTTGCTCGTCTCCGGCCCACGTCAGTTTCTCTCTCTTTCTTCGTCGGGCCCTTCCCGCCCTGCTGCTTCGACTGTTTCGCGTGGATTTTATTTTTGCTCCCCGCTCTGTCCACGCATAAACCCGGTCGCTCCGTTCGTACAGGGACGGGGGAGGGTTCCATCCACCCGTTGGGAATCGTGCTTTTATTTCCTGTCGGTCTTCTTGTCACCCCTTTTTCGTTCAGGTGGATGCGCGGCTATCCTTTCGCGTGGCCGTGTCATTCTTGAAATTGAAAACTGGATTATCGAAACGAGATAGAGCTCGATCGGGGTTCTCTCTTCTTGCTTTCCTCGGACCGTTTTCGAGCTTGCCGCGCGGAACCTTGAAATTTCTAGACGCCGATTAATTCTCGTTTACTTTTATTAATCGCGCACCTTTCTCGCTGATACATTATACATTCCGAAACGGTACGTATGTTAATTAAAATTACGGAATCGTTATTTTCGAAACGCTACGTCGAATCTAACGCATGGGCGGTTCTCGAACGATTTTTGAAATCCTCGATTCGCGAACGGTCACGTCCACCGTGATCGCGTTATATTCCATTTGCTAACGATCGTCCGAGGGAACCGCCGGCAGAAATTCGTTTCTCCCTCATTTAATAACCATTAGCCCGAGAAGCTGCTGCCGCCGACGATTTTCAGGCTACTCCACCCCTCTTGAGCGCCTCCCACCCTCCCCCTCTACGGTTCTGGCCGCGAAGGTGAAAGGCTGTTCGGCGAGGGTGTCAAAGATCTAGAGCAGATAGGAGCCTCTATATTGATGAGGTGGCTCTCCACGTATTGATTCCACGCGGAGGGGTTTCGTCGGGGCCCGAAGCACCCTGCAGACCCCTTTTGCTACGCGCAAGGGTTGATAAGATCCAGCAGATAAGGCATGATTACACACCGCGTCATGCCAGCCCTCCTCTCCGTCTCGTTCTTCTCGTTCGTTGTCCCACGAGGCTGCCCTCTGACCCGTCTCTCTCTTGGCCAACAGTATGTAAACAGTCCTCTCGGTCGCCTCGTTTCCCCGAAGCTTTCCGCGTCGTTTCCTCTCGAATCGTCCAGAAACAGGAATTAAATATCGCGCTGATCGAGGGCCAAACGAAGAATCATCTGATGGACTAGCAATTCCTTGCAACTTCAGGTTTTTCTGACTGGCAATTCCCCATTTGGGGGTTGTTTTCTCAGAACGTCTCTGAAACTTAAACGATAGGTAATTGGGAATTCCACGATTCCACGGTAGACTTTGTTGTATCGTCCAGGTTCGTTTTTCCCGTGCTCGCGGGAGTTTAAAAACCCAGTCGAAAACGGGAAGCAGCGAATCGAGAGTTCGTAACTGCATGAAAATCGTCATTGTGCCGCCGGACAAAGGGACTCGAGTACTCTCGAACGAGAAACAGGAAGACACTCCGCGTCAGAGACACAAAAAAACAGTTGCGAGGACACTTTATATTCGTGGACACGCGCACGAAGCGCATTGTGACGCGACGCACGGCGGGATGGCACAAAGGGGGTGCAATTTCGGGAGCCGGCGATATTTCGTTTTCGCTCAAACAGGTTTCAATCGCTTTTCCATTAGCTTCTGAGAGGACGATCCCTTGTACTTTCACCGACAATGCACCCAGGTACGCTTTTCTACCCCCACTTTCATCCCTTTCCGGCGGCACGGTGACACTTTCGACGGGGTTCAGGCGATCCATCGATAGAAACGTAACGATAATACACGTTGCAAACTGTGAAACAGTGTTATCGATCCTAAAACATTTCAGTTCAATCGAATCGCGTCTATGGAAATATTAAATACTTTTGGATATCAATTGTGGGGGGTTAAAAAGTTCATGAATAGGAATAAGGCATTTCAATATAAATTTGTGAAACATTATGGTTAAAATAGAGGGTCGTAGCTTAGGGGTTGTTGATCTATGTACAAAAATAAGAAGTCGATACAAGGGTAGACAAGTTAAAAGTATATTTTTTTTAAATTGTCTCATTTATTTAGCCAAAATATAAAATACCTTTAGAAATCAATTTTTACTGACGGTGGGTTAAATAGGTCATCAATAGAAATAAGGAAAACATATCTGTGATACATTATTGCTAAAGTGGGCGTTCTGTTTTCAGGGGTTGTTGATCTATATAGAAAAATATGAACAAAACACGGATACGGGGAAGTCGATGCAAGGAAAATAAAAAGTATATTTATAAAAATCGTCCAATTTATGTAGCCAACCGTAATGGCGGCCTGAAAAGCAAAAGGGGAGGGATGAGAAGTAAGCCGGAGGTAACTCGACGGGGTGCACGACGGACTCCTTTTCTTCGTTAAGTGTTTGCTAACCGAAAACGCGGCAAACAGGTGTACCCACGACCGTTTTCGATTCGTGAGGGGTGAGAAGAGTGGTGGGGGGGATGTTATGTGCGTACAGGTAAGAACACGGGCTCACGTTTCCACCCGAATCCAGCCGGCAAGGAAAGGGGGGGATTAGGGCAGCCGATTTCACGCGATCCCGTCTCAGTTCATGGCTTCTCGATTCTGGAAGCTGCTCGACCGTAAGAATGGAATTCCTCGATCGATTACTCGACCTTGAAATCCACTGACGCGACGAGGGGAAAAAATAAATCCTAAAAGAGGACTCCCCCGAGAAGCTGTAACACAGTTGCAGCAAGATTGTCTTCGATCCTTCTTACGCTGTCGAAGGACAAAATCTCTAAAAACTTTTTACTATTCCCCTATTAAACTCTGGTTTCAACTTTTTCGTTCTTCGTTCAAACCTTTGCCTAACGTTTTATTCTAATTTTTGAAACTCGTACTGTTCGAGGAATCCCCGTTAATACGAGCAACGAAGATTTCTACTGTATCCGTTTCTCATATAATATCGCGGGACGCGATTCAGTAGAGTGGATGTTGCCGTTACAGGTGTGATATCTGTTTGTTTTCTTTTCCAAAACTGTCGCTGCAGAGTGCGGCGAGGCGGGCGGGCACCAGCTGTGCCAACTGCAAGACCGCGACCACCACGCTATGGCGGCGGAATCAGGCCGGGGAGCCAGTCTGCAACGCGTGCGGCCTCTACTACAAGCTCCACAATGTAAGTAATCGATCATAAACTCGCCCCAGCATCCATATTTCGTTCGCGCGATCGATTCCTACGAGTTCGAATGGGTTCGAGCAACCGATCCGGTTGGAACAATCTTCAGAACGCTCTGGTTACTTTCGTTACTCCCTAATTAGCGTCATGACGCTGTCAACTTCCGCTGCAAATCTTTTTTTAAAGCCCCTTTATTATTTCTATTTATTTAAAAATATCTGTATAGTGGTTGCAGCGAAACTTTTGGGCGTTTAAAGAGTTTATTTTAAAGTTTGAAGTGTAAGAGCTTTTCCCTGTATACAGGGTGTTCGACCACCCAAAATAAGACGAAAATTAGGAATACCAATTTGTTGATTGGCGCTTCGTTAAAAAGTTATTAATGTTTAAAGTTCCGCCCGTAGTACGGCAAATCGGGAATTTTTTTCTCGAAAGTGCGTAGGAATTCGGGAGAATGTGTATTCACCAAAAATGATTGTAATTGACCCCCATAAGCAATAATAATTTTTCCAGAATGATTTGAAATTTTTTAATTTCGTTGAATTTGTCCACCTACTCGAATTTTTTTCTCGAAAGTGCGTAGGAATTCGGGGGTATGACTATTGATAAAAAATGATTGTAATTGATCCCTGCAACCGGAAATAATTTTTCCAGAATGATTTGAAATTTTTTAATTTCGTCGAATTTGTCCCCCTACTCGAATTTTTTTCTCGAAAGTGGTTAGGATTTCGGGGGTATGACTATTCACCGAAAATGATTGTAATTGATCCCTGCAACCGGAAATAATTTTTCCAGAATGATTTGAAATTTTTTAATTTCGTCGAATTTGTCGACCTACTCGAATTTTTTTCTCGAAAGTGCGTAGGATTTCGGGGGTATGTGTATTCACCAAAAATGATTGTAATTAACCCCTGCGACCAAAAATAATTTTTCCAGAATGATTTGAAATTTTTTAATTTCGTCGAATTTGTCCACCTACTCGAATTTTTTTCTCGAAAGTGCGTAGGATTTCGGGGGTATGACTATTCACCAAAAATGATTGTAATTGACCCCTGCAACCGGAAATAATTTTTCGAGAACGATATGAAATTTTTTTTTTCGCCAAAAAATTTAGGCTCCTATATGTTTGCAAAGAAAATACAGTTCACGGGATTATAATATTTAAAAAAGTTCATTTCGAAGTTTCTAGTATAAGAGCTTTCCCCTGTATATGATAAGTGAAATTTGGAGAGAAAGAGCTTCGAGGACCAAGAGGACGAGAAAGCAATGGATTTCGAGGAAGCAGGGATGCAAGAGACACGTATATCGAGGGATCCCTTTTTTCCGCGATCGGTGCCACTCGATACAATGTTTTTGAAAAGGGAGACACCGACAAAGGGGCTCGGTATTAAACGGCGGATACGAGATCCACATAATAAAAGCTTTCTCTCCGATAAATACCGGAGGCAAAAGGTCGTTCTTTGGCCACCGTCGAAGCCACCGATCGTCGCTTCGCAGGGTAGAGAGAATGTAAACCGGGGTCGGTAACGTAATATCGGATTGCCATTGTCGTTGTACCAGCCTCTCGAAATCCATTGTCGGGCGTCCACCGTGGAACCTAATTCCACCATCTTCCTCTGTCGCGTTCTTTCTTCTTCGATACAGGAACTACGTTTCCTGCGATCCGAAACTGTTCCGCCTTTCGAGAATTTGTCGCGTGGTTGCTGAACGATTTCACGAAGTAAAAGTTCACGTATTAGCCAGATATCCATACTTTGAAATGTCCTAGATGAGATTTAAAAGATAAATATTAGCTTAGGTAGCAAGTTCGCGATGCTTTTGGAAACGTTTGTCATTTTGCAGTCTAGATACGAACTAACTTCAGTTTAATTCTTGAATGTGCGAAATCAATTGATAGCAGACACTTAATTTGTAATTATTGCATTAGCATTTTCAAGATTTATTTTTATTTGTATCGTACACATTGTTTCAAAACTGGACGATTCGAAAGAACATTTTCTTCAGATCGTGCTTCATTACTTTAAAAAAGTAGTGAACGCAACCCAAGCGTGCAAAAAGTTGTGTAATGTGTACCGAGATGATGGAATTAAAAAATTCATATGCCAAAAGTGATTAGCAACATTTTGGTTAACTTTGTGCAGAAAATTTACAAGCTACGACGAAATGTTTCGATTTTCATCGGATAGAAGATAAAACGCCCTTGAAAACGATTTTTGTTTCAAGTGGATACCGTAGTTAATTCCAGAGAAAACAATTATTTAAGAAAAAATGGCATAGTAATTATGCAAACATCCCGTATAGAAATTTAAATTCATTTTTAATTAAATAAACAATTTATAATATAGTTTTATCGCACAGTCGTATAATCAATTGCTGAAACTTTTTTGGGTGTGTAGCGTCAAAGTAAATTTAAAAATAAACGTAGAAGGCAGCATACATAATAATAGTTGATATAGTCATTGGATAGAGGATAGAATACCCTTTAAAATGAGCGTTCGTACAAGTCGATAGCTCAATTAGTTCCGGAGATATAGCAATTTTAGTTTCGCGTCGATGCGGTGGCTATAAGGGTCCGAAACGTTTGTTTACGTTTCATTGAGGTGAATGAACTCGCGCGCGTGAAGATAGTAAACAGTGCGTAGTAAATTCTTGAAAATACTATGCCGATTCTAGGTCACTCGGTCACAAAAGTATATTATCGAACTCTTAAAATTAACAAAGGTATATATGTATCGCTTTGATCCTTCTGTTTAAATGCGTTTTTCTCAAAACTATGTTTCTTGAATTGGATTCCATGATATCTCAAGATCTACTTGACCGATCTCGTTAAAATTTGGCGTGTACCTTCAGTACATGTGTCGCTATAGCCCGGACCAGAATAAAGTCAAAATCATTATTCTTTCTATATTTTTTTTAGCCTGCTAAAATTAAAAACAAGAAAAAATTGATATTTCAACTTTAAAATGCTGCCACTGTTTTAATTATCAATTTTTGTCTATCTTTTTAGTATCGACTATAGTAAAATGTATTCTGGTTAAGAATCTTCTTCATATTTTTGACTTAGACAAACAGAACCATGGAGACCATACAGAATCATGGAAGCCATTAGAACACTTTTTCGGTACGCGATTGCGTACGAGGCTCTGTACTGCCACTAATTTTGACTATTTCTCGTTGTAAAAATTTGTAAATGTTACCAAAAGAGTAATAAACATATACACGAAACGTCGATGCAAGGACTTGCATAGCTCCTTTATAAAAAATATATCAAAGAGAACATGAAAAAACACGCTTTACAGTAGAAGACTCCCTCAAACGGTGCTAAAGCAACATTGTGTGTTAGAAATTCTAAACAAAATTTAAAAAACATTCGACCATGGTAGGTTCACTGTTAAGGAAAATCGTGCAAGCGATTCTAAACCGCATTGGTTTCGCAAAACGGTTGGGTGGCCACTCGAAGCAACCCTCCGACTCGCCACCCTCTGTTGTATCAACAATTAGGCCACTTTCTATCTTGCCGGACGTGCGAAGAGTGACGCTGTCCCCCCTCCCCCTTCCTCCGGGACGAGGGGGTGGAGCGTGCTCAACGGCGTGTGACACAGGAAGCGGCGGAAGCAAGCACTGCAGAAGAGTAGCGACGTAAAAGACAAAGAGGACAAGGGGGGGAGTGCAGGGGGGAGGGGTGAAAAAGGAAATCCCCCGGGGTCGTCGAGTTTTTCTCAGGAACACTATTTCACCTAGGAACGACCGGCGGGGCGCGGCCTCCAGCCGAGCATCGCGACGTGAATTTCCGCGAGGCGGAAATCTTGGCTGGACTGCGCGTGGGTGGCGGCCTTAATAGGCGAGAAATGCGTTGCGTCTGCTTCTGACCCGCAAAGTTCAGACTCTTGCTAGAATCGCTTGTTCTGTGATTAGTTTCACCGCCGTCGAACGTGGGACGCGACTCAACCGGATTTTCGGATTTGTTTTTATCGCCAAATCAAGCCCAAGATTTTCGTCGAAATTGATGACAAAGAGAATTTAACTATCGAAATAATCAAAATTACTCATTCGTAATTTTTAATAAACATCGTAATAAAATCACTAGTCTGGATTTTTGCAAATTTATTTCCACTGCATTATACATTTCTTCAAATATCTATCGTCTTAATTTCTTTGAATTTTCATCGAAATTGATGACAAAGAGAATTTAACGCTAGGACTATCGAAATAATCAAAATTACCTATTCGTAATTTTTAATAAACATTGTAAAAAAATTACTCGTCTGGATTTTTGCAAATTTATTTCCATTGCATTGTACATTTCTTCAAATATCTATCGTCCTAATTTCTGTGGATTTGCATCGAAATTGATGACAAAGAGAATTTAACGCTAGGACTATCGAAATAATCAAAATTACCCATTCGTAATTTTTAACAAACATTGTAAAAAAATCGCTCCACTGGATTTTTGCAAATTTATTTCCATTTTATTGTATTTCCATTGCATTATACATTCCTTCAAATATCTATCGTCTTAATTTCTTTAGATTTTCATCGAAATTGATGACAAAGAGAATTTAATGCCAGGACTATCAAAATAATCAAAATTACCTATTCGTAATTTTTAATAAACATCGTAAAAAAATTACTCGCCTGGATTTTTGCAAATTTATTTCCATTTTATTGTATTTCCATTGCATTATACATTCCTTCAAATATCTATCGTTTTAGTTTTTTTAGAACAAATAAATGCGTCATAATTGTCGGTAGTTCTAGCGTTAATCTGCCTAAAATTAAATTCTATAGCCTCGAATATACTATCCTATGTATAGCAACTTATTTGAAATTGAATCTTTGGGTAGCATATTGGGTCAGACGTCCTCATTCTACTTATCGATTGCACCGCGTTCTCTTTAACCCGAGAACGATCTGTCTTTATTGAATTTCTAATACACGCTTGTACTAAAGTATAAGATAACAGAAATATAGTGGTCTTTTGGTGTTAACTTTTTAATAGAACGTTCGGGCGTAGAACAACGATTGTTCCGTGATCAGTTGCAGAAGGCTATCCGTGAAAGTCCATATGCAGAACACTTGGGTGTATTTACTTCGTGTTGGGCCTGCATTAATAATTCACTTGAATTGTAATGTTACAGCGCCATAATGCATTAGTTGAGAGTACTCGTAAATTTAATCTCGCCTGCGCCGAACGTTTATTAAACGGATAAAAACGATAGTAGCGACAAAGACACGTGTACTGATAAATTAAAAGCTCGTAAATTAATGCGCTCTTAGAACTTTGCGTACACGTTAAATACACGGATTCGCTTGTTGCTCGTGTACCCGTGTGACAGCAAACTTTCGTTCTAATTGATTTATAGAGTACACAGGACTTGCCAATATTCATAACAAAATTGACAATCGGTTGTTTGTCTTTAATTCGTATTTAACACTTTGCCATGTCACACATGTGTGACAGGATTTACCACTATGAAACACGAAAATTTAATTTTAATAAATTGGGATAGGAGGTATGAATTTTAACGAGGCTATGAAAATAATTATTGGAAACAAATTTTAGGTTATGCAGTTTACAATGGTCTAAAATCAAAATTTTATATAGGTGACAGAATTTTCCACTATGGAACTAGAAAAATTAATTGAGACGTTGAGGGAAATAAATTTGAATAGGATTTGTGAATTTTAGCAAGGCTATGAAAATAATTATTCGAAACAAATTTTAGGTTATGCAGTTTACAATAATATAAAATCATAATTTTATATAGGTGACAGAATTTTCCACTATGGAACTAGAAAAATTAATTGAGACGTTGAGGGAAATAAATTTGGATAGGATTTGTGAATTTTAATAAGGCTACGAAAATAATTATTGAAACAAATTTTAGGTTATGCAGTTTACAATAATATAAAATCATAATTTTATATAGGTGACAGAATTTTCCACTATGGAACTAGAAAAATTAATTGAGACGTTGAGGGAAATAAATTTAGATAGGATTTGCAAATTTTTACAAGGCTACGAAAATAATTATTGAAACAAATTTTAGGTTATGCAGTTTACAATAATATAAAATCATAATTTTATATAGGTGACAGAATTTTCCACTATGGAACTAGAAAAATTAATTGAGACGTTGAGGGAAATAAATTTGGATAGGATTTGTGAATTTTAATAAGGCTACGAAAATAATTATTGAAACAAATTTTAGGTTATGCAGTTTACAATAATATAAAATCATAATTTTATATAGGTGACAGAATTTTCCACTATGGAACTAGAAAAATTAATTGAGACGTTGAGGGAAATAAATTTGAATAGGATTTGTGAATTTTAGCAAGGCTATGAAAATAATTATTCGAAACAAATTTTAGGTTATGCAGTTTACAATAATATAAAATCATAATTTTATATAGGTGACAGAATTTTCCACTATGGAACTAGAAAAATTAATTGAGACGTTGAGGGAAATAAATTTGGATAGGATTTGTGAATTTTAATAAGGCTACGAAAATAATTATTGAAACAAATTTTAGGTTATGCAGTTTACAATAATATAAAATCATAATTTTATATAGGTGACAGAATTTTCCACTATGGAACTAGAAAAATTAATTGAGACGTTGAGGGAAATAAATTTGAATAGGATTTGTGAATTTTAGCAAGGCTATGAAAATAATTATTCGAAACAAATTTTAGGTTATGCAGTTTACAATAATATAAAATCATAATTTTATATAGGTGACAGAATTTTCCACTATGGAACTAGAAAAATTAATTGAGACGTTGAGGGAAATAAATTTGGATAGGATTTGTGAATTTTAATAAGGCTACGAAAATAATTATTGAAACAAATTTTAGGTTATGCAGTTTACAATAATATAAAATCATAATTTTATATAGGTGACAGAATTTTCCACTATGGAACTAGAAAAATTAATTGAGACGTTGAGGGAAATAAATTTAGATAGGATTTGCAAATTTTTACAAGGCTACGAAAATAATTATTGAAACAAATTTTAGGTTATGCAGTTTACAATGGTCTAAAATTAAAATATTAGCCTTGCAGAGTATCATACAGTTTTAATTTGGCATGTGAATGTAAATTTCCCTCGACGACCAACAATTGCCCGCGACGACCGTGACTAAAAATAATTTTCCAAAGAACGAATAGGCGCTCCATGGAAATCTCGTATTTCTCGAAGCGTGCTAGATGTTTTTTTTTTCTCCCCAGAGTGGCGTACGCGTCTGGCTCGCGTTATCTTGATTTCGAGCGCGTGATCTCTCTTATGATCTCGATAAGGAGAGTGAAAAGGGAAGGGGAGACGGGAAGAGGCGGACGATTCATTTGCGGCTCGCGCTAATTGGCTCGCGATTTCTCCGTTGAACACTCGTTACGCTCGCTCCCGTCAGAGAAGTCTTTCTGTTCCTCTTTCTCGTTGTCACGCGGGGACAACGAGGCCCACTGTCCACCGTCCTCCCTCCCCCGCCAAGGTCCGCCATCTCGCAGGATGCACGCGTCCCTCGATGAGTCTCGATCCCGACGAGCAAATCGTCCGTCTGAATTTACGCGCTTTTTTCCCCCTACTCGGTGCTTATCGGTCGCTTTATCTAAACGCGATGCGTGCTGTCCGCAGACTGATACGTTTCGTTTGCGGTTTCACGATCTCTGCCCTAGCGACAGATGCACCAGCATATTTATATTATTCCAAAGTGGCGGTTGATAAAATATTCTTCGCGGAAAAGAGCTCAACATAGGCAGTTTTTAATTTCTTTTTAAAATGGGCCCTAGAGGTGGCCTTATTATAGGATCTATTTGATTCCAAAATGGTGGCTGGTAAAATATTGGTCACAGAAACTTAATTCTTAGTTAAGGTTCTTAATTTCTCTTTAAAATGGGACCTAGGTGGGCCTTATTATAAGATTTATATTATTCCAAAATGGAAGATGGTAAAATACAATTCACGGGAAAGGGCTGAACATAGTCGTTCTTTACTTTCTTTTTAAAATGGGACCTAGGTGGCCTTATTGTAGTATTTATATTATTCCAAAATGGTGAATAGTAAAATATTAGTATTCACTGAAAAGGTCTCAACCTAGACATTTCTTAAATTTCTGTATAAAATGGGACCTAGAGGTGGCCTTATTATAGGATTTATATTATTCCAAAATGGCGGAGAAATATTGTCCACAGAAAAGTGCTCAACCTAGACATTTCTTAAATTTCTTTTTAAAATGGGACCTAGAGGTGGCCTTATTATAAGATTTATATTATTCCAAAATGGAAGATGGTAAAATACTATTCGCGGGAAAGGTCTCAACCTAGACATTTCTTAAATTTCTGTATAAAATGGGACCTAGAGGTGGCCTTATTATAGGATTTATATTATTCCAAAATGGCGGAGAAATATTGTCCACAGAAAAGTGCTCAACCTAGACATTTCTTAAATTTCTTTTTAAAATGGGACCTAGGTGGCCTTATTGTAGTATTTATATTATTCCAAAATGGAGAATAGTAAAATATTAGTATCCACTGAAAAGGGCTCAACATATGCAGTTCTTAATTAATTTTAAAAAATGGGACCTAGATGGGCCTTATTATAGTATCTATACTATTCCAAAATGGCGGATGGTCGCATATTGTTCGCAAAAAATGTCTCGACATAGCCTTTCTTTAATTTCTATTTAAAATGGAACCTAGGTGGCCCACTCTGTACCCTTTCTCGATTTGGAAAATGTCCACCGTCTCCACGCGTTTTCCTACGATTATCGAGGTTCCGTAGTGCGTGCGATCTGTTAAACGAGCGACAAGTTGCCGGGCTTAATTCGCGTTTTCTCGTGCGCCGGGTGACGTTTATCTGGCTCGATCTGTAGCAGAAGGTAGGCAGGAGCCAAGGGAGAGGTTGTGGGGATGGCGCGCGGCCAGGAACACCGTGCAAGATCCTCGCAGAACACCATGGTGGTTAATGCTGGGCATAAAGGCCAGACCCAGACACGTTTCCTGGTAATCATTAATTAAGCGTAGGGCTCCCTTCCGCCGTTGAATGCCTAGCGACACGGGACGCCCGTGCACGCTCGAGGGGGAATAAATTCGGGTACTGTCGCCGATGGACTTTTTCTCTCTTTAGAACAGAAGGGACGGTACTTCCACCTCTTTCCCTCTGCCTCCGTCGCGGGGGAAACAATCTCTTTTTAAAACCAATCGCACGACCGACCACGGTCAGCCTCGACTAATAAAAGTCACAAATTTAACGATTTATTCACCAACTATCGACTAGCTTCATCGTACAAATGGGGGATGATTCTTTGTATAAAAGTGAATCGAAACGATGAATAGAATCTTCTCCTACGGGGCTTCGTTTTCCAGAAAATCTAAAAAATAAAAATGGAGGTTTAGAACTATAGTTTTGGAGGCTTTGCCTACTGTTCACTCTCGAGGAAGGCTTCTAGATTCGGTGTTTTTACCCGAATCGCGAAGTTGGCTGATTTCGAGGTGGCTGGTCTCGAGCAAATCGACTTTCACACGATCATTGGACGCGAGAGAGACGAACGTTGAAACGTGTGGGTAAGTGGGGTCCGCCGCTGCGGAATAGGCGACTGTCTTCGGTGACGTTAAGCCGACACGTTACAGTCTCGGGCACCGTGTCCGTCCGAATATCTTTTCTTCGGTTCCACTAAAGGACGCCAGCTTGGAATAGTCGATGCCCGAACAATCGGACGATACGGACTCGCTTACGGATTAGTCGACGAGAACCTCGGGTTCGTGGACTCTTCAAGGTTCCACGCGAACTACGGAATCGCTGACTATCGGCTTTCCGTCGCGCGACACTTCCAACTCTTTGGTCCCGGTTCGAGACAACCAAACTTAACAACAACGAAACAAAATCTTTAACTTGATATCAAGTTTCACAATTGGTGAGGATACTTGTCATCGAGCCGTATATATTGAAATCAACACATTTTTATATTCACGAGGTGCAAAACAAATCTATTCTTTTTCGTAGCCATTCCTTGCCTTGATTTAATCAATGGCGTCGAGACTTACAATTTCAGCTAATTCAACAACGAATTCGACAACGTCTCAACTTGAGAATGAATTTTGCTCGTTTCATAGTGGTAAATCATGTCACTCGTATACAAGTGACGTACTTTGACCGAGTATTAAAATGAAACATACTCGTAGCAGGGACGTTTGAACGTGGAAACCGCGCGTTTTGGAGGTTCGAACGATAGCGCCGCGGTAATTGAGCAACACGGTGCCCCGCCACGAGGCAAATTAAAGATCCCGGATGCCCGCGCCGGTGGCGAGTAAAGAGACTGGACGCGCCCGGAGTGAAAAAGGAGCAAAAAGTGGGAAAAGAAGTCGATCGCTACCAAGTATGTAACGAGGACCGGGGCAGAGATCAATCATTTCGAGGGCAGAATACCCGGCAGTTTCTCTTGTACCTGCCACCACGTCGGGTACACCTCTCCTTCGTGCTTGTCTCGAGATTCGAGATAGATGCTGGACGAGGAAAAGAGAAAGGTGGGGCGGAGGCGGGAACGGCGGAGACACAGAACGACAGATCCGGCGTCGTTAAGATAGAGCAGGCCGATAGCGTTCGTGGTTCAACTCGCGAGCGGACCGGCTAGTCGAAAATACACGGATTACTCGTGCACAACGTTCGAGGCTACCGGGTGCTCGAAATATGGTAATCGTCGCCCCGAAATCCTGCGGCGCCTCGGGGTCGCCCGGGTCGATCGAATTCCTTCGAGGAAGAGGCGTCCTTCGGTGCTCGAAAATACCGCGGGCTCCAACCGTTTAGATACTTTGTAAACGTAAAAATGTGTTAGTTTTAATATGTTAGACTTGACGACGAGTGAGAAGCCTCATGATCGTGAAACTTGACATCAAGACTCTTTATTTACTTCAAAACACAGCAGTTTGCAAGGGAAAGTAAAATGTGACGAAAACGAATAGCGGTGGCCAGAGCTGTGCACTGTGTGGTTGATAAAAGGTTGTCCTCCAAGTTCCTCGAAAGTGTTTAAAGATGATTGGATAGGTGAAAGAGTAGAGGATGCAAGAAAGGTGAATGTTTGCAGACTAAAGACTCTATTCGAGTAGTCTTCGGTATAGATTACGTGTATGGCACTTAATGCAGATTAATAAACTTAACTAAACTAAGAAAAACGAATAGCAGCCTCTGCCTTACACGTCAAAACGTTCGATCGATCGGGTGCTTGTGAGAGAGCGTAGCCCTCTGCTGGCGAGCAATGTAGCTAAACGCGTGCAACTCGCAGAGTACGTGACTTAAATTGCAATTTTTCTATTGCTGAATGCAACGAACGTTGGGGGAAATAAATTTTTGATGGAATTTGTGAATTTCAGCAATGTTACAAAAATGAGTACCGAAGAAATTTTCAGTTTCCTAGTCGTTTCTGGCAACTGGTGTTTGTTGGAGCAGCTTGATCGAAAGAGCAACGGGTTAAATTCCGACAGGGAAGTTGCCTGTGGCCCCGGAGGAGCAAAACACGTCCTCAGCATCGCCGCGATGAAAGGATCTCCAAGCACACGCGAGAACGTCTTCGACGACAAAGTCAGCCGTAATCGGAGACGCTGCTCGTGCGAACGATTCGGGGAAGAACTTTCTTCTTCTCTGTTCCTCCCTTAGCGTGTATCTTGGTACATTCTTAGATTCCAGCTGGAGGCACCTGAAATGTCGACCTTCTAGCATTACACGGCTCCTCGAGTCGGCCGAACGATGATCATGTCGACGTTTCGGCTCGTGGTCGCCTCTTTTATAATGGAGCCGGTGTAAGAGCCGGACAAAAGGACGAGCAAACGTTCCGTCGGCGTCCTCGGGGATACGTTGTTCGGCCGGATATTGCTACTTTGTTCGGTGCTCGATACAAAATCGGTCTCGTGACGTGTATCGAGTGTCCCTCGAAATGAAAAAAACGAACCGTTCGACACCCGAGCCTTGGGAAATCGGGAATACTCGATCTCACACAGCGTCAACTGCTTCACCCCTTGTTTATCGAAGCATTTTCAAACCGATCATACTGATCAGAAAAATATTTATTTCGTAATCTGGAGGCTCCGTTAAAAAGTTATTAATGTTTAAAGTTTCATATCGACCGGAAAATTTTTCGGCATAAACAAAAAATTTTAAATCGTTCTAAAAAAATTATTTTTA
The DNA here is from genome assembly GCF_013123115.1 of Colletes gigas. NCBI lineage: Eukaryota > Metazoa > Arthropoda > Insecta > Hymenoptera > Colletidae > Colletes > Colletes gigas. The sequence goes on from NW_025106664.1 coordinate 804,456, forward strand.
GTTGCAGGGGTCAGTTATAATCATTTTTGGTGAATAGACATACCCCCGAAATTGTACTCAGTTTCGAGAAAAAAATTCATTACTAAAAATATAATTTCAGGCCAGAAATTACTCCTCGAAATTTCATGCGTATCTTTAAAACATCATAACTTCTGAACGAATTGGAGGATTTTGAAGTTTCAAAATGCAAACGACGCGTATTTTAGTGAAGAATATGCAGATATTCCAAAAATATTCGAAAAGTTGTTTGTTAACTCCATAAAATGAGAAAAACCACATAAAAATGGTCCAATTTACAAACGGCCATAACTCCTACAATAGTGCATATATTTCAATGAAATTTTTTCCTGAATTAGTGCTCAAGGGTACCTATAGAAAAGTATGAGACAACATTTCTGTACAGTGTCAAACAAATTTATTAAAAATCGAAAACGAAGTTTTAAGAAAAATCGACGGAGGCGAAAAAAAAAATTTCATATCGTTCTGGAAAAATTATTTCCGGTTGCAGGGATCAATTACAATCATTTTTGGTGAATAGACAAACCCCCCAAATCCTACTCACTTTCGAGAAAAAAATTCGGGTAGGTGGACAAATTCGACGAAATTAAAAAATTTCAAATCATTCTGGAAAAATTATTTCCGGGTGCAGGGGTCAATTACAATCATTTTTGGTGAATACACATACTCCCGAAATCCCACGCACTTTCGAGATGATAATTCATGTAGGTGGACAAATTTTATCAATAATTTTGTTAATAACTTTTTAACGAAGCCTCAATGAATTCTTTAATATTCTTGATTTTCATCTTATTTTGGCCTCTAGAATCTCTCATTAAAATTTTTCCCAGGGATAGCCCAACACCCTCTACAAAATGTTATTCTAGGGAAAAAATCTCTCAATATAAATCATACATATTTTAAAGCAGTGAACGTAGAAATATTTGAAACGTTTCGAAAATTCGTCGGTTTAAAGGCCCTCGTTCGAGCAGAAAAACTTGCACAACCGTAGCGAAGGGTTAAAGAACCAAATTCGGCGAGAGTTTCGTCAAAATTCCGGGTACGATTTAAATTTAAAATGAAAACGTAACGGCAGAGGAGGACGAAGGCGGACAAACTCGGGGAATTTCTAACCAGAAACAGAGGCACCCTGTCTCCTCCGATACGGATCTCGATCCTGACCCGCCCGATGGATCAGCGCGGCCCCGCATTTACACACGGCGCTCGGAAACGCGTGCGTGCGCTTGACACAGCGATTGACCGATAAGCGGAATAATTTTAGGACCTGGTATCTTCGATCCGTCAGCTCGCCCGAAACCAAGAACAACAGGATACTTATAGTCGTCGCGTTCAAGTTTAGACGGTCAACGTTGCGGAAACCTACGCTCCCAAACGATGGCGTTAACGTTTAATGCTTTTCGATAGTCAAAGCGAAGCATAACTATTTATTTCTGAAATTTGGATAGCGAGCAGGGGTTGTAGAAAAGAGCAACATAAACAACGGATTTAGCAGATAATTAAAGTCGCGGTTAATTTCTTTTTTTCACAACGATCAAAGAAAAGCACAATTATTTATTTCCGAAAGTCTGATAGCAAGAGTTGGTAGAAGAGAGCAACATCGATGTATTTTCCCCCCGATTTGCTCGCTGCAAATTATATTTTTAGGATGGTAAACAATAGGATTTAGCGGATAAATAAAGCCGGAGTGATCGATGAAATTTGAATAAACCTCGAAGGTTCTCACATTTCCTTTTCGATCGGCAGGCGGATCACGCCCGTACAGTTAGACTCGCAGATAAATCACGGATCGATCTCGCGATGCGTCACGGATCGCGAGAGTCTCGTTCGTTTGTTCGTCGAAGAAGGCGGCACCGGGTGCCTTGCGAGGAAGTTGTAAAATCGCGTTACGAAGAAGAAACGTAAAGGCCCGCTCGCGCCAATTGATATGCCCCTGATGAACCGCCGTACGAGACATTCCGCTGCCACGTTGCAACGAGCCCCGCGTCTCGGTTCCCGTAGGCTCTCGATCGTCTGAATTAGAATCTCCTGATTCCCAGAACAACGAACATTTTGGCTACGATACCTCTCAGCAAACAACAACCTTCAACATCGGTGCAAACTATCTCGAATCTCTTCTCGAACATAACCTAGACCTACAACCTAGTTAGAATTCATCGCCATATGTCGATTCCTCCTCTAAAAATGAGTCGAAAACATTCTGCAACATTTTTTCCTACATGGCTTTGTTCTCGAGATAATTGGAATTGATCAGTATGCGGGGTTTGGGAGCGTTTGTGGTGCACCAATTTCACATGGCGAGTTCGCGCTCGAATATTCTGCCTTTTGATTAGAACACGCGTCCAGTATTTCTGTTTGGAGAACTAGCTTCAGCTTCATAAATACTATTATTGTATTTTATGCAAAAACATGATTACTTTATCCATATAGGCTAACTTAATTAACCTCAACTTAGCATTGAATCTTCGACTCCTCTGTCAGGTGGTCCTACAGTAAGGAGCATAACTGAACCAATAACCACAAGTTTTGTTTAAATCATTATTTATTGCTAAGAATATAAGAGAATATTAAAAAATAAAAGTTATAGTTATTTTTATTACAGTTAGAAGTAACATAAGAAATTTGTTTAGACTGATTTTTCGACTGATTGTGAGCAATTGAGTGCTAAGATGCAGAATAGCATATTGTAATCATTTTAAACTGCTAGATGCAAACATATTGCTAAGACAATTCTATGTGAATTACTGATAAAGTTTCTCATGTTACCTTTAACTGTGATAAAGATAACTATAACGTTTGTATTTTTAATATCCTCCTATATCGTCAGCAGTAAATAGTAATCTATAAAAAACTTGCGATTACTGTTTCAACTGTGCTCCTTACTGTAATTTAAATCTAGTCCAAGGCAAATACAGATTCGATCCAACGATTCTATCCAAGGACGAGCCCAGCTACAGTAGGTACTTGCAAACGATACCCACCCAACCTTAACCAAAGTACAAACGTATGCATTCGCAAGAATTCCCCGAATCGATCGGAGATTCAAGGATCAGCGCTAAGAATCAACCATTCGGTCACACGTACGTTCAGCTATTATACACACATCGAAACACAACTCGATGAAATATAACGTTGGACTTTCTCCGTCGCATACCTATGTAGGCTAACGACAGACCGACTTAACGAACTATGGCGTTGAACCTAACTTCTCCGTACGTATCTTTGGTTCGAACCTAATCTACATGTATCCGAAAGCCGATGCACAGTCTCAGCGCCTAACCGGTAGCTCTAACGGTCAACTAGAAGGCCGTAGTTTGCATCGACGCTTTCGGTTGTCCGAGGATTCCGCGAAACCGATTGTGATTCAAGGATCGGCGGGAAATTTCGAACGATACGCGGTTCGTCTCCAATCTTTCATTCATTGACCCCACCAGGCGGGTTCGCGCCGCGATCCGGGCCGATTTCGTATGCGATCGGTGTGCGGTTGCATCGTGTGTGACCACATCAATCTGCATTCGAATCTCTCGAACAGCCCCTCCGCGTCTCCTCCTCTCCGTTTCACCAGGTTCTCGTTCCACTGTTCCTCTCCAGGACACTGTCTCTCCCTCTGGTTCGTTGCCTTTCCGTCAGATCCTCTCCCTTTTGTTTGCACCTCGCGCAGTTTCGGACACCAGCGCGGACTTAACCGGCTACTCGGTTCCTATTAAAGCCGTTCGTATTGTATTCAAATCGGTTCCGAGCTTTCGTATCTGGCTACTTCGCTTCTTGCCTCTTGCGTGCTGCGCCTCTTGCGAATGCGCTCCACTCATTAAGGTTCATCCGTCGATTCGTTGAAATACTGCGTTTTCGCGTGACGACTTGGGCTCTCCGTTGTCTCGTCGCGCTCGGTCCCGACGACCTTCGACCCCTCGACGCAAACGTTTCTCGCATCGATGCAGAAAGGAAAGCAGGAGGAAGTTCTGCCGGGCGTGTACGCAGTTGACGCGCGTTTAATAATCCTTTGTTTATTCATGGGCCGCCGCACTGTCCGTGATTCACGTTGCATCTCCGCGATCCAACCTGAATGTTAAATCATGCTTCAAACCCCGGTAGGCCGATGTATTGGGTTGCGATCGCGTGTTGGTACAGCGATGACCCGGTTAGAGGTCTTCTCGAAGACGTCGTCGACTAATTGTAACGTTAAGTCCGACGCCTCTTTGTCGGATAGATTTAATCTCCGTTACATGTGTAGAGTATTAACCGACTCGAACCTGCGGGCAAAATCACTAATACCTAATCATCGAGGAATAAGAAAGGATGTCGTTAGGTGTATCCTACGGGTTACATATGTACGTAAGCTATTGACGCCCTAAGATCGTCAAACTTAACGAAACGTAACGCCAGGTCTAATCTACCTGTTACATATTCATACGGACTATCGACCTATAAACAACAGCGACGAAGTGTAACGTGGGGGTCTAATCTCTCCGGTGGTTTAGGATAGATGGGGTTTCAGATAGTAGGGATATTGGAAGGACTATCGAACGCGTAGGTTTCGATAGTCCGGGCATAGCTAACAGGCCATTAGTTGAACAGGTTTTGGTTCCCTTTCCTTTTTAAAACGTAACCTTAAGGTTCCGTTCGCGGAGCGAGACTTTTTCAGCCAGCTCTGTGTCCAGGACCAATTATGCGGCTGATGTATACGTGTGCACGGATGCGCGTTCGCCGCGTGCAATACTTAAGTACGAAATAACTAGGTATGCAAGTGTGGTGTGCTGCACCGTGGGGGGGAAGGGGACGGGGGGTTGGAAGGGAAATGCGACGAGAAGGAGGTGGGAGGAGGTGGAGGCGCGCTTTGTAGTTGCCGCGACGTGACGCAACTGCCAACTTAAGGAAAAGGTTCCTGGTATTGCGGGATACGCGAACGAGCCGCTGGAGGTGGCGGCGGAGGCATCATCCTCCCTCGTCCTCCTCCCCAGCCCCCCAGGCGCTGTTCCTTTCTTTCTCGTCCTCTTCCTCTGCCCGCTGCCACCAAAGCCAACGTCCAGACGGTCAACGACACTTTTCGGAATTACGCAATTGGCCGAGTTTGCCGAATCACTCGACCCCCCCAAACTACGTTCCGACTCTTCACCAGCAACGAACAAAAGAATTTACGCTGTTCCCGCGTCGACCTTTCATGCGACGAAGATGCAAAATTGACCTAGGTTCCAGTTAGATTTGAGATAGATTCATCCCCAGTTTGCACTAATTTGATTTATATTGACTTCTGTTTGTACAAACTAACTTATGTTTCATCCAAAGATGTAAAATTGACCTAGGTTTAAATTAAATTCGAGCAAGATCCGTCCTTAGTTTGATTGCTCTAGTTTGATTTGTATTGGGTTGTGTTTGAATAAAAACTAGGTTAATTTGTACAAAGAAATGAAATTGATCTACATAGGTCTGAGTTAAATCCAAACTAGATCCATCCCCAGTTTGCACTAATCGTTTTGAATAAAAACTAGCTCAGTTTGGACTCGTCTACGCTCCAAATTCAACCAAAGTATCCAATTCTACTTGCATCGCGAGTAATTGTGCAGAAACCTTGTACTCGACGCGTTGAAATTATTTTTATTATAAAAATTCCTGTCCTATGCTTCGAATAAATTCGTCTTATATTTAGCAAGAACGAGCGAGCGTTGTCGGGGGGGAATTGCGACGGTGACGCAGTGGCTCGAAAATTGTCGATTCGTTAATTGTGCCGGACTCTCGGAGACTACCAGGAATCTGAGGGATTCGTTAATTGCGCTCCGTCTGGAAGCCAGACGAAAGTTGCCGTGTATTTGTTGCTCGTGGGAGAAAAACTCGCCGTCTGGAAAAGTCTCGGATTCCGGCAGGGGTTTGCGTTCTTTGCCTGTAAAATGCATTTACATACAAATTGGCAACTGGTGCGTGGTGTAAACCTAGTAATTACACCTTAAGTGGCAATTAACCGACGCTAGACGCGCGATGGGAATCGGCCGGTTTGTTACTTTGGATACTCTCTTTATTAGATGGGATCTTAACCTATTTAAATATGATTTATCGCCCTTCGTCTTTGTTGACCTACTCGCTGCATTTTGTTAACAAAGTTACCGAAGCGTTCTTCCGTGCCCCATGTTTCCCCTATAGTTGTTCATTCCGTTATGCCTCGCGTTAGATGTACTGTTCAACTCAACGAATTGTTGGCTACGACTCTTGCAGGTGAACCGGCCGCTGACCATGAAGAAGGAGGGCATTCAGACGAGGAACAGGAAGCTCTCGTCGAAGAGCAAGAAGAAGAAGGCCGGAGGCTGCTTAGGCCTCGGCGGTGTTATGGGCGATATGATCAAGGCCAGTGGTCATCTCGATCTCGATAACAAGCCCTTCCATTCTGGATTCGGATCACCAATGGGTAAGCGTAATATCCCTTCTACGTTATTATCTCTTAACCCTTCTCGCTCATCTTTATCGCAAAATTTTTCCAATCAGTCGATAGCCCCCTGATCATAACTCTCCCAGGTTAGAATCCCTCGAGAGTTCTCTCAGGAAATGGGAACATTTATAACCCAGTTAGTTTTTAATCGGACTAAAAATTGTTTCCAACGTAGGAAATTAAAGGCAAAGGGTGATTGTTGGTTCCAGGTACGTCGCAGCATCATCACACGATGCATCCGGCGATGCAGCATTACATGTATCACACGGGTGTCGGCGTGGCCGGAGGTCTTCATCAAGGATTTGCACCACCGGCGCCTCCCCCCATCCACCCGCACTCGCATTCGCATTCCCATTCCCATCACATGACGAGTCTTCAGGGTCTCCAACTGGCCGCCACGACGAATGCAATGGTGAGTACACGTTCCATCCTGTTTTACCCTTTAACCGATAAGCCGTCTTTTGGTTCGACGCGAAACCACGAACGACCGTGGCAACGGATCTGCGAATAATGGCGATCGCGTCCTACGACGTTCTTTCGCTTTTTATTCTCGCTCGAGTTTGCTAATTCCACCGTCGAGTACTGTGCACGGCTGAAAAAACGACTAGGGGGCGGTAACAAGGCGGTGGCGCCCTCTGGCGTCTCGTCCAATAGCAAACGACCACCGAGGCATGGCTAAATATCGCTCCACCCACTCGTCGTCTTTCCAGCCGTGCACAGTACACCGCGAATTCCAAGCACACTCACACGAACGCGCTGAGTCGCGCCATAACCGCGAACGACCTTGACAAGGTCAAGATCAGAACAGTTTCGATTCGGAGACCCGGTGAACTCCGAATACGATTCTTCGGCCACTGATCGGAGTTGGATTTCGGATGACGAAGGGATCGACACAATCTTTGGCATTCTTTCGTTAGTCGTATAGTAGTAGCGTAGTAATCGATCGACCGGCGAGGAAATGTTCAATCCATCCGCAAGCAGACTCCTGTTCCAAGAAGACCAGAGACACGACAAGACTGTTCCCCAACCTTAATCCATCGAACGAAGGAAAGTGTCCCGCGAACATTTCCTCGCAAGAAGCACCCGAACATGTATCGAGGTTCGAACGGCGAGAAAAACAAATGGATGTTCTTTGTCTGGTTTCAGACCGGTTGGCGATCGGAGTACACATGAATCGCGAGTGATCAGCAGCTCAGGACGCAGCCCACCACTCTCGTTCTAACGTAATGAAGTCAAGCTCCTCCCTTTCTCTCCCCGCGCGAAACGAGAGACGTTCGAGGGCAGGAAGTCGAACAAAAAAAAAAAAGAAAAAAGAAAAAAGAAATTACGATTCTCCGTTCTGTCTTTAATTCTCTACCCACTTTCTTCCCCCTTCTCATCTCCTGGTTCTTGCGGTCTCGCGTCGCTGTAAATATGTAAAGTTTTATCGTAGGGCCATCGAGCCCAGGCCCCAAGTACAAACGAAGTCAGCTAACTTGTATCGAGTCTTATTATACGCGGTGTACATAAAAACACTATAATGGTAAAATGCAAGAATTTATATGCCACGTGCGTGGATGCGTGGTCGAGACGCGAGGGAGGGGGCGCGCGGGAGGCGTCCGTCCCTCGACCCCCGATTTTCGTCGCGAAATACCCTCGTTTTGTTTCATTTTTCCCCCCGATCGAGGGGGAGGCCTCGAAGACGATTCTTTCAGGGCGACATTTCGCGAAATTTCGAATCGACCACCCCGGAAACGGTGCCCTCCGAGGTTAGGGGGCGCGGGTGGGAGGGGAGGAACTCAGAAACGATCGTTTACCGGGCTAGGGAATCGAAAGCCTGGAAGGTTTGTAAATTGTATATGATTTTTAAAATCGAAGTTGAACTTTGGAACACAAAAGGGTATGAAACCCTCGCCATTCGGAATCGATCTTCGGAGGCCAGCGAACGTCGTAGCGTTTAAGTGTGTATTTGACGAGAATCGAGAGACATCGTGCAATTTTAAAAATCTTTTTATTAACGAGAATTTATAATTCCGCCCGCGGTCGATTGGACGCCGATCGGTTCCCTTTTTAAGTTTCGCGTCGCGTCGTACGAAACGACGATAGCGTTTTAATTTTATACCGGAAAGGATCTTACGGCAAGATTCTCGTCGCGACGGTAAATATCAAAATCGAGGGAAAACTGTCGACGTCCAATCGTCCATCGGGATCGTGTGTCGTACCGGTTAGCGATAGCAATGCAAGCAAGCAAGAAAAATAAAAAAATAACTGCAAAGTAATCGTAAAACCACGTAGAGTAAATCTGTAAATTATATGGAATTTCCGGTGATCCAGATCGAGAGTCGATCGTCCTGTCAAGGAATATAAAGAAAAAGAAAATATTGGATAAAGACGATTCTTCGAAGAGAAAGATGGGTAAAACGAAATAGAGAGTATAAACCAAAAAGAAACTATATTCACCGCGGAACGAAGAAAATGACAGGGACGGACATGACGAGAAGGAACAAGCCAGAAATGTGACAGAAAAAAAAAACCATAAACAGAAAATAAAAAAAAGTGAAGAACACGTTGTAAATTTTGTATCTTCGAGATTGTGTACCGTTATTGTAATGATAGTATATAAATATATAAATAAACAAATCGAAATATATATATATATACAAATGAATATAAATATATATATATATATAAATATTATAAATATTATAAATATAATGATAACGCCGTGAACGCGCGGCTGGCAAAGGCGTTAAGAGAGAGAGGAGTGAAAAAGTGATTGTGCATAAATTAGCGGTTAATTGCGCATCGTAAGATTTGCATCTAGATAGTCAAGCGATGGTAATTAAAACGATTTATCGCGAGCGAAAAGGTTAATAGCCGTAAATGACGATTATCGTTATTATTCTTATTACACACTATTATCGTCGTCGCCGATCGGCCGATCGCCGATTTCCATTCATTAATCGTTCTAATTAATTAATTAATCGCGTAGGACTCGGCCGCGATCGTTGACCACGAGTCGAGACCACATTGTGATCCTTTCTTTTTGTCGATCGTTAGAACGTTTTAAGGAACCGCCGTGCGTCGCGTGCTTTAGCGCGAATTCGAACGAAAGTACTGTGCTCGCGAACCGATACGATCGGGAGCTGCAACCCCCCGCGTTTCTTCTCTCGATCTTCTGCTTCGAAAACTGTCGCGACAAAATGGCGTTTCGGGTTGGAAAATTTTGGTGAAAGGAGATATAAAGCTCGAGAATTACAAATTTTAACATAATATAAGTTTAATGTCCATCCGTGGTAGCAAAAAAAGTGATGTGTCGACCAATTTGTCAGGAAATTGAAAATCTTTGAAGCTAAAAATAGATTTCTTTCGCGATTACTCGAATAATAAGATGTTCGATGAAGAAGATGGAGGATCCAGGGCGACGGGGTTGTCCCTCGATCGATCGTCTAGCCAATAGCGAGTTTCCTGCGATAGGGGTGATGAGAGGGGGTCAGTGACATCGTGATTTTCGAACAAAACAAAGACTGAAAAGCAAAATGGGAACGGGAACGACGGACCGCGAGTGAAATCCTCGATGCACCAACCCCCCTTTTTCGCGATCGGAAAATGTTGGGACGAAGGGAGGAAACGGATGTGAGACCTTGGAGGAAGGGGGGGGGGAGGTTATTCTAATAATAGTATTACTAGGGAGTAGCGTGTAGACTGTATAAAAACACGAGAAACACATACGCGTGCGAACACAACGCGTACACTCACAACACATTTACACGGAGACACGTACATATAATGATTTTTAAGGGCGTAAAAAAGGCATGGAGGCGGCCGGGATGCGAAAGAGATCGAAATATCGAGGGATCGAACGTCGTGGCGATATTATTTCGAATGTAAAAAGCGACATTGTAAAATATCATTGTAAAAAAGGTTTTAACTTAAAATAAATTAAATGATAATTCACGCATACTAAGGGCCTTGCTGCATTTTCCTAGATTCGTTTTCGACGGAATTTCGTTAATTCGGACGACAACGTTTTAGAAATGCTTGGCGTCGTTCTCGTCGAAAGCTTATTCGGATAACGGAGGATCGAAGTGGCCAAGGGTCGTCGATTTCACGGGAAGATCGGGAAGATTTTTCGACCCGCGAATGGAATTCGTGGATTCTTATCGCGGGATTCTCGACTTTTTCGTCGGCCGGCCGGTGCAATTAAGAATAACTTTCAATCGGATGATCGACGATCGGGATGGCGACCGTTGAGCCGCGGCCTCTTATTAATTAACAGGCGCGACTTAATTAAGCCTTATCGTACGGCACGAGGTGTTTACATGTAAATCAAAGGCAGACGCGGGAGATAACGTTGCGGCGTACGCGAAAGCAAATAAATTCCGTCGCGGCGGCAGATAGCTATCGATATCCGGAGGAGACGGCGGGAAATAAGGAGCTTCCGAACGCGGAATCGCCGTGCAAACAGGCCCGCAGGCTATAGAACGATGAGAACGAGGGAAGTCGTGACGGTAACCAGAGGCTAGGTTCAACGATAGATACGAGTTAGGTCTGCCTAGGACCGGTTAACCCTTTCGTTTCTGCCGTGTTAAATTTACCGCGTCGATGTTCGCGTGTTTCGAAACGCGTTCCATAGCAATTTCGCCCAATTGATTCGCGTCTTTTTGATTTAAGGCGGTATTCTAGTCTAGAGGCCATTTCGGATTTTTCTTTTAAAGAAGATATTATTGTACTGGGATTCATGGCATAGTTTTTACTTATATTTAAGGATTACACGCTATTTTTTTCGTGAAAATATTTTAAAAGTGGTCGACGATATGGCTGTTTTAGTAGAGCTCCTTCTTTGAAAGCGTTTTTCTCGAAACTATGCTTTCCGAAACGGTGTCCACGATAGAACAAAACCCTAATTCAGTAGAAGTGACAGCGTTTGATGTTTAGATGAGTTTTGTTACGTACCTCTGTAAAACAACTATGCTTTTGCTTGTTTATAGGCATCCAAACCTTATTATTATTGGCATATTTTTACGCACTTTTACCAAATAATGGATAATAATAGTTATAACGGACTATAGTTCCTACCAAAATCAATTCCAAATTTTTATATCTTATATTTTTTTAAGTCCCTGGAGTTAAAAAGAATCGTAAAAAAATCGTTAGTCTAACTTCAAATTATCGACTTTTCTCTTTTACTATCGCCTATAGCAAAATTCATACCAATTAAGAATCTTTTCCGATTTTTGGTTTCAAACAAATAGAATGGCTGGAATTATGGACACCGTGAGACGACCATTTTTAACTTCTTTTCGTGTAAAAAATTTTGAAATATCACTGAAATATGTATAAATTAACCTTGTAAATTTGACTGTAAAAGAAAAAGAAAGCCTAGAAAAACGCGCTTTACGCTAGAAGGAGCCCTTAAACCCTTGCAAGACTCGAGACATTAGGTCAACGAATTAATTTTCGACCTCCTTACGGTAACCTTACTGTATATTTATGAACAGTAAACTTAGATTTTAAGTATAAAATTAATCTACATCGGGATCTATATTGTTTGTAATTTATTATACGGTAAAGACAATATGATAATTTTTTTCAGTTACAGGTGGATGAGCCTGAGGACTGGATCAATCGCGGAAGTTGGTGGCACCGACAGCCCTCCGCGTACGCAAATTAAACCGAATTGTTGAAAACATTATTATTTAATGAAAAGATGCAACTATTATTTATTGTACAGTGTATAGAAAAATTTCTGAAAGATATAATAAACGAAGATATTGAGGAAGAGTGACCTTGATTTCGCTATGAAAACTGTTTTCGAAATTTTTATTACTATCATCTGTCGTACGCCCGATACTAATAAATATTTGCCAGATTCGAACAGGTTTGGAACGTCCAGTTAATTTTCTTTCTAACAGATTTGCAACTTCTAAAGCAATTGTCAATTTTCCCTTCTTCTCACAAAATAGTAATTTGTATCGCTGTCAAAAACGCGTAGTAAAATAATATTATTCTTTGTGTTTTTAGATCATTCTCAAGAGACTACCATTTTCAAACGAGTCAATTTTGCATTGATCCATCTGTAACACACTGACTATCATCCATAGATTATTAATTCTCAAAATTAGATGTTAAAGATAATAAATCTGAGGACTCTTGAGGCTGTAAAAACAAATTCAATGCCAAATTGTTGTTTACAATTGTCTAAGAACAAAGTACCGCTTTCGTGGACAATTTCACTGATTTGGTCTGCCAAACATCTCGTTGAATCGTCGTATTTTTTAAATATACGCAAAGGGGTTTTCGTTCCAAATAAAACTGAAGATTTATTAACAATATAAGAACGTTATTAAGCCCTAGTCGCGTGATTTTCGCGGAAGCGCGCTGGGAAACCGTCTTATTTGGCAAGGGGGGCGAGCAATGGGGCTCGTTTCACGGCGAATTAGATTCGGATAGGTTTCGAGAGCAGAAGAGGCGAGGTTAAACTTTAAGTCGCGGCAGCTGGCTAGGAAATGGCTCCTCGGGAATCGGGGACTTGACCTCGCGAGGCTCGAGGAGGGTGCACAGGACGGAGCAATCGAAAGGAAGAGCCTCGCGGATAATCGTGTCCCGTGGGGAAGATGTATGTTTCTAATAAAAGTGACCCGGGATTTCGCGTAATCCCGGGACAGGGCCTCTCTCCGCGTCGCTCGGAGTCAACAAGCTTTTCGATTTCACCTTTCTGCGGTTCGCCGCAGCTGCTTAGGACCTTGCGAGCCCTCCGACAGAGAGGAGGATTAATTCCGTCGGGCTCTTGAAAAAGCGGATGAAACGACCACCCGACGACGTCAACGAATCCGGTAGAATTCCAGGGCAAAACTTAAACCTTGATCCTAATATGGCGTCTTTGTGATATTTTACGAAGTAACATTAGAATTTATTGTTCTTGAACTGATGGTCCCTAAGGGAGGAAACCACTGTGACGGATTTTCTTTTTATCTCTTTTCAATGCTTGGAGGTTTAAAAATGGCCCCCTAAAATATTAAAGTGAAATTCGTAAAAATCACAAAGTTACAGAAGATTTGGCGGATGTTGATTCTTTATTTCGGGACATTCATTTGAATTGATTTTGTCACAGTTTTTTGAGATTTTTCTTCAAAGTTCCACCATTTTATGATCAATAATTATTTTTAAAAATGAAATTTTTTAAGGCCTCGCATGCTGATTTCTACTATGGCTATAATAATTAATAGTTTTATACGAAATTTTTACTAGAAGCAGTTCAAGAAAGTTGCAATTTAACACTTTGACGGCCGCTGTCACGAATACGTGACTTCGCAAGCTAGCAGACGTATCAGTCACCATTTCATCATACATTCAACTTATCACGTTTGTCGAGGGTACATTTATAATTCCTCATAATAATATTTCTTGCATCTTAGTGTATCTCACTTTGGTCTACAATATCAGTGGTGACGGGCAACGGTTTTCGCGCGATACGGCGGCCATTAAAGTGTTAATTTATGCAATTTTAGGACCCCATCTCTTGTTATACACTTCGACAGATATTGAAAAGACTGCTACCACTGTGTACAAATTCTACAAGAATATAATTTAGACATTTTTGACAGAGACAAGACAATAACGCACAGTCTAGAAAAGGAAATGCAATTGGTGCGTAACTAAATGGTCGCCAGTTTCCACGTGGCTCGTTTTACGATCCCCGGGTAAGTCATCCTCGAAACGTAGGAAAATCGTTCGAATCGAGGCTTGAAAAAGCGACGGAACAGCCAGTTCGACGGACGACCAATAATCCCTGTTGTGTATCCCGTCGCGTGGGTCAAGCACGAGGGGTCAGTCTCACGTCGAGTGTGAAACTGAGGGATTCCGAGGCTGTCTCGGACAAATGAGAAACGAGAAATCAATCGGGAGGATTTGCCAGCCGACTGCCACGAGGTCGACTAGTTCCTTCGTTGACGTATCGAAAGACGAATCCGCGTGACAGCTCAGGTCGCCGAATGCGTCGTCATTTTCGCCGCCATTTACTCCCCCGTCTATCTTTAACCCTTCGATAGTTTCTACTATATTTTTATATCCTCAACTTTAACGTTCAACGAAGCGTTGAATATCCATTCTTCTGACTCGGTTATCATTTCGAGTAATCCAAACGCTGAATGCGTCATTTTCGCCGCCATTTACCCTCCGTCTATCTCCAACCCTTCGATAGTTTCTACTATATTTTTATATCCTCAACTTTAACATTCAAGCGTTGAATATCCTTTCTTTTGGCTCGGTTATCATCGTTTCGAGTAATCCAAACGCCGAATGCGTCGCCATTTTCGCCGCCATTTACCCCCCGTTTATCTCCAACCCTTCGATAGTTTCTACTATATTTTTATATCCTCAACTTTAACATTTAAGCGTTGAATATCCTTTCTTGTGGTTCGGTTATCATCGTTTCGAGTAATCCAAACCACTCCCCGAGGATTCATATATCCTAATTAACGGGCAACGAAGGGCACAGGTTGTTGTTCATGATTTATACTTCCAGTCGGGTGAAACATGCTTCCCTTCGTTACCGAGCAGCTCGCGTATCGGTGTCTCGATTATCGTCACTCGCACGCAACGTTATTTAATGTGTCACGCACTTCCAAGACAAGACCGATGCGTTATCTACGCGGGGAAACAAGATAACTCGACCAGATTTCCACTCGACGTTTCCACGAACCTCTTGATTTGCTCCGACGTCGCTTCTCCCCCTGTCCTGAACAAAATTCTGACCACGAATTAATGAATGCCTCGGACAATAAACCGAGACCGGTTTGTGTCTCTCGACGAAGACTATTCCGACGAACAAACAGAAATATCGGAGACCAAACAAACGATTTTCTTTGGAAAATGAGGGAAGAGCCACGAATGATAGTAATAAAAAAATTCGATACATCTACGGGGTTCAATGAATTGTAACTCAACATTTTAATAACATGCATCTTCCCTATTAGTTACTATCGAAATGTTGGAGGATTTCAAAATAAAGTCGGTATTTACTATAGTTACTATAATTTTGAATTCTGTTTTAGCTGTATAAGTTCGTAAAAAAGAGTATTGCCTGTTAAAATGTACTATTGAATAAGAATAATAATAATGTCATTATCCTTGTCGAGACGTCGTTCCATTTTGGATTATCGACAGCTGAGCTAAGATTCACAGACTATGATCTTTACTACTGTGATAGATCTAGCCTATCGAGTAACTTCTCGAGAAATGGTACAAACACTTCTCGATGAAATTAAAAATTTTCAAAACGTTCTAAAAAAATTATTTTCGGTTGCGAGGATCAATTACAATCATTTTTGGTCAATAGGCATACCCCCGAAATCCTGCGCACTTTCGAGAAAAAAATTCGAGTAGATGGACAAATTCGACGAAATTAAAAAATTTCAAATCATTCTGGAAAAATTATTTTCGGTTGCAGGGGTCAATTACAATCATTTTTGGTGAATAGACATACCCCCGAAATCTTACGCACTTTCGAGAAAAAAATTCGAGTATGTGGTCAAATTCAACGAAATTAAAAAATTTCAAATCATTCTGAAAAAATTATTTTCGGTTGAAGGGGTCAATTACAATCATTTTTGGTGAATAGACATACCACCGAAATTCTACGCACTTTCGAGAAAAAAATTCGAGTATGTGGTCAAATTCAACGAAATTAAAAAATTTCAAATCATTCTGAAAAAATTATTTTCGGTTGAAGGGGTCAATTACAATCATTTTTGGTGAATAGACATACCACCGAAATTCTACGTACTTTCGAGAAAAAAATTGTTTACCGAAGATATAATGTCTGACCAGAAATTCTCCGAAATTTCATTTGTATGTTTAAAAAATCATAACTTCAGGCCACAGATAGGAGAATTGTAATGTTTCTACTACTTCGTATACTAATTTAGCTTCCCTTTTATTGAATAAATAAAATAAAATAAGAAGAACGCTTGACAGTGTCAACTTTTTCGAGATCCTCGAAGTAAATTGGCCCACAGTGCATGGATCGCTGGAAAGCTTTCGCGACTTCAATTAGCAGACGAAGGAGAAGAAGAAGAAGAAGAAGAGGCGGATGGAACTATCGAACGAAACGAGACCAAAACGCGATGGGGGGAAAAAGGAAGAGCGGGTGCATTGTTTCTGTGGGAGGATCCCATGCATAACTTAGAAGGGCTTGTACAGGTGTAAACGAAGAATGCTCGTGTGGGTATTATGGGTCCTGCGGAGGTGGAGGAGATGGGGGCAAGGGTTGGGGAGGAGGCTGGCGCACAAAGGCGCGAGTTTCGCCAAGTAATCGTGCCCATTAATAACGATGCTGATCCACCTCCTCTGCCTCCCATCCCTCTTCCCCCTCGTCTAGCCACCAACCGGGACACTCGAAGAACGCGAACTCGAATTCCATAATCTCGCGACGACTCGAACCATCCGAATCGCCATTAATTTTAACGATCGCGTAACGAAAGACACGGCGTCACCAGGATTTGGCGGATCCGGGCCGAGCCGGGGGACTATTATCGTTCAATCATCAGCGAACGTTCGCCAGGGCGAAAATTATCGAGCAAACGGCCGCTTGCACCGTCGAAATTCAGTTCGATTTAATTGCAGGTTAATCGCGAGGCACGGCGCCGCGAAACGAAAGGCATCGACGCCTCGCTGAGCGGCCCTCGTGCTCGATTTTCGAGAGATCGCGGCTCTCGATCGGTTCCTCTCATCCTGGCACCTCCTCCATCCACGGCGCAAGACGAATCCTTTTCCCGCCACTATGCTCCTTTTATTTTTTTTCAATCTCTCGCGGCTCTCAGGAATCCCCCAGCCCCCCCCCCCTCTCGTCCCCCCCAGCACGGGTTCCTTTTTTTTATTTGCGATCGAGGGGCAAGCGCACGGTGCTCGATCGGCAACGATACGCGCCCGACGGATTAATCGCATCAACGACTGATCCTGTTAATCCAATTCCTCGTACGATAAGATCGAACAGGGGAGCGAAGAAACCGGTCGATAAGAAAATTTCGTAGCCGGATGACAGGTCGAAGGAACCCTCGAATCGATCGCTAAGAAGGAGACGAGAGGAAGACTGTGAAATGACTATTTTTTTTTATCAAGACTGCGTGTGTGTTTTCTATTAAATTTTTTAACTCGCAAACGTGTATTGTATTTATTGTATTACGATAAAGAGGACCAAGAGGGATCGTAGGTTCGAGGGTTGAATCGCTGACCGAACTTTGAACCTTCGGAACGAGATCACAGTCGAGATGAAATGGAAATCCGCCGCAGGGGGGCTCGGCCCGAAGGTGTTAAAATGTTAATTCGTGGGACGAGATCGCGGAACGCGCCTTTCTTCGTCAGCGCCGCGCTTTGAAGTGCGAGGCTCGTTGGAAAAAGACGCCACGTACGGGCGACGTGAGGATCGACCTGTCAACTCTGTCGATCGCGCGGCGCCGCGGCGATCGTACCCCGGGGAACGTGAATAGAAACGAGCATCGGGAAAATGCGCGGGGAATGTCGCGCTTTTGCCAAGGTCAGCTCACTCTATCTCAAGGGAACCATCGTATTCCACGAAGCGATTGAATCAAGGTCAAGTCCACGGAAACTACCATCCCCTAAGAGTTCAGAAATATTTAAAAAATATTAGACCGTCCCGTAAGTTCTTGCTGTTCGATATTCTGAAATTCACGAGGACAAAATTTGTAACTTAATGGAAAACAAACAAAATTTGGCATCAACAATTTATACAAACAACTAGATATCCTGTCGAAGCTTCAAGTTTGAAATTTACTCTGGCTTACGAAATTTTCTTGATCATGCTTGAAATAATCTCCAGGCTTATTAGTGAGTAAATAATTTTAAAGTATCAACGTTTTAATAAACTACATTTTAATACAATATCAAAGAAGTTTGGTAGCAACGATACTTTACCAGAGAAAGGGGGGGGGGAGTTGACGAACGAGAAGAGGTTTACTGTTTTAATACATTGGGAATGTTTGGGAAAATCCATATCTCTGATAGTTCAACAGTTATAACTTGTAACGATTTAAAGTGAAATAAATTGCCATAACTCTTGAACTATTAGGTTTATGGCATAAATACCGTAATACTATTTTCTAGAGCTCAAAAAACTAGATCGAATAGTGCTATCGCAGTCATAAAGCTGCATTTTAAGAAAGGATGCAGTTGCATCGGTGCATCTAAAAAATGCAATTGCACTTTTACAAACAATAGAATTTTATAACTTTGATTACGCTATTCGGTGCAGTTTTTTAATCTCTACAAAAGAATATTGACACACTTATTCCCTATAGCTAACAGTTTAAGAGTTATAGTACTTTAAAGTACACATACTAAATTACTTCAATTTAAATTGCCATAACTCTTAAACTATTAGGTTTATGGCATAAGTACCATAATACCATTTTGTAGAGCTCAAAAAACTAGATTGAATAGTGCTATCGTAGTCATAGAGTTCCATTTTAAAAATGGATGCAGTTGCATCGGTGCATCTAAAAACTGCAATTGCACTTTTACAAAAAATAGAATTTTAGAATTTTGATTACGCTATTCGATGCAGTTTTTTAATCTCTACAAAAGAATATTGACTCACTTATTAACTATAGCTAACAGTTTAAGAGTTATAGAACTTTAAAGTACATATACTAAATTATTTCACTTTAAATTGCCATAACTCTTAAACTATTAGGTTTGTGGCATAAGTATCGTAATACTATTTTGTAGAGCTCAAAAAACTAGATTGAATAGTGCTATCGTAGTCATAGAGTTCCATTTTAAAAATGGATGCAGTTGCATCGGTGCATCTAAAAACTGCAATTGCACTTTTACAAAAAATAGAATTTTAGAATTTTGATTACGCTATTCGATGCAGTTTTTTAATCTCTACAAAAGAATATTGACTCACTTATTAACTATAGCTAACAGTTTAAGAGTTATAGAACTTTAAAGTACATATACTAAATTATTTCACTTTAAATTGCCATAACTCTTAAACTATTAGGTTTGTGGCATAAGTATCGTAATACTATTTTGTAGAGCTTAAAAAACTAGATCGAATAATGCTATTGCAGTCATAGAGTTTCATTTTAAAAAAGGATGCAGTTGCATCGGTGCATCTAAAAACTGCAATTGCACTTTTAGGAAAAATGGAATTTCATAATTTTGATTACGCAGTTCGATGCAGTTTTTTAATCTCTACAAAAGAGTATCAAGAGACTTATGCCCTACGCTTAATAGTTTCAGAATTATACCACTTTAAAGTTTATTAAATTATTTAACTGCAAAGTGTTACGTAACTCTCGAACTATTAGATGAAACTATTAGTATTAGAGCAAAAGTACCTCAATACTTGCTTTGTAGAGTGTATTGGACGACTTAAAGTGGAAGATATTTGTATTTTGAAATGTTATTGTGTCTTGACAGAATATATATGAAAAGTGGCTAAAAGTTTCATCAAATATCATTTCTCGTTTTACCATTTTATACAAGTCTCCTCCCTCAATATAAGTCAAGCCTAAACAAAGATAAGCCTCAGCCATTGATGCGACTGTAAACACGTGCACAAAAAGAAAGAAACCAATTCCATAGCAAATTTTTAAAGGACAGTGGATGTTGAAGAGTGGCCCTCCTAGAGCGCGCGCGCGTTGGCCGGGGTCTTCAGGTTGTGTACGAAAGGTCCCAAGGCGGGACAATGACCGTGAAGAAAACCTATTACAATCGTCGAACGATTAGCCCGATCGTTTTTTGGCTGCCCCAACGAGGCGGAATCACGGGGAGGGCATTCACTGGCTTTATGAGGCAACAATGACTGGTCATCCACGGGCATTCGGGGATACCAGCGCTTCCCTGGGCCCCCCTTGGCCCGGTGGACCCCTCGATTTCGTTCTCTCACTTCTCCGCTTGTACCAGCGATGATTAACACGCGCCTACCTTATTCGAACCGCCGAATACGAGCTGCCAGGATCGAACGATTCGGTAACGGGAGGGCGCCGATAATTGCCGTTATTAAAGGCTCTGCCTATGCGCCCCGGATCGAGGCTTTCTTAACTAGCGGACCGTGATTTGTGCGATTTATTATTCGCGGACTGCCCTGGCTGCGGAGTCGTTCACCGGTTTTGGCTCGTGCGCCCGATTCTCTTGGGCCTGGACCAGAGATACCAGACGAAGCCCCGGGTGCACCGGGGACACCTCATTCCATTTCCTCACACTATGCCAGATCACGCGTACGTGAGCTCGTAGAGTTTCGAAGAATCGACAAAGGTCATCTGACACATGTCCTCTTTCTTACAAGCCTCTGCTGACCATTGCTGACCACTGCTAATACTTCTGACAACGTATTGTAACGATTACTAGTGACTGCTGCCAGCCTCTGCTGGTCTCTGCTTGTCTCTGCTGATCTCTGTCTGCGTGTGCTAGCCTGAGCTTGCCTCTGCTAGTCTCTGCTGGCCTCTACTTGCTTCTGCTGACCTCTACTGACCACTGCTTCCCACTCCTAATACTTCTGACAACCTGAAGAGATTACTTACTTGTTACTGCTTGCCTCTGGTGGCCTCTGCTGACCACTTCTGATATATCTGGCAACGTATAACGATTACTACTGGCTACTGTTTGCCTCCACTGACTTTTGTTGCCCCTTGGGCGCTCTAGTTAGCTTTTGCTGACCACTGCTGACGATTCCTGATATTTCTGACAACGTATAACGATTGCTACTGGCTACTGTTAGTATCTGCTTGCCTCCCGCTGTCCTCTGCTCGCGTCTGATGGTCTTTGCGTGCATTTGCTGACCACTGCTGACACTTCCGACATGATATATATGTAATATAAATCTTCGAGTTAGTCAAATGGCTCATTTAGAAGTCGGTCGAAGTGTGTATATAGAAACGATCAGCAGAGGCAAGCAGATACCAGCAGAGACCAGCAGAGGTATCAGGAGTGGTCATCAGTGGTCAGCACAGGCCTGTAGGAATTTGATTATTATGCTCTACTATACACTGTTAAATTTCATAAGAAGCAAGCTCGATACGAAAATCAATCATCGAAGTACAAAGTCTCACTTCCTGTATGCGTAGCCATAGGTTCTTAACCAAGCGTTTATTAGTGATTGAAGTAAGAGTTGATCGCTATGAACAGCGACACATTCCACAGCTTATAGTCTCAACTTTGTAGTTTTAGAATTAGTCAGCGTAGAGATCTCGTAGAGAGAAAAGGTAATTTGGCCAAAAAGTTCGTACGGTTCTAAACGTCGATAGTTAGAGATACCCGGACTTTTTATTGATTTAAACGAGTTGTTATTAATAACATTGAGGGTAAACGATCAACAAAGGCTTACATTTAGTTTCTCTCCCGAATTCAAGGACATTGCATCGATAATAGAAAAAGTTCGATCGCGAACCAAGATTAGATAATAGATTTAAACGTGTTCGCAGAATCGACTGTGAACGGGGTTAGGATTGCGATTCAGGAGGTTAATTATCGACGCGGCGACCGCGCTATACCCGCCTGGCGAGTCGATCGAAACATTTGTCTCGCAATAGCAATAAATGTCACATTACGTAGTTTAATGTGATAACCGCCTTGGTCGCGAGGCATGGACCGACTTGACTCGCTTTAAGGAACGTCCGGCGATTATGCGAGAACAAAAGAAGGTCATCGGGAGAGACCGAAGGGACGCGTGTGCCGTCAAACTGGCGTAAGTTGGAGCGAGAGAGAGGAGAGAGTAATGGTAACGAGGAAAATACGCGTGGGTGTCGCGCGGTGACATCATAGCGTTTGCTGGTAAAAGGTAGATGATGAGCAATCGGCGATTTAGAAAAGCAAGAGTCTCGAGAATAATGGACGTTGCTTGGCAAGCGAAATCGTTTGCATAGGCGCGGTTATAAGTTATTAAAATTACTATTATTCATTTATTACCGGGAAGAAAACCTCTTTAGTACAAAAGGTACAATATGTAAGGATATATGGTTTGTAGTATGGGGACCAAATTTTACTGCCATTTATTAGAATAGGTCTTGTCAAAGCACAATGGAGAATTTTGAGTGTATTATTTTTCTTAAAGAGTCTGGAAACCCTGTGACTACTTTGAAAGATAAATTAAAAGAGAAAGTAATACCGAGGTCTTTAACATGATTAAATGCAGTTAGTAAAATACCATTTAAATCTGTCAAGATCATCTTGAATTAATTGGTTATACATAGGGATCCTTGTTTCGAGTGGAAGTAATAGATTACTATAAAAAATGAAACTAGAAAGACCTAATGATAAAATTGAACCTACACTTTGTAGAATATAATAGAAGATTTTGGGTCGTCGATCGTTCGAGCCCAGAAGGCATCATCGAATGGGACGAGACCGTGAAATCTTATTTGCAAACGAGATTTCGAGTGTCCCACGATCCCGTTGCCAATAGCGGACCTATTACGGGTCAGTCGTCGGGGAAATTGACAATGACGACCGTGAAAACGGTCGTGGCGACAGGAGGGTGAAAAAGAAGCAAAGTAGAAAGAGCCAGGAGAGGGTCGGACACTGGCAAACCGATTTCCTGCATGAATTGCCTCGGTACAGGAGGGCCGACCTCTCCTGTTTACACTTCGGATCACCGCCACCTATAATTTCGCCTTCTCCCGGCCGTCCTTCTTGCTTTCACCTCCCGCGTCCTGGATCGTTTGCCCCGATTTCATCCTGTTACGTGAATGCCAGACTACCAGGAGTCCGTTCGAGCCTCTAATCTGCCTATTGTTACCCCCTCCCCAATCGATTCTCCTCTAGAGAGAATTGCACCGGAGGAATAGGTCGCTACGACCCTGATTTCCTCCAACAAACATTGCATCGAGCCTGCTGAGCTCACTTTATTATCGTTATCGATAAATGATCGTACTATCGGTTGCAATTAATGGTAAAAATTAGAACACCTCGGAAGGGAGGGAAACAAAATATTCCGCGAGTCTTCAGGCACAGTTTATGAAGACTTCACCGAGGAATCCTTCAAAGGAGGACGTGGGCGTCGTGGAGGGATATCGACGCTGGCACCGACCGTCGCTCTACCCGCTAGTTAGACTCCCATAAAGCCACGACGTAAATTATCCGCGAGACTGACACTTCAGGGGAGTGTTTGCGATGGTCCACCTCCCGTCAACGCCCTCGCGCCAAGGTGAGAAAAGGAAAACGAGCCCGGAGAAAGCAGGAAAGAAGAGAAGGCTCGGTGCCTCCTCTGGTGTGCCGTTTACTGCAGGAAGTAAACGAGCCTGTTGTGCGTGTCTTGTTCTCTTCGTCGAGGTAAAGGCGAAACAATATTTGCTTTATCGGGGAACTTTGATCCCCTCGAGACGAGAAACGAAAATCGACTATGAATAGCGCAACTTTATCATAAGAAGCTTTCTATGCGCGCCTAACGAAGGTACAGGGTCAGTTGGACTTATATGGAATACCTTTTTTTTATACACATGTTTCACTTGCTTGTGGAACTGATCTTCTATAAATTCATAATATTTAAATTTTTATAAGTTCAATTATAATACAATAACGGTGTAGGAAATACTTTTTTTACTGAGGTCACCATATTTCCTATTAGGCTCAAAGTGCTCGTAATATGGAATAGCATAATATATCGAACTTAGTAGAACTATATCATTTTTGGTATTCTACAAAATGTATCCATCTGAGTCCAACCAGAACGGTGTGCTTCGAATATGGTTCCATGAGGAGCACAATTTTTCAATTCATTTTTCATGTAATTACGAGGAAATATTATCATTGGAGGTACACAAATTCATACATAAACTAAACTCTGATAAAAAAATGTTTAAGTTATCCACATAATTCTACGTAAAAAATACTTTTTCGTGCCTCGACTAGCAGTTGCTCTCTTCAAACAAAATTTTAGTAAATAAAAAAACATCATATTTCATATTTTCGTCATAACTTCTTAACAAAGCATTTATTAGTCTTGTTTTTGCTTGTGGAACACACTGCTGAAATGTGTACGGAAAAATGTGGAACACCCTGTATAACGTACCCCAAAAGCATTGCTCAAAACACGTTGCGTTCGACAAATATAATTTTACAAATCGTACCTTGTGGATTCTCGAAAACTTTCTACATATATTGCACGATAAGAAGATGGAGGCAGCTTTTCCAGGACAGATCCGCGAGCACGAATTCATTAATGGCTCGTGGGATCGTAGTCCCCCGCGAGGAGCGAACAATACGACGCCTAATAGAAATCAAATCGCCTCACCATTTATAACGACCCGCCTCAAGCGCTTCCTTTTGTTTCGTCTGTCTCCGTCTCGCTCTATGTTGCTTTGGCTCTCTTTCTCGCCCATCACGGAATAATCGAACAAGATTGATGAGAGCGGCATGACTGGCGCTTAGACGGCTGAGGAATCACGCGGTGGACTCTCGTCGGTATCGAATGTTCGGGACCAGCGGAGTGGAAGCGAACGAGGAACACCGTCCGTGAGCCACGGACTCCTCCGGAGCCGGTATCCCCGGTGTCACGGGGCCCCGTGACACCAGGGGTTATACAGACGGCAGCTCCTGACATCCGGAACATCGACATTTTACGCTTGGAATTTTCATTGTGCCCGGCGAGGTCTCCGTGGTGCTCGACCACGACGTGTTTTTTAGCCGGATCATTCGTTTTTCCTTAATTATTTGTCCTCCGGAATTCTGCGTACCCCCCCCACGAAGCATCAATCTTTTAACATCTCAGTTGCGATCGACAAATTATGGGGCACTCGAGGAATTCGTCATTGATTTAATAAAAAAAGTTATTTTAATATAGGAAATATATTCGACGACCCACCCCTTTTATGGCTTCCGTTCTCCATATTTCGTAACGAAATATCCTAGACGAAGGATAGTTCAGCTGGATCTTTCGTTTTTCCTTAATTATTTGCCCCCTCGGAATTCTGCGTACCCCCCCTCGAAGTATCAATCTTTTAACATCTCAGTGGCGATCGACAAATTATGGGGCACTCGAGGCATTCGTCATCGATTCAATAAAAAAAGTTATTTTAACATAGGAAATATATTCGAGGACCCTCCCCTTTTATGGCTTCCGGTTCTCCGTGTTTCGTAACGAAATATCCTGGACCATCAACGTATCGAGCTTATCGAGGGTTGGACGAAGGATAGTCCGATGGAGGATCGATAAGGGATCATCGATTACGATTAGATTATGGCCCGGATTTCTTCGTGCTGGATTAGTCTCGGTGGATTTCGGGACGCGAGAGCGTACGGGGTTCGGGATCGAAGGAGCTCTCGGACCCCTGGCGCGAAACAACAAGCAGCCAGAAAAATGGATGGGCTGCTAACCGTGCCACACATGGAGCCCACTCGGTTATTTTGCCTTTTACTCCACCGCCCCGCGGCGCGCAACGCGCTTTAATAAGCAACATTCTTAATTACGTTTTCACCTGTGTCGTTACACGATAAACCTCCCGAACAGCCGTGCTCCGAGCGATATCGCAACGCGTCTATATTTGGAGATGTTCGATTATTTCGTTACGAACGTGTCACTCGGGCCACTCTTTTCGACGTGTGTCTCGACCCAATTTTCGAAGATGACTGACCCTCTATACGTCGGAGGCATTGAATTTTCTGGAGATACATTTTTTATATAATTTGATTAAGAGGGGAAACCACTATGATGAATTGAAAAACTCGAAATTTTTGTTTTAAGAATGACTCCTCAAAATATTAAAGTAAAATTCGCAAAAATGACAAAGTTACGGAAGTAACCAACTGAGACCAACTGCTCTTTAGTTCGGGACATTCATTTGAAACTCTTTTATTATTTCTATTTCTGCTGTGGTAAAGGTTTCATATGTGAATCAAGAGTATTTAGTCTAGGTACTTAGGTTGGATTTTATTGATTGTAAAATTAAAATCGAACCCAATGTGGTCCAGCAATGTGTGACTTCCTTTAGGGGTAAATTGTATAAAACTCTTAATTGTTGGAGTTAATCAATTTTTATACTCCCACAAGGACATTTAGAAGCGGTAGATCATTTTTGTTTGATCGCGAACTCATAGTATACCATCTTGGATTTCTTTACTGGCATCATTTAAAACTGTGTATTTCAATTTTGTTAATTCATTCAATAATAAATTTTACGTTCTAATTTATAACTTATTCCCATTTTTCAGATAGCTTCATAATTCCCATAAAAAGCTAAAGAAACGCTATTTAATGACCTCTTAGGAATCGAAATTTTGCTCATTGAGGGCATTTTACAGAGAGCATATTTTAAATAAAATGAAAATGTTTTAAGAAATCCATTTGGATGTTCATTTGTAAAATTATGCTAAAATTGTAAAAAAAATTCAATCCTCAAACTTTTTCGTGACAGTATACAATTAAAATTTTTAAGATTTGATCTCGCATTATCTGAAGACAATTATCGTCAAAATCTGTACGAAATATTTCATCAACCCAATACCCTCTTTATACAATAAAAGACAATATATAAAAAATTAGTGAAATAGAATTATTCTCCCAAAACTAACTAAATAAAATAAAAAATAAAATACTCGATTGGGTGGCCAAAAGCCCTGTACACCTCCCATAAACTATCTACATCGACTTAAATTTATATTAATACGTCATATATGGGAATGGGGGAAAATATCTTAGAGTTTAGTAAAAAATGGTGGTAGAAAAAAAGGGAATCGACAGGGTGGAAGTCGCCCCCGATGCGATAGAAAGCTTCCGTGGAAGGGGTCAAAAGCTGGTCCTGCATTTAGTCTTCGTGCAAGGGGCATTAAATGGTCTGTAGGAAGTCCATGGTATGGTCGTAACGCCTCGCAGAGTAGCGGCGCTAAGACGCATTACGTCCACCGTTGGTATCCGGGCATTTGTCCAGGACGACGCGTCCAGGAACTGGACTACCAGCAGGGGTTGGGGGCGGTGCTCGAGAATTTAGTGCTCGACGCTCCTGCAACGTGCCCTATACGTCTCCGGAATCGTGTTAGGATTTTCTGCCCGGCCGTACATCTTTTCCTAATCGTCCGCCGCGTCTGTTCCGTTGTTTCCTCTGTGTTCTTCTCGCTGGCGTGTCCTCCGGCGGGATTACACGGTAACGAGAAAATCGTCGTACGATTCCAGCCGCTCCGCTACCCTACCGAGCACTCACGATGGATTTTAATGAATTTTCCCCACGCGGTGTCTACGATTACCGCGATCATAATTACTGTCGTGGACGTTTGTACAAAGACACAATATCAATTTCATCCCTTGATGTACTATTTAATTTTTTTTAATTTCTTCGTGCAAGGAATGGCCATGAAAAAGAATTGTTTTACGAATACCTCGTGAATGTACAGTCCTCGATGACAGGGCTTGATTAAACTTGACATCAAGAACTTGTAGGGGGCTAAACAGCACGCAATTACACGTTGAAGTTCGACGACTTTATTTTTAAGTCCACCAACATTTCGATGGTTACTAGTAGGGTGGATGCAGGTCTTTTAAATTCTATCGTTCATGGCACGCTCTTCCCCCATTTTCTAAAGAAAATCGTTCGTGAATGTTAAAATATGAATAGCCTCATAATCGTGAAGCTTGACATCAAGAACTCCCAAGGTAGTTTTTGAAGGTAACAGCCTACTATAGCCCAGCAAGTAGTAAACGTCGAAGAGACGATATTTTCGCAAGTGTCCCTAACGCGAATCGTTGCAAGAAGCGAGGCACAGTCTCACTTTCAGACTGGAATATCGCAACAAGGGAGAGATTAGCTTCGAGAGACTGGAATATCGTATCAACGGGATCCATAGATCCTCTGACGCCGGAACGTTTACGCGTACCCCGCTAATTGATCGTGGAAAAGCCGAGCGCGGGCAATAATTCTACAGTAACATCGTACTCAGAGACTCGACCGGCCTGTTCCAGCAATTACAACCGCGATTATGTAATTACGAAACGCGACATCAATCTCTGCCAGGTGGATCTGGCGATCGTAAATCGCGGATACCGTTCGAGTGGTTACTTTTTCACGAGGCTTGTTCCTTGGTAGCTTCCACCAAGCGCCTGCGTTTCCGCGGAACGAGGCGTACATCGGCGACGCTCGTAAATCCTCCGCCCCGGTGGAAAACGCTGCGGCGTCGCATGGACGTTACAAGACAATCGCTCGGCGTTATCTTCTTACCGCGGAGTTAATCGAACGACGTTGAGTAACGCGTGAATAATTTTCTATTATAGTACCGGTGATCTGCCAACGCTGGCCCCGTCCTAGCGTTTTCTCTCGTCCTCCGTAGCGTCGTTTCCCGCCCGCGTGAAGTCATCGCGAGGGTGACGGTAGATCATGCGCGTCGACGGGAAAATAAATGTTACGATACCGGGCATGGACGACACCATCGATAAATCCACGTTAAATATGATTTTCCAAAGATTTAAGGGGGTCTTCTCGTATAACACCAGTATAAACACATGACTTTTATATAATATTTTTCTGGAAAACTATTAATATTGGCTTTGGCTTTTTAAGGTATAAAATGATATTCATAAAGTGCAAAACAATTTTTTTTTTTAATTCTTCTTATCGTAAGAGTGAATTTAATGCAATTTTTGTAATCCTTTCAGATGATGCATTATTAAAATATGATCAGAATCTTGAAAATGAAAAATTTTCTTAAAGTTAAATAGTTTACGCTGGGATTATTTCTATTTTTTTAAAAGAGTATGGAAAATTGGGCAAGTTGTTTATATTAATAAAACAGTATTATAAATACATTGAAAAAACAGGTTTGAGGTATAATCCCTAGATAAATGTGTACTAAATTGTATGAGCTTTCACTTGTTCTTTCAGGCTCTGACGCGTTTTACTAAATAGGCTATAACTTCGTTATTTTTTCGAATTGGACTTTGAAATTTTAGAAATATGTGTAGGAATTATTATACTTTTAATTTATGGAAATAAAAACATTTATTTGATCTGTTACACGAGAATCACTGTACCGTTAACCTTTGAAAAAATCAATTTTTATTTTACAGTTTCTTAAAGAATATAGCTTGGAAAATATGTCTACGTAACTTTATGCTACTAACTTCTGTAAACTTCTAAAATTAGGAGTTTAATAGGCGTTTTTCTCGGAACTATGTTTACCAAAACGGTGTCCACGATACAGAAAAATCAACTATCGCTTTAAAATGTTAGATACACATTCGGTATATGTATGACAATAGCCTCTACCAAAATCAACTCAAAATTTCTATTTTTTATATTTGTTTAGATCCCCGAAGCTAAAAACAATCATGAAAAAATCGTTGATCTAACTTCAAAGTGTTTTTTCTTTTATTTTGCTACTAACTATAGCAAAACTTATACTAATTCACGGCTTTTTATTTTAAACAAATAAAATGGCTGGAATCACAGACGCCATGAGACCTTTTCTAAAAGCGACTATGTTTGACTATATTTGAGGCTACGCAGTGCCACCAATTTTAACTTTTGTTTGACCAAAAAATTTTAAAATATCACTGATATATGTATAAATAAACCTTGCAAATTTGACTGCAAAAAGTATTATAGTTTATTCGCAAAAAATTCCTCAATAAAGCCTAAAATAACACGCTTCACACTAGATGAACCCCCTTAATTCGAAAAAGGTGCGTCGCGTGGATCTCGATCAGCGTTTAATTATGATTCGTGATGAGTTAAAAGTTTCGTTAACGCCGCTGGATAATGTGATTCAGAAGTGATCTTTTCTTACGTGTTGATCTTAATCGCGCCTTATTATTAGCTCCGCGAGTTACATAAACGAACGTGCAAACGACGCGGTTGTTTATTGCTGGTTCAACCGTGCACGGTGACCCATTTTATATCATTTTCATATATTTAAGGACAATCGCGTTATTACGAATTTATATTGCCCCAATTTCTGACGATTTTTATTTTTGTAACCTCTTTCGTTGGACGTACCCAACCATGGAGTCAATCAATTAACGTACCGGGGATATGGTTTTGCTTCCAAATTGGATTTTTATCATTAAATAGCGATAATGGTTCATTCGACCACCGATCAATTTATTTCGTTATCTTGTTTATCGGCCAGCTATCCAGATCACGGGTCCCGATATTGCAAAGTAAGGGATTAAACGACGACGATATCGATTCGTGGGTGGCTTAGCAACAGAAATACGTCTAAAATACGTCATCGTGAAAAACATACCGAAACGAACGTCTTAAACCGTTCGTTCGAAAAAATTTCCCGTCGATGGTTTTCTAGCAGCTACGGAATCGAACCCCTGAAACTACGCTCCGCTCTCGGAATCGTTTACTTACCGCGTGGAAATTAATTGGAAACTCTTCTGGCCGAGCAGTCCAAGGGATCGATCGATCCAATCTCGCCACGGTAGGTTCGCGAGTTCGCATTTTCGATTGGTTCCAGACAGGCTGACCAAGCTGCCCGTAACTTTCCAAGGTAATTCGCGTCTATATACCAGCGTACTTGACCCGTCGGCTATTAATCTCGTGTGCCATCACCCCCTCGATCCCGCGGGAGGCGTTTCCGAACTAATATACGACGACACGACCCACGCCTCTATCGGCCGCAGCCTAACGAGGACTGACTTTAACGGTTAAATAATATTGCTCTGAGCTCTTTCTCCGCGGCTGCCATCGCTACGAGAAACCCGCAGGATCCACTACTTGCCTCTCACAGAATCATTTTTCAAAATGTCTTCACTATTCACGCGACGTCAGAAACCTCAAACTTCATTGCAAGCCCATGAAATACTTTCGATGTTACGTCGATAATTAGACTGTGGATTTTTATGCATTTATGGGAAATTTTAATTCTCAAAATGCCACAGAATGCACTTAATATGCAAAAATATGTATAAGAAATACTTAAAGTATAGAATTATTATATTTAGGGGTTGAGACAACCCTCTACGAAGCTCCCATTTCATTAATTCTATTAATAAAAATATCATTTTGCACAAAGAACCGCAGTTTAGTCATGATCAACCTGCAACGTTCCTTCGAAACACTAAAAGAACACTAATATTTGCTTTTATGGATAAAATTGTGGCACTGCCTTGCTGCAGTTAGGTACTCGTGAGATTCGTAGGACAGAAAAGGAAAGGAGGGCCTGTGGACTCGCCAGTATGGCTTTCTAGCAGGCCTTGCCTTAGACAACTGGGATATTGGGAGTCGGTCGAGCGCTTGTGAGAGCGCGATCCCTCTGGTGGCGAGCATGGGAGGCGACGCCACAAATTCTTCACCGTTGGTTTAAAAATTTTGGGGCAAATTATTTGGGGCAAGTTGTTCAAGGAATGTATATATAGCAACCAAGGGGTCGGTCGACCCCTCTGGTGACGAGCATGGGAGGCGACGCCACAAAATTGATTATCGGTTGCATTGAAATACACTTTTTTAAGATTCTTCCTCGACTTTCATGATTAGACTGCAGATCTTTATGAATTTATGGAAAATTTTATAAGAAATAAAGTAAAATACAAATTATTATATTTAGGGGTTGAGGCAACCCTATACAAAGCTTCCATTTCACTAATTCTATTAATAAAAATCCGCAGTTTACTGATAATACTACATTCAATATCAGGAACCTCAACTGCAAGTAGAGTGCTCCAAATCGTTACAAAATCTTCCCTTATTTTCATTCGAAAATTATGAGAATGATAGTTGACATCCAACCTCCCCAAACTATTATAGTTTCAATATTTATTGTATATGCAATACTTTATGTTCTAAAATGTATAAATACCGAAAAATACAAACAGTTCATTATATACACAGATTCTGTGAACATGATAAGGGCCCTAACAACAACGTGAACAATCACGATGTCTAACATAATGGAGATATACACTGAATCATGGCAAAAAGACAAGGACGTAATCATCATTTCGACCCTATCACACCAAGGCACAACAGAATATGAACAAGCTAATGCTAACGCTAACTAATCCTTCAATTTTAACCCCTTTGAAGGATTTCATAAACCACATAGGAAAACATTGTAAAAAACCAATGGACCAAGATATAGACCTCAACCAAAAGAACAAAAATACTACCTCGTGAAAGATTTTTACCAGTCGACCCACAATTTTAACAGAAAAGGACAGACTAAAGACTGGACCAAAGTCACACAGGAATACCCAATCCAAAAAATCGAACAATTCTATTGCAACTGCTGCGGTATCGAGTTCCTAACAGTCATCTACCATATGAGTGCAGTGAAACTGAACGAATAAGAAATAAATACGCCATAAAACCTGATACAGCTCTAAGGGATCAAAAAGGAATAGAAACCACCTTTAAGTACCCGAAGGAAATAAACATCTTCGACAAAATATAAACACACAGAAATCCCGTCTCTAATAACCCCATAAAACTTGAAGACTACAATCCGTCTAGTAGCAATAAGTAAATTGATTAACTGGTGATTAATATTTAGACTGGGAATCTTTATGAAGGTTCATACTTTTATTAGTAGAGTTAATGAAATGGGGGCTTTATAGAGGGTTGTCTCAACCTCAATTCGTATCTTTCTTTAAGACTTCCTTATATTCTTGCATATAAAGTGCATACTGTAGCTTCTTGAGAATTAAAATTTCCCATAAGTGTATAAACATCCGCAGTCTATTAACAATAGTTGAGGTTCAACCGAGATTTTTGACTTAACCCCAAAGTGAAACATTTCCCCCCCCAGAACGATGCACGATCGTCCTTATTATTGTCGTTCGAAGCACCCAGGAAAGCCTGTTACAGCCACGGTGCAGTGAAATTCGAAGAAGGCAAGGAGATCCGCGGCCACGTTATGCTTTACGATCATCCATGTAAAACAATGGAACGTTCTGTCGGGTTTACAAGCGCTGAGCGCAGCGCAGGTGGATCCGGGGTTATTTACTGCGCAATAATCGTTAACCCCGGTTCGCTCGCGTTACGTTGGCATATTTCTTCTTTAACCTTCCTCCTACGAAAAATTTCTAGCTAGACGTATCCCGCGATCCTCGCTCGTGACAAGGACGAAATTATTACGGAGCGTGTGTGCTTCCAACACATTGAAAACTTCAACAAAAATCGCTCGTAACGATCGGGTTGAAATTAAAAATAACATTTATCAGTTGTCGACGTTCGAGATCGTCCCGTGCCGGACATTCGTGTCGTACAACGTTGCCCCTAAACGCGAGTTTCCCCGACTTCGCGAACCGATTAAAACACGTAATCGCGTCCGCGATACGTCTGATAATTTTTAATCAACAAGATTCCGATGCAGGGCGAGCAAAGGTGCACGGTGTGTTTTGTAGTACAACTCGGCCGACCGTTATCGACTCTCAATTAGAACAGTTCGGACAAATGACCGTGATTACCGTCTCGGTAATGATAGCTTGGTCGCGTTCCACGTGATTCATACGATTGCATTCGAGAGGCTGCAGCTTGCACTCGCGCTTGCAGTTCGGCTGTTGTCGCGTGCCGGGCACGTTCTTACCCGGGCCTTAATTTTCGATCGCGTTACCCGGGCCGTTTCGTGACCACTGAAACGAATTTCCGACAATTTCCAACCATGAAACCATTGGACGAAAGATTCACGCAAACTCCGCCTGCCCGGAGGGGGGAGTGGGGCCAAAAAAGCGAAAGGGGACCCTTTTCCTCGATTAAAATTTTTAATTTCCCTGTTTATAAATAGTAATTCAGTATATAAGACGTCTCGATATATTTTTTATTAATTGAAATTACATATTTTTATCGCTGCAAAGCGAATACAACGATCTTAGAGGTAGCGTCAAACAAATATGGCGGCTATGAGGATCGTGAGTTCCATTCCTCTCGTTGGAAAACCCTACATTTATAAAGGGTATGGTTGCAATATACTCGATTCCCATCTCTAACTCAACAGGTCTAACCCAAACAGCTAGCATAAATTTCGCGCGAGGGCAGCCCGAAGCTGACGTTCGCGAATCGAAAAAGAACGGAAACACGAAATCCGGGGTTGCTCGTATTACCGACGGGCGAAAGACAATTGGCGAGGGGAGCGCCATCTTCGAATCTCCAGGGGAGCTCGATAAATTCCACGGAGGAAGCGATGGCACGCGGAAGTCTGGAGCTATCGAAATTCCAGGGGCTCCCTCGCTCTGGAGAATCTCGAATCCGCGATTGCGCTTCGACACTCGGCGCGGCGCGGTCGTGGCTGCGTCTCACGACGCTCGTCCAACAAGGAAACCGTCTGCCTCGCTTGCATAGTCGTCGCTGAGATAGCTATCGTGGCCGAGATTTATCGCGTTGCACCGACTATGCACCGACTATGCGCCGTCGTAATAGTCCTGGCGATGCCAGGCGGGACGAAGACCGACTACGTTTCGCCAGCAGCGAAACACCTGCGGATCGGGCTGGTGAATTAATTTCAGACCAATCGGCCAACCTTCTTAATCGCTCCTATATACTTTATTCCATTCCTGAATTTATTCGAGATTCGCTCGTTCGACTACAAAGTCATCTAAAATATCTCCCTTTCGAGGAATACCTCGATCGTCTTCGCGAGTGTTATCGGTGGATAGGTGAGGTTCTTTCGAGGAAAGTGAGTACAAACCAGAGGTGCCAGAAAAGCACCGACGGTGCCCTACTCACACATGCCAGATCACGCGTACGTGAGCTCGTGGAGTTACGGAAAGTCGACAAAGGCAAACTGACGCATTCCCTCTTTCTCGATTCTCCGATGCTGCCCGAAGTAATTTCGGACCGCCTCGTGGAAGTCGAGAGAGGAAGGCTCATTTGCCTTCTCGCCCTTGAACAACTGAAATTCGACCTCACGTCGACGGCATACGATTCCAAGTCTCGACTGGCCAGGTATTTTTTACTTTCCGACCTATGTATGTAGACGAACATAAGCAAGGTACTGTAATGAAAAAAATTTTGTGAAATATTTCTTACGGAAATACACGTTTTAAGACCCCCCGATCATATTTGTATGATTGAAAAAAAATAAATTCTTTTTTATTATTCCTATGTATAAGCGTACATATGTATATCATTTCAGATATCACATCTGCTACATCTGGCAACGTATAACCATTACTGCTAGCTACTGCCAGCCTCTCACAGCCTCTGCCGGCTTCTCATCATCTTCGCGAGTGTTATCGATGGATAAGTGAGGTTCTTTCGAGAAAAATGAGTCCAAACACGACCATGTTTGCAGCATTTTTGTAACAGGCACCCTGTATAAATCTATCGAGCACTTGTGAGAAAGAGAAAGGTTGCCACAATTTCTTCCAACAAAATTATAACATCGTCGTGAATAGACGAAAATAAAGTTCTATGCAATCGAAAATTTAAAATTTCCAAAATTCATGACACTTCAAGCGTCGAAATATTCTCCTTCTTTATTCACAGTATTTTAGTAATGTGTTCTGAAAAGGGACAATGGTCAGTCGAGGAGCGTACACATAGAAATAGACGATCTGTGGCACTTGCGAGAGAACGTAGCCCTCTGCTGGCGAGCGCAAGAAGTACTAACGATCACTCCGTTTTCTCTCTCTATATTTCACTATTATTCCTAATGTAAACATGTAATGTGAATGGCTCTAAAAGAGCTCGAATTTCACGAACTTTCGAGGACTCGATGATCCCCTATTCCGAGCACGAGGGACGGGAGAGGATGGGGTCCCCTAAATCAAATTTAAAGTGCAACGTCGTGTATACTTACAGGCGGTCTGGACGTTTGGAATCGAGCTTAATAGCGGTCTTTTATCGTGCCTCTTTGTCGTCGGTACGGTCGCGCTACTCGGCTACGTGGCGGATCGTATTTATGAAGGCGTGCATCGTCGGGAAGCGACAGGTGCAGCTGCAACAGCGGCAGCAGCAACAGCACCGCGGCTGGGCACGCGTCTCCACTCGCTGCAGCTGAACTAATTACCGACGGCGGAGCCAAGTAACAGGTACGGGTTAATGCGAGGCTCTGCGTCGCGTCGCGCCGCTTCGATCTACGAGTACGCAACTTCTGCCCAGCAACGGGTCCGGTGTCCCTACGGACAACTAAATTCGATCAATTTTCAATTTCATTAACTTTAAACGCCCCGTTAATCTTGACAGGATCGCATCGAGTTCTGGTTTACGATCGCACGAAGTGTCCCACTGACCGGCGATCGCGAGTCAATCGAACAGTACTGTACACTTAATTCGCGGTCGAAGCTGAATAAAATTCCGTTCGATTATCATATAAATAAACCTGGGCCGTCATCGTGATCGCGGTTAGGTACGTGGCACGATCGATTTTATGTATCATCGCGGCAGATCACGCGAGCCCGATAAATCGATTAATCGTGAACGGGGCCTCGGGACCGTTTTTCTGTTCGGACTCGTTAATTGAGGTTTAACGATTTTACCGGTTTAATCGAGGGGCACGAGCGCGGAAAGAGAGAGTGACGAGCGCGCGGGGAGAGGGAACGAGAGGGACTGAAAGTGTCCATGGAAAGCAGGTGCGAACTTTCGACTGATTAGGAAATAAATGTAAAGTTCTCGAAGGGGCAGGTGAACGTCCCTGGAACGGTCGCGTCCGGAAAAATCCACCTATTGCCAGCTGATCGTCTCGCTCCTCTTCCCGACAGATTAACGACCAAGTAAATCTCCTTCGCGACGTTCCGCGGCTGAAGGGAAACGGACGACTCCCTGGACACCTGGAAATTCTGATGTAATTGCCGACTATGTTCGCCGTCGACTTTTTCCCCGGCGCGAAATCATCGGTTAGGTTACCGTCTCTAGGCTGGCTCGCGTTGCATAGGATGTTATCGAGTCGATGCGCCCGGTAATTTCACCTTTCGAACGACAAGCTTTGCAAGTCTGTGTTTATTCGACTCGAGCAACCCTGTTGACTAATCGACGAAATATGGCCACCGATCGGTCGCCATTGTTCAAACTCGACAGTCTGACGAAAGATTCGATGCATCGATCGAAAGTGAGCGGTACTTGCACCCTTTTCTATCGCAAAATCGCCTTGGTAAAATGAAATTAACGAAGAAACGTTGCGAATTTTGATCTAACGCGATGTTATAATACCAGAGTTTTGCAATTATTTTAAAAAGCGAATGGAGTTTGAGGCCAAAGAGACTCTCTTTTGGGCCGAAGTAGCTCGTAATCCGGTTTCGACATTGTATTTTTCCAATTCTTTCTCTAATTTATCTCTTCTGCGAGATTTAAGTGGATCCATTAAAATGCATTATATAATTCATGATCTATAAATCGTGCTCCGTAAAACTCGTTATTACTTTCTCCTTCGAACTGCAAGAGCACACTAATTGAGGCAAAAATACCTAACACGAGGAATGGAACCCGGCGGAATAAAATTACGAGGAACCCCAGACGTGTCTACGACCTAAACCAGCGCATTTATGGATACTGAAATCCAAGATATCTGGAAACATTACTATCTTAACGATTACTCATGGTTCAACAGTGTTCTAAAAATGTAAAGAAACCCGGAGAAAGGTTGCGAACAAGTTTCATAAAAAAAGAAAAATATAACTCTTCTTTTATAATATGTATAATTCGATGAAAAAAAAAAGTGGAACAGATTGCAGGAAACCGCCACATACACAGAAGAGGAATGAATAATGAATAGAAATAACAAGTAACAGTATTGTAAGTCATTCCACGTTATAAAACACGAGCCCATCTTGTCTGCTACGACGTTTAATCCATCATTTTCGTTTATCTTATAAAATCTCGTTGCGAGAAACAGAGTTCGCTCGTTTTTATATTCGTGGAATTTAATCGTGCCAATTATACAACTTTTCGAACCTCTTTGGGCGAGACAAATGTGTCGATCCCGCGACGCTATACCGAAAATAAATAATCTTCTCGCTTTGGGGCTGCAAAATTGATATAAAAAAAATAAAACATTGCTTGAAATACTGTTCCAGATAACACGAGACAACTTATTTCACGGTTATTTAATTTCTCAAGCACAAATTACTTTATCTCGTTTCACGGAATAACTTTAAAAGTGATAATCCTTGTAATGGAGAAATAATTCACGCAATAATGACACGATGATGATAAAAGAGAAACGAGTACGAGAAACGAAGTTCACTGATATTTTGTATACCGCGCGTATAATAATATACTATATGGCGATGATTCATGGGAATCATAAATATAGAGGGTTGTCAGGCAGGTATGCGGTGTTTGTATAAAGAAAAATAACTTTCTACTTCTAACGAGTAAATGTTTTAAATAACCAACAAAAGATATTCGCTCGTTGCGTAAACCATGATGCTATTGCTACGAGGTTCGTTCGAAAAACTTCCTGCTGCAAATTTTATTCGAAGCCGTTTCGAAACCGTTTCGAAAGAATCCGATATTTTCAGGTCCGCTGTGTGTTCGATCCGTCGATAGAATTTTATCGGGCATTTTCTCAAATTACGACGATGGAAAGGTGTTCTTCTCGATAATTCGTACGTCGCCACGTTCGCCGCGACGACTCATAAGGCAAGAGCAACCGAATTTGTCGATCGAGGGGGGAGGGGAATATTAAGGTCGATCCACAGGTAGGAGATAAACGTGCGTTCGCGAACACACCTGCTGGCTGGCGGGACGCGTGGCAAAGTCGAGCACGCGACTCGTTTTACAACGAAAAAATTAGGCGAATGGGTAGCGAGATCGTCGTCGAGGCGATCCAGTTTTAGCGACATCGTCGAATCCGAAATCGACGGTGGAAAACAATGCGCCCTTCGTCCGTTCGTTCCTTTGGATTCGCGCGAGGTAACAAGAATTTCTCGAGATGCTGGCCACGGTTCCCTTCGTTCGTAAAATTGCATTGCAACGAGGCAGTGGCTGATACGCTTCAACTCCGTCGAGAAAACTCACGCCTTACCCGTGGCCACGAAGGTAGAAAGCAACGTGTAACGCAGACGAGTGAATCCCGCGAGTCGAGAAATCGTTAATGAGACGTCGAGTAATTAGTACAGGTTTTAATCGCGAGTTACAAGGTATAGGCTTCCATATCGAAAACTTCATGCTAATATCGTCGGGCGTTTCTGCAGTTTCTTATTACACGTGTCTGTATAGAATATTTCTAAGAGTATTTGAGAATAGTAAACGCGTGGTATCGTCGCGTGCGATCGATGTTTTTCCACTTAAAAGCAGTCGATGGAGAAACGATTGGGCACGAGTCGTTGATCGAGCATAAAATCGCGATTTAATAGTTCTTTTAAGCCCGAACGCGTCAAAGGAGCGAAAACACCTGCGGCGGAACCAATGAATTACGAGCCCCCATAACCGATGCCGCTGCATGCGACAGCAACACCCAAATCAACGCTGTTCCCCGTCTTTCAGCTTCAATTTCCAGCAGAACTTTCCTGGACATCGAAACAAGCTTGTTTCGTTAATTATCAAATAAAACTAGTTTATATTCACAAAGATACACTGACCTATACGCAATAAAAGCAGGTGTGCCGCAAGGTAGCGTATTAGGACCGTTACTCTATTTACTTTACCACAGCATTATTGACCATAGCATCCCACTATCACCAAATACACTTAAATAAAATTAAAAAATGGCTCTATAAATGGAGAATAAATGGACAGAAATCAGTCCATGTACACCTGTCAAACTGAATAACATAGTAATACTACAAGCAGAATCAGCAAAATACCTGGGAATGCATTTGGATCGAAGAATGAGACGGAAGACACATATGGAGCAAGCGTAAACAACTAAGATACAAGCTATAAGAAATATACTGGCTTTTGTGGCGTAAGTCAAAGCTTTCGATCGAAAACAAACTGTTACAATTGTGGGGTTCAGCTTCAAATTTCAATATAGAAATTCTAAAAAGATTTCAATCTAAAGTCTTAAGAACAATAATAAACGCCACAAACGAAATTACAAGAGAGGGCTTGAGAATTTCAACAGTGAAATCTGAAAAATTTCGGCTGTAAATATACAAAGAGACTCAGCTGTCGCCCAAATCAACTAACAACGAACCTGCTGGACGAAAGAACCGACAAAAGAAGATTAAAACGCAACAAGCCACTGGACTTTGGCAGATTCACTTATATAGGCTGAAACCATTACACAGGCTCCAAATGGAGTGATTAGAATAGTTGGTACGAACCATTGGACGAACACCAACGTGTTATTATTAATCACCAGCTATTCAATTTACTTATTCTTCGAGGCAGATTGTAAATTTTATGGGAAAATAAAAAAAAATATTTGCAAAAACTTGAACGAACTTAGATTCCTTTTTGGGGTTTGTATCCCGAAGCTATGCTCTTAAAAGCAGTAGCCAAACGACTGTCAGAGCCCTGCCAATAACACCGTGTTAAATAATGACATCAGGGAAGAAGCTAACGAGCAGCCTCGTCTCGAGGAACACCTCCATAATAGCAGAAGTTCGCGTTGGCATGCCTGTAAATCCACAAGCTCGTGTTTAACAGGATTTTTATTACTGTTCCCGCGTGCGTGAACGACGCTCCCTCGCGAACAAAAGCGTTTGCACGAGTTTACAACTGGCTTCCGGTTGTTCCAGCTTGTCCCTCGCGGTTCGTCGTCTGCCTTTGGCCGAGGAAACTGTAACTCCATGTACGCCTCGGGCCCGACGCGTTCCCCGACTCGCAGAAAAAGAACTTCGGGTCAGAAAACCTTGCGATCCTCGGTTACTCTATTGTTGCAAGAGCATTTATAGTTTTTTTCGTCTATTGTTGAAAGAGTATTTATCTTGGACGAACCCATTAACCCAGTCAACGAATATACAAATTGGAAAGAATAAATAGAGTAGTTCTGTAACTTCAGATGTTTATCGAAGCATATTATTGAACGTGCAAAAAGCCTGGAACGCAACCTTAAATAATAAAACGGTGCATAAATGTCGGTTCTGAAGGACTTGGTGCATTAATATAAGTTTCAGGTGTTCGCTGACTTCTCTGGATAATCTCGAACGCACGACGAAACTATTGTGGCGACACATCCCGCGCTCGCCACCAGAGGGCTACGCTCTTGTCTCTCTCGCAAGTACTCGACTCGACCGCCTGTTTCCTCGACAGATTATAAAATGTCCCGACGTCTGAGTTGCTTTACTAATGGCGTCCACTGGCGTAGGACCAGCTCGAAATGCTACTATATCTCTGCTGTTGGTATCTTTAAAAATTGTCGAGTAATAATAAAATTTCCCTCCGTCGGGTATGTCCGGGGCGTCGGTAGCGAGACGACGCGACGTTGAGCTGGTCAGTGGTCGGAGTTGTTCGCATCGCAGGTAAATGGTTGGTTGTTTCTCCGTTCCTCTTCCACGGCTGGGTTTGCACGAGGGGTACCGAGCTAATGGGACGCGCGGCTGCTCTATAATTACAAAGATTGCCCACTATATACGCGGGCCAAGCGGAGGCTCGTGGTCGTCGGGTGTACGCGGCCAAGAGAGACAGCTAAGGCCTGCCGTATAACGTGCAGCTCCCCGCCAGAGTATAGATCGATACAGGCGTTTTTATTTGCCGATCCAGGACGAGGTACGCGAACGGGCCGCAGAAGAAAAAAACGGGGCCACAGCTGCGCGGAAATTTAGAGGGGCCGCCGCCTTGCTCCAACAGGGATTGCGTTGTGATTAGTTGGCGCCGTATAGGCTGTGTTTCGAGGTGCATCGAACAGCGGCACTTCATTTGGAATTAGGATTTCGAAGTCCACAGGTTCTTTTTCCAGTCTTGAATATTCCAGAGGCCCCATAGACGTGGAATCTTCAAAGTCCCTGAGTCTTAAAGAACTCGAATAACCTTGGAGGTCTCTAGGATCCTTTTGAATTCCGAATAGACTGTGTTTCGAGGTGCGTCGAACAGCGGCACTTCATTTGGAATTAGGATTTCGGAGTCCACAAGTTCTCTTTTCAATCTTGAATATTCCAGAGTCCCATAGACGTGGAATCTTCAATGTCCTTGAGTCTTGAAGAACTCGTATAACCTTGGAGGTCTACAGGCTCCTTTTGAGTCTTTAGGTATTTAGAGTCTCATAGACGTGG
The DNA here is from genome assembly GCF_013123115.1 of Colletes gigas. NCBI lineage: Eukaryota > Metazoa > Arthropoda > Insecta > Hymenoptera > Colletidae > Colletes > Colletes gigas. Next base: position 846,854 of record NW_025106664.1, read on the forward strand.
AATCTTGCAAGTCTTCCAGGACTCGTATAATCTTGATGGTCCAGGATCCTCGAGTCTTACATATTTAGAACCCCATAGGCATGAAATCTTGCAAATCTTCAGTTCTCCAGAATTCGTATAATCTTGAGAGTCCAGAATCCTCGAGTCTTGGGTATTTAGAATACCATAGGTGTGGAATCTTGCAAGTCCTGAGTCCTCCAAGACTCTGTATAACCTTGTAGGCCCAGGGTTCTTGAGTCGTTAGGTATTTAGAGCCTCATAGATGTGGAATCTTGCAAGTCTTAAGTGTTCTAAGACTGTGTATAACCTTGAGGGTTCAGAGTCCTCGAGTCTCAGGTATTCAGAGTTTCATAGGCGTGGAATCTCGTAAGTCCTGAGTCTTCCATGACTCCGTATAATCTTGAGGGCCCAGAATCCTCGAGTCTCAGGAATTTAGAGCCCCCATAGGCGTGGAATCTTCAAAGTCCTGAATAACTCAATAGCTTAATGGACTAGTAGAGATCTTGAAAGTCTTTCAAAGCATATAATGAGCCTACGAGTGAAAGAGTTCTAGCAGCCAAGAATCGAGAATCTTACAGGCCTGGTGCTCTGGAACTGGAGTGTTACAAATTCGCAGGACGCCTACGTACGCGCGCGAGCGTCGAAATATAGGGCAGCTGAGCCGAAATCAAGAGAAGAAACCTTCGGAAGAATTTTTTGCTCCGGCAATATCGAGTCTACCAACATTCTAAGGGACGCATCGTCCGCGCCGTTGGCTCGTGCCTCCTAAAGGAGGGGCCCCCGGGTCTCGTAAGTCAATCAAGCATAATTCGCACAATTGATATCACCTGCCTGTGTCCTCGAAGACACTTTTCCCCGGGCCCGGGCCCCGCCGCGAGCCTGTATTTTTCTTTACACGTGTCAACGTGTATCGCGGGCCAGCTTTGTGTGCGAAACCCACGGCGTTCAGGTGAATCGAGGATTCACCTGCCCGGCCGGGGCAGCTGCGCAGGTGTAATACGCTCGGTTTTGTGGACGGGGACGATCCTCGTGAGTTGGGAGCTGGTACACCGTATTCGTTTCGAGTAACCGTCTCTCCGATCGATGTTTCGTTTCCTCTGCTAATGCATAATTCCGAACGTGGCTACCAAAAAATTATCCCGACGCGAGAAACGTGACATTGTTACGACGAAATGTATCACCTACCGGGGATCGGGATTTCATAATAATCTACAGCAGATGCGCTCTCGCGAGATAAATGATCGGACAGTTTAGGATAATACGTAGCGTATCGTGGCGTAAAAAGCCGTGAAACGATGAAAAAAGGTGTTGAAAATTAGCTATTTTTGGTAACGTCGCCATTTCTACAGTAACAAGGCGATTTTATGTCACTGATTCTACTCACTCTCTCTGTAAACGTGCAAAACGAGTGTATCAACAGTAAAAGATCATTTACCACGTAAATGACCTATTTCCACTGAATATCTAACAAAAGATTCATGCAAATAAATGTCCAATTTGACCTTGTTCTCGAGTTATGGCCATTTCTGTACTCTCGATGCACTACATCCTCGTGTGCAGCTGATTACCTTCAAAGGAAGTGCTCGAAATGGACACCTTAGTAAAAAATTCCGTCTAGCTGCCAAGAAAACGCCACGTTGTTTCAAAACTTTGGTACCTTGACTAAAGAATAGCAGTCGGAGATTAAGATACACGCCCTGGATCATTTGTACAGAGAACGTACGAGTAATAGAGTAGAACTGGGAGGAAATGGGAGAAACAGAGCCAGAAATAAAGCGCGTGAGAGCGAGAAGGTTCGCGTCTACCTTTTGTAAAGCAGGTGTAACCGAGCCTTTTTCATTCCGGTGTACTTTACCACCCGGTAGTAGCCCTTAGATCCCCGCGTTCGGCCGGTCAGCAGCGCAAGAGAAGGAGGAAGACATCGGCAGCAGCTGAATCTTCGAGAAAAGTGGCACCTGAACGAGCCTGGCCAAAAACGAAGAGCTAAACTGGGGGGGGGTACCGGGTTATGGATCGAACGGTCCACTTTGCGGCAACTTTTTAAAGGCTTCCCGACGATTATTTAACGAGGTTCTAATTCCGGGTTGGGTAATTGAAGTCTCGAAGCTTAACAACGCCTCAAATGAGGCCATAAAAAAACATTCGTCGCGCACTTTTTTCCCCAGCGGGAGTCCACTTGCTTCGATATGTAAACCGTAACCGGTCAAAAGACAAAAGGGATTAATAATAAATTAATAAAACTAGTATTTTTCGAGTCCTGAGATCGACACTCTTCCCTACCACTTCGAAAACGAATAATGAAAGCGTTGTTTCGTACTTTCCGTGGGACTATTTGCATTCGATGCACCGATCACTTGGCTGCCACCCCTGTGAAAAGACTATCGAGTGGACCAGCAAAGGGAGTTCGTTAAACAGTGGAGCAACGAATGCCACGCGAGAGTTCTGAAACCGAACTGCTACCGAAACAAAGAGCGCAATTGGGGGTCGCTGAGTGGTCCACGGTTGTAATAACGCGATTTCGAGTGTACTCGTTGAAACGTATTGCGATTGGCCACGTGTGCAAATCCGTTTCTACAGTGCCCGTCAAGTATATTTAGTCCAGGGTACCTGCGATCGTTTCCCGCCAAGAAACCGAATCGTGCGCGCGCACCAAACGGAGAAAAGTTTTCGACCGGAGGACTGGACGTCTCAATAAATAAGGTGTTAATTAAATGGGCATTTTGCTGAATTTATTCCCGCTGCGTGGCAGGCCCTATGTCCGTAAATAAGCCAATATTTATAGCCGGTGGTTCTTTTATATACGCAAAGCTCTCGGGTCCGCGGTGTGGACACCACACAAAGCTGCGTTTTCTGCGGTTTCTGTCTCTCGATGCTAATGTATCGCGTTCGCGCGCATAAACCGAGGCCACCTATCCCCTTCTACCTCTCTCTTTTTCGTATCACAGCGGCCGTTCGTGCCTTCTCCCTCCTCGCGTTGTTCGCCAAGGGACGAAACGGGGTACCAGGAGGACACCAGAAGGATTATAACGCCGGCTCCTTTTCCTTCGTTGCCCGTGCACGGCTACTATAAATCTATGGAGAGTTATGGCAGAGGTCGGGTTTTGTCTTAATGGTCAACCCCGTGTAATTCATGGACGCGGGTCATCGCAGGCACCGATGCGGCTGGAATCTCTTGCCCCGGGACCGATTTTCCGCCGTCTCGCCCCGGACAAACCACTCTCTCGAACGTCGTCTCCGATTCCTTTTTTTTCTTTCTTTTTATTCTCTCTTCGCGAGAGAATGTGTCTCTTGATGCTCGAAAGGATTTATGAAACGTAGACGACGTTCGGGCAACTCGATTCAAATTGATATACTCGACCGACGGAGGCGCCATATTTTAGCGAAATTATTCTTAAACTTTGGTCAATTTTTCCTTACACGTTTATCAAATTCATGGACACGTTTCGAAACATCGTACTGATGGATATTGAATAGTCGATCAGATCGATAAGCGTATACAGGGTGCTGGGCCACCCTTGGGAGAAATTTTAATGGGCTTCAATTGGTTGATTGAGGCTTCGTTGAAAAGTTATTAACGTTTAAAGTTCCACCCGTAGTTCTGACCACAGACGAGGTATACAAGTAGACTTTACATCCAATGCACTGTTTCGCCCCATTTTTCTGTTAATTAATACGCATTGTTTGCAATTTGAAACATTAAAATCCTCCAATCCGTTCGGAAGTTATGATTTTTTAAACATACGCATGAAATTTCAGGGGAATCAGACATACATTGTCAGACATTGTGTTTTCGGTAAAGAATTTTTTTCTCGAAAGTGGGTAGGATTTCAAGGGTATGTCTGTTCATAAAAAATGATTGTAATTGACTCCCGCGACTGAAAATAATTTTTTTGGAACGATTTGAAATTTTTCAACTTCGGTCGGTATGGCAGTGGGTTTGGGTCACGAAAGTCCATAAGGTGTACTTGATTTTCGTCTCATTTTGACCTCTAGAATCTATCATTAAAATTTTTCCCAAGGGTGAACACCCTGTATATAGGAATGGAAGGGTCAGTCGAGCGCTTGCGAGAAAGACAAGAGCGCTCCGGTGGCGAGTACGGGAGGTTACGTCACAGTACGAAATCCTTTTCTTCGAAGTTCTCGATGGGAATCCCGAGATCGTTAGTCGTTCTGGGGCAAATCGGCGCGCCATAAGGGAAGAGAGAAGAGGAAGACACGCGAGGAACGGTTCCTCGGAGTTCATTACGTCGATACGCGATCTCCAACCCCTTTGGCCAAACTTCGAAACTTCAATCTCCGGCATCACTGGTTCCGTTGAGTTGGCCGAAATTCTCACGGCTCTCGTAATTAAAGCCGGTAAACCGCATCGCGGTGGAACCGCCTTTACATTCCGGTGTACCTTCCCCGAGACTCTGCCCGATCGATTAAGCCGATCCCGAGCGTATTGCACCGGGCGTGCAACAAAACGACCAAAACGAGCGACCGTTTTCGAAACGATCGTTTCGACGGCGATCGCGGAAGCTGCCTTTCGGCTAGAAGAATTTAAAAATTCACCAAACACTCGCAGACAGTGCTAAAGAACGAAACTCTAAGACGTACGCCTAACAAGGGAGAAGAAAGCAGACTATTTAGATGATCGTAGCCGGTTTCTAATCAGCGTACAAGCACAAGACGTTTAAGGTTACGCTTCTATCGCGAAATATTAAGTGTTGGCGTTACAAACTGAGTGTATCATTCATTAACTTCGCATAATCTTCCCATCAACCTCGAAAGCAGCCCTCTCGACGTTAAGTTGCCGTGAGAGCAGCGGGATATCGCGATTAAATTCACCGTCGCGGAGTTGTGCCCTAACAGGCCGATTACCCGTGAATGTACTTAATTCAATGATTACACGCACGGTCGCTGGGTGAAATTCAAAACACTTGGCGGGGGATTCTGTGTCAGTGGAGTGGCTCCTTTCATCGAGGCCCAATTAACCACGGCCGAGCAAGAGGATCGAGGCAGGGAAACGTCCCCAAATCCGATGCACGGTGCAATTTGCAGTTATTGTTCGCGATACCATTGACCAAAGGATGGAATCTCGTTAAGAGAGGCGGAATCGATCGGGGGGCCGAAGGAAGAGGAACAGACTAACCCCCTGTGACTCCCCTGGCACCGTTCGTTCCGTCAGTCGATACCCTTCGATCCCGCGGCATCAATCTCGCGCAAAAATTAATCTTATGGGCCGTAACGTTCATGTTTGGCAATAATTACAGGCCTTCGACGGTCTTGGTCTCCTCTCTTCCCCTAGACGCTGCCCCGGGACTGGTTTAATACGGTTTCGCACGAATCTAATATTTCCCCGTATATAAATTATCGGCAATTAAAAGGGGAAAAAATGGAATCGTCCGCCAGGAAAGTCGTACGGAACGGACGAACCGGGGAATAGATGGAGGGGATAAAAAAAAAGGATAACTGGTCCTGGAGGCCGAGACGAGTTACGAAGCTGTGTCTAGCTTTTTTACCTGAAAGCGAGCACGGTTTCTCCCCCGGCGCATAAACGACGAAGGATCGATTTCGTGCATCACGAGGCGAGTCGTGACGCTGAAAATCCCGGAAGACACCCGGCTCGATTGGATACCCAATTGTGTAGATCGCTTCGTCACGGTTTTGTCCATTCGTTTTTATCCACTACCGGACCGCGGTTAGGCTCGGTGTATATAGCTATAAGGATTTGCGAGCTGGATATCGCGTTAATTTAGAGAATCTCTCGGATCTACGGTGTCGAAACCGAACGGAGAGAGAGAGATTCGCGAGCTGGAAGAAACCGTGGCAAAGAATGCTCGGGGACCGGTGATCGATGACCAACGATAGCTAACGAGGCACCGAGTGCCGCGGGAAAGCTCCTGAAAAAGCTAGGTGTCTTTCGCGCGAGTCCGTGCTCGAAAAAGCTCGGTGAACGAGGTTCGTGTGCACGGTGGAGGAGGGGGTGGAAGGGGGCGGGAGGGGGTTGGAGGGGCAGGTTCGTGGCGGCGCGAGGGAGAGATTTAGAACGAGCCAGTGCCTATTGGCGTTCGACCGGAACGATATCTCGGTGGTGCAGACATAAATCCCGGCACCACGTACACGTTGCACGCCCCCACAGCACGCCCCCCATTAACTTTTTAATCTCTCGTGCAGGGGCCCCGGCCAGCCGCCGTGAAAGAGGAACAGGAAGACCGTGCGCGGGTTAGGGTACGGGGGACCGAGAAACGAAAGAGGAAGGAACGAGACTCGGCCAGATCGGGCCTTTTCGGGGTCGAGCATCTAGTTAGCATCCTTTCAGACACGCGGTCTACCAGCCTCCCCGGGCCCTCCGATGTATCCGGATATATCAGCGATCGGCACGGGGAACCAGTGTTTTTGTCGGCTCGCTAAGTACGAGCCACGCGGAATTGTCCTCGGTGAAAAATTCTACCCGCGGCCGGTCGATTCGTCTGATTTACGGTACGCGCATTTCGCGACTCGATTTTCGATACTGGGCTGTTCTCTCGTATCACGGTTCTGAACCGTTGGTTTCGCGACTATGTAATTAAGGATTTCACTGATGGATAGTTTTGGTTGAATTGTTAGGTATTTGTATGGATTCGAAACGTCAAACCCATATTGTTGGTAGTTAGTACTTTAATTGTCATTCAGAAAAAACATTGCATCGATCGGTTGTGTATCTTTTTCTCAGATGAAACTCCATAATTCTTATTGCACTATTCGATACAGTATTTTAGTCCATACAAAATAGTAGCAAATTACCTGTGCCATAAATCTGATAGTTCAAGAGTTATAACTTGTAACTAATTAAAGTGAAATAATTTAATATACTTTATATTGCCATAACTCTTGAACTATTAGGTTTATGGCATAAGTACCGTAATACTATTTTGTAGAGTTCAAAAAACTAGATTGAATAGTGCTATCGCAATCATAGAGTTCCATTTTAAATAAGGATGCAGTTGCATCGGTGCATCTAAAAAATGCAATTGCACTTTTACAAACAATAGAATTTTATAACTTTGATTATGCTATTCGGTGCAGTTTTTTAATCTCTACAAAAGAATATTAACACACTTATTCCCTATAGCTAACAGTTTAAGAGTTATAGTACTTTAAAGTACACATACTAAATTACTTCAATTTAAATTGACATAACTCTTAAACTATTAGGTTTATGGCATAAGTACCATAATACTATTTTGTAGAGCTCAAAAAACTAGATTGAATTGTGCTATCGCAGTCATAGAGTTCCATTTTAAAAAAGGATGCAGTTGCATCGGTGCATCTAAAAAATGCAATTGCACTTTTACAAACAATAGAATTTTATAACTTTGATTATGCTATTCGGTGCAGTTTTTTAATCTCTACAAAAGAATATTAACACACTTATTCCCTATAGCTAACAGTTTAAGAGTTATAGTACTTTAAAGTACACATACTAAATTACTTCAATTTAAATTGACATAACTCTTAAACTATTAGGTTTATGGCATAAGTACCATAATACTATTTTGTAGAGCTCAAAAAACTAGATTGAATTGTGCTATCGCAGTCATAGAGTTCCTTTTTAAAAAAGGATGCAGTTGCATCGGTGCATCTAAAAAATGCAATTGCACTTTTACAAACAATAGAATTTTATAACTTCGATTACGCTATTCGGTACAATTTCTTAGTCTCTACAAAAGAGTATGAAGACCCTTATGCCCTACGTCTAATAGTTCCAGAATTATACCACTTTGAAGTTCATTAAATTATTTCACTGCAAAGTGAAATGACTTTTTTTGATACAGAAATTTTTCTCTTCAAAATGCTGAAATTTTTTAAATTTTCCATATTTCTTGTTTAAAATAAGGTCAGTACCAGTGGAAACCAACCAGCTTTGAGAATATTTTTCGTTTGTTGCGTTCCGATCTTTACGATGGATACTACGCTATACACCAACTATACTTAACTACTATTTAATAAAAGATAATAAAAAATGGACTAAAAAAATATTTTAATATAGTTGAAGGGTCTCTCTTCATATTCATAAAAGTCTAGTACAAAAGAACTTTTAATTCTTTACGAAAAAAAATAAAAAAGGAAACTTTAAATTTTAACCCTGTTACACGAAAATCCTCCGTGCGTCATTTCCGCCAGTCGTTTCAGTGGTCGAGATTTACAACCTGGGTTAGTTCAAAAGAATTGCACAATTGTTATTTTGAAAACTTTGGTCCGCCACTCAGTGCATCGAAGTGTCTGCTCTGCGACTATGTAAACAAAATCGTAGAAAGCGAAGTTCAGAGACGCAGGATCTATGGGAGCCGGCGTTTGGGGTGGTCTCGGGAGGTTTAATAAAACACACGTTGCCCCGTGAGCTATTTCCTCTCTAAGCTGATCGGTACAGTAATCGTCGGGCTAAACGTTTCCTGCTCGTCAAATTTCGAAAACCCACAAAGCGTCCATCCATCAAGAAAACTATCTGCTGGATCTCGGGCGCGATACTTATCGAGATCCGAGCGATCATCAAATGAAGATCTATCGCTAGATCGTATCTTACGCCGCTTCGTTGCTCCCGAGAAGACAAATCGCGGCGGCCATAAACCATAATGCGCCATAAGGGGAACGATCTCCGGCCCTCTAACGAGCCGCGGAAAGGCTTTTCGGTGCGCGAAACCGCTCGCAAATATCCTCGATCGGCAGAAAGTCGCGTGCTCGGCGTCGATCCCCGTGGAACGCCGGGGAAGAAGGTGAGTCGCGTCGAATTAGAGAAAATTACGAAACACCTCGTAAATACATCGTCGGCCTAAGTGGTTGATTGGAGAGATCGTGTGTAGAAGCGGACTACCGCTAAATTATATCCCGACAAGGCTTGGCTATCTCCGCGATCGCGATCGCTCTTGTAAATTAAGGCACCCGCAGACAACGCGGCTATTCTCTTTCCACGCTAGATTCTATCTTTTCAATTTTTCGCCGATCAATGGACCCCGGAAGTGCCCAGCGTCCAAAAGCTCGCCATCCTTCGACAGAAATATTTTGCAAAGCCTTTCTTTCAAAGCAAGAAAGGAGGGTCGAACGTACGCGATACAGGACACCTCGTGTTAACATTCGTATTTGACAATTGATGACGTGATTAGTATAAAACGACAACGTCGACGGTTCAACAGTGCTACGTATCATTTTACTCTAAGATTTTTCGTACAATATGTTTTTAATTTTCAAATAGATTTAGCTAATATAGAATTATATGTGACTTCAAGACGCATGCATATACAAGTATCGCCTTTTAGATTGTGCAATTCTAATTGACGTACAAACTTAAAAACTGTATTACCGTGTATATTTTAAGAATCTTGTACCTTGTAGATCTTAATCATTACACAGTGTATGTATCTGAATCTATAAGCTCGAATCGAACTTAAGTTTGCTTTACCAGTTTCCACTCGTAACACATTATTACGAGTTTCTAGCCAGAACGAACCCAGAACTGATCAACAAATTGGACGAAAGAAACAAAAATTGATTCCTGATGCAGACCTAACCGAAAATAAACGATTGTTTCGCACTAGTAGCATAATATTACGAGTTTCTAGCCAGAACGAACCCAGAACTAACCAACAAATGGACGAAAAAAACAAAAATTGATTGAATTTTCAAGCAGCAAGTTTACAAATCAATACAAATCAACAGTGCCACCGAGCACGAATATATTAACGAAATAAATTTCTATCTTCCGGTCGAGTATTCGACGCCACTGTCGCGAGAGATTTCCGCAAAGGATCATTGAAAAGAACGAAGCGGTAGAATAATCGAGGCTAAAAAGTCTCGTCTGGGCAAACAGAACCGTAGATGGGAGGGGAGCGTGTCACTGACTATGCATATTATATGCAAAACCGTAGGACCGTTTAAAGCGCCACGGTGGCGGCTTTACGGGCTCCTTAAGACTTCGGTAAATATCGTAATGACGGGAAAAACTGTCGGAGCGTGCCAGCGAGAGTTAACCGACTCATTTTTGCATCGTCCTCTCATCGCATTTTTCTTTTCGCCCCTCTTCCCATTAGATGGTAATCCCCCTCGCCTCTTCGACGTGTAATTTCGTCGCCATCTTGGAATCCAGGAAACGCGTCAGGAAACGCCGGTCGAACCTTCCGCCAAATATTTTATCAAACCGTAGCGGTCAGAAATTGAAAAAATTCCGTATAAATCCATTCTGGTGGCGTTCGTTTCGCAACTTATCACCGCGATGAACACGTAAGCACGGTTCAGCGCGAACTCGCGATCCTTTTTCGGGGCCCTGCGACTCCCCTCGCGCAGCAGCATAAACATTATGATCCGAAGCAACATAAATACGTCGCATTGGCGGCTGATCGAGCCGAGAAAAGGAGAACGATCGAAAGAGGTGGCCTCGACGATCGAGGGAGGGTGGGTTTCGAACTGGATCCGCGGGTTTCGGCCAGCGGTTTCCACGCCGCTGCGGAACGCGGCCCGTCGCTTTAATATAATATTATTGGCTATTGATAAATTGTCGATAATGATGGGTTAGCCACCCCGACCGCGTGGGAGGGAGAAAACGAGAACGCTCTCTTCTCGGGGCAGCTATCTTCTCCGCTACGTTCCTCCTCGCCTCTTTGCGAGCTCCAAGCGAAATTCTTGTTAAAATCCCCCGACCACTACCATCGCCACCACCTTCGCCCTCTTTCTTCCTTTCCCCCGGCCCTCCTTTTTTTTATTTCCCTTGCTTTTTATTCGCCTCGCAGTTTGTCCGCGCGGTCGGCTCTCCGGGCTCGCCGGTGGGACCGACTCTCTCGATCGTGGCCCTCGTCGGAGGGGGAGGGACGAGAAACAAAAACACCAAACCGAGAGTCACGAGAAAGGGTTTTGTGAATATTCAGGGCCCCGTCGAATTTTCGCACGATCTGCCCCGTAAACCGAGAAAAAGGAATCGATCTTTCGTAACTTGGTCCAACCGGAGAACGAACACACCATTTTTACATTTCGAAAACAGCAAAACTTTTTTCAGAAAGATCTTAGAAGCCTTTGACTACGTTTTCGATGACTCCGTCAAGTCTTTCATTGGAGGATCTCTCCGCCATTTTGGAAAGAGTACAATTTTTTCAAGGGAGATCTCACAAATTTTTGACTAGGTTTCCAATGACCACCAAGTTTTCCATTGGAGGAGCTCTCCATCATTTCGAAAACAGCAAAATTTTTTTCAAGAAGATCTTAGAAACCTTTGACTAGATTTCCAATGACTCTGTCAAGTCTTTCATTGAAGGATCTCTCCGCCATTTTGGAAAGAGTAAAATTTTTTCAAGGGAGATCTCACAAATTTTTGACTAGGTTTCCAATGATTTTACCAAGTTTTACAAAATTTTTTTCAGGAAGATCTTCGAAACTTTTGACTAGGTTCTCGATGGCTCGGCGAAGTTTTCCGTTGTAGGAGCTCTCCGTTCGTTGTCTTCCTCGAGGATGGGTGCACGGGAAAGGAAAATTGCGGAGCTAACGGGGGGATTAATTAATTAGCGAGACGTTTGTTTATCGGCGATGGATCTTCGTTCGGTTAATTGCGCTCGATCCACCGGGGGAGTTGGAGAGATAAGCGAACTGAACGCGGTCGTCTCGAATTATTCAGCCGGCCCGCGGCAACGGAAGGCCAATTGTTGCAACCTGTAATTGTAAATGAATTGCGGGGTCCGGAGGGGGAGAATTTTCCGTGGCGTTCGAGAAGAGTAACCGAGCAACGCGTCGCGGATCTTGCGTATTCAAACTCGTAAGGATTTAATAACCCGTGAATGCAGTCGGTCACAGTCGTTCGCTCGCCGTCGGCGTTGATTCGCGGTTGAAAAAAAGGGGAAGAATATGGCCGAGGAACCAAGCAGAACGCCGCCATTACGACACCGATAATGGACGATTGCGTTTCTATATCGAACAACAAACAAACGAATTTCTCTTTTCGATCGTTCGCCAACTTTCAGCGCAGGAACGTTGTTACTCGATGCAACAAGTTATTTCAAATTTTGCAAATTTCTGCGCAGAACGATTACCAGGTTTAAGTGAAACATCGCGCGACGGTGCTCGTTAGACTAATAACGTTGTGGATTTAGATACGTTTAGACACGCGTATCTCGAGAAATCAATCACCCCGACGGACAACCAACAAGCCGTGCCGGCAATTTCAGCCAGGCCGGCTTAATTAACATTTAATTATCATAGTCCAGCGCGACGCTGTCAAAGATAAAACTCGCGCGCCCAGCCTCGCGAGCAAAGACCGTTCATTGTTCGTTGATTAAACACGATAGAAATTACATATTTTGCAAAGGTAAACGCGTTCAACGACATTCGAGCACTCTTCCTCATCGATCCATTTCGATTTTAGAGAAATTTCCTAGCGCTATTCGATACTATTTCCAAAAAGTTATTCTTGAGTTTTTCCGGAAGCGTGACGGTGGCACGCGTGGGTGGCGCTACACGGTCCATGGAAAAGCTTGCGAACTCGCAATCTCGCGGGTTTTTTAATTAATATTTAATTAGCAACATCGGTCTACGAAGCACGGGGGAATATAAATAAGAAAACGCTCCGCGGACTCGAGGTTGTAGTCGTTGCCAGTCCGGTGGGGGTAAGTTATGACTTAACGAGGGGTTAGCGTGATCCCGGCCACTGGACAAGCCTCGTGGAAGCTTACTGGCTCGTGTTTAAACGGCTGATTCTCTCCCGACTTCGTCCTTCTGCGCGGCGAATATATAATCGGTTAGCCACGCCGGAAGTGACCGCTGGTTTCCGTGAGAGAGCGTACATTACGGACACAAGCCGAGCCGTGGCACAGCCCGGGCTGTTCCGCAACTTCTTCGGCAACCGACGGCGATTTTTCGTTGCTTCCGTGCTCGGTTGTCGCGTGAACCAACCTTCCCTTATATTTTTAACTTACCTTTTTTTTTTCGCTCTGCGGTCTGAATATTTAATTTCTAATCGTCGGTATTAATTTCGCGATACCCGCGATTACAACCTACCTCGGATCGGGGATTGGAGGTGGGCCACGTAATCTAGGTTCCTTCGTGTAATCGGTAAATTAATTCGTCTCTGTATGAAATTTTTCAAAAATAATTGTATTCCGTTTCTATGTTAATTCTTCCATTATTGCAACTCTAAGAAAAGAGGTCGACCACCACCTTATGCACGTTTCTAAGTTGAATTTTTCAAGACTGTGAGAATTGTCAGAGGGGCCTTTGGGTCAAAGAAAAACAGAAATTAAAATTGTCAAAAATAACTGTGTTCTGTTTCCATGTTAATTCTTCGATTATTGCAACTGTAAGAAAAGAGGTCGACCACCACCTTCTGCACGTTTCTAAGTTGAATTTTTCAAGATTGTGAGAATTGTCAGAGGGGCCTACAGGTCAAAGTGAAACAGAAATGAAATTTTTCAAAAATAATTGTATTCCGTTTCTATGTTAATTCTTCGATTATTGCAACTGTAAGAAAAGAGGTCGATCACCATCTTCTGCACGTTTCTAGGTTAAGTTTTTCAAGACCGTGAAAATTGTCAGAGGGGCCTACAGGTCAAAGTGAAACAGAACTGAAATTTTTCAAAAATAACTGTATTCCGATTCCATGTTAATTCTTCGATTATTGCAACTCTAAGAAAAGAGGTCGACCACCACCTTCTGCACGTTTCTAAGTTGAATTTTTCAAGATTGTGAGAATTGTCAGAGGGGCCTACTGGCCAAAGTGAAACAGAAATTAAATTTTTCAAAAATAAGTGTATTCCATTTCCATGTAAATTCTTCGATTATTGCAACTCTAAGAAAAGAGGTCGACCACCACCTTCTGCACGTTTCTAAGTTGAATTTTTCAAGATTGTGAGAATTGTCAGAGGGGCCTACTGTCCAAAGAGAAACAGAAATGAAATTTCTCAAAAATAACTGTATTCCATTTCCATGTTAATTCTTCGATTATTGCAAGTCTAAGAAAAGAGGTCGACCACCACCTTCTGCACGTTTCTAGGTTAAATTTTTCAAGACCGTGAAAATTGTCAGAGGCCTTCGGGCCCTCGGGCCACAGAGGAACAGATTTTTACAAGCAGAAACGAAGGGGGTGGAGCGTAAAGAAGGGGTCGAAGAAACCGAAACGCGGCGGAGGATCGTGCGCAAGGTGCAAGATCCATTGTCTTCGAGGTCTGGTCAAGCAATAAAAGTAGAAAAAAAGGAGAAGCAAGAGGAACACGAGTTTAGGGTTAGACCTTCACGGTCCCTTTGTCGTCCTGGTCTGCGTACCTATGTCCCCTTTGCCTCGTCCTCGGCAAAAAGTGAAGCATCTCTGGAGGGGGAAGGCGCCAATGCTCGCGAGACAATGCGACTAATCGGCCACGACAGGTTCCCGTGTTTGGAATTCCCTTCAAAGGGATGAGAAGGGGGGAGGAAAGGGAGCTTCCTGGTGGCCGCACTTTCCCTCGGGCGAAAATCGTTTGCGCCGTTCGACGAGCGGAACGCGGAATTCGTTCTTTCTAAAATTGGGCCCATTGTCTTGCACGAGTTCCTTTTTTTTCGGGCGGGAACGGGGTGAGGGGACAATCGAAGCCGATTGTTCGAAACTTTGGGCTTTCACCGTATCTTTCGTCGGTAGCGAGACGTGGAAAATTCTTTTCGTTTTGTTTATAAATTTTACGAATCTCCGTGTGACTTTTGCGTATCGTGGTTGGCCCAGTGGGGCGATGAAGCGAAAACGAAGAGGGTTCCATGGTGGTGACGTGTACACGAAGAAAAGTACGAGCGGGTGGGCGCGTGTACCACCGACACGCAAGCGGTATCGAGCTATTCGAGGCGAGTTTTCGAGATAATTCCTGGCACGTTATCTGATGATAAATAGATATACCTTTGCTCGAGCCAACGCTTAGCCCCGCTAATGGACGCCTCCGTTCGATATCATCGCTGGCCGTTCGTTATCTAAACGTGAATAATTATCTTTCACGGCGCCGCTAGATCACCGGCCCCGATACACAGGGTGTCCCGTTAGAAATGGGACGCCTAAATACTATGGTCCCCAAACGTTTCGAAGAAAACGTTCCTACGAAGACTCGGGGCGATCGAATTTCACCTACCGTTTTTCACGGGGCTAGAATTTTTCTAACGCGTAAGCTTCTAAAGCATATATGTAAATACGAAGTCAGACGTTCCATATAAATAATACGATCGTAAATCAAGATGAAAATCTTGATATATTTGCACAGTCGCATGACTGTTAACGGTAACTCGTACGAAATGTCAAATTGATCGGGGAAAAAGGTTCGATTGGGCGCGTGCATTAACGCCAGAAGGAATCGTGTCGTTTCGTTAGCCCCCATTGTGGCGAACGATTGTAAATAATGGATGATAAGACGTTTACTTCCGCGGTGTTCCCATTTTACAGACCGATCATCCCTCCGGTTACTTTCTCCGTTAATAATTAATAACAGATACCATCGATCGACGCATCCGGCTTGCAGAAAGAAAAACACGGGAACGAGTTTTCGATGACGACTTCATCGATAAAGCTAGACATCGATCATCCGATCACAGATAATTAATTATTAATCGTTCTCTCCCGTTTATCGGAGTCGAGCATCTAATCCCATCGAATGCATAATTTAAATCCGTCGACCTGTCCAACCTCTAATCCTTTCGACGGATTTGAAAGCTCCGATCGTCGATCGTCGCCGCGGTTTACAGCGATCGAGAAAACTATTTTCCGGATCTAGAGCTCCCTCGGAGCCAGGTGTAATTGGGCGACGCGATTAATGAACGTCAGAGCTCGCGGGGCAGGTGTAGGCTCGCGCGAGTAAATATACAGGAATTGCAACGTGCGATGCATAATTTAACCCCTCGAAGGCTGAAGTCGATGCACGCCACACGACCCGGCCGAAGACGAATACCCCGGGCTAGCTGTGTGTTACGTGCGCGAGTATTCCACGGGAAATGATATATAATTATTCGGAAATCTTCGTTATCAAGGGTGGGGTAGACGCGTGTTCCCGATTAAGTGAAATGTACGACGTGCTAATGTTAGGCCGCGGATAGATCGAAAATGCAACGACAATCATGGACATCGCGAATATTATGCAAACGAACGCGTACCGTATGCGGTTTGCAATGCCGGCGAAATTTATGCGACGACGATTATGTAGCGTCGTTAACGTGTATGCGTTATTTACCCCGGGTGAACGAGTTCTTCGAAATCCTGTCGAAATTTGTTTATTTTACACGAAGTTTTAGCGAAGAGAAAATCATTTCCAGCGATTTTGGTAAATATTGGTCGATTTTGGGCATGATTCTGTGTATATCTTCTAAAAAATATGAAATATATAAAGTAGTGTACGGAATAGTTACACAGTTAATGTATTTCAATAGTTTCTTTTGATGATGATGATCCATCATTAAAATAGTCATTTAGAAATTTAGCAGGCAAATTCGTCGTGGATGGTACTGTTGCGTGAGAACAATAATACTTTCTAATGCATTTTTATTTTTATGTAATGATATATGTACAAGATATTTAACAGTGTTCGAACGACGTGAACGTATTTGAGATTTAATCAATATGGTATTTTGAGGATGAATATCTATTTTATCGTTGAATTAGTTTCCAAGATGGTAGTCTCGATCATTATATTCGACCCTCGAAATATGTATATTTTTAAATATTTTAAATATTACCTTTTAGTCAAACATTTAAACATTGCTCCTTACTGTGAACATAATGTTGGTGCATGCTATTTTCACCATAATTTTATAATTTTTATAATATACTCGACACTAAATTACGAAGAATTTACCTTCCATCATTTAAAATAATTATTTTACCGCTAAATCAACTTCCAAACAAGAAAATATGAAAGTATTTAGTGAATATTATGGACGGCAATATTTCAAAATTTATGTGTTTCATATTCTTTAGGAGATATAGCCAATCATACCGAAAATTCCAAACCCAAAAGTTTTCGAAAATAATGCTGTTTAGAAATTAAATGTCAAAGTTTCATCGAAACATCGTATTATTCTGAAGTTTTGAAAAGAGATATGTAATAGTTATAGTAATCAAAATTTTCTCCAAGCTTTAAACGCGTTTTTCTCGAAAACTTGTTTTCGTTTCATTTTGCAGTGATTACAAAAGAACAGAGGTCCAGATTCGCGTGAAATTTTGTTTACTTATGTAAAAAATGTTCTTGTATGTACTAAACCCCAGTATGAACCTGTAAAAACGTCTAATTTCCAGAAAAAATATTTGAAAGAATTTTTTCACCTTAAAATCTCCATTTTCCGTATTTAATGCGCCATTTTCATAATTTTGATTTTTCTTAATGTTTAAATAGGTTCAGTGCAAAGCAGGGGTTATTCTGAGTATGTTGCCATTTCGTACATTCGACTCGTTTCACCTGGAGAAGAGAAATCACTGCAAAATAAAAATTGGACCTCTCAGATCCGCTCCACCGTGCAAAGGCGCGGCGGCCATTTGAACTATGTCATATTCCATAAATAATGTCATACATGGGCCTTTCAAATAAAAAAAAAAATTTCGTTAATACCTCGCACACAGCTCGTTTTATTCCATTTCAACGTCGACCCGTCCTTATTGGAAAACCCTTTATTTATTTAAGTACTCGCTACATGGTTGTTTGACAAGATTTTGCAATACAAAATTTGTATTCGTTTATATTTTAAGCCACCAGAACATCGTACAAAAGAGAAATTATTTATAACTAACAGTTTTTTTTTAATAAACCCTTACGTAAAGACCCAATGTGACTGACAAACGTTGGATCAGTGAACCATTACATAAATGGATACCAAACCTCTCGTTTTGATCACCGAAGCGCGGGTTTTTCGAATTAGACATTCGAAACGAAAGTGACACGCGCAAAATAAAAACAATTTGTATTTGTTTAAGTGCTCGCTACATGTCTGTCTGACAAGATCGTGCAATAAAACATTTGTATTCGTATTAAGCTTCCAAGACATCGTGCAAAAGAGAAATTATTTCTACCTAACCGTTTTTTTTTTTAATACACCCTTACAAAGAGGCTCGATCTGACTGGCTGGACCCCTTAAATACGATTTAAGCCGGAGTTACCAGGGTCGTCGAAAAGAAGAAGATTGGAAGGTTCGAGACGTAGGTGCTAGCGTTCGAATTCGATGCATGCAATTAACAGGCACTAAAGATCCCGAGGACAGGGACACCTTGAGGCCGAGCAGGCGTGCACCGAAGGATTGCTCCACATAATGAATAATTTAGTTTCGCGAAGGCCTGGTGGGCGCACGCCATCGTCTAGCAAAAACTAATGCCCGTTCAGATAAATTGCTGATAAACCGGCCAGATAACCATCTAGATAACCGAGCGTGCATAAGCGGCGGACACGCGAGCCCGCCGAGCACATAAACACACACCCACGCGCGTAAACACACGTCCGCGCGCGTCGCGGTTTTATCTGAATCCAGCTAGGCCGCCGTAGATAATTCACGATTATCTGCTGACGTGGCCGAACACGTCTCGCAGACTGGTTTTTATTATTTCGTATTAAGTATGCCGGCAGATACGCGGCCGGTTACCCGCCGCTTGCATATTCCAGCAATGATAAAGCCGCGCCATTTATTAATCGCGGGCCGCGATCGTCCACGCGACCGGCCTGGACGGACCGCTTTTTATTTCGCAATCGCTCGCGGAAAATTTACCGCGAGATTTTCCACGGTAACGCCCCGAGAAATTAGGATCGGGGGTCCCTTCTTTTCTAACGATCGTCGTTATTACGCGGAACCCGCGACCCTCTGCTCGCGTACAACGCGACATCTCAACTCGTTAATCTCTCGAAGAGGGGAGAAAGTTTTATTGCTCGATAAATCGCTCAAAGTGCACAAAACGCAGTGGAGCGAGCTCGCGATTTTTCCAACCAACCGTTTTCTTTCCTATAAAAATTTACCTCTTCGTGTTGCAACATTAGAAATCGCAGCGAAACTGCTTTTTCAGAGTCGTCGAGTCCTGATTTGGCGCTAAACGACATTGATAAATAAAGAATTTACGAATATGATGATTTTGTATTGAGAATGAGAAACAATCAAATACGATAATCAACTGATTTCTTTCAGACCAAATTTCTCTATCCTGTAATAATTTACCTCTTCCTGTAACAACATTAGAAATTGCAGCGAAACTGCTTTTTTCAGAGTCGTCGAGTTCTGATTTGGCGCTAAGCGACATTGATAAATAAAGAATTTACGAATACGACAGTCTTGTACTGGGAACGAGAAACATTAAAATATGGATGCAGAATTAGATTAGAGTAATAAAAAGCTACTTGAGCGATGTATTGGTGGCTATACACAGAATGCAAACGAAAGCTTTAATAATTTAGTCTGGAAAATTGCTCCAAAAACATTACTCACGGGACAGAAATTGTTGAATTTGCAGCCTATTTATCGATATATATCTTCAGTAATGTTGCAAAATTGTTATTATAATTTTTACAAAATTTGGGTATCATGCGAAGGAAACAAATGATCGCTGTTTAAACGAATGCCAAATAGATATGAGGAATAGATCCAAAAAGAACCGAATCAATAGAAGGATTGCTAAACAGCAATATACAGATACTAAAAAAGCTCTGGAAACATCGTATTATTCTACTGGAAATTTAAAAAAAAAATACGTAACAGTTACAGCAATCAAAAGTTTCTCTAAACTTTAAACACGTTTTCCTCGAAAACTTGATTTCATTTCATTTTCCAATGATTGCAAGAAAACAGAGGTTCAGATTGACATGAAATTTTGTTTACATACGTAAAAAATATTCTTATATGCACAGAATGAGATTAATCCTAGATCCCAAAATCCAAAATGGTCCAAAATCGGCCTATTTCTACAACCCTTCTTTAAGTGTACCAGGCAGTCAGAAAATCGATTTTTTTTTCATTTTTCTTATCCAAAGTAATAGTATTCAGAAATTAAATGCCAAACTTTCATCGAAACATTGTATTATTCTGCTGGTAGTTTTTGAAAGAGATACGTAACAGTTACAGCAATCGAAAGTTTCTCCAAACTTTAAACGCGTTTCTCTCGAAAACTTGTTTTCGTTTCATTTTCCAGTGATTGCAAAAAAGCAAAGGTTCAGATTGACATGAAATTTTGTTTACATACGTAAAAAATGTTCCTGTGTGCACAGAATGAGATTAATCCTAGATCGAAGAGAAAAGAATAGAAAGGGTTGCGAGTCCGACGAAGCAGTCTCGTTACGGATTCGCGTAATCGCAATGGCGGCAGAAAACGTTCGAGGTTCCAGTCTCCGGACGAGATTGTTCGTTCTCAGAGGAGTTTCCCGACGGTAGCGTGGAATTTCTGTTGCCGAGCGATAGATCGCCGATTGACAGACGCTCATTAAAGGTCGGTGACGAGCCTCCGAGTTCCCCGACGCAGGTGTAACCTGGCCTCGCTTACGCACACAGCTGGGTGAACGACACCTGCGGAGGCGCTCCAGACCGGGAAATTATGGCGCGTAGCTGAGAGAGCTCGCGTGTAATATTTATTGCGAGTCTACTATCGGCCCGGTCGTTGTAATTTATTCAACGCCTCGCGTTAATTGCTGGATATCGAGCAGCCCCGCGATTCTAAACACTTTTCGAAACGTCGACACGCTCCCGCGCGATGTCCTGGGACGATGCAATCACCGATTTCGTCCCAAGTATTCAGAGTCTCGACAGGCTTGCAACAGAGATTTCTTAAACGTTCAATTCGATCAAATAATCCAATAAGTATAGATAGTGATATTTATTAAATTCAATGTTTCGTACCTAATTTTAATTTTATTATTTAATAATTTTCTTTAGTCAAATAAACTATATGACAGTAATTTTACTATGCTCCAAATTCTAATTAGCTTTGACAAAATTTTCATGGAAATAAATTACATTCCTTGGTCAAGTTCAATCGTCGAATTTTTCAATTTCAATGATTTACATTTAGTAATCGATTGTATTATTTAATATTTGTAATAGCGTATTTAATATTAATTTTTTGTAAAATTTAATAATTGGTTTCTGTACACTTTGGGTGAAATCGATGTTACGTCATGGAGAAACGAAAACTGAGGTTTCTGGAGTTAGTAACGCTTCAGGTTCAATTTTTATTACTATGAGCACGCTTGAAAATAGACTCGTGAATTCTTCCAAGGAATAAAATGTTCAAAATAAAGGAGAATGTGATTCATTGGTGATGAGACCCTCTGCAAGATATCTCCAATATTGATGGTTATAATATATGTACCAGGTGTGATAATCGTAACATCGACGCCAGAAAAGGGCAAATGGGATCCCAAAATTTCTAAGGTAACAAAATCGTTTCAGGTTCACGAAAATTTCCAGAGTCCGTTTCACACAGAGAGGTGGCGGGGAGGTCGGTGTAGTCAGATGGAACGTCGCTGATAGCGCCTCATTTCGCAGGAGGGCCCAGAGCTTTCCACCTCATAATGGATACTCGAAAGATTACCTCTCTGCGTTAATTGACAAGGCTGCCGGGGTTCTTTTCACTCTACGCGGCTTTTCAGAACTATCTGGAATCTCTCGTCTCGCGGCGACTCAATGGGGAAATTCCATTAATTCGGCCGGAAAGACGGGCTGCCGCGAAATTGAATCTGGGCCGACGGTTTTGTTCCAGCGGCCGTACGAACGGGACGAGACGCTTTGCTAGTTTGTTTCTTAATTTTCGCTGAAATTATTATCGCCGACAGGGTCGTTCCCGAGCGGCGTGCAAAAACTAACGACGATCGAATTTAATTTAAAATTGAAATCGACGTTTTCGTCCCTCTTCTTAAACGATCAAGACCATGATCAACGACGTTCGACGATCGAGAAACGTCATCGAAGAGATCGACGAGTTCCGACGCGTTCGTTAGAAAAATTCGAACGAGATTCGAGTCGTCGAATCGATTACGATCATCGATTGGGTGCGCGCGCATCCATCGATATTCTCGGATAGTCTTTCCACGGCCGCCACGCTCATTCGCGTCGACATTCGTTAGATTCCAGCTAACGGTTTATCTCGATCGCGGATATACGTCTCAATTCCCTTCGTTCGACGTTCATCCGCGGTCCGATGATTTATAACGCCTTCCACCTTCCAACCACCGCGCCGCCATCGACGTTGCTTTGTCGCGTTCCACGAGCGAATTGTTCGACCGGTGACAACGCCATTCGACCGTGGCGCCGCCGTAAAGCCCCGTTTCCACGCGGGGGAAAACCTCCAAGCGTGTTTGGGATCATTTGTCACTGATTCTTGATACAGAGTTATGACGTTCCCGCGATAACGCTTGCACGGAGATCGGCTGTGATCTCGCGTGCCTCGAAACGGAATTTCAGGCTTTTGCGTCACCAGTCACGTGACACGTGTTCGATGGTACTGACAATGGAAGACTCCGGGGCTCTTTTACAAAGATTGTTTCTCTGTTCCCACAAATGTTAATACAGTAGGATAACAATTACACAGAATCGTTTCTGGTACAAAGATCTTCGATATTATAATCTCTTGCGCGAAGAAACATCGGAAAACGACGTCAACCCTTTGCACTCGGAGACTTCTCTTCGACCACCTACCACGCAAACACACTTTCTTACGAAATAAATAGTAAATATCCGAGTAAACATATCCTTTTTTTACATTCTCCGCTTATGTATTTTACCCCTGGGAAAGATTATAATGGGAGATTCTGGAGGTCAAAATAAGACGAAAATCAAGAGTGCCAATTTGTTGATTGACATTTCGTTAAAAAGTTGTTAACGTTTAATGTTCTGCCTGTAGAACGGCAATCTGGGAACAGCTGCGTACACGCGATTGTGGTTCTCACTCAAAAAACTGTAAGGCTGTCGATGAGTCAGTAAGTAGAGTTCCTCATGCTGAGTGAGAACCACTCCAGAATTTCCCATTAATCATCATTTTAAAATAATAATATCGTTGTATTTCCTTAGAGCGTACATGCAAATTCTTGGCTGGATGTCCCTTCAGAGGGGACAGCCGAGTGCAAAGGGCTAACAATGGCGCGTACTTGACCAGCGTTGGAAGGACAATCGATGCGTATTTTTAGACCGTTTCGATGGATTCCGATAAAAGACGACTATGTATTCCATTACGCCCAGTCGCGAACGAAACTGCACACGCACGTTGACGTCGCTTCTAACGAGCGCGTACCGTTCAATCCATAATCCATAATCGCGTGAACGACCGCCGGATACCGATCGACCTGTTATTAAACTGTCCGTCGGCTGAAAAACGGTCGATCGGTCATCGAAGTTGACGCTAATGGCGTTGTAATTGATTCCTTTCCTCGTGCCGTGGACATTCCTCGGCCGCGTTGCCAATGAGACGGATAAATATTGCGCGCGGAATGCCGGGTATGTGCACGATGCGCGCGCACACACACGCCTCTCGTCGAGTTAATTAGAAACGAACGAAAGCAACGATTTTTCTGGGGCGATGTCGGCGAACGCTACGAACGAAGACATCATACGGGGGAATATTTTACCGCCGCCTCCGAGCGTATCTCGCGGATCGGCTATAAAAATCGTCCAGCCACGAAATGAATTCTTCGGCGCGCGGGAGTTAAACGAAACCACGAGAAAAAACCGGAGGAAGTTCGACGAAGAAACGCCGAGCATTTACGTTACGACGAAAAAATTTCAACGACCCGGGTTTCGTCACGACTCCATTACGGCTCCTAATTACACCTTGTTCCTACGTTTCTTTCCCACCATTCGCGCGGAACTCCGAACGGCGAACAGAAATTAACCTCCGACCGGCGACGCCGTACCCCCCAACGATTTAGTATAATTTTTATAAGGAAAGAAAGAAGTTTAGTAGCTTTTGGACTTCCAAACGGTGTTAGAACATTCTTTATTCTTTGTTCCTTTCAAATATTAATAGCACAGAATTTGTAACTTTACTATCTTACTGCTTCGCTCGACAATAGGAAATTGACATACACTAAAGCCATTTACGCGACGCATACAATAATTAGTTTTCATGGGGTATTTTGGGCCCAGATAGCTGCACTCTTGGCATCACGGCCGATTATCCCCATACGCACCCACAGTGGGTGGAACTTCAAGTTTCGGAAGGACTGGCCCATAGGGAATGAACCAGCATCGATTTGCTACTCAAGACATCTCCCATAATTGAATTTTTGTACTCAAACAACGACTAAATAGGACGAGGTCACATTTTCTGTTAACACGTTTTATCTGTATATATTCAAATTGTTAATAAATTACTGTGCTGGGAAACAAATGTTGCTTTCTTGTTATTTGCTAAATAATCGGCTTCACGAACTTTGTGGGAGCCATCATTCAGTTTCGTAGGTGGGAAAGTAAAAAACGAATGGATCGGTTAGGAGAACACAAATTTTTCAAAAATAACAATATTCTGTTTCCATGTAAATACTTCGATTATGACAATATTCTAAGAAAAAACCTGGGTTCGTCACGACTCCATTACAGCTCCTAATTACACCTTGTTCCTCCATTTCGTTCCGACCATTCGCGCGGAACTCCGAACGAGAACAGAAATTAAGCTCCGATCGGTGACGCCGTACTCCCCAACGATTTAGTATAATTTTTATAAGAAAAAAGAAAGTTTATTAGAATTTCGTCGATCGTGGGTGGGAAAGTAAAAAATGTATCGGTTAGGAGAAGACGATGCAGCTCGCGATCGCGGTCGCGCTGTTCTCGCTGGGCGTGCGTGCATTTGGCGATGCTGGCCAGAAGGGGCGACCAGCCTCGAGGGTGAGGGAGGGCGAAGGGTGGGGGGGTTGGTCGGGAGAGCCGAAGGGGCTTACTAGAGCGTTGAAAATTGAAAATTCAAAATGGCCGATATTTCCGGCCGACGGGACCGAAACAAAAAGTCGCCCGGCGTTCATTATGACATGCATCGCTGTACGCGCCGCTGTGATTTGCACTGTTTCGTTGCAGAACGCGCCGCGCCGCGTTCTCTGCATCGTCGATGCCCCGACACAGGTCCGCGTGTCTCCTGCGCCCGGCCCTCGATTGATAGCCGCGCGCGGAATTGCATCGACGAACAATCGGGGATACTTCGCGGATCTAAATTAGACCATGCGAGTCCATAACTAAAAATTCCAAACGTAGACGGTGGGCAATAATTATTTGAAACTTCTTCGAAACGGTCTGTGCTGGCGCCAACAGCATAGATTAATTTCAATTTGACAGACAGCCGCGTCCCGGATCGTTTTGCGCCGTAAAACCGATGAACCGGAAGACGCGTCCGTCAGCGGCAACCGGAGGATCCAGGACCAGTCAGTGTATCTTGGCCCGAACTGAATTACACGGATCTGCGTTCGAAGGCAGCGCGGCTAGGTAGCAGAATTGTGTATATCGACAGGCTTTTTTCTCCGTAGCGAGGCATTCAGGGAATCTCTGGTGTCGACACGGTCGATTAGCCGATCGAGGCCAGCTTGGGATTTCGTTAATGCGAGATAAAAGCCCCGGGTCCCCCGCGCCACCCCACGCGCGTGTCGTTTGCCAGCGAACGAACAAACGAACGAGCCGTCGCCTGCTCTCCTTCCCCCCTTATCCTTTTTCCCTCTTTCCACGTGATTTTTGCACAATGCACGGCCGGGCGGCCGGGCTTTGTTTTAAAATTATCAACGCGTCGCACAATCGGCCGTCGCCTCGCGTCCCTGAACAAAGAACGCGCCTCTTTCCCTCCTTCTCTGCTGGGCTTGTTGTCCGCTGTTCGCTGTTGCTGCACACCTATTCGACCGGCCTCATCCCCGGACAATTCATCAGGAACTTCCAGCCTCCACGCTTCTTCCTATACGGCCTGTCAATGCAGATACGTGTTCGGATCCCTGTTTCAGAACGCGTCCCGGTGTCCGGCGATGCTCACGGAATCCTCTACCAACGTCAAACGTCTACAACCCTTCCCAAACGGTCTTTGCACCTGGCTGTCTAGGTCTTCTGCTCGGCGAACGGTTTGTTTTTACTCTTCCCTCGACGTTCGAACTATCTCCCTAACGGGGTATTGCTGTCTAGACTGTCATTTATTCGGCCCTTTTTGTGAGTTTTTATTTAATGATGGGTACACTATCCTGTACTGAAATTTTGTGGATAGATTTATTTATCTTATAAAAAATATTAAAAATTGTAGGAGTTATAAGTTTTTGTTTAAATGCGTTTTTTTAAATTGACTTTCATGATATTTCAAGATCTAGCAGACCGATTGACTTCGAATTTGAAGAGAATATTCAGCAGACACGCCTTTATCGCTAGAGATTTTAACAAATATCGAGTTTTACTATTTTTTTTAATATGCTAAAGATAAAAAAAAGGTTAAATAAATTCGAAACTCGAAGTACCGCTATTCCTTTATTTATCGAGAGTTTAACTTCCCCCTAATTCCTAGTATAGCTACACCCTTCCTCATGAAAAGGTAATTTAGCCCCCTCTGTCTCAGATTAGCGAATCGGCTGGAGTCGTGGAAGTCAGAAGAGCCATTGAACAAGAAGTTATAATTCCTACAATTTTTAATATATTTTGATGAAGAAAATACTGCACATGCTTATAAGATAAATAAATATATCTGTAAAAAAAAATCACAAAGAAGTCGAAAAATGGTAGTCTAGACAGCAATACCACCTGCCATCACAAACTTCTGTCAAACTCGTGTGTTAGTTTTTCACCACGACGAAATCGCGCTGTATAAATATTAGGTTGACCAGAAAGTTTGTGCGATTCTCAGACGTTTTCATGGTACTTTTTCTCTATAATTCCACGACCATTTACGTTTTTATAATCATATATAATCCATTTTCGTCTCCTGTCACAATTCGTGTGAGGAACTGATCGTTTCCTTCACGTTTCCTTAAAAAATAGATTGAAATTCGTTTGTGGAATCCAAACATCAAATCAGCAGATGAAACCAAGAATATGCAAATGGTTTTCTACGCTTGGTTTCGATATATTCAGAACATGGATAATGTCGTGTAATAAGATTCAGACAAATCTCCAACACGAAATCACACAATTTTTTTCACGTTTGGGTTGCGTTCTTTCCTTTTTTACAATAATAAAGCACGATGCCACGAAAACGCTCTTTCGAGTCGTCCATTTTTTAAATAAGTGCGATAGCATGTCTGCTATCGATAGATTTTTCACACTCGTTAATTAAACAGAAGTACCTATTTAGATTGCAAAATGACAAACATTGCCAAAACCCGTACGAACTTTCTGGCCAACCTCCTTTGATGTTTGCACTGTCTAATGATAATAAATCATGCCGTGGACAAGGTACGTTCCAATACCAGATTCCATCGTGTTCAAAGGTTTGGCCAGGTGGTAACAAGTGCAGTGTTTGCGGCGAAAGGATTCCCACGACGAAGGGGACCTCGTTATTCGAAGGCAGTTGTCGCGTCGCAAGTAAGTGCGAAACGCTGTTAATAAGGTATCGGTCTGGAAGGAGGCATGTGCAAGCGATTCGAGAGCAGATGACACGAGAAATCAACGTACGGAAAAAGCAATTTACCGAGCGCAAGGAGCATGGTCGATCAACGACCGCGAGTAACGAGAGACACCGGATCAAGACAGTCATTACGTTGTTAAATTGCGGCTCGCCGTGTGCGATTTCGCAGCGCTCGTTTGAAACCGCCCGATGTTTATCCGCTCGAAACCGACCCTTCTTGCGATTGCGACGCGATAACGCGTTTACCATCGATCGTACTAGAGATCGTTGTATGACACAAGTGATACATATCATCGGTTGTCCGTTACGACGGACGTCACTTTCGAATTCGCCTCGTTTATCGCCATTACGAACCGAACAGACTCGATCTAGCTAACCATCGGCGATGTTAGGCCAGGTCTCTACGGTTCTGTCTTGGAATTCAACTGACCCAGATCGTAACATCGAAAATCTATTCCGACCTTGGGTGGATTGCGTGTGGAAGCCAAACGTCGTTTGGATGACCGTAAACATGATATACAATAATTAATAAACACCACCCTGAGCGACGATAACATTGTTAAAGCGGTAGTTTACAACGTATCGACTTACGTTGAATTTGTTTTACGCAAAATCGTATTTCAACGAGAAGCATCGCGTGGCGTAGAGACGCGAGTCCAACAATTATCAAACTCCCCTCTTGCAAACCATTGAACGTAATCTAATCAAAGGATCAGCAATGTTATGCTTAGTCTACCTTGGATTGGTTATGCGCAGCACACAGGCTACGTTAAGAACAAAGAATGCTTCAATTACTGTCTACACGAGTGTAACAATTAATGAACTTCCCTCGAAGTAAGTTTCGGTTAGATGAGCCTCGGATAAGGCGTCACCGCTCGTTCGATATTATATGACGACACGGCTGTGTAATGCTTACACGTGGAAATTACGCGACAAACTTGTAACGTGTACGCGGTAATTTCAGTACGGGCAGTGTTTTCTACCACTGGGGCTGCCGGATACGGCGCCCGCGTCGCCATAATCAAGCCCCGGGCTTATAATTGTGTCCATTCCTGGCCGGCTTTCGTTGGAGGATCGCGTTCGCGTGGCCGCCGCCGGGCAACACTCGATGGAAATTATTGTCGAAAAGTGGGCAGCAGCTGATCACCGGAACCGCATTTAAATACGTAATCGGCCGGCTAATGCTCACGTTTTGACCACCTGAAGTGCTCGTCGTTTTCTCGAATTCCGGGCTCTCTGCCCGATCGGACGCAGGTTGATTTTTTCTGCCACCTGCCAACTAACACAGCCGCACGCGAACGTTGCTGCCCGCCAGCGACCGCGTCTGTCGCTGAAAACTGTATCAATCCTCGTTTCCCTTCCTGTCTCGACCAACGTCGCAACACATTTTCTCCCAATTCAAATTTTCCCGCCTTCGTGGCACTGCCATTTTGCGGATGGCGACGCGGAGACATTCTAATATTATATGGTGTGTTGCAAACTGCACGGAGGAACATACTTGACCTTTAAATGCCAGGGCCTAGAATACCCTAAGACTGTGATAACCTAGGTCTTGTCTAATCTAGATCCAGTGTAACCAAAGTCCAAAATTGCCTAAACTTGACGCGGCGAAGATGAAAGATAGCGCAAGCGTCTCGTAATCTAACTTTAGTCTGATCTAATCTTAGATGTGGATGTTTAGGCCTAGCAGGAACCGAGGTTGTTGTAACCCAAGTGATTTTTAACCGGAATTTGATTTTGTGTAATTTATTACAGTTGTGTAATTTATTAGACACAAACAAAGAAGTCACAGCCGCATGTATCCAGCAATGACATCGATATTAAACAGTTGAAGCGTAGAAATTTTATATATTTTAGTTTTTATTAATAAATTGTATTACTACAGTACCCATGATTGTGTTTATTAAAAATAAAAAACGAATTTTTAAGAAAAATCGACACAGTGTAGGTGCAGAATTTTTCGGTGAAAAAAAAAATTTCAAATCGTCCTGAAAAAATTATTTTTGATTGCAGGTGTCAATTGCAATCATTTTTTATGGGCAGACGTACGCTTGAAATCCTAACCATTTTCGAGAAAAAAATTCAGGAAGTTGGACTTTTTCGGTGAAATGAACAAATTTCAAATCGTTCTGGAAAAAATATTTTCAGTTGCTGTGGTTCACTACAATCATTTTTGGTCAATAGACATACCCTCGAAATATTAACCATTTTCGAGAAAAAAATTCCTTACCGAAAATATAATTTCAGGCCCAGAAATGTCACTCAAAAATTGCATTCGTATCTTTCAAACGACATAACTTCTGAACGGATTGAAGGATTTTAATGTTTCAAAATGCAAATGACGCGTATTTTAGTGAAGAATACGTATAAATTGTAATAATATTGAAAAAGTTGTTCCTTGGCCCTGTAAAGTGAGAAAACCCCCATAAAAGTGTTCCAATTTTCAAACAGCCCTAACTCCTAAAATAGTGAATATATTTGAATGAAACTTTTTTCTGGAATAGAGCTCGTGGGTACCTACCAAAAAGTATTAGACAACTTTTCTATAGAGCGTCAAACAAAATTACTAAAAATGAAAAATAAATTTTTAAGAAAAATCGACAGAGGTGCCTTTTTTCAGCGAAAAAAAAATTTCAAATCGTTCTAAAAAAATTGTTCTCAGTTTCGGGGGTCAATTACAATCATTTTTTGTGAGTAGACACACCCCCGAAATCGTACGCACTTTCGAGAAAAAAATTCAGGAAGGTGCATAATTTTCGACGAAAAAAAAATTTTCAAATCATTCTAAAAAAATTATTCTCAGCTGCAGGAGTTAACTACAATCATTCTTGGTGAATACACATACCCTTGAAATCCTACTCACTTCCGAGAAAAAAATTCTGTACCAAAAAATATGATGTGTGGCCAGAAATGTTTCTCGAATTTAATTTTCTGTCTCACTTCTTCTTGGGTTAATTGTTTATGTTTACATTCCTCGTATTTATCACTTCATATGTAAGTATAGTCTAATTATCCGGCATTGCCCCAGTCTCGAGTATGCCGGGTAATAGGAATTTTATTGTAACTCGATCAGTAATGGTGTTTAAACGTTATGGAAGGGTTAGGTGTGTCAAAATGGGGTTAATCGGGGGGGCTATCGTATTTAATAAACGTGGAGGAGAACTGGGGGAACGTAGTTAACACGGGAAAGAATAGATGCGTTTGCGGAGGACGTAATAATGGCGGCCTGGGCGGAGGAGGAAGAAGAGTTTGAAGAAGTCAGGATGGCGCGGTGAGGCTAGCCAGCCGAGACCGACGGTCACGCGAACGCAACCGCGTCTTACTTCGCGTCGGCTTTATTCGCGAATTGAACAGAACAATGCAATAACTCTCTAACGAACCGGTGGATTCCGACTTTCCGAAGACTTATCAGATACATTTAAACCCAGCACGCTTACGATTCCGCGCAATTACCATTCATGAGATGCTCTATCTTCATGGAGGTTGAAAACAACGGGCAAAGTGGCCGATTACTAGAACGTACTAATTTTTACCCGGAAGAATGATACGTGAAAACGCAGCCGGCTACCGTATTTAAACGTATCGGAACGCCAACCACCGAATCGTTTCCTCCGTTCTCGTAATTCCACTTGCTCCGTTCTATTAACGGCGGTCCCAATGGATAATCTTCCCTTCGACCGTGATCAGTTCGTTGCGAAATATTCGATTCCAGGCGGTCAGTCGTTCGTCTTTCATACGGTAAATTAGTAATTAAGAATTTTTGTCGGGCCGAGTAGGCGAATCGGAAGGGAGCAGAACCGAAAGCGAAAACGGTTGGCAACATCGACGACCAACAGGAGAAACTCCAAGAGTAGCATGGTGATCGTCGAGGCGGAACGGCGACCACGCGGGAATTATCATAATTTCATAATTAGCTCGTTCCAGGGGTCCTTCCCGGCTGTCTCGAGCCAGCAACATTTAAACGCTCCTCGGACACGCTACCAATGTAGCTTCTGTATTTCTTTGACTTTTTTTTTTGTTCCCCTATCCGATGGACGATCCTTCTTCCATAAAACCCACTTCTGAAAAAACGTGGGAGTATCTTAAACCGCCGCCTAGAGGAACGATTCCATTGTGTCGAAACTCGAACTACGTCGTTCGGGATTTCCCTTCTACTGCTTGGGATCTTGGATTTTTTTAATTTCCTAGCGTCGTTTCTTAAGAACTGGGTACTGTTAGGGTGGGGGGGATATCGAAATAGTAGCGACGAAACGTCAGATCGAGCGGTCAGCTTCTAAACTCGATCGGAGGCCAGCCTCGAGCCGATAAACGTCGTCAAGTCCTCGTCGTCGCATCGTTACTCTCCCGCTTCCGTCGAGAGTCGATCGGTATCGGAGTGGGTTTCGTGCAACGGGGTGGGTTCCCCGGTTAACGAGGAAGCAACAAAACCGCGGGTACGTTGCTCGTTGAGCTTTCTGGCTCTGTTGCTCCTCCTGTTGGTTTCTTTCCTCGGCCGGGAGAGGATGACTTATCGACTGGCCGCGAGCGAGCACACGGAAACGGACGTGCACCACGCTCGTCGAGGCCCTTTTCCCTCGTCGCCTCTCTTTTCCTCGGACGTTTCTCCCTCTGGACGCGCATTATGTAAAGCGCGACGGTTTATTTCGGCACGAGAGCCGCGTCTAGGCTTATCAGATCGCGTGTTCACGAGCCACCAGGCCAGGACGACGATGTAGGCCAGAGCCTGGCCGCCACGCCGTCGTCCAACGTCGACGGCGACCAGGCTCGTGCTCGATTAGGCGGCCCGAAGGGCATTTTTCAACCGGCACCCGCGACCACGAGCGATGATCGATGAGCTTCGACGATCTGACCCCGGGTCGATGCGATTTTCTGCCAGTTTACCGACCCAATCCTTCATCGCGGAGGTCCTTCTCCCTTTACCGACCATTGTCTCCTACCGCGCCGCTTACGCAACTCTAATTTCCAATCGAGAATTTCTAACGCAACAGAGGAAACTCATGGAACGTTTGCTTGAGCAATTCGACAAACTGTTAAAGTTATTGTTGAATATTTATTTGCTAAATAAATACAATAGAGTTTCGACCTAAGTATGTATTTAATTAATGTAGTTTTACAAAACGAAAACACTGTTCTTAGCTTGACGATTTTCAACTAACAGTGCTTGAGGCTCGGGAAAAAAAGAACGAGACGCTAAGGGGGTGCAATAAACGAGTGTCCTCCTCAGGTAGTATTGACCTTTGCAAGTGAAGGGACTGCACCAATGGATACAAATTTTCATTAAAAACACATGCATGCAATACTTATTCTCAACAGTTATATCACTAAAACGTGATTTATTTGTAAAAATGAAACGTTGAAAGTGGACGAAAGACGAACGCCATCTTTTGTGATCACACACATCCAATCCACCGAATACAGAGTTTCTTTTGTTACTTCAACAAAAAAATATGGTTGATCAAAATTTAACACCCCGATAGATTCGTAGACTCGCAAAAAAATTGTATAATAATAATTTTTTGGTTCGCTGTGTATATATAGTTATAAAAATTACGATGTCACCTTACAATTTGTGGCGACAATTTATTTGCAAACCGTACGTTCCAAAAGATGATTTATTTCGTCAACATCGACATGCCAAAGCCCTGCCTTAAATATATAGGGAACGAAGAAAAAAGATGAGTTATGGTCTCACCGAGCATTTATTGGAAACATAAATATCCCGTGGAATCGACGGTGAAAGCCGCAAGTTAAAAGGAAGAAGAGGATCAAAGCTGTTGACAAGATGCCTCAATAAACTCAACCACAGTTCTGCGGTTGCCAGAACCAACAAACGCGTTTACAGGGCTTTGTGTACCCGCGCCGCCGCGAAATCGTTCGGCCTGCCTATCATTTCCATATTATTACGGTTCTTCACCTGTTCTCCAGGCCCCTTCCGAGCCATGGACAATAGCGTTAGTTCCAACCTGGACGTTTCCAACCGGTTCTCGGTACACGTCGCTCAACTTCTTTGACTCAATCGCGCGGAGGATGTTATTTCACCGTGATTCTGTCGTTCCCAGCACGAGCCATTACAGATCGCCATTTTCTCCGTTCGAGCGTGGAACTTCGAACGCGATACCAAAAAGTCTTAATTTATTCTTACGCGAAGAGTTCACTGGTCATCGAGACCCTTAAGTGGCCAGCAATCGTTGCCACCATTTTCCACGCGTGTTTCCATCGCCATCGCTTGTGACACAAAGTATCCCCGACACGCGTTTCACGTCTTTCCATTCTGCTCCACGCGTATTATTAGCACGTGTTTCCATTAACCTTATCGCGCGTTCCTATCTGTACCGTATGGCCAAGTTCCGTAATTTTTTATAGTACGTATACTCCCAGCTCGCCTCGTTTTCTATAAATGTTTAATGGATAATAGCCTGCCAGCGGCGACAGTTTCTTCCACTGTCACGAAAACCGCGAACAAACGACCCCGTACTTAAACGCTGGGAGCTCAAGGAACTAGGACTTGAGAATTTCAAGCGTCCACGGAACAATTCCGAGCTCTAATTCCCATCGGCTCGAACAACGAGACGTTTCTCGGTTCCATTCTCCACGTCGAAGGGAATCGATAAGGACGTCATAAAAATGCAAATAATTTTGACGTAGGGCCGCGCAATCGAGACTGACGATCGCGTCTCCGTCCCGTTTCTGTCATTGTCCACCGGAGGCCCCGTTGCTCGATATTCTTCCATATCGAGGTCGCGACGCTGAAAGAGGCTGAGTGTCATCGCGGCGGAAGAAAGGAAGAGGGCGGTGGCGGTGGCGGAGGAGACCAGGGCTTAATTTAAATAATAACGTCGGTGGCTGGGACTTTTAAGAGCTGCCTGTCCCATTCCGCCTTACATGGCACGACAAGATTAGATAAAAACCGACCGAGAGGGGCCCTCACCTGGATCCCCTCGCTTATATCACTTCGAAAAAGGCACTTTATTCCTTATTCAAATTAGTTTAAGGCTGCTTTGAATACAGGCCGGCCCGCACGCGCTTAAATATCCAGCCCCGCTATTATAATACAAAAGGATTTCGGACAACCAGTGGCATAGGTGGCTCGGTTTCCGGGGGAAATCCTCCTCCGACGTTCTCGCCCGACCTTCTCCGACCGTTTTTGTCGCGAGCAATTAACTTTTTCGCGGTTCAGCGCCTCGAAAACAAAGTCCTGCATGACGACATGTTTCTATTTTTCGATTTATAAGCGAAAATATTTAAAATAAAAAATTCTTTCGGGAAAATACAAATTTTTTCTGTCATTTTAGGGACCAATACTCGTTGTATTAGGTTATCCCATATGTTTGTACAGAGTTTTGTACTACAATGTTAGCATATTAGCAAAATGACACGATTTTTTATTAAAATGTAGTTCAACGCTTTTCATTGAAACATTGATATTTTCAAATTTTTTACCCACTAATAAGCCTGAAAATTGTTGTATTTAATTTCTTATAAGATTCGGTTTTATTATAGGGCTTAATCAAGCGCAAGCACGATTAAGAAAATTTCGTTCCGTAAGACAATTACGGAATTCATTCAAATTTCTATGGATCGTTGATAGTGGTTGATGTTCCATAAGCAATTTGCATCGTTTCCACTCTACAAGCAAGTATTGAGCAACTTTTACTTTAAAGTTAATAGTTCCATCTAATAGTTCGAGAGTTATATAACACTTTGCAATGAAATAATTTAATAAACTTTAAAGTTGTATAATTCTGGAACTATTAGGTGTAGAGCATAAGTGTCTTGGTACTCTTTTGTAGAGATTAAAAAACTGCACCGAATAGCGTAATCAAAGTTATAAAATTCTATTTTTTGTAAAAGTGCAATTGCAGTTTTTAGATGCACCGATGCTACTGCATCCTTTTTTTAAATGGAAGTCTATGACTACGATAGCACTATTCGTTCTAGTTTTTTGAGCTCTACAAAATAGTATTACGGTACTTATGCCATAAACCTGATAGTTCAAGAGTTACAATAATTTAATAAACTTTAAAGTTGTATAATTCTGGAACTATTAGGTGTAGAGCATAAGTGTCTTAATACTCTTTTGTAGAGATTAAAAAACTGCACCGAATACCGTAATCAAATTTATAAAATTCTATTTTTTGTAAAAGTGCAACTGCAGTTTTTAGATGCACCGATGCAATTGCATCCTTTTTTAAAATGGAATTCAATGACTACGATAACACTATTCGAACTAGTTTTTTGAGCTCTACAAAATAGTATTACGGTACTTATGCCATAAACCTAATAGTTCGAGAGTTACAATAATTTAAAGCGAAATAATTTAATAAACTTCAAAGTGGTATAATTCGGAAACTATTAGGTATAGAGCATAAGTGTCTTGGTACTCTTTTGCGGAGGTTACAAAATTGTACCGAATACCGTAATCAAATTTATAAAATTCTATTTTTTGTAAAAGTGCAACTGCAGTTTTTAGATGCACCGATGCAACTGCATCCTTTTTTTAAATGGAACTCTATGACTGCGATAGCCCTATTCGTTCTAGTTTTTTGAGCTCTACAAAATAGTATTACGGCACTTATGCCATAAACCTAATAGTTTAAGAGTTATGGCAATTTAAAGTGAAGTAATTTAGTATATGCTCTTTAAAGTACTATAACTCTTAAACTGTTAACTATTGGGAATAAGTGTGTCAATATTGTTTTGTAGAGATTAAAAAACTGCACCGAATAGCGCAATCAAAGTTATAAAATTCTATTGTTTGTAAAAGTGCAATTGCATTTTTTAGATGCACCGATGCAATTGCATTGATTTTTAAAATGAAACTCTATGACTGCGATAGCACTATCCAATCTAGTTTTTTGAGCTCTGCAAAAGTGTATTACGGTACTTATTCCATAAATCTAATAGTTCAAGAGTTATGGCAATTTAGAGCATATTAAATTATTCCATTTTAAATTGTTATAAGTTATAACTCTTGAACTTTCAGATTTATGGCACAAGTATTTTACTACTATGTTTTATGGATAAAAATTCTATATCGAATAGTACAATAAAAATTGTAGAGTTCCATGTGGGGAAAAGATGCAGTTGCATCGATGCATAAAAATGAATAAAATTGCATACAATTTTGGCTTACGATATTTTTTGTGTCTCCAACCTGGAGTTTGCTCTATCGTATTTCTTATAAGGTTTGCATGATCAAGAAAATTTCGTGAGCCAGTGTGGCTTCCATACTTCGAGCTTTCACACAATATCTATTTGTTTAAAATTTCTATGAATTCCTGATGTTAGTTTAAAATTGTATAAACACCTGAATTGACAAATTTTGTTTTCTCTTCTAAATAAGTTACTATCCTCGTCAATTTCAGAATATCGAACGTCACTAGCTTATGGGACGACTTATTGCTCGGTGGAAACAGAAAACGGAGAAAAATGGTTTCGCCGCTGAACAATGAAATACGAGCGTCGAAGTACGAGGTTTCCCCCGCGGCTGAAAACAAGGGAAACGCGTTGGAAAGAAACAGGAGGACCTTGAACCCGCCAAGGGGGGTGATACTCAATGGCGGTCAGACGTTTGGTATCCTTAATGAGAGTCGGCCTCGCGTGGACGTGTTGCCACATAGGAAGAATGCACACAGAAGCGTTGCATGCCTTCGCTTAAACGCGAGGAAACGTTCCTATCAGATAGCATTCGCCTTCGAACGTGCGTGCACCTCCTCTCCTTACTGCTTTCGGAAACAGCCGGTATTACGTATGGTAATTTTCTAATTGCTTCATTTCAATCGGTACCGCCGCTTTCTCGCTCCGTCGGTGACCGCGGGCCCTCGAAAGCGTGAAACGACACAGAAAATAAATGATTATTCCTCCGCGGCCGCGAGTCACCACGTTTTTGCTATAACCGCGGCCAATCCTGATCCTTATCCGACGACCGAAAGCGCATTCAGTGTTCGTCAAACGGTTTCTGCTACTATCGATACCTCGCCGCGCATACCTTGCCTATCCGCTTTTAGCGTTTCAGACCCAAACAGGTTCGCGGATTCGCTTTATAATTGAACGAATACTTTTACCTTGTACGTATTGTTGCGTACAGGACTGGATTAATGCCTACCGATGCCCTAACCGCAACGATACACCCCTTTTGCATCGTTCAGAGAAATAATCCGCATGTAATTACTGTTTTATTAATACAATTAACGAAATGGGAACTTTGTAGAGGGTTGTCGTAGTAAATGCATTCTGTAGCTTCTTGAGAATTAAAATTACCCATAAACGCATAAACATCCGCAGTCTGGTTATCACCAGGAGTGTTTAAAAACGTTCAAAAACAATAAAATTGATCAAGCTTTTCATGTTCGGGCACAAAAATTGACGGAAGAAATTAGAGAGTAGAGGGACTTCATCTGCCAATAGCAGTCATTTTCCTACGTAAATACGACATCTAAACACTGTATGTAAATTAATATCAGTTAGAAGAGAAACTGTAGTTCAAAATTTTATGACAACAAAAAGAATGCTTCTGCACCCAAGATAAATTATGGAAACTGAACTCTGATAAAGAAATGTTTAAGTTATCCACATAATTCTGCGTTAAAAATATTTTTTCGTGCCTCGACTAGCAATTGCTCTCTTTAAACAAAGTTTTAGCAAATACAAAAACATCACATTTCATATTTTTGTCATAACTTCTTAACAAAGAATTTATGAATTTTTAGAACATTTTAGTAGAACACACTGCGGAACAAGTGCGGAACACCCTGTATATATAACAATATTATTGTTTTGCTGTGTGAAACAGTATGGAGGGCATAAAATATTATATTTTTTTTAAAAAAACTTTCAGTGTCCAGTATTGGGGGTACTCCTCCTGTTTCTAAAAAAGTGTTTCTTAACCCTTTACCATACAATACCGAGTTTGACTCGTGACTAATTCTTGATGTCAAGTTTCACATTCACGAGATATTCATAAAACAAATCTACTCTTTTTCGCAGTCATTCCTTGTACGAATAAATTTAAACAAAATTAAATATACGTTTGAAAAATTATACTAAATCGTACGTAAAGGGGTTAAAAAAATCATCGAAATGGGGGACGAGGAGCAGATGATCGTTGAAGATTGAGTCGGGATCGGAGGAGGATTCGATGGCTGTTCCGGTGGCAACGATCCGGATCCTTAGCGTCAGGTCATCGTCGAAGGAGAAAGAGGATCCTCCCCCGCGGGCTGGGGTATCGGAATTAACACGTAAGAAGGAAGAAGAGGCGCACAGGTGTTGTCAGGAGTGGCGCGCAGGGGCGCAAAGAAGGTGGTGGCTCGGTGCGCGCGGCTAAAGAGGCAATCGGCGCCTGGGCGCCCGCGCTGGGACACACAATGACCGGATTGCTTGAATTATGGATGGCCGGAGTCTTTGTCGGGGACCGACTCGCTCGGGCAGCGATCACACGCGACTGATAATTCGCGCAGCTTTCGGGCCCTTAAGGTACCCACGGGGAAGGTACGTCCTGTCGACGTTACAGCGCCGCGCGGGCTCCGAGAATGGCCGTCGGGCGTGGGTGATGCGGGAATAATGATGATGCCGGTGGGGGCACCGTGAGAGATTTTAGAGAACGATTGTCCAAGTGTGTCTCGCGCTGCCGCTCGAACCATGTCCACCAGGACGTTCGCGAGCTTCTGAGAAACGTCACTTACCAGCCAGGCCTGTCCACTCCGCGAGCTACCCCGGTCGAACATGTCGGCACGCTAACGCGACTAACAGCGATATTCTGCCGCAGATTTCATGCTTAATTCTTTGTTCGGTGACTCGACCGAACCGGGCATCCCGTCCGTGGGAAGACGCCAGGACCTGGAATCGAACGGTTCGACTTGTTTGCTTCGACCCTTCCGTAGAAATAATTTAGAGGAAATTTTAACGTTAAAAGTACCGAACGAAGCAACACTCTACTATCGAACAAGTGCATCATATAGTCAATGTGATAGAAGAATGCTTTGAGAAATTAATTGTATACTCCGCTGCATTTATTGACATTAATCAAAATTTGATAGAATGTGGCAGATGGGCTTGTTATAGAAAATTAGGCAAAACCTTCCATATAACTACTATGGCCTGCTAAAATCATACTTAAATGATAGGTTCTTCCATGTCAAACACAACAACTAATACTCGAAAATCTACCCTATACTCGCGAGTGTTCCTTAAGGTAGTCTTAGGTCCCATATTATATCAAATCTATACAGAAGACCTTCCTGTATACGAAGACGACTCTACTTCTTGCAGGGAGCTCTCGATAAGGCTACAGAATGGGCCAAAAAATGGAAAATTAAAATCAACACACATTACATTTACTACCAGCATATTACGTCCCCTGCAGTCAAACTGAACAGCGAATTGAGACCAAGGATTGTGTCAGATATCTTGGATAAAAGACTCACATGGAAAGACCACATAAAAAAGAAAAGAAATTGAGAACCATGTGTTGGGTTCTTGGTCGAAAATCGAAACTTACACTATACGATAAACTACTCCTGTATAAGATCGCCATTATTCCTATTTGGGCATATGGAATACAACTCTGGAGATGTTCCAATAGAAGTAACATTCAAGAACAAAGCACTGAGAACTATTGCTGCTCCATGGTACATCACCTCGGAATCCCTACATAAAAATTTGAGCAGACGTAATATCAAACAACACGTAGAAAAATTTGCTGCAGCACACAAGAAAGGAATATGAAATCAGCCCAACGATAACGTCAAGGATCTAAATCATTCACCACAACACAGAAGTTAAGTAAAAGAAGGAACATCACATGTAATGTTAGCTCATCAAATTTGCTGGTTAGCTCAATGAAGCTACTTGCTGATGTAATTTAATATAAAATAAAAAACGAAGCTCCGAAACGTTCGTTGTTCGAAATTACGCGAGAAACCCATTCGAAAGCAAGGATCCATCCTCGAAAGAGTACGAAATCAAGGGGGGAGGGGGGGGGGGGGATTTCTTCACCGCGCCGCCATTCACTAATTTAGCAACGTCTCGACGCGCCGACATCGAGTCGGTGGTTTGCGTAATTACGGCAATTAATAATTGCGCGTCCGTTCTGTGGAAACCATCGGAGGAAAGTCCGCGGAGATAAACAACAAGGCTGAAGGATTACCACGATTCGGTTCTCAATTTCTAAGTCGTCCGTTTACCCGTCGGTTTTCTTTCATAATTGGCGCGCCATTACCCGATCCCGATGCTAATTTATGCTAATAAGAAGCCGGTAATTGCGCTTGTAATCAATTCTACGCGCGGCTCGTTCCCTCTCTGTTCGATTTCGTGGATTTCGGATCGCGTTGCATCGCAGTCATTGTTTCGACGCTGTTAACGCGTACACATCATAAACGCAAGAACGTGATTTATGAACGCCGCGTTGATGCACTACCAATAGACCATACAGGTACACACTCGCAATGTGTTCTTGATTACGCGATTAATTTGTTCTCGAGTTTCCCACGCAAATCCAATTGTATATACAGGATGTTTACCTACGGGTAATTACTTACAGCGTAATCTATACGTAAAAATAAAACGAAGTTCGGAGGTTTTTACTGGACGAAACGTAACAAAGATCGGTCGAAACTAATTTTTAAAAAACACTTTGCAATTAGCAAAGGGGGAACGAGAGGGAGCGTATACAATCGCTAGATAACGTAAGTGGTTTTGCTAACAAACAAGCATTAAAAGGACGTTCACCGACGAGGCTAGGAAAGGCATACAATCGCTGAAATTTCCATATTCACGGTGACATACTCACAGACTGATGAGCCATTGTTTCGTTGTTGCTAACACGTACGGTGGTCCCGCGCCAGGATCATAAACTCGCAATTTAGCCGTGATTTATGAACGCTACTTTGTTGGATAAGAAGGAAGAACTCCAGGTGTTTGAAATTCTTCTGCAAAAAGATCGGCAGAATTCGAGTTCCAGAACGGGATCGAACAGGGATTCCAGAGCGTTTCGCCGATCCGGAGATCGAAAGGTGCGAAACGCTTCGAATACCGCGATAAGACGACTAAGATACTAACTCGACGTACCGTTTCTTTACTATCCTCACCATTCACCTGCTTCTAAGTCGAAAAACAAAGTATCAAGTTGTCCCACATAATGGAATTTTATGAAAAACTGTAAACCTCTTCTCGTTTGACGACTCCCCCCAAACCATTGTATCGTCGCTACAAAACTTCTCTGGTTTTTGTAGTACAATGCTATTCGTTAAAACGCTGACATTTTTAAATCGTTTACCCACTAATAAGTCTGGAGATTGTTGTACTTTATTTTTCATATGTTTCGACTTTATAAGCCAGAGTAGACTTTGACACGATATCTATTTGTTTCAAATTTGTATGAATGTCGATGTTAATATGTTTATAATTTCAGAAATCCCTTGAACTGACAAATTTTGTTTGTGTTCTATTAAATTACAAATTTTATCCTCGTTAATTTCAAAGTATCGAACGGCATGAACTTGTAGGATGACCTAATATTAAGTAATATTTAATTTTACAGCTACAAAAATGAACATGCTATTTACCTCAGTGTTGCAATTCTACTTAATTTACGTAATGTGCTTGGTAACAGAAATTTTCAAACATACAAAAAGAAAAGAAAATTAAAATATTCAATGTACCAGTTAGCCATTACATTGGAGTGCATAATAATTTAAAAAAATAAAAATTATATAGAACTAATTGCACGACAATGTGGTTTATAATTGTGAATATTATAGTGAATATTAATAATTTTTAAATACACAAAGACACGAAATAAAATTAATATGCTCAATGAACCAGTCAGTCAATTACATTGAAGTGCATAATAATTTCAAAAAATAAATATTATATAGAATTAAATGCATGACAATGTGGTTTATAAATGTGAATATTATAGCGAATATTAATAATTTTTAAATACACAAAGACACGAAATAAAATTAATATGCTCAATGAACCAGTCAATCAATTACATCGAAGTGCATAATAATTCCAAAAAAATGATAACTCTATGAAATCGAATGCATGATAAGGTGGCTTATAAATTTGAACGTTATATCATTCGTGTAATTTTGCATCACAACTAAAATGAATGCTGTAGCAACGTGTTAATTTATGTCCCGTGGAACTCGAAGCGTTTCGAAACGGCAGCTTCCAATATGGCGTCTTGGTATTCACGACGGTTCGCGCCGTTAACGAGTACGGGCCAGTAGTCCGCGTCGATGACAAGCTCGACGAGTCGGAAGCAAACGAGGGGCGCAAGAAATCGTCTGAAAAAGTAGCGAGAACGCGAAACGGCAAAGCGATTTGCCAATCACTGTTCACGGAGCGCGAAACGCCTGGCATACCGGGACGACAAATGCGGCTGCGGGCCCGAAAGACAAAAGGTGCTAACTTAAGGAGGCACCGCGAGTCAAGTCGGTTCCCCGGCGGAGCTTCGATCCGCCTTCACCTCCCGCTTCCTACGATCGTATATTTTCTCGGTCGCGGGTCCGTTGCAGGAGCGCGCGGTGCATCGGTGCACCGGGCCCGCACGGCATTCGCGGAATGAAGGCGTCCGGAGGCTTAAATCCTTTTCGTCGGGAATAAAAAGCGTCGTTGAGGGACACGGTCCTAACTCACTGCCGATGCCAAGCCAGCCCCGTAGCTCCGGCCTGGCCCCCCTCGGGCCCTCGTGCCGCGACGTGTGCGAAAATAATCGTCAGCTTTGTTGCGCGCCGCCTACACATGCGTCGACATGCTCCACGCGCGCAAACCGGGCCCTCCTCATTTTCTCATCGGGGATCACCGACGGTGATGTTGTAATCCATCAACCCGAGAACCGCGGGATTTAATTAACCGAGGCTCA
Organism: Colletes gigas; assembly: GCF_013123115.1. Lineage (NCBI taxonomy): Eukaryota > Metazoa > Arthropoda > Insecta > Hymenoptera > Colletidae > Colletes > Colletes gigas. Next base: position 890,185 of record NW_025106664.1, read on the forward strand.
ACTTGTAATTGCAGGCGTGGCATAAATCACAATTCCTGGAATGCGATTCTTACCCATAGGTGTTCCCCGGAAGAATTTATCGCCCCCTCGAACGCTGTGCATGCTCCGTGTACTATTGGAAGACCAGATGTTGGCACCCTACCCACCGGCTGAACGAGAGAGGCAAAGGGAATTTATGTAATCCCCTCCACTTCTTAGGTTCTTGGTTAGTATCGGGTAAGTCGAGAACCTAAACAGTGGAGGGGATTAAGTGCAACGTTTTCCCTTGCGTCGTCTAGTGTGTAGGCAGCGTGCCAACATCTCATCTCGTAACAGTACCTCGATCGACCAGGGCACCACAGAGTAACCATACTAAACGCTATGAAAAGTATGAGTCAAAACTGTGTCTATTACTCTAACATGTTTAAACAAAAAGATAACACTACCTAATGAGAACCTCAAGGTATAGTATCGTAAAGCATACGAAATTTGATTGCATTTGATTGCATCCTTAATTATCTCTCGCATGGTAAAAATTATGGCTATGGGTAGAAGAAAGGATCCAAACGCTACGGATCCTCGCTTGCGTGCACGAGCGATTCGAAACAGCAAAGAAACCTGAAAACTTAATTGCTAAATCTTTTTCGATAAAACTTGGATCTATGGTACCTGGATTAAGTAAATAAGAAACGTAAGGTACAACGATATCTAGAGTAACCATATAAAGATTACCTTATGCCTGGCATAGCCCAGTAACTCGAATGTGACACAGCATAAGTCAAACGTTATACGCGATACAGCCTAAGTAGCCTAAGATTAGCTCAGATCTCTACCAGCTCAGGTATGCGAGCCTGCGCGAACCGAGACTTTCAGGATATGCAAGCAGGAAGCATAACCTGGGTGCAGCACACACCAGGTAAAGAGTATAGCGAGTCTATGCCTGGAGTAACCTGTATCTCGAGTCTAGATCTATCTCTAATACACCCGAATTCCTAGGCTAACCTATGATTATTTAGATCTCGAACAGAGCGAACCTAATAGCAGCAAACACCCGGTAACGCGAGCAAACAGGAAACAAAAGGCGAATCATCGCGATTGCTCGGTGAGTAATTAGAACCCAGACTAGTCCGGATTCCGATTAGAGCTCGGATAAGGAAAAGCAAACTATTAGCGCGTTGATAAAGCATAGCAACCGAAAGCTGTAAATGGTAATTCGCCGCGTGTCGATGACGGAGCATTTGGGGGGAGGGGGAAGGGTTGGTTAAGTGAAAAACGAACGAACCCCTTCCGTCAGGCGCGAAAATGTATTCCATTTTATTCGTTAATTGGTAAGTAATAGGCACCAAAACGGGGTCATGATTTCAGAGCGTTAAATAAATTGCCAGTCTAAATGGAACGGCGGCCCCAATGCACCTGAAATCTGACAAACCATAAAATTCCTCGCGGTCCGATACGAACGTATCTTGATTTTACACCCTACGTTTATGATTTTCTCTAAGATACAACGGCGAAGTTAATAGGAGGGTTCGCGTAACACAATACTCGGACAAGCGGGGAGGAGATGGTTGGCTTCTTCCAGCTAGAAGCATACTATTCCTTTTCTTTTTCCTTTTCAAACAGTCGCGCGATGCGTGTTCCGGGCGCTTTTAAACGCGTTTTCAGCGGCCAGTCGCTGGCTCCTGCTTTGGCTACCGACTCCTAACAGTTCCGACTCGAGTTTACGAGCGCAGCTGCGAATCGTTGCAATTGAATTCGTACTTTATGACGCAAACACGCGATGGAATCTCACGAACCAAGGACCTTCTGTTCGCGGCAACGAGCGCCAAAGCAAACCGAGGAAACAGCTAATTGCATTAATTAGCGATTGCGCGACCGTTCGATGCAATGACGCCGGCCGATGAACACTGCTTGATTCCGGGAACCATGAAAGAAAAGCAGGATGTCCGAACACGCTTCATTGTCGTCTCGGTAGACAAGGCTCTAAATCCAAAACGGTTCGTCTTCGTGGACAGATTTCATAATTACTGGATCGCTTGTATAGTAGGGGCCACGATATAGCGAGCTTGTAAAATCGAGTAGGTGTCAAAGCAAACATGTTTCAGCTATCGGGACAAGCGAATCGACAGAAATTCGGGCAGATAAGGACCTTAGACCATCGTCAGGGCCGTACGAAGAAATGTTTTATCCAGTGTCGCTATTTTTAGAGGTACCTTCAAGCAAGATGTCATGTACGGCCCTAAGTGTCGCAATAGCTATAGGTTTAGTTTACGACCTCCAACTATACCAACTTGTATCACCCAAAAGAGAGAAAGTTGTCTCGATTCTTCAAGAGACGAGTAAAACTGTGCCTAAAAATGGACTGTAAGCGCTTCTATAATATTTCTCGAGCGTATCTTTAATTTTGAACCGTTAAAAAACGCGATGCACGGTTAGACCAGGCATGAAACGATCTTCTTACGAAGACGTTTTGCAACGGAAGCGTTGCACGTAGTGGCATAATCATCGTCTAGCACGATTCTCAGCGAGCGAATAGTTTGCACGCACGCGCAACAATCGAACCTCGAACTCTCGAAACAATGAGCAACAGCGACGCGTTGGAAAGTCAGAAAGATGAATAATGATGGTAATTGTTGGTTACGAATGGACTTCCGCCAAGTGTGTGCGGTAATACTTGCCACGAACACGTAGAACTGTATCAATTAGTTCTGCATACGGATTGGAGCGGCTCGGCGAAGATTGAGAACTCGGACTTTCCGAGTTACGGGCTCCACGTTTGCCCGGTGGGCGAAGGGTGGCCGAGAAAGAGGACAGAGCTCGCGATCGTAACCGATAACGCTGAAGAACCGCGACTACGGGGAGACGCGAAAATTCAAGCCACCGGTCACGTGCTGGTGGCGCCGTCCATTGATCAACGCTCGGGATCGACCTGGTGCATGCAAATCGAGTCGAACGAATTGCCAGCAGTTCGTGGATATTGCCTCGGCGAATAGAAATTAGAGACAATGGAGGAATTACAAATCGAAACGGGTACACGGTGCATAACAAATTCGATTCTGATCCGGACGCAGGCTCGAAAACTCCGGTGGATCGCGAAGCGGTGGGACCGATCTGTGAATTATTTGGCAAAGAGGGATACGCCAACGTCTATCGACGACAAAAAAGCACGTCGGTTGGCAGGCCGAAACGAAACCGGAGGAGGAAGTCCAGGCTGCCGGGTTCCCGCGGGGCACTTCGAAAACTCTCTCATTGTCTTTTTCGCTCTCTTTCCACGCGCGGTTCTTTCTCTGCTCGTCGAAGCAACGACCGGGAACGGAGGCAGCGGCTCGGGTTCAACCGAAGTTAGCATCTGCTCTCTGGGCCTCGTAATATGCGTGCTCGATATCACGGCACAGGATCTGAGATGCGTGTCCGCGATATCACGCACTCGTGCACGCGTCTCCTCACCGACTCTCTTCTCCTCGCTCTCTTTCTCTACGCGCGCTTTCCGTCCTCTCCTTTTCCACACACCAACGGAATTGTCTGGTCTCGCTACCGCGGCAATTCGCACAACGCTCGTTCACCACCGGGGGAAAAAAAAGAAAAAAAAAAAGAGTAACGATGAAAAAGCGAGGAACGAGAGACGGGAAAGGGAAACGCTCTGACATGAAAATAATTAGAATTTTAAACGGCTAATTGAGAAGTCGATTAAACGAATTACAACTTAAGCACTTAATCAGTCCTAGAAACGACCGGTGCGACCGACACCCGATCCATTTCCCTCCAATCGGACGATATATCGTATCAACCCTTCGAGGTAAGCTGATACGGTGATCCCTCGTTAATGTTCGCTAGCGAACGTTAGAGAAGGAGGTGCCTACGGTGGGTAGATAAGGCTTCTTTCTGAAATTCTGTGTTTTTGAAATTCTGATAAACGTAAGCCATAAATTCCATGTGTTTAAAGCGATTAAATGTTAAATCATTTTGTGAGTCAAATTGGGGGGGAATTAATATTTACATAGTTATATTTCATTACATAATTAAAAACCAGCGTATCTTTTTAAAAAATAATATTTTTCAATAAGTCTATACGCCCTGTCTGATTGCATTGGAGACGAAAGTGAAAAACACTGAGATTGAGTGAAATAAAGAAAAATATTCAACTATAACATTCAAGTTTATAAGCCACCTTATCATGCATTCAATTTCATAGAGTTTTCATTTTTCGAAATTAATATGCACCTTAATGCAATGGCTAACTGGTTCATTTTATTCTGTCTTTGTGTATTTAAAAATTTTTTACAGCCAGCATGTTGCGTAAATTAAGTAATATTGCAACACGTGACGTAAATCACCTGTCAATTTATGCAGCTTAAAATAAAAAAGCTCATTTGTTACAAACATTACGACTTTTAACACGTTGATAACAAGAAGAAATGGCGAGGGAACACAGTACATAACGAACCTTCGTTAGCATTTGTGGCGCTTAACCGTGTACTTTCGCGTTAACGAATACAAATTTGAAACCTGATCCGCTAAGTTATTGAAGGATCGTGCGATTTGACCGGAAGTGGTGTTCCGAGATCGGGAAACTGGCCGATTCGGCCGTCGATAAAAGAATCCACGGCACGCTTCGACGGAACGTTGATCGATAAATCACGAATGAAGGAGACTGGCCGGATCGTGGGACAACGGTAGGTTCGTGTGCGTTAATTAGTAACGGTCTTACCCGAAGGGCCCGCTGGCCGTTCGGTACCGCAGGTTCCCCAACCCCATCGGCCTACTTCCGCCGCGAATACATTACCAGGGTGGCTGTTTTTTGTCGCGACGTTTCATTAAGGAACACGCGGCACCATTGCTTCCTCCTCCTCGTTTATTTATCCCCTTCTTGTCCACACAGATGTCCCGCCAGACCTAACAGACAACTACGAATTTCTGACCATCCTTTTACCCTCGTCATACCTCTGCCAAGCTCTGGACGCAATCCTCGACGACCGGGACAAAGTCCAGGTGACGTACGAACGATTCGAAGGGCAGCGTCAAACCAACGAGTAACACGTTCCGATGGAGGATCTTCGCGATCTTGGATTTACTTACGGATTATGGATTCCCCTAGGAGGAGCGTATAAAGATACGCTCGAGCGTGGTATGCGGTAGAAGCGAGCGGAGCAGAGCGGAGCGGAACAGAACGGAGCAGAGCAATCCACCCCGCGATAGGAGTGGACGGTCCAGCGTGTTCCCCTGTTATTAGAGACAATTTCCAATTGGCCGCGGGCTCCCATTGCAGCGTAGAGAGAAAGAGAACGCGCCGGGTCTGCGCTCCCATGTACGTGGTTACGAAAACACGACCGGTCGAGTTCTCTCGTAAGACACCACGCGGGGAACCACATAATATTATGTGCTACCCGGGGGTAAGTGCGTATAGGAAATCCTCGCAGTCGGAGACCACGGAACACAACACGGTGTTCGAGAAATATTCGACCAACAATGAAGAAACTCCGATCGCTTGTTTCTTGAAAACACTCAATTACCCACAAAAAAAAAAAATCACAATGTTTTAAAAATTCTGCTAATCGAGAAACTCTGTACGAGAGTATTTACATTTGTAAATAAACGTTACCACCCGCCTGACGTTGCAAGCTCTTCGTTACCGTTTTTCAGCGGAACTACCCCTGTAGGGGGTTGAAGAAAAGTTCAACAACAAGATATGAATAATACGAACTTGGAAAATATAATATTTGCGAGACGCCAGGTAGGTTCGCGTGCTTAGAGCGCAACCCCTCTCCTCCAGGTGCATCGCGAGCATATTGTATGATAAGCAGCGTTGCATTTTTGCCACGAGACCCCGCCGGGGGCCATCGTGGTACTTCCAACTTGGAGCCAGACAACGGGAGAGGGTGGAAAGGATAAGCGTGCGACGGCCAAAAGGAAAAGAATAGCCGCGATCGCGGCCAGGGTGTGTGTGTACACGAGGAGGATACGCTGCCCGTGAGAAGGGAGACCGGGACGTATAATCATTGTGATTATCTTGTATTAGGTATTGACTACGGATTTGCATAATGGTACCTACCTAAGGCACCCTCTGATCCCGCTCGCGCGTCGAGGAAACCGATCGACTACCCCCGTAGCTTCTTGCCCCCTTTCCTCGTCGTCCTTTTGCTGGACGTTCCGACTCTCTGCCTAGCGAATCTCTGAGATTCGAATCGCTTCGAACGCTGTTCCACGCTAGAATTCTTCGAGAATCAGCTCGAATCTCAGCTTTTAAACGGCTCCAAGTTCTGAAACAAACGTTCGGTTCTCAAGTTAGACGATGGTTCGTCTTACGAAAGCGTAGTAAAAATTTTGCGTACAGGGAAAGCAATGTGAATCGTACAGGAACCCGATAGCTCGATCCTTGGTCCATTCGAAGACAATTATTTCCAATCTCCCATAAACAGCACTTCTGCCGGGGAGTTCGAAGCAACGTGGAGGAACACGTGGAGGCGTGTGCTGTACCTTTTCCCCTTTTTGCACGAAACTCAATCCACCTTGGAAGCCTGTAGTTAGCGCTCCTAAAAGACCGATCGCGATCGACGTATTCAAATTTAACACCCAGAGTGTATCGCGAGCGCGTGAATACCCCTTTAAGCGCGGTGTCGGCTTTCCGTCTGCGCTGCGATTCGATATCGGCCAGATTGGTGTCGATTTAAGTCTATTAACCCGATCGTAACCGAGTCGACGCGTTCGAAACGGACCAGGATCACGCCCAGTGATCAGAGTTTCGTCTCTGTTGATTCTAAACTTCTCCCCGGAACTCCAAAGAATGAGATTCTTTGGGTCTAATCGACCGTAAGGATTCTCGAGAAATGAGGAAGAGGACTTCCGGTATGAAGATGTCGCGAGGCGTCCGGAGGGACACGAAACGACGAAAAAGCGTTCGTGGAGTCGACGAGGGCGTTCCGGGAGGAGGAACCAGGTGAGACGATTTTCTGCGACGACTGAAGCATAACCGAGACCAGCTCGAGCCGGAGATAACGATCCCCTCGATCTGGATCACAAAACGCATCCAGGGTCGTGAACGCACGCATGCACGCAGCGCACTGCAAGATGCCACGCTGACCGAAACAGAGACGGAAGAACGATAGGGCACGCGAAATGGAACGAGACGGAAGCCAAGATTTTAATCGTTACCACCGAACGAGCGCGGCATATGGGACCGTTCGTGGGACCACCGAGTCATTTGGCCGGGCCAGTACCGCTGACTAATTAGCGGGGTTGCGCGAGCGTGAACCGAATTTTCGTCAGGAACGACAGAAGGCGGGATTCTCGTCTCTCTTCCGTAATAAATCAAACGCGTACGCGAACTCTGCCAACGAATCATCCCCCCAAAAACCAACAGTTTCACCCTTAAAAGAACATACGAAGAGTATCTTTTTTATTCTATGATGTAATCGTTCCCTAAATAACCGAGCGATGGTTCGATAACTATGATTAATAGACTGCAGATATTTTAATTCTCTAAAAACTACAGAATGCACTTAATATGCAAAGTTATAAGAAATACTTAGACCACTCTCTACAAAGCTTCCATTTCGTTAATTCTATTAATAAAAGTATGAATTAGTATAAAGATCTGCAGTCTAACGACTCTGTCTTCTTAACAATAACCAACATCTTTATTTTACGAAATTTCAACACAGGGAGGACATTTTGCAGACGCTCCTCGCAGGACATTGGACGTTAGCGGATAGACTTAGTGTTTATGACTGGGTTAGGAGGCCCGTAGGTTGGGTGATTTTAGCTCTGCTTCAATTTATGGTCGATAGTTACGCTAGGATGCCATGACAGGCGTTCGATACGTGTTCACGCGGTAACAATTAGGCGATTGGGATGGGGTTAGATGTTTAAGATTTAATCGATTTGGATTTTGTATAAGATGCTCGAACGTAAGATTGAAATTGAACTCCGCGTTTGCTTGATTAGCCGTACCTCGGGCTCGCAAATGGGAACCGGATACCGCGGAATAGATGGTACCACTCGACCGTGCAAAATATGCAACGGTAAAATCGCACCCACGTGCCTCCTGATTCACGTTCTCGCGGGTCAACTTGCTGTCTTTCGCGAAGGAGAAAATATAACGGGCATTGTTTCGACCTATCGATCGTCGATCGCCGTCTGGTAGCAACAATTCTCATCCCACGCTCGACGTCGCGTTTCCTGAACGACGCGAGAACCTCGGCCGAATACTCTTTCAATGCTAGACGCGTACTATTCTAGTTTCCCAATATTAATGCAATCGGTGCGATTAAACTTTTATACGCTAACAAAGAGCGTCTGAAACAACAACAGTTACTCGGTTGGAAACTGCAAACGATACAGTTTCTGGAACAGCGGTTCTCAACGGTTTGCTTCCATATTTTTTACACGATCCTCCTCGGTGTTGAATATTTATTTGACAGAGTATCTACCTAAGTACGTGTTTAATTAATGTAGTGTTTAATAACTGAACTTGAGGCTCGGAAAAAAGAAACGAGACGCTCGAGGGGTGTAATAAACGAGTATCCTCAGGTAGGACTGACCTTTGCAAGGGAGGGGGCTGCTTCAATGGATACAAATTTTCATTAAAAATACATGCATGCAATGGATACAAATTTTCATTAAAAATACATGCATGCAATGCTTATTCTCAACACTCAAACAAATTTAGTTCCTTCGATATTTCAACTTGAGAATTGATTCTTTTACTTCCGTTAGCGAAAAGTCCTGCCACCCTCGTATGAGCTTGCAAGAAACAGCAGAATTTAGTTCGAATCGCGACTCGAGTTTCGGGGTATCGATGCTTGGCGAACTTTCGGGCCCCGAAATTCCGTGTACCCTCGCACCCCCGCTATTCACGCGTCCCGCGATACCCTTCCAGGAAAGACGCGGCAGCACGTAGGCGTAGTTTCGCCTTAAACCGGTGCAGGACGGTAGGCGTAGTCGAGGACTGTTGCAACGCATACCGATGGGAGTAGGAACAAGAGGAAGAAGAAACTAGAAGAGTGAGGAGGGTGTCCGCGAGAGGGGGGAGGGAGAGGACCGCAGTGGGTCCGCGAGAGGAATTATCGGGGTCTCTCCTTTGCCTACGGGCCCAACGGACCCTCGTGGAGTAGCTAATGCAAGCGACCATTACTCGGATGGTGAACCAATGGAGAAGATCCCCACGCCCCCTTCGAACTTACTCCGCGCAGACGGCATGCAAATACGCGCGTGCAGGATGCACCGAAGGATGCGCCTTTCTCTGCCTTCTCCTCTATTCGAAACCCCCCCTCCTCCACCACCCGATCGTTTCTCTCTCGAGCAAATATTTATTCGCGTGAATCTATGAACGTTCGACCGATCCGCGGGGTTCGGGATCGACCGAGGCACCGAGGTGGGACTTTTTTCACGCGTTAATTGAGGCGTGGAGGAATCCCGAGAAAATGCATATTGGATGGAACCGGCGATCGATGCTTCGGGAATACCGATTATGATTAGCGCAGGTCCCGGTCGGGGCGCTAACGATCCCGAGAATCGGCATTAACATACGTACCTGGCGTCAGGATTGGCAAGAAAGCGATCAGAACTTCTCACCGCGACTCGCAAGGATCCCGAAACGACGTTACACTTTTGTTCGACCCGCAGAGGCCTGGTCCTCGGCCGAGGATCAGGACGGGGCACGCGAGGGAGGGGATCTGAGAGAGCTGAAGGGGGTTCAATTTAAAAAAGTGAGACCTGACGCTGGTAAACAATGGCCAATGATAAATACGACGCATTCCCACAGCCCATTATAATCTTATTGTTGGACTTGTTTCTCGTGTGCAGGTGGCAGCAGCGAGCCACAGAGGGCACGAAGAGAGAGAGACGCGAGAGGGCACCGGTTAGAGAGATATAAACGAGTACGGAGAACCGGGGAACCAGAACCAGAGGAAGAGAACCACCAACAAGACTCACGGGGCTCTCTCGATTCCTTCTCTTTTCTGTTGGTGCTTTCCCGTCCCGCTCCGACGACCACCGTTCGACGCTCTGCCTCTCCCTTCGGTTTTCTTCGAGCTCGCCAACCCTTTCTCTCTCTCTAGCACGTAGCCTCCTCGACGAGGGGGCACAGATGCCACCGTAGAGATACTGATTATAAACTCCATTCCATTTGTAACGAGGTCCATCTATTTTGGCGCCCAACGCTCGTTGCGAGCCAGGGCCTAGGTAGCGCCAGATTTTAATACGATATCCCCCACATTATCATTCGTTTCGGGCCCCGCGCTACCGAGCCACCCCCTCCTTGGCTCGGGGGAGGCTGCTCTGGAACAATACGCGACAGAGCCAACTCGCATCTCAGCATCGATGCGCTAGGATCGTAGTCGTTGCTTGCAAGATGAAACTGTTTCCAAGAGAATCCAACGATAGTTTCGGTAAAAAATAGCGAAAATGATGTATTCAGGCTAGAATTTGCTAAAAAACGCGTCGAAAGGAGTTTTATTTAGGTGGACCAGGTGGTTTGAGTCATCATTATCTATTATATTAGTAGTTGTTGCTTATAAGATGTAATAGTTTCGAAGAGAATCCAATGATAGGTTCGGTAAAAACTAGCAGAAACGACGTATCCAGGCTAGAATTTGCTAAGAAACGCGTCAAAAGGAGTTTTATCCAAGTGGACCAGGTGGTTTGAGTCATCATTATCTGTTATATTAGTAGTTGCTTACAAGATGAAATAGTTTCGAAGAGAATCCAATGATAGTTTCGGTAAAAACTAGCAGAAACGACGTATCCAGGCTAGAATTTGCTAAGAAACGCGTCAAAAGGAGTTTTATCCAAGTGGACCAGGTGGTTTGAGTCATCATTATCTGTTATATTAGTAGTTGCTTACAAGATGAAATAGTTTCGAAGAGAATCCAACGATAGTTTCGGTAAAAAATAGCGAAAATGATGTATTCAGGCTAGAATTTGCTAAAAAACGCGTCGAAAGGAGTTTTATTTAGGTGGACCAGGTGGTTTGAGTCATCACTATCTATTATATTAGTAGTTGTTGCTTACAAGATGAAATAGTTTAGTAAAAACTAGCGAAAACGACGTATCGAGGCTAGAATTTGCTAAAAAGATGGACCAGATAGTTCGAGTCACCATTATCATCTCATCTTTTTTTCAAAACCTTGCACCTTAGTTTCCATTAATTAGACTTTCCATGAACACGCGAATATAGCATCAATATTGTTTCTAAATTCAATTTCACAATGTTTCGTGTTCTATTCAATTAACGAAAGACGCAACTTTGTAACCGACACTGCAAATGTAGAAAAACCAAAGATTTAATTGCTGCGTGCAAGGTGATATCGTTGATGGGAGATATCCACCTGCTCGAACTATCATCAACATCTATTTCTGTAAAAACTAGAAACCATGGTACAGAAAAGTTGTTGATCCGCGCATGTAGTAGTGAACGTAACACGATTCTTCCATTCTTGCGGAATTAGAATTACTTCTAAAATCGAATTAATTCCCGTGAATGATAATTGCGTAAATTCTTCGACTGTATTTATTTCCTACGCCGACCATTACTGTGAATTAAAGAAATTCGGAACACGTTTTATTGTTCCGTTTACTGTGAAATTTGTTTGGAATGGGACGAAAGCAACGCGTAGAATAGCTAGATCGTTCGTTTCCAAGAGGAACGGGCACGCCGGGCATATTTTTCGACGAGCTTGTGCACAAATCACGCCACCACCCGGGTGGTTGAGACCGTACAGGGGTCGTGAGAAACGTCTCCCTCGTTTTTTCTTGCGCGCAGGGGAGAGATGTCACCCTCGCATTGTTTTAAGACATTCCTAACGGGAGATCCGCCGGCAGGTAGACGACTTTTACGAGCGTGCTCCACGTCGTCGACGACCCTGGTCGTTAAAGAGCCCAGTCGAAGGACCCCCTTCAAGTATTTAATTAAATTTCTCGAGCGTCGTCCGTGTCTCGACGACCGAATTTGAAAATCGAAAAATTCGAAAATCGAATTTTACCCCTTCATTGCTTCTCTACGTCTTGAACAAATGGGCTCTTCCCTTGCAAATAAATACAAATTTATTCTTCTAATTGCTGCAACATTTTATCGTTAGATTCGCTCGAAAAATGCGTGCGCTGCGAACAAGGTGTTTTCATTATCGCGTTCGCCTCAACCCTGACTATTTACTTAGTTTTGTTGCGCAGCGAGTACATAGCTACCCTCGTATTAATTACCGAACAAAACAAAGAGATCCTAGAATCGAGATTCCTTATCGCGCAAACAAATGACTAATAGCGTTATTATCATAAAATCGCAACTTATGAGCATTCTTTGTACTATCTTCTTGCGATAGAACGCACGATCTTCTTTCCACCGGGCTCGAGTTAATTAAACGCTACTCGTTCCACCAGAAAGAGGAGAACGAACGGAAGGAAAAGCGATACGCGTGGAAAAGCCAAGGAGAAACAGAAAACTTGAAACAAAAGGTGTTGTCAGGCGTTAAAGGTCGAGAAGCCCTCGTTCCGCCTAAATCATTCTGACATTTTCCCGAAAAAAAAAAAATGTACAAGCCGCGAAATCTCAGGTAAAAAACCGACCGGCCGACCCTGGGACTAGAAAATAAAGTTTCCACTTTAGACGAGCGAGCCGCGATCGTGGCAGGTAGTTCCTCGAACTTCGCCCCGACGCGCCCCGTATAATTGGTCGATGAAGATTTCCAAGATTACGGGCAAATATTAATCTCTGCCCAACGAGACGTTTCTAGCTACCGAAATTCTGGATGCCCGGCATTCCTCGACCTTTCCAAGACCAGCGACACTCTTTGTTCGATCGAAGGCCACCAAAACTCTCGCTAATCGTTCAAAAACTTTATCTGGAAAACAATTAATCGACGATATTCGATGATTAACCCCTTGCTGTACGACGACGAGTCTGACTCGTTACAAATTCTTGATGCCAAGTTTTATAATCATGAAGCTACTCGTCATCAAGTCCTGTATATTACAATCAACACATTTTTACGTTCAGAAGGTATAAAACAAGTTTATTCTTTTTCGTGTACGTACAAATTTAAACGAAATTAAATAGTACACGTTTGAGAAATTATTTGATGATGAATCGAACGTCAAGGGGTTGATATTGAACGATATACAGTTATACGTACAATTGGTTAAGAAAAGCAACCGTTTGTTAGAAAATCGAACCTGGTGGAGAAATTGAAGTGACCAAATTTTACCTGCTTGTGTTCTTTTTCGTGACCATTCCTTGTACGAACAAATTTAAACAGAATTAAATAGTATAAGTTTGAGAAATTATTTGATGATGAATCGTACGCCAAGGGGTTGATATTAAACGATATACGTACAGTTGGTTAAGAAAAGCAATTGTTGCTTAGAAAATCGAACCTGATGGAGAAGTAGAAATGACCAAATTTCACCCACCTGTCTTTCAAGATAGCACGGTTACGACCGAGTAGCGACCCCGAGGAACACGTAACTGTAACTAATCAAGTCCACGATATCTTGACGGATGTTTCCAAGTTCGTTATGCTGGGGTCTTAAAATGTCGTGGCACTATTTTAAGCTTAAGCTATTGTTTCGACTGGGGAGGACCCGCAGTCAGGTAAAAATATGACGCATCGAAATATACGCGTGGGAATACGAAAAACCACGATGCGCAGGAGGTCCCAGAGCCGCGGGGGGTTCTAAGAAACACCAATGTTTCCAGGACAAATTGTAATATATTGGACAGCACACCTTCCCCCGAATACGCATCCGCTACTGTTCCAATAGTAGTCCCAGAGACGTTAAAAAATAAATTAACTTCGTTTCTGACATTAATTTCTCCGTACAAAACTACCCTTTACTCTTTTCGCGAGGAAACATTACGGCCGTAATATTCATTCCGTCAACACACTTTTATGGGAAATTTTAATTCTCAAAAAACTGCAGAATGCACTTAATGTACAAAAATATAAGAAATACTTAAAGTAAGATAAAGTAACATACGAATTGCACGCTCGAGAAATTAATTTTCCACGAGCAATTATTTTCATCCGAAAATTACGAAAATGATTGTCGACATCGGCATTTAAAATACAAACATATCAAAAATAAAGTAAGATACGAATGATTACATTTAGAGATTGAGGCAATCCTCTACAGAGCTCCAATTTCATTAATTCTATTAATGAAAATATGAACCTGCTCATGATCAACCTGCAACGTTTCTTTGAAGCACTGGAATGAACACTAATATTTCCTATCATTGATAAAATTGATTATCGCTGGCATTGTTACGGGAGTTTCCTTGAGCAGGCACTGAACTCGATTTAAATCTACCTGGTGTATACGAGCGCACGCATGTTAAGGCGTTGCGAAATCGGATTAAAGTCACGATCGCATCTATCGAATGAATACAAGCAATCTAATACGGAAATCAGCCTACGCAACCATCATGGTCCAGATGAAATCCGACGAGTGAATTATATATTGTAACCGACATTAGTTTCCCGTCGATCTCGGCTCATTTACATTCGCGCGTACCCCGTATTAATTTTTGTTTTGCAATTATTATATTTTCCAAGCTCCGGACTACCAGTTTTGGATCGTCTCACGGAGTTGATCGATGCTGTCAGTGGCGACGGTAAATCTGAAGCATCGGGGTGCGAGGACCTTTTGCCAATAAGGAAGAGGCCCCGACCAGTCGGATGCATTCCGGGTTAAGGCTGATCCTGTCCTGGTGGACGAATGTTCCTCGGTAGAGACGAGAGAGCCCTCTTATCGGTTACATCCGTGACATTGAAAAATCACGGGGCCCGTTCCACGGCCAGCAGGTATATTTAGATGTAGGTAGACGGGAGCACGTGCAGCTCATCGGTAGGCTGACTGGAACGAAGTAATTACCGGCAGGCTGGATAATCAGGCCCTTAACGCGTTAAACGCGAGCGAATGGCTGCGAAAATAGTCGCCGCTACTTCCTTATATCGCGCAGTCAGCCAGAAGTGGATGAAACCCAGACGTACCCAGACATTAGACGTATCGAACAACGGATACAAAGACGACTGATGAACTTCTTCGTTCGTATAAACAGATAACAGTGAAACGCGTGTAAATAAATCTTAGTCTACATTTTAAATATTGATGATTAATACGTTGATTAAATTTAAGTCGGTTGTAAACTAAGAATATTCATAACTGCGGCAGGGAAGACTAAACCGGAATAACTAAGCATAGTGTATGAATTTTATGCAATTGCTTGTTCCATATTCTCAATAAATCAGTTATTATGATCGGAGTATCATGTTTATTTAAAGATTGTAATATTTTCCAGGGTCAATTTGATCCGTGCTAACACCAGCGTAGAGGTTGTTAAAACGTCGTTGAAAAGATCGATAAAAATGCGGGTGCACAAGGATGTGCAAGGATGCGCTCGTTTCGAGGTGCACGCGCGTCCGTGCGCCTATACACCCGACTCATATCTGCGTATAGAGACTGGAATGCGGCGAGCACTTAACAGAGGTGAACATTGCCGCATAGCTCGGCGTGTTCTTGCGATCATCGCTCAGCAGCCTAATTACAGAACGATTACTGAATCAACACCTGCTTCCCTGAAGGCCAATGACGCCGTCGGTTCCCATAGTCAAGGCTGAAATATGTATTTGATGCGCGACGAATCGCTTGGAAAACAAACGGGAGGAATCCACCGCGAAGCCGGAAGCCGGTGACGGGTTACGATTGGACGTCTCGCTAATTACTTCGCGATGGATTTCAATTGCCGACAATTTTTATAAATATTTTATAAGACCGCCGCTTTGTTAGACGCGCCGTCTGGATGGTTTCGTTCCTCCCCTTTGCGTTCCGTGGGAGAAACCAGAGTTGGGCAAAGCTTAATTTCAAAAGACTGGAAATCGTTAGATTCCAGTTTCGTAAGTTTTTCTACGATCAAACATCCTCTTGACTTCGGTAGGTTCTTGGAAGAAAAACCAGGAACCGAGCAAAGTAGTTTGCGATCGCAACAAGCGTGGATCCGAACGACTGTTCGTCAAAGAGCTCGACGCGGTGCCGCGGTATAGTAATTGAATTTACGACGATTAGCTGCACACGTGGGTTCGATTCCGGGGACGATCGATTCCTCGATTCACGGCCTCGACCGGTGGTAGCGGCACGTTATCGAGGATAATGTGTCCCGACTAATTTAGAGACGTCTCTCTGTTCGGCCCAGTAGATCCTGTATACCTGCAGATGGCATTCTGACTGCCATCCAGTCCTTCTGTCCCGTTCCCTCTCTCTTTCGTGGGGCCCCACGCTAACGAGGTCCTGCCACGGAGCCGAAGGACACGGGACCACTGCCTGTCAATTAAGGACACGGCTCTACCGGGCCACATTTCTGCCTCTGCCTCCTCTCTCTGTACCCAAGATTCCCTCCGTTGGTCTTCGCGTTTCTTCTTCTTCTTCTTCTTCTTCTTCTGCCTCTTCTTTCTATGCCCCGTACCCTCTTGGTCCGCTTCTCGTCAGCCACGGTTCTCTACTGGCTTGATGTATGCAGCGACAGTAATGTGAGGGAGAAACAGCGGAGGGGGCTAGGTGCAATAAATCGGGAAAGCGAGCTTCCATCGATTCTCTGACGGAAGGTTCCCTCGGTTCGTCCACGGCTGTCTCGTTTGGGAAACTCGAGAACAAAGAAACTGAAAAATTCGCCGGACCGTATTCGGTGTTGGGTCGAAGTGACTTTGATCTCGAATGACAGGGCCATCGGGTTCTCCTTACGATTCTTTAAATGAACCCCGTACCGTGATTCGTAAGTTGAACGTTTCTATCCGACCGGGGGGGATCACCCTTTGGAGCCGGTGAAGCGCGAAAAACGACATTTAAAAAACGATACCAGCCGGGGTGTGGGCGACCATGTTTTTCTCGTTCCCTCTAACTATCGCTGTCCTTTTTTTGGGTCGTCGACTACGGCCGTCGGCGAAAGATAAAGACTCCGAGACTAACAGAACTACCGAAATGGTTGAAATGATTCGTAATTTCTAATAAAAATTGTAAAAGTATACTCGACTGAATGTTTGCAAAGTGGTTTTCTATAAGAGAATAAATTTCTTCGAGAACCTAACCCAAACCTAACTTGTTCGTAATTTCTAATAAAAATTGTAAAAAATATAGTCGACTGAATGTTTGCAAAGTGGTTTTCTATAAGAGAATTGATAAACATTTGTTTCCATTGAATTATAAATTTCTTCGTGAAAATAATCCAGACCTAACTTGTTCATAATTTCTAATAAAAATTGTAAAAAATATACTCCACTGAATTTTTGCAAATTTAGCGTGGTATTCCATAAGAGAACGAATAAACATTAATTTCCATTGCATTATACATTTCTTCAAGAATCTATCGTTTTAACTTCTTTGGTATAAACAAATACACTATGATTTTCAATAGTTTTAGTGCTAAATATCTGTTCACTGTACGAAATATGAACATGTTCATTTTACGAATCATCACTGTATCAGAGCAATGCACACTGGGACCGAAACAGGGCTGTTAAGTCTAACGATTTCAGACGATTTCAGGGATTGGAGAAACTCTGGTCTGGCGAATAAAGTCGTCAAATAAATAATGAATAAATATAAATAAGACTGTAATCTTGCGTTTTAGGTTGTCGCCGGGATCCACCGCTCGAATTGTAAGAAAGATGACCGTGCGAGGTGTGGCTCGAGCTGTCGATCCTCTCTTGATCGGCAACTCGTCGAGGATAATGGAACGTTCGAGGGTATAGGTGCACGACGCACGACGATTCCGAGGTGTACGCTTCTTCTTCGTCCTCCTTGCCGCTGTCTTCTTCGGGCTGACGCACAATCGGGTTCCGTTAACGCACCGGGGGGTCCGGCAGCTCGTCTGTGAGAAGCGTTAAAAAGCCACGACGCCCGCACACGTACAGCAACACCATCGCGGACTGTGTGCGTGTACGCATTAAAGGAAGAGACTCGGCGATTATCGCGGCAAAGCAATCTCTCATTATCATTCCCGACACTCTTTCTACTCCCCCTTCGCCCGGGATCTTTGGTCTCGGAGCTCGCCCCCCCCCCACCCTTCCCCTTCAAAGACACGATTTTCTCGCGCTTTCGTGAAATTTTTCACGCTCGTTCGACCGAAATCATATCCGTTTTTACCAAGTACCGGTTTCGTAATTTTGCCTACGACCAAGGATGCAACACAATCGACACATATATTACGCTTAAGAATCGTAGATGAACTTAGAAAGAAACCGCCGTAGAATAGTCCGCGATTTCCTGATTAATCGGGCAACGATAATTCCAGGCCACACAATACCGTTTGTTTCTTATGCGGAATGCATTGAATTGCGTGCGGTCAATTATATTATGTTAAGTAGAGCATATGCGTGGCCCGTGACGTATCGCGAGGAGGGATCTGTTGGCCGAGCCGGTGGCCCATTCCTCGGCTCCTCTAATAACGCATTGTGCCCCTCGCGTGGCATATTAGGTTTATGCTAATACCCACCGCCGAAGATGCACCGGCTCTCGTCGATCGAATGTTCTTCCTTCCCACCCTCGCCTTCCTTTCCCCGCGTGGGCAGCGATTCTAATGGATGAAAGCTGCCGCGGAAGTCGCCGGGGAATCGAGCCACTTTGGTTTCAAGGTCGGGAAGCGTGTATCCTTTTCATTCCAGTACCTTGGTCCCCGAAGGGTTAAAAAGTGCAATGATTGAAACTATCTTTGAATTCAAGCTACAGTGACCAGCGAAAGTGTAAACACAAACTGCTAGTGCTATCAAAAAAACGACGATACAGTACATCGACTAGAATTAACAAAACGTAATAGTTCATTTTCATTACTATGGACAATATAGAGAATATTGTACAAAAATAATGTTACGAAGCAATATTTACTGTTTTGCACTTTTGCACTGCTCATCGAAGCACGATCTATTATTAATATTTTGTCCATTTTCTCTCTCTAGTTTAATTTTGTTGCATTCTTGTTTTGCTCTCGTCCATAACTCATGAATGTTTGGAGGATTTTCTTATATTCTGTAGTCTTCTTTTCACAATGGACCACAAACTCTCAATGGGATTCTGATCCAGTCTTCAAGATGGCCACTTCACTATTGCAAAATTTTTGATTTGCTAGCCAGGATATTACTATTTACTATTAGAATATTACTTCTTCTTCGTTGAATCCAATAGAATTGACAACTGAGACAGATTGTTCTATAAGATGTTTAAATAATGCTCTTTGCACGTGATACCTTATATCCAAACTAAGGGGCCAAGATATTATAGAGCCACTTTCGAACTTCATAGTTTGTCTTACGCCAAATGTTTGATAACTAGTTTCGATTGAAGTCCAGTATGAAATTCAAATCTGTTAATTTTAAAAAGTGCAACGATTAGAACTATTGTATTACTGTTATTAAGGAAGTTTTCAAGTAGAACCGAGTTTAGGTGAAACGTAGAGTTTACCCAAAAGGCGGCGGTTAATTTAAAATGCACGATTCAAGTTTTCACTAAGCATCGAGGATTCCCAGCGCCGTGGAAACTCGGGGACGGATGATCGCCCTTAAATCAGGCTATCTTCAAATCAACGTAGAAACCGGATATCTTCGTTCCAGAAGGGAGCACTACGTTACACGTTTTATTAGGTGGCCGTGGCATCGAATTAGCATGCATTGTCGCTTTCGAGACGCGTAGGAACGAGGAGGACCGCGTGAAATTTCGCCGGCGATTTGCATTTCGCTCGTCATCGTGCTCGTAGCCAAGGCCCGAAGAAAGGGAACGAACCCCGGGACCACGAGGAGGCGAAAGATAATTGTACAAGCGGGCTAATGGAGTTTGGGAAAAATGAAGCTCCTCTCACCAGGTGGGTCCGCTTTAAATGCATCAAATCGTTGCTAAGTGAGGTCGGAACGCGCGACCAGGTGAGAGATGACCTGCCTACCCTCCTCTTTTTCCGTCCTCGTGGGCGTCAGCCACTCGGTTAATTATTATATTGCTCATTATCGGAACGATTTTTCATCTCGAAACGAGCCTCTCCACCGAACCCAAAACTCGACCGATCGGTAACGAAAACGTACTTTGTATTTCTACATTTTTTGTTAAACATTGTACTCGCTGCTCTTTCCGTTAGGATCTATCCTCTGCTTCGTGTATTAATCACGATTATTACTCAAGAATACAGACAAGTTTTTCTATAAGTGTATACAGATGATAAGTATACAAGGCGGGAAGTATAAACTGTGCACTTTCGTAGACATAAATACCCATTTTCTACAGAAAAAGGGAACAAAAAATTACAATATATAGAGATCTCGATGATTCGTTCGAGCACAGGACGTAGATAAATTTCAATAGTAGCTTGCTGCTTGCAAGAATAAAATTCGCCTATAAACGAGACTGGAATGGAACAGAAAATTGTTAGGGCTCGTATCGAAGATCGGATCGCTGAGAGATCGGTTGCACGAAGAGACGCGTGCCCATTTTTCCCAATCTGTTCCAGGCAGCCACGAGTCCGATCCTTCGTTTCTCGAAAGATATCGTCTGAAAAACGTGACCCATGCTGCATACCAAATCCCATTGCCCAGTCCTAATCTTAACGGCTCGTGTAGAGCTGATTAGGACTTGTTTACAATCTCCGCGGAGCAAGAAAGGAATGCCCCAGGACTTTCGAGCTGCACCGGAGGACCGATTATCCGGACAACGACGAACCACTTGGTTCGACAAATTTCTGTTGGGACGTAAGAATCACGCAGAAGCAAATCTTAACTTAGATTTAGACTAAATTTCTCCACGATTAATGACTCGAAACACATTTTACGAGACGCGTTACCAGGCTTGGATTAGGTGGTCACAATGTTCAATCGAACCTACTAAAGTTCTTGCAGTGCTGAGTTAAATTGGTAGAATTAGGTGGCTAGAGTCGAATGAGCACGTTTGATTTGAGTTAACACCTTATCTTTACTAGATAAGCGAATGGAACTGATTGAAATCTGTCAATTAGCTTGGCTATTCTTACTTTTAGCTATTAAAGTTGGTTTTAGTCGTCCAAGTCGTAACTTGTATATTAACCGTGGGGCCTACTTAACCAGTTAGCCGTGACCAACAATCTGGAAAAGGAAGTATGGACTATTACTTCCAAACATGCTAATAACGCTGGCTACAATGGAATTTTGCAATCGACTAAAAGTTGATTGAACACCTAAATTAAGACATTTTGCGCCGGCGATTGATTACTTTAACCACGCGAAGTATGAAAGTCTACATTGTTGTTCCTTCGATCCTTTCACTCCCACTGTAGCCACATATACAAGGTGGCTATGTATTTAAAATTACAAAATTGTACCGTCGTTTATATTTTTTAATCCGCCACTATGTGTTAGCTCGTTTTAATGTTAAAATAATATCATATATTTAAAAACTTTAAAGTAGAATGTATTACGACGAAAGGATTAAAGAAAACATTTCCCTTGACGAGTACGCGAGTCCCGTCGGCAATAATTGCGCGGTACTTCGGTATTTTTCAATCCCGTGATGGAAAAACAAAAGTCAGAGCAAAAGTGATCGTGACAAGGAAAAATCGACGCCGCAAAAACGAACGAAAGACACGGCCGATAGCGATCGAAATCCACCGTGTACGAAATTAAATAGTTTCTCCGGGGCGCTGATGAAACCAGAAATCGCTCCGGTAATTAAAACAGAAATTGAGGAGGTTCGACCCCGGGCGATATCGATCCCTTTCCACGATTTCCACACGATGGACGTTCGACGTTGTCGATCCAGGGAAACGATAACGACCTGGCTAACGCGGTCAAAATTCGCTGTTACGCGTCCGTGACCACCGACGAGGACGTCGAAGACGATCGACGAGCATTGTGGAAACCGCGAGACCGTAACCATTTTACTTTACATAAGAAAACCGAAGACCGTAACAAATTGAACAAACTAACAACGTTGACGAATAGAGAGATGCACGAAGAAGTTGAATGATTTCCATATTCGTCGAGATTACGATCCCAAATAGAGGGTGTTACGCGTCGAACGATTTTTCCATCCCTCTGTTATTAACGATTCGTCCCTCGGTGGAAAATGACGAGGAGGAATCCGCGAACCGACCACGTGGCCATTCAAATTGGAGGACGATGGATAATTGTTCCCCTCGCGTTCTCCTCGTTTCGAGGCAAGATTACAAGCTCGTGGATGTTAATGCATCAGAAAAGAAGGCTAATTCGTACTTCTTCAATTTTTTTTTTTTTCGTACGGCAGATACTATCTGGAAACTGATTAATGGAAACGATGCGAATGCCGCCGGGTTCTGCGATTATACAGTACGTTCCAGACGCGTGTGCGCGCGGACACATGGACGGGGGGGCGGCCTTTTTACAAACAACTTTGCATGCAACTTCTAACAGCGGCGAGTAGCCATTAAGGCTGGCACGCGATTCGTCGGATAGCTAAGAACTAATTCCGGGCGTAAGAGGGTGTCAAGAGGACTCGTTTGGAATCTTGCCCCCGAAAATACTTTGCTCGAGTGATCGATGACGATTCAAAATGGCCAGATACTCTTAACAAATATTGTTTAAATTTTCGACATTTTTTTATTTTGTATAAATAGTGTTCCAAGTAGCGTTCCAAAACATAGTGCTCCAAACATAAATCCTTTGGTAGCTTCATAGTGGTACCAAACGACACGATTGCTGGTACCAACATGGCTGACATCCGGAAACCCCGAGCGGTACCAATCCGCGAGAGTCTAAATTACCTCGATTCTTGAGACAATTGGATATCCATAGGATGAGAGAATCCCCAAAACTGGGTTCCAGGTTCCAAGAACGGTTCTTGGAGGTCTTCTCCTGGTCGGTTCCACGCAGGGATCGGGGTATCATGAGGACGGATACTTTGGAGAGGCTCGTGGCTCGCGCAAGGGTCGGCCACGTTATATTTTATCATCAGCCGCGGTCAGAACCGCGATGGGGGGGGGAGAGGTTGGGGGTTGGAGGGTTGGGGGGTGGAGACGACGAAGGGCAGAAAAGGAGTAGGCAGAAAAGAGAGAAGCAAGAAGGCAGAGGAGGGCAGTCAGGCAGCGGTTTATTATTTCGTCTGTTGGAAAGCAGGCTTGTTAGCGAGGCCGGGGGCCAATCGGAGGCGTGCTTCCATGGACGCCCAGGTCGCTGGCCGACCAATCCTGCTGCATCGTGCCGAGAACATGCTACATCGCGTGTCGACGAGCACCTCCTCCTGGCATCGCGCGTCGCCGGTGTGTTTCCCTCCGTGGAAACCTTTTACGCAACCTTCTCCCCTTCCCTGGGTCGCTCTCTCACGCTCGTGGCTCGCCTCGCCTCGCCTCGCTCGTGTGTTTGTCCGTCCGTCTGTCTATCTGTCTGTCTGCCAGGCCAAGCCTGGCCTGGCCAAGCCGAGCCAAGCCAAACCGGCCGTGTGTGCGTGTCTCGCGAGCCTGCACCGCCGCTCGCGCTTTGTTTTGTTCGCGATACTCAAAGGCCTGCAGGCCTCTCCCGCTGCGCTTCGACCTCCGTGTCTCTCTCTCTTTCACTCTCAGTCCCTCGCACACGCTTGTTCTCTCTTCTTCTTCTCTTTTTTTTTATCCCTTTTTTCTCCTCTTCACCCCAACCCCATCCCTCCTTTTTCTCCTCGTTTTTCCCTTTTACCTGGGCTTCTATGGAGCGAGAAGCTCCGACAGCCGCACACTTGTTCGCACTTATCGCTGGACGGACGCTGCTGAGGGACACGGACCAGCGGGATCTAACGAGCACGCACCCCTCCATTATCGAGACTTTTTGATTTAAACGCTCGCAGGAGGGAACAGTTTCACCCACCTGGTGACTTTGACCCCTCGCGCGAATCCGTGGCTCGACGCCGGGTGGGTGCGATCGGGAGACCAGGACGGACGAATCTACTCCGAACACTGCTCCGATCGAAATCGCCGTTAGTCCACGCAACTATGAAAATTATCGTTCTTGGTCCCTTTGAATTCAAGACTCGTCTCCCTCCACACTGTTGACAGTGTTAATAGTACCACCCTTACGGATCTATTAACTTCTGAAGTTTGACAAACGGAAAAAAGAAAGCTATCGTCTGCAAACTCGCAGATATTTACCCCCCCAAAAAAATAAAATCTCGCGGAAACGTATAATAATAAACAGCGTGGTTGTATGTTGGAACGGGACTACACGACCATTAATAATAGTAAAATGCTGGGTGAATGTAAATATTTAAACATTTTAAAGGCAGTAAAGAGATTTTAAAGAAATATACTGGGTGGATCGTGCACTGCACGGAGCTGAAAAGATGACGAGTGGAAGGAATGCGTGTATGTCTGGCCGCAGTAGATTAGTCACGCTTCTACTCAGACACGCATCTTCGGTCGTTGTATATTATTGGCCGTGGCGCGCACGACACATCCACTCAATCCAGACCTGTTTGTTTCCACCGAGCGTCTACGAACAGCGAACATTTGTTTAATACAATTCGAACCTACCGAAAAATGTTAATAAACAACGAAAAAATTCAATATCAGTCGCTTTTAGAATTTTGTTCATCGAAAGACCCGTAAAAATAAATCGATTCAGGTCTTTTTAAGCTTTGTCCTTGCTTTTCATTCTATCGCTAATTTGTCACTCGTTCGAAACGTCCTTTCGCGCATAAACATTGTCCGTAGCGTCGGACAGTGAGATCCGTCATTAGAAGATCGTGTCTCGAATGTCCTGTCTCGCTCTTGATAGCATTATTAATCGTAGAAACGCGATATACGAGCGCAAAAGATGGATTCCTCCGGCTCGGTGATTACTTGTAGGCATCCTTTATAGTTCCACGGAGCAGAAACCTAGCGGATCTATCAGTGGACCTGCTATGCTGGAATGATGGAGGATCGACGCGGACCTTTAGCGATCGCTGGCGACTTCTTTCCAGGATAAAAACGCTTAAGTAGCTCCGTTCCCGTCCGTTGGATATTTTAAATGTTAATCGCGACGGGCCGCTTCGTGAATGGCTTCTGAGATCGGGGGAAACGATTCTCTGAATCGGTTGACACCTCGTGTGATGTACGGGCGCACATTGAGTACTTGTTAATTCAGGGACGGCAGTTCCGTAGGATGCCAATGGTTAATGGTTGTACATTTTGAATAACGTCTTCACACCTCGCTGGAGATACGTGCGCGTGGAAACGGACAGCCTGTCGGTGGATTTATTCCGTTTCCAGGCATCGGCCGTTCGCTTTCTTTCCGGTGGAACGATTCCTGTTCCCGCCAGAGGAGAAAGATACTGTCTACGGACGGTCAGACTCCTGTATTTGAAATTGCTACGACCATGTCCTCTGCTCGATCCTTGAAATTCTATCCGCTAAGCGGTACGCAGAGAATTTCGATATTTTTCGCGGACAGAGAGGGTCAAAACAAAAGAATGTAAAGCAGACGGTATTTAACAGGGAATGATTGTTTGTCTTGTACAACCCTTGTATCTTTAATTTCTCATGTTACGGATTCTAATAGAGTAAACGCGTGAATCCGCTCAGGGAAAATATAAACGTACGAACGGACAGGGACAAAAGGATTTTCTTCGAATCGCGTAGTCTCGAGAAAGTTTCAAGATTTTACATCTTAATTTCCACGCGTCGAAACCGAACGAAGGATCGCGGTTCGATCAAGATTCACATGGAGATTCGAACGTTATCAGGTGATAGGCTGAAGGATCGTCTGCGTGCTATGACATAATGCACGCGGCCAGCCGCATACTGATGCCGGCTGCGTTTCCGAAATCCTGGTCGGGCGAGGGCGTACTCGCCTAACAAGGAACATCCGTGGAAATCCGTGGGTTTACGTGATTCGCTTCGAAGATCGTTGCAGCGGCTTTTGACGTGCCACGAACGGTTCTCTCCGGCGGTTTTACATAAAACCTTAAACTTTCGAGCTGGCGATAGACGCGACCGCAGGTGTAGAAGATGATTTCCTTGGAATTATGCTAATCCCGTTCCACGAAACGTCTGTGTTCGAGCGTGCCACCGGTGGACTCGATTAAGCGATGCTCGGGACTCGCGGAACGAGATCGATCCGACGAATGTTTGCACAGATATCGTGAAAAGTGTAATTCGTACCGTTTATATATTTGGAAGATGGAGGGCAAGCTTTCGTGATATTTGAATTTTTTCGCGAGGCTGAAGGCTTTGGACGTTTTGCAGCGTAAAAAGCTAACGAAGTCGCGACGCGGCGGCGTGCGTCGCGTGACGACACTGTGAGAACGTGCGACGCCGAGACACAAGTCGACGAATTAATGGGCCTATTTTTTTATTCAGTGGCACGGCGTACACCTCCCCCGGCGTCCGGGGTCCGCGCACCTTTATTTTATTTCATTTTATAGGGACGGCCTGGTCGCCGGCATATGAACTCCCCCGGCATAAAACGATCGAGGATCGCGATACCAGCCGGAGAACGTTCGTTAATGTCGCGCTGCTCGCGCCGTGTCTCGCCTGGCAGCCTGTCGACCGATCCTCGGGGGGCTCTTCCCCGAACAAAATTCGGTGCAACAAGAAAAATTCACTTTCCCTTTTCCCGGAGCCGCGACTTTGTTTTGAACTTGGCACGTTTCGAACGATGGAAAGTATTTCGGTGAATTTTTACGGAATTGTTTGACTCGATATATCCGAGAAACGCAGTGTCGAAAGACTGTCTCTGCGTTAACCTAGCTTTCGACCGAACATTCCTCCACGTTACCAACCATGGAAAACGCGCGGCGACACGCCATTAAAATCCATAAAGATGCAATTGTAGCGTGCCGCTTCCGTCCAACGGATCGCTGATAAAAAGCCGCGCGCCGCGTATGAATTTCAATTCGTGACAGATCGCCGGCGATATTTTGCGCGCCGCGCCGCGCGCGGACACGAACACGCTCCGAAACGCGAGCTTTTCCTTGATTTTCGGTCGGAAGATAACGAATAACCGCGGACCATCCATTTACAACCATTCCAATTTTATACGCGTCGCTCGAAAGCCACGACTCTGCTAATCCCGTCAACTTTTCATTATCAGACTGCTAATGTGCACGCGAAATATACGAAATAAATTTCTATCTGCGGGGAATCCCAAAACAAAAGTTTGAAGTCATCGATTGATAAGATTCGACGAATTTTCTGACAACGATTAACCCTCGAAGTACCGACGCGACGGTTCCCCACGATTGGGTCCAAGCGGACCCATAACTTTATGTAAATAAATATTTTAAACTAAAATTTTATTATCATCATCATCATTATTACTATTATTATTTTATCGTGTTTTTTATAAATGTCTAAATAAGTATCAAACAGCTCTGGGTCCGAGAAGATCCAGGCGTGGTACTACGAATCTTAGTGAGATAAATTGCATATCATGTGCTTCTCAAGCTCGTACATAAAAGTTAGTGATAAATTAATTAAATTCTATACAATAAATATTCGACCCAATATGAATACACAAAGCATTATGGAAAATTTCGAAATAAACTACGCATTTTAATAATCTTCTAACCGAATAACAAATTTCTATCTAGATTTCGTTTCTCTGACTTCGTTCTATAAAAATATACATTTGCATAAACAACCGTAGTACATTCGTAATCCAGCTCGAGCGTTTACCTTTGGCGAAATCGCGTTCGCGTGCCCGGGTGGGCACAAATTAATTCGCCTACAAAATATATAATTCGTCCACCGAAAGGAGGAATTTCTACGGGCTACTTGCGTCAGAGGAACGTGTTATCGACGAAAGCACCGCAAACAACCGGGTAAATATTCACGAAAAATTTACAATTTACAACGACAAATAAGTCATCGTGTTGAAATCCGTTGGTTTGGAAATCGTCGCCCGATCTTCCTCACAGAAAAACCGAGGGATCCGGAGTCGCGTCGAGTCAACAGGAGGAGCCTTAACGACGTTGAACATTATAGATCAGTGGTTAATATTCAGAAGCAGACACGGCCATTATTAAAGTATTTGAAAATTAATTATACCCTTTCTATAATAGTATTGGATGTTTAAACATTAGGTAACGTTCGTTCGATCTTTTTGAGTGAAATAATTGTAATTGACCCCCGCAACCGAATATAATTTTTCCAGAATGACCTAAAATTTTTTAATCTCGTCGAAAAATTTGTCCATCTACTTTAATTTTTTTCTCGAAAGCGCGTAGGATTTCGAGGGTATGTCTATTGACCAAAAATGATTGCAATTGACCACCGCAACCGAAAATAATTTTTGTACAATGACTTGAAATTTTTTAATTTCGACGCAAAATTTGTCCACTTAATGAACTTTTTTCTCGAAAGTGGATAGGATTTCAAGGGTATGTCTATTGACCAAAAATGATTACAATTGACCCCTGTAATTGAAAATAATTTTTCTGGAACGATTTGAAATTTTTTTTTCGCCGAAAAATTTAGGCACCCACCCTCTGTCGATTTGTCTTAATAATTCGCTTTTAATTTTCAATAAATTTGTTTGACACTCTACGGAAATGTTGTTTAATACGTTTTTGTAGGTATTTTCAATATAACTATATTGATACACGATAGAAATATGTTGCAGACTAGACATGTTCGATGAAACCTTTTGTTTAAAGACTCTGGGGGCTGTAGAAAACGTTCCTGTCATTTAAACGTTATTTATTTAGTATGGAATAACAATTCAGAGTTGTTTGCGGTGAGAAATAAAACTTGTAAGTATACCGAGGGTAGTTTACTTATTTGAAAGTGATCCAAACCTAAATCGATCTGTATTTGACAAGAAATGGAATAGTTTCTGAAGAACGTATGTGAAACTATTAGAAGAAGATCGCAGCCATTAGCTCATATTATTTGCTATGTAATTAATGATTATATTATACAGTAACAAACGATCAAATTAATTACATACTAAATAATAATGACCCAGGTCTCACCACGAGGAGGTTGCTGCGTATGGAGACCCGACCTAACCTCATCCCATCCACATTGATGAGGAATCCTACCATCTTTGGATATTTTCTACTAACAATAAGAGAAAGACAATCAAAATAACCGAAAATAATTTTCTCATAACGATATGAAATTTTTTAATTTCGTCGATAAAGTCAACGTACCCCCTGTCTATTGTTTTTGATTTTTAATGGACACAACCATAGGTAATGTAGTAATATAACAAAATATAAAAAATACAATTTTAAATATATTTTATAACTTTATAAATACAACAATTTCCAGTCTTATTAGCGTGGAAACAATTTAAAAAAATCAATGTTTTAATAAACCACATTTAATAAACTACCTTTTAATAAAAAATCAAAGAAGTTGTATAGCGACGTTGCGATAGCTTTGGCAAAGGAAGGGGAGGGAGTTGTCGAACGAGGAAAGGTTTACTGTTTTCCTTAAAATTCCATTATAATATCGATCTACGTTGTAGTACAAAAGTGGGCACGAATATATGAGACGATTTAATATTTGATGAATTTTTTGTCGGTGTTATTGCCTAAGTCCTAGTTAAAATTTATTTTAGAGACCAAATTTTGTTGTTGGGGAATCATGTTTCGTGTAATCGTATGCATCCTCTTGAGTCTGTTCACTCTGGATGGAGTCCATTTCTGATTAAACAATTCAACGAGGGATGAGACCGGTTGTGATGTAGAGCGGGGGGTGAACTCGGGGGATGGTTGGTCACGAGCAGTACCGGCGAATAAAGGAGACCGCTGGCTGAAAATCTCGTTACGTGAATCCGCGGTGTAATTGACCAAGGCTTATTGAAATGTATAGCGAGCCGTGGACGACACTCTCCCAGGACCCCGGCGTGCATTATTTCACGGTGAAAATAATGGAATTCTGGTCACACCGCCGGGGCTAGGAGATTTTTATCGGGTCCCCGTGACGCCTCAGCACCTCCGTTCGTCACGCATATATCTCTTCTCTCGCGCGGGTCGTCGCAGACTCGCACGAGGAACGGCGAATACGACGAGACCACTTTCGATTCCGTTAGAATTTCGGGGAAAACATCGGTTGCTCGCCAGCACGCGTTCGCGAGCGCTTTGTCGCCACCGACCAAGAGATCAAACCACTCTGACCCGTGTCCAGGAACGTTTCGACATCCACAAACTTCTTCGAACGCTTCTCACTTTCGTCATCTTTATTCCAGCCGGCGAGGTAGTGATTTTTAAGAAAGCGTCGAGACTTTAATATCTCTATTCCTATTTAGAATCTCTAGAGACTCTCTTCTGGCTCTACCAGCAAATTTCTTTCCGAACTTTTGATCGAGGAAAAGAACTCTCAGCTATCAACGAAGGATCTCCATTCCCGGCAAGATCTTTCTCGCGAGCCAAAGGGTGAACCGGGACCAGTGGTGAGCCAGCAAGGGGGATGCTTTATGCGACAACCTCGCGAAGGAAGCCACGACCTCTGCTGGTAATACAGCCGGAGCGCATAGCAATGCGTATTGCTCCTCCAGCAGGCTAGAACTCGAGGAGACCGGACTACGAAGTACCCTACCAGCTGCTGAACCATCTACAACGGGCACGTTTGCTGGAGAACGTGCCAGGTTCAGCGATTCTTCGAGGCTAATTGATCGATACGACTATTCGGATAGATTCGAGCGGTGGAAGCAATTCTAAAAGGAATCGCAGGGTTGGAAAATCTTCCACGGTTTACCCGTGTCGTTGGCAGCATAAAACTCGTGGGGCCCCGTAGAGTAAAAAGTTAAGAGACTCCGAGATTCTAGGATTGGCGCTCGACACGGCCACTTTTCCAGCATTCCAATTAAAAGACTAGGAGAACTGGACGGAACAGAGGTTCCCTCTACGGCGAAGAATTTTTCAAATTTCGATCTCCGACGCCGGGGCTGCACGCACGACACGGCGTCTCCACGCTCCGATTGGCTTCATCGTGCCCGAGGATCGGGCAGAGGTTACATCGAACGATTTATTTAGCCGTAGAGCCCCGGGAATAGTCAGGCCCAAGAATGTTGGATGGTTCAGACATCGGTGCCTCGAATCTAGACACGATGGGACTCGCAACAGCTGCTAACTAACGGTAGTCCAACCGCCGAGAAATAAATTACTTTATCGATGACAACGCGTTAGCATATCGGGCCCCGTCCGCGTGAATCCTCGAGATAGCGTTTGCCCACGTGAACTTGAACGTTCGCCTCGAAACCGCTTGCATTATCTTACCCGCTCGACGTGCTTCTCGCGCTTCTTGCGCAACCTTGTGCTCGCCTCCAACAACAACCACAAAACCCTTACTCTAGAAGTACTAATTAATTTGAACTGGACTCGTTTTTTCTTATTTTCGGGACCGATTTGGACACTCGACCCAGAGCAAGTTTAGGTTTGTTAGGTGCACAACTTTACTTCCGCCGTTTTTCAATAGCTGGCTTTACTGGTAAGTGGGGATCGAAATAAATAGATCATAAATATTATTCAATTAACTTGGACGTGTGTCAACATACCCCTATGGAAACATTAATCGATTTGTGTCTGTGAGGCCATCATTAGTGAAAAAATGTGTCATGAGTGGTTTCGACGCTTCAAGAACGTGTCAAACTCAAGAAAAATTGGCACGATCGTTGGGAGTGACTCAACAAGCCAATTCAAGATCCCTCGAAGCCATGGGAATGACTCAGAAGCAAGAAAATTTAGAGATTTCGGGGAAAAACCTAAGAAGAAGTGCACCGTAGAAGGAGACAAATGAATCGCGGAATCGGTTCTCCAGAACAGTCGCTGACACGGCTAAAAAGTCCAGCGGACGTTGGAGGAACCAAAGAGGCCTCGCGCGAGACAAATACGAGGTAGTCAAACTGCAAAGCAGTCGTGGTAACGGGCTCGAAACGAATTCCAGTCTGAGAAACAATGTAATATACGTGGTGTGTAGGTACGCGGGAGATCGCGCGGAACAATGCATCCGAGCTGTCAGGGGGCGGGGGTTCGTACGCAGAGAAAGAGACGGAACGAGAGAGTCACGCACGTACACACGTCGGTACCTGGGCCTTATCGTCGCGTTCACATCCGCCAACCAGCCGGAGAAACGGATAGAGAGAAAGCGGAGAGGAGAGAAAAAAAATACCAGATTCCCAGGATCCAAGCTGGACTCCTTTCAGGCCAGACGCTTATAAGAGTTATGCGGAAGGAGCTTCCCGCGTGGCGTGGCAGACGTGTTCCCGATGAGTTTGTTAAACCCCTTCCGGATGCATCGTCTCTTACGAATCCCTGCTCTAGGTTTGATAAAATACGCAAACCGACTCGGCGCTGATCGAACCGGTGATCCTAGCGCGACGGTTTAACGAGCAAAATGGTCGATCGATCAGCGTCGATCGTAGCTCGGAGTTACCTTCCACGAACAAGTCGTCATCGGAACGGTAGAAAACGAATTTGTGGCCTGATTTGCTGTACGTTAGCCAGGCCGTTACAATGCCATCAGAACGAGGCATCAACGCCGCGACAATCGCTTCCGTGCATCATATCAGCCTGTCACGTTTACCGCAACAAATAACGCTCGCCTGTCCGCCCCGCTGTTTCCACGAATGTTTTCCGAGGCCGATATTAGCTAATCACAGGTCTTCTGGCTGGGTGTTATGCAACGGTGTGCAACGTAACTGCAGCCAATCTCGCGGAGATCCTATCGGCTTCCGAAGAGTGACTGTAGCCAGCAGGAGGAAAGCAATACAGCGTGTGACTGAGTGAGTAGCGCAGATTTAACGTCTAGCAAACCGCTCGGATCCCTTCTTCTGTCACATTAGTGTCAGCAAGAACATGCAACGTGATCATCGGCAGCCGTGGCTTCCATTTCGTATCCAATCACTTTCGATGGTTTAAGGAATTAACAGCCGACGTTCGTTGTTTATCTCTGACCGATAATTTTCGTTACGTCAACGTCGCTTCGTTCCCACGAGTGGTCTTCCGGTAGCTGGCCCGATCGGAAACACGGTAAGTCGATCGGAAAATATTTCTTGGATACCTAGAGTCCGCGTGCACTAAAACTTTTGAACATAACTTTCTAATGCTCGATGCTTAATAACTTTCTCTTCTTGACCCCGGTAATCTCCTTTTCTTCGATCGTCATTGATTATTTAATTGCCCGAGAGTTCTCTTGGTATAGACACTGAACGATGACAATGACACCCTAGTGGCCCAACTAAGGACGCAGCTTCAACGGGACCACCAAAGGGTTCAGGACCACCTAGACTCTAATGCCTCTAGCTATCCACCCAACTTGTTTCCTTCTCCGAGTTAATACTCGTCGCCTCTATCGAGTTTAGCGTTCCTCGGCTCGTGACGACAGAGACGACACTATCGTCGACGAAACAGCGAATCCCGATCCATACCCGTTGAATCATTATTCTCGTTTCGAAGTTCCTTTCGATTTCCATATCCCCCCTAACACTATCCCCAAAAGCGGTCTCCAGATCCGATCGTTCCGTCCCGAAAGTGGCTGCGATCTATCGCCTAGCTAATTAAATAATCCTCCGGGTCCCGGTCGCGGCTCGTAGATGGTAGGAACAGGTCGATACATCTCATTGTAACAGGATAAACAGGAGTTGAGACACGGTAGTGGCCGGGGAGTAGTCGAAAGAGCAACGAAACGACGAAGCCGGGGAACGAATAAGAGAACCAGCTGCATCGTCGCTGAAAGAAGAAGAAGAAGCAGCAGCCAGCAACACGGTTCAAAGAAGAAACAACTACGCGAGGAAGAAGAAGAAGAGGGAGGAGAAGAAGAAGAAGAAGAAGAAACCAGTGGGTGGAGAAACAGCGGAAGAGGGAGACAGACCAAGAAGGAGAACCCGAGGGGACTTCTTAGCTTCGGTTCGTGGGCCCACCGGCCGTTGGAATCCGAGATCGCGTCTGATCGCAATTAAGGCCCCGCTCGGGCCGCGGCTGTGAATATTTTATTCCAGTCGTCGTCTTTCTCTCCTTCCCTCCGCGCCGGAGCCAGGTCCTCTCTGTGCACTGGCAGTGTTACACCGTGCATCACGCTTCTTCCTCCTCTCGAACACGCTCCCCGAGCTGTGTTTCGCCTGCCCCGTAATACAGAGGCTTGCTTCTTACTCCCTCCTCGGCCGCGACCAGCCTGCTGGCGGCGGCGGCGGCGGCAGCAGCGATGGTGGTGGTGGTGGTGCTGGTGGTGGCTGGTTGCGCGGTGCATCGGGCCCCGAGGAGGGACCCAATTCGAAACGAGCGAATTTGAATACGGACGGCCAGGTTCAGAAACAATGGGGACATCGACGGACCACACGGGATGCGAGCAAATGGTCGAACAACCGGAGGACATGCGTTCCGGCAACCACTGCCTTTCTTAGGGGCCGCGGCTGCCTCCTAAACAGTCCAACCACCTCCTCTCTCTAGCTTCTACAGCTGGTCCCTCGAACTGTACGGTTTTCGGTACGCTCCGTTCATTTTGGGACTCGGTTCCTTCGCGAGAACCGAACAACTGTACCGTTTACCCGATCGACTGAACTGTTACACGTTTAACCAAACTGTTTTCAAATTGAAATTCAAAAATTCGCACGAAGGGCGTCGTGGACCGAGTACAATGCAATGTTGCTTTGCCCGCGGTTGGAACAGGATTGGAATTGATTCGTCAATTGGCATTGCCAAAACTGGTTCCCGGTTCGAGTGTAAGCATTTCCCGTTGGGGGAACTGGCCGCGAATCGTTCAGGATTTTCGAGACAAGTAGCGACCGTTAAGTGGCAGTAGAGGCTGTAAACCGACTGGAATCTTTACGTAACTCGTAACAGGCGGGCAGACATCATCGGTTATCGCGCGTAACCGGTTACATGTCGGCGATGTAGCTGCAGGTCCCGAAGCATTCAAGGTCTTCGATTTCCCATATTTCCTACGTGCGTCCCCGGCGACGCTGCTGCCCGCTGGAAATAACAGCAAAATAAATTTGATTTCGTCCCGGCGCGGTAGTACGTTACACGTGTTGGATCCAACCGATAGCATCTTCGCCCGGTATCGATTTCACAAAAGGCTCTCCTTCCCTAACCCTCGAGTCGGTGTCCCTCGGACTTTCGTCCTTTCCTTCCTGTCGACGAGCCATCGAATTACCGACCACTCCATCGATAACGAACGTTCTGATCGTTCCTACGGTGGAACAACGCGGATCCACCCGCGAAAATAGTCGATCGTCGGGAGCAAAGCTTCTACGTTGCTTCGCTAAGTCTAAGTCTAAAATTTTGCGTCTCGATATAACTACAAAATATACCAGTTTCGGCAAAGCCAATCGACGAATCGTGAGAGTCGAGCTGATACATTGTATCCATCATGGCCAAGTTAATGGCCCGTAAAACCCTCCATTCGAGGATCTTTCCCCCGGACCTTTATAGGCCCGGGCAACCTTCGGATTTCAGAGCCCCGAAGACGTCCACCCAGGCGTCGTCGTAAGTCTACCCGTCTCGTCAAACGTTCTTTCCCACATCCGGCGGTCGAAACGAAAAGTTATGCGCGTTTAGCGCCTCTACGATATGGGCATGGCCTACGAGATGCGTCTTACGGTACGATCCGTGACAGGTCACCTGACAGACGGGGATACCTGTCGGGTACATGGGGTGGTCCCACGTCAAGGGATCCTCGCGGCCGGGCCAGCGGAGGACCAGCTCGCTCGTGGGTCCACTAAAAAAGACAAGAGATCGGAGAACAGGGACAACTCATGCAGAATCGCTAACGAGCCGAGCAGACACCCGAACGATGGATGGGTTGGACCAGAACCCAAACGCTCTCGGCCTCGATACGTCCTGAGAAAACTTCTCTCGGTTACAGAGCTCTTTGCGCGAGATGATAAATAATCAAAATTACGCTGCAATTTTACGCGGAACGCGACATGATAAATTTGATAAAATTTTAGATTCTTTTTAAACACATATTTTACATCGCCCCCGAAATCTTGGAAAGTTCCTCGCGAAACGGTCCAAAGGACAGCGTCGCCGCGGGCGTCCGCGTCCGACACGACGCTTGAACGATCCTCGAATCGGCATCGAAGCCTCAAAGATCACCGCGTGACTCTGGCTTGGAGTTTGACCCCGGAATAACTCGGACGGAACCTACGCGGAGCATGGAAGAGAGAAATAGAAAGAAGTAAACGGGGACGGTGAAAAGGAGAGAGGGGGGTCAGAGAGGGGGAAGGTAGAGACAGAGAAGGAGAGTGATAGCCGATGGAGGCGGTTCGAGATATCAGATCGAGTCCCGGGCTTCGACGGGAGACCCCGAAGAGAAGATGGCGTATCTGACTTAGGAGAGAGAGCCAGTAGCCGGTAGGGATGTTCTGGTAGGTGAGCACAGCGTTCACCATCGCTACCACATCGATTGATTGCTCTGATTGCTTACATTCCGTACGATAAACTAGCTATGAGTCCAGCCTCGGGGACACTGTTTCTTTCCGCCTAGCCTCTCTTTAGCCACTTTTGCTCTCGTCCCGCGGTTAGCTCGTTGACAACGGGCACCGAGGAGCAACGCTGGACGAAGAAGAAGAACGGGCGGCACCTTGCAAGGATTTTAGCTCTCCGGGGCTCGCCGACACAGAACGCCGACCCGTAATTGGAAACATTTCAAGCACCGCGGGGTCAACGTTCACTCGAGCGAACGTTCCACCTTTGGATCGCGCACAGACTGCCTCTATATTCCCCCTCACCCCTCTCCTTCCCTCCTCGCGTTGATAATTGTCCTCAACGAGACGTCCAATTAGTAATCGCCGCGAATTAATTAGACTCGTTCGCCCTGGACCCAGGCGGTGATCGGTTTTATCTAGATCGAGACCGCGAAACCAACTATTTGAATAATCGCGACAAGTGCGAGTCGATACCCTCCCGATCGAGGTGCACGTTTTCTCGAAAACAACCTGACTCGCAACGAACAGGAATAATAACAGAGGCCGGTAGTCATAACGACGCGTCCTCCAGCGCCTAACAGATTGTCCCTGCCAGACGTACAGTGATGGATCGGTCCATCGAACGGATCGGTCCTTCGCTAATACGGGGGACGTATTCCTGGGAACCAACTTCGTTCTCAAACTCGGACCATACAATTTGTACCTTTCCGTTCGACGATCCCATCGATCCTCTTTTTTCCCGCCGATTCTGTGAGAAATCCGACCGCCGTATGAAATTAAGAAGAAGAAAAAAAGTAACATCGGGATTCGAATTCCGTGAGATGATCGATCGCGGGATTTCGCCCAAATTCGAACCAAAGACTCGTTCGTGACAAAAATGCGGGTGTACTTTTCGCCTGGTACAAAGTCTCGAGCATTTCTGAAGGCACCGAAAGAAGAACAATGCATAAACACTGCCGTACACGATGCATTGCATAAAATGATACCGAATTCTGTGAGATGATCGATCGCGGGATTTCGACCAAATCCGATCTGAAAGACTCCGTTCATGTAAAAAATGCAGGTGTACCTTTAGCCTGGTACAAAGTCTCGAGGGTTTGAAACACTCGCCGAAGAACAATGCATAAACACTGCTGTACGATGCATTATGCATGCATGTTCTTCGAGTTTTCTCGAGCAGACCGGCTAGGAGTGTCGTCAAATAACGCCCTATTCGTGTTGTTGACGCCTCCGAACCCGTACTTTCCAATCGTAGTTGCCACATTTAATGCGTGTATTCAATTTCCTCCGTTCGAGGCGGCGAAACAAGTGTTTCATTGTTTCCTCGTCGCTTTCTTGCGCGCGTATGTATCACCAAAGGCGTGGAAAATAAATTCCACGGTGGATTAATTGATAAAGTACAGTACAAACTCCATACAAGGAACTCCCGTTTCGTAAACGATCAAACGATTCCATTAACGGTACAACATGGAAGTTTCTGAACGATACTCGGGGCCAAGTGGCATTATTTCTGAAACGCGCCGCGTATATCCAACAGGTTACGTAACAATGCCATCGAAGTTACAAGGAATGACTTTGATAACATCGAAACTCATCTCACGCGGCAGGAGACGGCGCCTAAACGGTCAAATTACAATTCGAACAAGTCGATGGATACTAGTAGGGATGGATTCCATCGGGGACCGATAGAAACCGCGCGTAAAAGTTTCTCACGTGTCGCATGGATCTCGATTCCAGCGCGCGGGCTATGCTCCGTGGAGAAAAAGGGGAAGGAAAGGGCGCCTCCGTCGTAACAAGGAACCCCCCGCGGACGAACTAATTTTCCCGGATGACTCGCGAGGCTACGGCCCTGCGGGGGTCTGAAACAATGCGCGAGAAACGACCCTTAAGACCCTATAAGACTTACACGCCGCGAGCGGCGCGCTCCTCTCTCAAACTCGTCGACTATTCGCTGAATCACCTTCTGGGTACCGTGCGTGATGTGTCTCGCGGCCTCAGCGATGTCTACGAACCGATTCGACCATCCGAAATCTAGCTATCGATCCACCAGGTTGATGCAACTTCCAAATTGCGCGAAGAAACGTTCGGGAACAACGATCCAATTCAGAGATGGAACTCTTCGAGAAAAGAGGTGGCTTGAAAGTGTACCAAGAAAGGACCTTGGGAACTTTCTAACCAGTTCATTGTAAGACTTTGGTTCCAAGTACGAGAACTCCTAAGTAAGTGATAAGGTGTCCATAATAACACCTGGTAGCATCTATGATCTCCAAAAGGGTGAACTGGTATCACCTGGAGCTTGAATAGGTGGGATTAGATCGATTGAAAAAGTGTACCAAGAAGCTGGGAACATCCTAATCAGTTCAAAGTATAGGAGTTCCTTTTGACAGCTAGGAAGAGACACTGCAAGTAGGCAATAACACTTGGTAGCGTCTGCGATCTGCAAAAGGGTGAATGAGGAGCTTGTTCGGGCGCTGCGAGGAGGATCGATGAATTCTCGTAGCCATTGCTGATCTGGTCGTGTGGGAGAACGGACTAAAAACACCTGCCCCATGCGGAGAAACGCATTGTCCTAATGGCCAAGCTTGTAATTACCATTGTCCCAGCGTGACCGCTTCTTACCGACAAAATCGAAGCCAGGCGAGCAACAGCCGTATTATATCGTCACAATTCGATTCTACCGATCGAATGGATCTCGTTTCACCATCGCGAGAGGCCCCGTGAACGATTCGGTGCCTTATTTATAAACCAATTAGCCGAAAGAGTGGATCAAACGGACGAACTGGTCGTCTCGGGGATCTCCTTCCTCTTTGTCTCCCCGTGTCCGCGACAATGAAACAAATTATTCGAGCCGTCGTTGGCGTGGGTTAAATGACCACGGATACGCAACAGATGGTGTCGTTGGAGGCCAGAAACCCGATATATCCGACCATTCGAAGAGAGGCGCGCGTCTGACGGGCATTCCCGTCACGTAGGACGCGTATACGCGTTCTAATCGCGAATAGAAATCTAACCGTGGCGTTTCGGGTCCATCGAGCCGAGTTTTCGCCGAAACGGCACCCATCGAGCACGACCCTGTTCCTGCTCCGTAAATCCTAAGACTGCTCCGGGACATCCACTGGCCGAGACTCTCGCGCGGTAAAAAACGACTAGACAGCGGCCACGGTAATGTATGAAAGTTCGCATTCCTTCGACTCGTTTCTGCCGCCTGGAACGCGAGCTTTCGAGCCGCGGACAGGATTGCGAAAGAACCACCTCGATGTCCTTGATACCGTCCGGAGGACTTTTATTTGCTATCGAAGCTCGCTAGTCGGATCAACGTGCCCGCGAAAATTGATTTCAGAACGCAGAAGGTCAAAGACTCAATTTTGATATAAAAAAAACGTTACAATATCGACTTTCCATTCGCGAGCGTCGAGTAAATTTTTAGACGAGGCGTATGAATATTTATTTGTTACGTAAACGATGACACAATCGTTTGCATTCGACTGTCGTTACGTAAATACGCCTGTTACGTACGATACGAACGGTGTGTTCGCGCCCGAGAAGACCGCTGAGGGTCTTTCGATCGGTGGAACGAGATTGATGCATATCCCTAGGACTAGAAAATCGACACCACCGGGTGGTATCGATACCTAACGGAAGTGTAAACACACACGATCAACCTTTCGTAACGGCGATCCTTGGCGAAATTTCCCCGGGCAGGTAGCGGTTCGAACGCGATCCGATCGGGCGCGCTTAGCTCGCGAACAATTTTTCGTCCGCTTTTCTCGGTGCTCCTTATTTGGCGAGCGACGCGAGAGGCAGGCTCTCAATTTTGCCACTCGACCGGCCCAGCCTTCCCCTCCTCCTCCTCCCCCTCTTCATCCAGCGTCCACGGTTTTATCGCTCTGGGGGCAAATTCTTTCGGCGGGTTTGTCCGACGCGACGTTACATTCCCCGGCGTACACGCTCTTCCCTGAACGAGGAAAGAGAGAAGACAGCGGGTAACCGGGGAACGGAAGAAGGAGGAAAGGCTGTCTCCCGGGCAGCAACATTAGGATTATACCGCGGCGGTTGAAGGGAACAACCTGGACGCTTTACATTCGTGGCCGGTTCCTCTTTTTCGTTCTGTTGCCTCGGCTCCTTCGTCTCCTTCTCGGAAGCTACGGAGATTTTGACGATAACGGGGTGGATCCAGCGGCCTCTCGCCCCATCACCGATCCATAAATCCAACAATTTGTCCGGCCCGTCCACGGTGTTTTGATCTCGGCCGATTCCAGCGCCGGGGCCAGCCAACCTCTTCTCCGCTCCGCCCTCCCGCCTCGGTTTTTGCATAATTATGCCGGATGCGGATGTCGATATCGCGTGTCAGCCACCGCCAAATTCGACTCCTCTTCCTCTTCCTTTCAGCCACGAGCCCCGCCGCCCAGATCACGTCAACGTCGCCAGAAGAACGAACAGCGTTTAGAACTATCGACTCCAACGCTGATCTTCGATGTTTCTGCGATACCGAATTCCATATGTGTTCGAAAGTAAACCTCAGAAGCCACCGGGCATTGGGACAACGCGAGACACGGTCTATCTTCGCGCGGCGAGAGAGGCTGACGCGGTGACACGGTGCTCCGCCGTTATAAAGCGGTTCACCAAAATGGCGCCGCGTCCAAAATGGGGCCCAAGAACTGGTACGGCTGCAACAGCTTCGAGACCGGGCGGTCGCGGTCCCTTTGTGATGCCTCGCGAGGAATTCCAGCGCCGAAAAGCTACTCATAGAAGGCTGCTGGCCCGTTCTATACGCGCGCAAACGCATACAGTCGCGACGAAAAGTATGTTAACGAGCACAAGCCCGACGTGTCTCAAGCTCATCGTTGACCAGTTCTTTGAGCAAAACCCTTGTGGACTCTGTTACCATATTCATATAATATGCTCGAACTCTCGAATCGCGATAAACTTACGATCGACAAGCGTACAGTAATGACTGATCAGTCCAAAACTTTAATATTACACAATAGTAAACTCCATAAATTAAAATTAGTACTGACTTTCGTAAATTCATGAATAAAATTCATTAATGGTGCATATACATGCGTGTTTATCTACGTTAAACTTATATGTTAGGTTCGAACAAAAGCTTTGCTAGATCAACGTTAGGTGTACGAGTGTCGTACTTTCCAGAAGGACTGTATGTCCGTTCGTTCTCGAGAGTCCCCGTGTTTTATTGGGAGGATACCGCGACATAGTCGGCGCGTTTTGACGGGCCCCCGCGGATCGCATACGAAATCAACGTGGATCGCTTTACCCGGGGACCGGCACGAGATGGCTGAGTTTTATCGCTCGAGGATGTACGTCGACAGCCATGTAAATTATGCGTCACTTTCACGCGGCCGGGTATACACTAATTTCTACCGTTACTCGCCTCCCTGTTAATTTTGACCTTCGACGATTCGCGGGAGATGGTTTAAGGAGCTCGACCAGTCCCGGCTGATTTACCGGCGAACGCGGCGCGAACGAGCCGCTTGTCTCTGGGAGACAAACGACGCGGAAGTAAATGAATTATCAGAAAATAACGCGCACCTTTTGATTTCTCGAGCTTTATCGCTAATGTGAAATAATTACTGCGGCCTGGGAGCCATTAACGTCGCGGGTTCTGCGTTTCTGACACTTTCATTTCCATTAGCGCGCTCGCAACCGATCACGATCTAGTTAACCTTTTAATCATCGCTCCTTACCCTATTAAACGGCTTAACAAACGTTTCAGGCATTCGTTCTCGAACTTGTTTCGAACTCGTCCTCCGTATTAATAAAACTTTCAGGATACGGTGTATATTAGCGAAAAAAATTTTTTAGACTCTCGAGTTCGAGAAAGGAATTGTCATTTAAATCGTTAATACGGTTGATGGCCGATGAAGCTTGTTTACCGAGCGGAAAGCTCGCCCTGCGGAAGGGTCGATCTATAAAACGAACAATCGTGTATTATTCAGGCAGCTGCCGTGGC
Organism: Colletes gigas; assembly: GCF_013123115.1. Lineage (NCBI taxonomy): Eukaryota > Metazoa > Arthropoda > Insecta > Hymenoptera > Colletidae > Colletes > Colletes gigas. The sequence goes on from NW_025106664.1 coordinate 932,425, forward strand.
CTTGGGAAACGCTGGTCGGCGATAATGCGCGTTAACGACTTTATCGCGTTCTAAACGGGCTTGCAAGCTCGCGGCCCTGCAAGCAAACGAGGAAGGAATTATCGATCGTTTGGCGAGGCAGTAGAGCACCGATGCCGCTCGCGATAAATCTTCATAGTTCCTTCTGACACGTTTCACGTGACCGTAAGCGTTATCTTTCTCGCATGAAATATGTCGGAAACGCTTTTCTTTCTCCTCGAATATCGCAAGCTCACGCTCGCTATTCGAACCGAACGAACGCCTCGCGCAACGACGTGGGGAGGGGAAAAAAGAAGGAAAATTCTGACGTCTACCAGGTATATACCCTCTCTTTCATATTCCTACCTGTCTTGTCCACGTTTCTTTTGATAATGCCGGATCAATAGAATGCATCGCTGATAACTTCGCTTTGTCGCGCTTCTGACGTTCGCGTATTGCTCGATTCCTAAAGGGTCTAGCCGAATAAGCATGTTAAAAGTGCCCTCAAACCAAAGTGAATGGGGTTAATACCACTTGAAAGATGGTTCGAAAAAACCCCTTTTCAAAGAGTTTCGACCCGGTATCTCTACTACAGGGGTAATTACGGGATGAAAATCTCCCGTTCTGTTCAATTAAAAATTATGAAAAAAATCATGGTTATTCTATCGATTGATGTTTCGATCATTTATTTGAATTAAAGCAAAAATATTTAAGGACTAATATTGTTCAGATTCAGACAAAATGTTGGCAATGTCGCGGATGCTTTACCAAAATGATTAGTGCATCACGCCGCGCCGCCATGGCGGTTCTAATCAACAGGAGTCCTATACCACACGTATTTGAAACTACATATAGCGACCAGTTAACAAAATATATAAACAAATATATTTTAATTATATCTATTTTAAAAGCATGTGCGGGCTTTTTCCGTATGAAAAATTAGGAAATATGAATTAATAATTCTTTAACAATAACGCAGTTTTCCAAAAAATCTGAAAAAATTACCCATTAATAGTCATCATGTTACGCTATAGCTGTAAAGATATGAACATGGTCATGTAAGTAATTAAGACAATATAAAGCTCTTTCACCATTTTTTAAAATACAAATTATTATATTTAGGGATGGAGACAACTCTCTATTGTAGGAGATTTGTATTGAATATTTCTGCCGTGCTGCAGATTTGTGGAATGTTAATTTATGTGCAAGAGAGTTGAAAGTGTTTTGCTCGAGAAGGAATGGGTAACCAGGGACAGCGAGACAACAGGGAGAACGAAACGATTGTGAAAGACAGACCTAATTCTTATATATTAGTTTGTGTCCCTAATCATTAATTTGTGTAAAAATATTGTGTGCTTGGTGTGTACAATTCTCTTCGTTAAATCCCACACTATAAAGCTCCCGTTTCGTCAATTCTATTAACAAAAATATGAATTTGCATAAATATCCGCAGTCTAATTATTACGTTCCTTGCTTTTTCTCCGATTATGTTTCTCATTTTTACGATCGTCTAACTTTCCACCCACCGTTTCTCGGATTTAACTTTTATTTAGCTATCCACGGATTGGCATTCAAAAATTTCTCCCTCCTCAAAGTTGCAATTTGATACCGAGCGAAGCGCGAAATAAATTCCGCGAAACCTCTGCCAAAAATCCACGAGCGTCTCGCGCGACTCGAAACGGAATGCCTGGTCGCAGTAATTTAATAACACACCCCTTGTCGGTGCCCTATCTTGTTACTTCACGACTTATGCCCCCCCGTTCAACGGAAATTTCAACCGCGAAGCAAACGAGCCGTCAAAAGTAAAGAATAAAAATGTGAAAAATAAACGTATACAATCGGCGTCGATTTATTCGAAAACTAAAAGCTGTTCGATGATCGCGCGAAGTAAAACGAACGAAATTCCGCAAGAACATTCGTACTTATATTTTACGGTTTTGAATATTTATCGAGAACGTACGACGCGCGTAAACCCGTATATAATAATAAGGTTTGAAGAAAAACGAAGAAGGTGGATGTCGACGAACGAACGACGAAAGAAAACACGGTGGGGAATTTTATCGACGAAATTCGCATGTGGAATCGGCCGGTTTACCACACAAATTTCGCCGATTCGTATCCCGAAACGGCAACAAGGGATCGTCGAGGATAGGTCTGTGGTAGGAGCGAACGTTTAATATATAAATATGTAAATAATGCGCTGCCGCGAGTATCTCTCATGCAGCCGGGTTCAACCAGTGGCAGCTAACTTATGGCAGGGACCAGGAAGACCGGCTTTAGTTTGGTCATCCATAATGGCGTTCCTCGCTGCGAATCTATCGTCACGTTTTAAACTTTGAGGAACACGACGCTCTCTCACCCTACGACCGACCATTATCCGTCTCTGTTCGACCAGAAGAATTCGTTAAAAAAATTTCTTCGACCAACGTGTCTCGATGCTTCCTTCAAAATGGAACTAAAAAATACTACGAACCGGGAAAACTGGGAATGTCTTGCAAGTGGGAGATAGCTACTTTGAGATTACGGACTGTCATTGAGGGTTGAGGGTTGGCGTGACCACGACCAAAAAATTCGTTAAAAAAATTTCTTCGACCAATGTGTCCCAATGCTTCCCTCAAAATGGAACTAAAAAATACTACGAACTGGGAAAACTGGGAATGTCTTGCAAGTGGAAGATAGCTACTTTGAGATTACGGACTGTCATTGAGGGTTGAGGGTTGGCGTGACCATGATTAAAAAATTCGTTAAAAAAATTTCTTCGACCAATGTGTCTCGATGCTTCTCTCAAAATGGACCTAAAAAATACTACGAATCAGAAAAACTGGGAATGTCTTGCAAGTGGAAGATAGCTACTTTGAGATTACGGACTGTCATTGAGGGTTGAGGGTTGGCGTGACCATGATTAAAAAATTCGTTAAAAAAATTTCTTCGACCAATGTGTCTCGATGCTTCTCTCAAAATGGACCTAAAAAATACTACGAATCAGAAAAACTGGAAATGTCCTGCAAGTGGAAGATAGCTATGAAATTGCAGACCGTCTATGAGGGTTGGTGTAACCACGATTAAAAAATTCGTTAAAAAAATTTCTTCGACCAACGTGTCTCGATGCTTCCCTCAAAATGGATCTAAAAAATACTACGAACCGGGAAAACTGGGAATGTCTTGCAAGTGAAAGATGGCTATGAGATTACAGACCGTCTATGAGGGTTGGCGTGACCACGATCAAAGAATTAGTTAAAAAAATTTGTTCGATCGAAAAGCTACCACGGATAGAAAAGCTGTAGGCTAAAAATAGAAGGTTTGGGATTTCAGACGGCGATAACGTTAAGTTGCGAGCTTGAAAGGGATTTTGATTCGGAAAGCTCGTTAATTAACTTCATCGGAATCAGGACATCCGAGATATACCCAGGTCGAAGCTACCGAGGGGCCGATTTTTCTTGCGAAACGTGGCTGATAAGGACTTTAAAGTCTCGCGTGCCCGGGTGAACTCGCGTGACTGTGTTCACCGGCCCTGACCCGTGCCTGGACGCGACACAGATCTCGAATTTTGCCCAAGTTGGAGGCTGCGGGCCTAACGCTCGACTGTGTTTCCAATTACGATAAAGACTGGCAGAGTTACACCTATGATGCCCTAAACGCGTCTCGATGGTACACCCCCTGGTAATTAAAAATGAAAAAAAAAAATTTCGATGCTAGAAATCCTATTAACTGGGCTCGCGTCGGGGAGACACCGTGTCCAGGGATATTCGTCCGGCCCTGGAAGAAGAGGGAACACCGTCGGTTGACAATAGTTTGGCCAGCAGTGAAACAATTCCGAGGGGCTCCCCGTCACAATAAAAGGTCTTCGACAGTGGATGTGACAAAAATGAATTGTTATATTGTTTTAACAAATGAAGGGAGACCGGTCACCCCGTTGGCCCCACTCGGTCTCTCTCTGTCCGACTCGGTCGAGCGGCGGGGACAGTCGTGGGTATCGTTTTGGCCTGTTTGTGCCCGGTGTGCCTCGGCGTATTATGTATCTGGACCCTCTCTTCTCGAATCTCCCTCACGGCTATCCTCTCCCTCTCTCGCTCTCTTTTGGTCGTCGTTCGGTCTGCGCCTCGGCTGGTTTTGCAGAGCGCGCGCGAAGCACGTGTTTTGCCAGTTCCTATTGTTTCCTGTATGATAAATGGGGCCCGGGCCCTCTCGCCGGCTCGGATCGCCTCGTACACCGGCTTCTTTCGGACTTTTCGATCCCTCGATAGGTCGCCAAACACCCCCGGAATTCCTCGGGATCCGCGATTTCCTCGCGAGCCACCGAACAACCGTTTCCGTCGCCGCTACCGTCGGCCGCCATATTTCAAACCGAAGCGCGCCGCGGTGGATTTCACTTTTATGGATTACATACGTTCGCGCCGACTATTTCGGGACTCTTCGATCACCAAATGAGAAACGAAGAGAACTCGAAAGTCCCACGAAAGACTGAAATATCGAAACTAGTAGCGAAGGACAATTTATTCAATTCCGCGTGGCTCCGGAGGGGCGGGGCCCAAGAAAGCAAAACCACCGGAATCGTCGCTAATAATACGGCCGGGCAAAATACGAATCCAGGGAGCAGAAAAATCTGCCACATAACGGGCGACATTCCCGTATCGGTCGATTATTTATCATCGTTCAATTCAATTAAAAATCCCCGCATAAAAAGGGCCGAACGAGGCATTCCGGCAGTCGTAAAGGCGGGTTTCGTCGTGGCTTCTTTTTTATCTCGTTCCTCCCCACCCTCGGCGTCCGGAGGATCCACTTTTAGAATATATACGACGTTTCGACGACAACGCGGGGCCCAACGGCCAGGGCGCGTTAAGTATTAATAAACTGGTTAAGATCGTAATTAAATCTGGCATCGCGTAGGCGTGTACGCATATCATTCCCGTAACAAGCTTGCGCCGCCGGGAGGACAGTTTAACAGACTCTATTCGCCTCGAGTCCTTAATAATCCGTTGGTCTTTTTAGCACTCTCACCGCAAACGACCAGTTAACGTTTATGTTCGACATTTTCAAAGGGAACTTCCTTCCGCCCGACACTCTAAATTTTAACGTTCTGATCTAACCCAAACCATAAGAATTCACATCATTTGAGAAGATTGTCACTCTCTAGTTAACGCGTTGAATGGACTAATTTATCATAAAAATCGGGAAAAATGAGACTCGCTTGACCCTTCAACGAGCCGATTTACATATCTCCGCCATAAATCACCCAGCTGAAATTAGACGAAGCACTTGGACCGAAAACGAACGATCTTCTCCGTTGGAAGAAAATCAATCACCGATCGATAAAAAGGGCGCGCAAGGATCGAACCCGATAAATAAACGTTTCGTGGGAGGGGGGAGGAAAAAACAATGATCCGTCAATGTTCGAAAATTGATTAGCAGACGAAAGGCAACGGACAGACGAGCTGCAAATTATTACACCTTTTTCCCATGGAACATCGACACCCGCCTGGAGGCCAAGGAAGCCGATGATGCAGAGGCCTCCCTTTCTTTTCGCGATGGAGCAGTGCAAGAGTCGCGCTGCTGCAGCAGGGGGTCCGTAAAGACTGGCCGCACACAGGCATAAACATACATAAACACCGCGGATATATATAAGTTGGTAGCTTCTGAAATCCGTGGCTGATCCGGGAGCGATAGTGTTGGGACGCCCAGCAGGCAGTCCCAGCTACCACGGCACCCAACGATCTATGGTCGTGACGAGAATCCACGAACCATTACGACTCGATGGACGTATGCCCTCGGGGAAGACTAATTTTTGCTATTACGCTTGCCTCTACCTGTTTCCCGCGCTCCGGCCAGGATTCGTACGAAATTCGTTTCCAGGAAACCGCTGGTGTCCTTTGACAATACTCTGACATTCTCATCTGTTTGGAGAAAACGTGTTTGTTCCCATCGAAAATGGCTACCATTGATCGTTGACGTTATCTAAGATTCCGGTAGCAGGGATGATCCTCAACTTGGTAAACAGGTGCTTCGAAATCCTGATATCTTTTAACATCCTCGTGGAAAGGACTGACATCTGTTCTTGACGTTATCTGAAGCTCGTTATCTACGAAACTCGATGGTATGAAAATTTATGGAAATTGTATATCTTCTGACATTGAAGCAACTAACGTTTTAACGTTATCTAAATTCTAGTGGCAGAAACAGTCAATTAGGAACGGATGTTCGCAGCCTATTAAACAGAATTCATAGCTCGAAAATCCCTGACATTTCCCCGATGATATCCTGGTATCCTTCGACGTTCGAGGAAACCGTTTTCACTACCATCGAAACGACAACATCGATTCTCGACGCTGGCCAAGGTTGGGTAGCAGTCCTAATTAATTGTGACCAGGTGTATCATCCCATAAAAAACGACTCCACTCTGGTTCAAAATTCTGGCGTTCCACCGACAACCAATGGCCACGGTCTTGTGCCAGGTTGGTAATTGTAGGACCCGTATCTGCCATCGTCGAAGCGGCCGAAATCAATTCTTGACGTTATCCAAGATTCAGAAGCGGCGCTGATGAATTGGGACCGGCTACCGGTGTCCTCGCGCCCGTAAAACGAAACGATAGCCGAGATAACTCGTCCCACGCACAAATAAAATTAGTGGGGGCGATATTTAGCCGGCGTAACGTCGACTCTTGACAGCCACCCTCGGTCATCCTTATCTACGCGGCCGCATCTTACCCGAGAAAAATGTTTCTTCTCGATAATCAGAGACGGTAGCCGTGTCGAAGAACTGTTTCCTCGATTACCGAGCTTGGAATTTCGAATTATGAGCGACAAATTGCGCGGAGGTCGATGAAAGAAAAGCCACTTTCTGTGACGAGATTCGAAATATGAGCAACGCGATCACGTTAAAGCTCAAAGGGTGAAAGGGACCAGCAAACGAACCGAATAAATTTCCAATTTCTTCGCTTAGTAATAAGAAAACAAATGTTTGGAGTAAAAATTGTGTGGACGCCGAGGCCCCGGTAGAAGAAAAGCCACCATCTGTGACGAGACACCATAGATTCAGCCCACGTACGAGGAATGGATATGCGCCATAAAACAGAGTGTTATCGCGTCGTCATTGTCTCGGAGTTCCCTCTTTATCTGAGATGCGCTTTAACCGCGGAAAAAATGCCAGCTCCGTTTATGGAAAGGCGAAATTCATTCCGGGACGTTTCTCCGGAGCAACGTTTCGTCTTTCTCTCAACGTTCGCGGTCCGTTCCCAGCCTCGAGAAAACGGCGCGTAACGCGTTTGGATCCCATGAGTGCGGGCGGAAGCTCACGGAAGCGTCGAAATGATTGGCAGGGTCCAAGTGTACCGTGCGGACCGGGCCAGGAAAAATGATCGTAGCCGCGGGGGTAATAGGATCCGCGGGGTCCGATCGGCAAAGTTAGACACGATAAATCCAGAGGGGAATTAATTGCCGTTTGGTCCTCTCCGGTCTGGGTCCGATCCGGGTCCCATGCCCGTGCATCTCCTCACTGTCTCTGCCTCTACTCGGAACCACCCTCCCATCGGGTATCCCGTCCTCCTTCCACCTGGTCGATCCTCTCTTTCTCGGCGTCCCAGGCTCGCATTCTGCGTCCCTTGGTTGGTCCCTCCGTGCCTCCGACTGGTTGACATCCTACAAATAAAATCAGCTCCAGGAATGCCCGCGACGACACGGGGCCTGTGGGACCTCTTCGAGAGGCTCTCTCCTTGGCTCCCCTTCTATCTGGCTCTCCGTCTATCTCGGAAGTGACCACGACTGGATGAACCGAGACCGAACGATCCACGGCGCATGCAGGTGGGACGAGGATGACCACGGAGCCCCACGGCATCAGACGTAATATATGGTAGCCTTAAGACAACGGTTTGGTATAGCCAAGGTATACCTGGCTGTCCCGTGGTATCCACCTTTACTCACACCGTTCTCGTGTCTCCCGCGGTCCCGTACGTGTGTCCCGCGTCTCCGCCCGCTAGTGTAGGAGTCCGTTTTGCTTTCGTGCGACGCGTCGCGTCGCGTAGCTAACCATTTCCAGCACACGCGTGCAGATATGAGAGAGGACGCGTCGCAGGACACCACGTCCAAACGAGTTGCGCTCGCCGCACCTGGGCCCGCGCGGGACCTCTTTCCAGTTTATTTAATTGTCGCTTAACTCGGCCGTGTACCTGGTACGACACGGTTCCTCCTTCTGCTTCGGAATCGCCGAAACCGGACCGTCGCTTCGCTAAACGATCCTATTCCCAAGTGATCCCTCGATCGAATGTCTAGGTCGCAACCTAAACTCTCTTCCAAGATCGTGGGAGGTCTAGACTACTTTCACCTACGTTCCGTCAGCTGGGCTTTCATACTCGACATCTATGTCTTGTTGGCTAGGCACATACAAACTGAACAAGGGGAATGGATCTTAATTCCTATCAGAAATTCCCAGTTCTAGCTTCTTAGCTGCGTAGTAGCAGAATCTCCATATCCACAGGAGATACATTTTTATTCTATTCATGGTTAATACTCGGGTTACGAGCCTTAGCGAATATCAACGTTCTTTCCAGGGATTCGAGATACTCCCCACATTTAAAACCTACCCTTTGTATTTCAAATTTTGATGATTCGTTTAGCAGAATTTGTAATCCAACCAACTCACTTGTCGACTTAAACATTTTTAATTTATCCTTTTTTAGGACAGGTTTAAGGCCTACGAACCTTTAGTTGTAAGTACTACAGTAACTTATATGATGTGAAACAACGTATCCTCCTTTGTTTACCCGTCAAATAAATAAATTCTGTGAGCTTATGGCCACGCCAATATCAGCCAATATGGTTCCATTCTAGTCTTGATACGATAGGTTCGCGGCCTTCGTCACGCGATGGAATTGTAGTAGTGATCGACTCAGCCAATGACAATGCATCGCTATTACGTTACGACCAATCAGTAGCTAGACGCAAGTTGCATTTGTTCTGCATTTATAGGAAATTTGAATTCTCAAAAAACTACAAAATGCACTTAATATGCAAAAATGTTCTAACTGACATTAATTTGCATACAGTGCATCGTTTAGATGTCCTTTCCTCCTTACTTTTCGTTGAAAGTATTCGTGTACAAAAATGGCCCGGAGATTGTTGTATTTTATTTCTTATAAGTAGACATTTATGGGAAATATTAATTTTCAAAAAACTATCGAATGCACTTAATATGCAAAAATATAAGACACACTTAAAGTAAGACACGAATTATTATATTTAGGGGTTAATAGGGATAATTTTATTGATAAGATTTGCATAAATATTCGCAGTGTAGTGGTAAACGAAGGTAAATCCGAGTTGAAACGACACCCGTGATCTAGGAAGTCGAGGGCAATTAAATAGCAAAGGACGAAGGGTATCGAAGTAGAAGGAATTCCGGGGAACAATGGGGGCGCCCTGGAGGCGAAAATAAAGAATCGAAGACGGGAATGTTGTTCACCGGGTAGAGTTTGTCACCGTGGAACGTTACATTATAGCGTTTAAGGGCGCCCGAAATAGAAGCGGCGGGTAGCTCGAGTTTTACGTGGCACATTTGCCACGAGGCCCATGCGAGGACCGCGCGCGCTCGGTGATTTACAATTGATTCGGCCAGAAGCAGAGAGATCGAGGGAACGGAATCCGGTCGAATCCGTGTATCGATTAAATTTTTATTATCGTTTAATTCACTCGATTTTACGAGGCAAGCGTACAAACTAATCCGACGAATTTATTCCCCGTTGACGTTTAATCGCGATAAATTATTTATGCGCGCGCGCCGGGGACCGATATTACGCGCAGAAACCGCTTCCATAGTTCTAGGAAAAAGAACGTACTTCTGGCAAATATAAACGTGGCCGGTTGGTATTCACGACGGGTCCCCACTGACAGAATCCTCTTCTCTCTTCTCGCGGCGGGGGCAAAAAATCCATCATACGGCAGCAAAATGTGGTGCCGGCAAGCCACACATCCAATTATCATAAAACGCTCCAGATGCTGGTCCCGCGGTCGTATGGTATGGAAGAAGAATCGAACGGCCGACTATAAATTCTACGTGCGTCGGAACGATACGTCCCTGTCGAACGTCGACTTTATTCTTGAGCCCTTCGGTAGAAGAACACGAGTTTTAGGTGATCAAAAGGAACGGACTTCGGAGCTGATGGATCGACTGGTACGGTCGTGTTAACGAACACGGTGGTCCCATACGTATCGGGCGAACTTTACGTCGCGGTCTGCTATTTCTGGGCCCCGGCGACTGTAACTAACAATTTTCACAGCATAAATATCCGAAGCGCGCGGCACTCTGTCCAGAGATTCCGCAACGGTTTCCCTTGAACTATCAGATACACCTCTGCTACGACATGAAAGTCACGGCTGCCCCACGGTAACACGTTCCGGGGACTAGAAAAACGTCCTCCATACTTAAGGTAATCTAGCCTTATAAGCGTAAACTTCCGTAGGAGTCGCGACCACTTAGCTCGAGCTACTTGTACCACCCCCCTCCCCTTCTATTCTCGCTCGTTTGCCAGCGAGACTGCTGTTAGTACCTATCCGGCCACGACGCTATCAATCTCCAGCATCCACTGGATCGCGTACCTTTTATTAGCAAAAAGACGGAAACGCCTCGTCAACGCGAAAGATCAAACGTACTCGATGCTCGGTTAACTGTTAGGAGGATCGGGATCATCCCTTCGAGAAGAGTGACCAACGACGCTAAAGGTTGAACGACCCAACTCGGCCCGGAGTCGAGGATGCTACCCGAAAGAAAAGAAGACGGCGAGTCGTCACTGCGCCTTAACGCCAACCGAGCCCTTTTCGATTCCCGTGGCCAGGCCTATAGGGGTACGCGGGCACGTACGAAATCTCTAAAGACCGCGGTGAAGCCGATACTTAAATCACTCCGGTCACTCAGCCTCGCGGCTCAGATTGATGTAAGGCCGTGTTTTACATTCAATTCAATTGGGCAAAAAACTGCTATCCGTTGCCGGGACGCACCGACGCCGGCGACGCATTGTGCTGGCTGTTGCTCGCTGGGGCTGTAGCTCGACTCTGGCCACGGCCGACTCCTTTGGACAACCGGCCTTCCACTCGAGAAAAGGACCTCCGCCTCGGTGCAACAGGTAAACCGCGCTCGTTAGAACTGTCCGGGGGACCACTGACACGAAATTGTCATTATCTATCACGCGGCGGAACGTTCGAGCGCGCCGTGCCGCGTCTCGGTGTCCCTTTTCCTTACCTCCTGCCTTTCATCCTCCCGCCCCGCGACTTTCCTTCGAGATCGCCGGAAAGCGGCCCAAGGCGAACGGAGAAACGAGGATAAATTGTGACAAACCTGGAAGTTCCTCGATGCCAAAGATAAACCGCTGTTTTGCTACGGCTCCGATACCACTTTGCTCCAAAGACCTCCATGTATGAACGCAAAGATATTTTGCAATAATTATTACAAGTAAACGTTCTTGTTATGGATCAAATTTTTTCCGAAAATCATCTGTATTAAGTAGGTTGAATCCTCCTAAATTTTGGAACGAGAACAACAAACTAGAAGCCGTTTCTTGCTATGGCTCCGATGGCACTTTGCTCCAAAGACCTCCAGGTATGAACGCAAGGATATTTTGCAATAATTATTACAACCAAACGTTCTTGTTATGGATCAAATTGTTCCCGAAAATCATCTGTATTAAGTAGGTTGAATCTTCCCAAATTTTGGAACGAAAACAACAAACTAGAAGCCGTTTCTTCCTAAGGCTACCGATGGCACTTTGCTGCAAAGACCTCCATGTATGAACGCAAAGATATTTTGCAATAATTATTACAACCAAACGTTCTTGTTATGGATCAAATTGTTCCCGAAAATCATCTGTATTAAGTAGGTTGAATCTTCCCAAATTTTGGAACGAAAACAACAAACTAGAAGCCGTTTCTTCCTAAGGCTACCGATGGCACTTTGCTGCAAAGACCTCCATGTATGAACGCAAAGATATTTTGCAATAATTATTACAAGTAAACGTTCTTGTTATGGATCAAATTTTTTCCGAAAATCATCTGTATTAAGTAGGTTGAATCCTCCTAAATTTTGGAACGAGAACAACAAACTAGAAGCCGTTTCTTGCTATGGCTCCGATGGCACTTTGCTCCAAAGACCTCCATGTATGAACGCAAATATATTTTCCAATAATTATTACAAGTAAACGTTCTCGTTATGGATCAATTTGTTTCCAAAAATCATCTATATTAAGTAGGTTGAATCCTTCCAAATTCTGGAACGAGAACAACAAACTAGAAACCGTTTCTTTATATTAATCTTCCCGGAACAGAGAAAAGAGTAAAAGGATGTGCATGAAATATAAAAAAGAAATAAATGAGATGGACGGGGACACCGAAAACATCGGTCCCAAAGAAAGTAAAATGGCCAAAGTGGGAAAAGGCGATCCCCGACATCGACGTTTCGACCCTTTTCCTTTATCCGTTCATTTCATCTTCCAACAACAGCTCGTTGACCAGTGGAAGAACACCCTGTTCCACTCATTTCGCCTTTTTTCCCCCTACGTGGGATTCGTAGAGATACCGGCGACGTGGTATTTTCCTATCGGGATCGAATCTACATAGGCGACATTATTCTCGACGACGTCGTTATTCGGTATGCGGGAATCCACGACGCCGCTTTTGACGTAAATTGCGAGGAGCGCCGGTCACGTTTCTGCTTTATTCCGTTGCCGTTCTTATTGCTACCAAAGGACGTGCAGATATTCGTGGACTGTCGCACGACACGCGTACACTTTGACCCGGACCAGGTACGCTCGACATCCTTTCTAAAACTGTTAATCATTTCCCGACTTCGACCACTCGCGGTAGTAACAAAAACCATCCCCGTCTTTGGTTGCGACATAGTCGCGTTGGACGATCGTTCGAGAAAAGGTCTGTATCGCTGGCTACGATCTTTTCGTCGAATCTCCTCGCATTTGTTGAAAATATGCAGCGCTATCTGTCGTGTTGTCGCTGCCGTGGGGCCTAGCGGCGACAACTCGACGGAAAACTAAGTAAAATTCGATCGATATCGGTTCATCGAAATAATGGTTTCGATGAACTAGAATTAATATTATTTTTCTGTCTGTCATGTTGTCATTCGTAACAGTTATTAGGGCAGTGGTTTTGGTGAACTAAAATCGATATTATTATATTATTTTTCTGTCACACTGTCGCATTTATCAAAAGCGCGCAGCACTGTCTGCCGTGTTGTCGTTGGCTCCGGGACCAAGCGGCGACAACTCGACAGAAAACTAAATAAAATTCGATCGATATCGGTTTTTCTTCGGTTTTCTTCTATTCTTTTGGCGAGCTAGACTCGATAATATTTTTCCGTCACACCCTGTACATCGAACAACGGACAGGGCGTCAGACTGTCTGGTCGACGATTCGGGTGCCCCATGGATCGAATTCGACGACGGGTTCTTTCGCCACTGATTGGAAAGAAAAAAGCGAGAAGGACACTAATTAGTGATTCCAAGAAAGGGGACCGTTTCGCTAGGGATCTGCCCCGTGGATCAAATCGGGAGGCGAAGATAGGTCTCGATATATCGAAGGTGTGAAGGTTCCTAAAGAAGCGTAAGGCATTCGAGAAATTCGTTAAAGAAATCGATAAACCTTCGACGCTTTCGATCTCAACTTACACGGGAACGTATGGCATTCCCTGAATAGCTTCGGACAAGCAATCCCGACGAAGAAGAAAAAGGTTGCTGTCGCAATTAACACTTCCAGACTATCGATTCCCCTTGGCAATAGAGATCTCTAGAAAAAATTTGTCCAGTACGAGAATCGAAACGTATTTCGCTAACTTTGATTGGTACAAGGTACCCAACCAAGGCTTTTGATACACGTAATTAATTATTCCTCTTCCAAGAAGAATCTTTTTACACAAAAAGTGAGGCTTCCGATTCTACCCACTGCATTTTCAAGTAATCGTCTCAAAAATGATTGATTTCTGTTGGTAGAGAGGAGTACAAAGTGTCAATTGCCAACAGTATGGATCCAGAGATCTAAGAAAATTGCGAGGGCCACGTTTGGCGAAGCAGGGCACGTAATTTTGCACGAAACGGTTAGATGAAATCGTCAGGCTGTGTGTCAATCCGAGATTGGACCACGGTCCTCGTAGAGGAGCAACGTCGTGGGTACCGTGTGGACAACGATTTTCAGGGAGAGGACGAGCGGCATGGGAATAAAACAAGGAGGACACTAATTAGCGATTCCAAGAACCGAGAACACGAACCGTAGTACAGCACGGTCCTCTTCTGCCGTTCGCTCGGGCCCCATAACACGCCGTGTTGGATCCAGCTGGAACCCGTACCCGAACGAGGACGAGGATGCACCGAGGGGACAAAAGGTCGAAGAGGAAAGAGAACCATCCGAAACATTCGGGCCAGCTACGAGTGTCAACTCGTGGAATGCTTTACCCTTGACCCCTCTCTGCCATCCACGATCTTCGTTACTTTGTTTCTCTCACGAGTCCATATTGTCATCGACCGAATTTTTATCCCCGAATTCCTCTTTTACGCTGATCGGAGATAAACAATTTTTGCCAAAAATACCACGACCCGAGGCCCGCGTGACCTAAACTCTCGACACTCGTCGCCCTCCATCGCGGCTTCGCCCCTTTAGGGTAAATTTTTAGCATCCGTCGTGTAAAATTCACCCTGACGCTTGCTATTTTACAAACCATCGACTATCAAGCGATAGAATACAATTATTATGACATAAATAAAAACAATTTTTGACAAAAATGCTACGATTCGAGCCCCGCGTGACCTAAACTCTCGACACTCGTCGCCCTCCATCGCGGCGTCGCCCCTTTAGGGTAAATTTTTAGCATCCGTCGTGTAGATTTCACCCTGACGCTTGCTATTTTACAAATGATCAACTATCCCGCGATAAAATACAATTATTAAAACGTGAATAAAAACAATTTTTGACAAAAATACCACGACTCGAGCCCCATGTGACCTAAACTCTCGACACTAGTCACCCTCCATCGAGACTTCTCGCCCCTTTAGGGCAAATTTTAAGCATCCGTCGTGTAGATTTCACCCTGACGCTTGCTATTTTACAAATCATCGACTATCCCGCGATAAAATACATTTATTACGATACAACATAAATAACCCATCGTGACTTACCAATCATCGTAGCATACAATCCCGACGATGCGTGTGGCGCGAACGTTTCTATGGGCGCTTTGACGTTACAAAGCGTCCACGTTCGCCTAAACGCGCATTAAGATTCATGCTAGTAGGTGTGAAGGACGTGGCGAGCGACGGTCACGTTTGGAAATAATACAGGAACGCGTGTAACCCACGGTGTCGTTCGATTACAAATAAGGAAACGATCGGTACGCGGCGTCGATTAACGTTCCTTTAGACGCCCGTCGGCCTAATCAACCCATCCTAACTCGTTCGAATTAATAACGCGAAGATTCTGACAGCCCGATGATTCCGATAAATCTGAATACGAATTTATCACCCCGGGGGGAATAAAACGCGACTATTGAGGACACCCGGTGAACCAGACGACTGTCAAAGGAAGCGAAACAGGACGTTAAATCGCAGGGCTCATTACCCAAGGCCGAGCAGAAGAATCCTTCCGATACGGGCTGGTCTGTAAAGCAGCTCTAATCGTGAAAGGAAAAGAGATCCGTGTGAATCGTTTCGAGTAATAGTGTTATCAGACGCGAGTCGTGTAGGACACGATGTGTTTCTGATACCAGAACCGAGCTACCTGGCCCGCCTGCCGAAGAGAAGTACTCGACCGACCGTTCCGTTCAGAACAAACGCCAAGTAAACGGACGCACAGTAGTCTAGAGAACCGGTTTCTAGCGTCAAATAATTCCCAACCACTTCGATACTCTTATCAACTGTAGTATTTTGTGAACAAAGTCCACCGGTATCCGAATATTTTCCTATTCAAAACAGGCTGGCAGGATCTCTGTTTGGCAGACTACGAGAAGGTTCCGAAAATTCCTCATGATGTACAAGAGAACTGTTTAATTACCTTGTAAGAACAGATTCCAAGCGAATGCCAATGCCATTTGGAGGCTCGAGTATATTCTTACTCCAGTGGCATTATTCCGAGACTTAAGTTTATCCTTTAAACGAAGAATAAACGTAAACTTGCACGCAACGTTACTAGAGGGCCATTCGATTAAAGCGAAACTGATTAAACTGAGAATGACTTCGTATATAGAAGGTAACTACTTAATAAACTTATGGAAACAGGTTTCCAGCGAATATTCCGCTAGTGCCCTTATCCAAAGGTTTAGGTTTATCCTTGAGACGAAGGATAAACATAATCTTCAAGATAACACTTCCCCAAAGGGCCATTCGATTAAAGCGAAGATGATTAAACTGAAGACGACTTCGAATATTCAAGTTAACTACTTAATGAACTCGTGAGAGCAGGTTTTAAACGAATAGTCCCGCCGATAACATTCTTTAAACGTAAGTTTATCTCTGAAACGAAGAATAAACTTACGCTTTTAGATAACATCGCTGGGACTATTCGACTAAAACCAGTACCTACAAGTTCTTCGAGCAGTTTACTTCAACATCGGTGTTAGTTTCGAACACAAATAATGTGGTTCTAGGCAACAGGTTGCCAATGAGTCCTCCCGATAACCCAAGAACAAAATGCCTCTCTATTGTGATCTATTCGTTTCCACGAAAAAGAACTAGAAATCTCTTCTTTATAAACATGCAACGCTTAACTTTTATTCGAACTTTCGTTTCGAGGAACCTCCTCTAGCGACTGTTTACTGAGGTAGTTAACGATGATCGAACAAATTGCTACGAAAGACCTCGATGAAAAAAGGAATACCAACTGGATTTGCGTTCGCTCGAGGATCGTTCGCGGATTTCTCTATCGCGGAGAAGTCGTGTGCACGAGACCTGGAGTCTCTGTCGCCTGCGAACCTACTAAATTCGAAATCCTGAACAAGCTGGAGCAAAACTATTGGCCGCGGAACGAGGGACGCGACCGAGCTCCCGGCACTACGACGACCGTTTCATTTAATTAAGACTTGTTTTTATTTCTGGTAAACTCGTCCGGGTATTTTAGAAAGCCCCAAAGGCTCGCCTTCGGACTTCGTTTCGATTAATTTATCGGCCTACCTAACGCCGGGGATTCGTCGCGCGTTTAAGTATTCGCGCGCGATTTCCGACGACCTGGAAAATCGGCGATGTTTCCTCTTTTATCTTCCACGTTCGATTTTATCGATCCGACCAGCGCTATTAAACGTCCGCACGAAACGTCTCGCGAGATGACAGTGGAAGGAAATGAAATTTGAAAAATCGTAACGATTCGATGCTAAAGAGAAATCAATTTTTTTCGTCCGTCCAAATCAAGATACTCCCTTAAATTATAAAGGGGAAATTCCAATTGAGTCTTGTAAAAACAGGTTAGAATAGAAGTTTATTACAAATGTAAATATTTACTGTTGCACAAGGATTTTTCGTATTCAGTAATGTAATGATTTTTAGAATTATCCGTATTAACCCCTAAATATAATAATTCGTATCTCACTTTAAGGATTTTTTATATTTAAAAAATTAGAATTCCCCATAAATGCATAAACATACGCAGTCTAATGATGAATATACAATGAAATAACTATGAATGTAACGACAGTGCCACTCACGAGGGGAGGACACGAACTATCTGACGTTGATTTTAATGTGCTTTTGCAAAGTGATGGTAGAGTGAACCCTTTTGGTGTATGTAAAATATTAGATGTAGATACGCAATACTTTTTAAGATATAAATAATTAAAGTGGGACAATTATAAGTTTGTGTTAAAATTTAATATTAATTCAGTTCGTAAGTTTTGGTGTATTTTTGTATTGGAAAAAAATATGTACCAAGTAGGAGTTTATCGATGTTGCAATACTGTAGCAATTAAGAGAATTGCCTCGCTTACAAACAATTCAATATATTGCATAATACACACAAAAATATACGATGGGGAATAGTCGATGGGTTTGTACAAACTTATAATTGTCCTCCACTTAATTATTTAAATCTTAAAAAGTGTCGATTATCTAGATCTAATATTTTGCATACACTAAAATGGATCGCTCTACTATCATTCTGTAAAAACACGTTAAAATCGAAGTCGAACGGTACGTGTCCTTCCCCTGTCAGTTTTGAACTGTTTTTTACAACAAGTTATGGGTCCACGGCCAATGTATAGTGACTAAAATGATCATAAAATTTCTTTGTGATTTAAAGAATAGAAAAACAAACTAAAAATGTCTGGCAGTGCAAGTGGTTTACGATTCAGAAGCTAAATGATGAAAATTATAAATTTGAACTGTTTTTTACAACGAAATAATTTGATCCTTCGTATTTAGAAACCCCCTAGCCCCGATGAAACATTAAAACCATATTTTTCCACGCTCGTTGGAAGGCCATAAAAAATACCATAATGGTAAGGGAATCTATTCAGCGTTTAATGCTCGTTGCACGTACGGGACGAACGCTAGCCCCGAGTGCTCTTTCTTGTTAATAATAATTCTAGAGTGCCAGAGAAACAGGTTGCGGTAGTTACGACGTATATAAAAGAAAACTACTGGATTAATAATCGCCGATAAGCCTTCTGGGGAATAGTTAAGGCGATGGTCTGCTTCTCGCCGAGCACGGACTTAATATCCTGTTGCGAGAACTAAGTCCCCAGTAATTAAACTTTTACCATTTGCTGCTGAACTCGCTTCCCAGTTAAGCCCCGCGAACGCGAGGGATTATTCGGATGTTTAACAAAAATACTAGAACGTCCCTGGTCGGGTGTGACTATTTTGTTTACGTTTGTCGTCCCGGTCGAGTTTGGATAAAAGTCCCGATAAACGATCCACCGTAAGACGCGTCTTTCCGGAGTTCCTCCATCGAGGGAGGCTCGACGAAAAATGGGAGTGAACGCGAAACAATATCTATCGCGAGGGAATATTGCCGCGGGGGGAACAGCGAAACGGAAGAAATGAAACAAAAACGAGAAAAGGCGAAGCGAGTGAAAGAGCAGAGGGTTGCTCGCGGCAGCAGCAGGTACCCCTGATTCTGGGAAACGTGTCCTGCCAGCTTGTTAGGTGTCCCCAACAGTTCTCTAATATATGACTGCCACTCTCTACCCTTTTTCGAAGGAGCAGGATGAGGACTAGGTCCGCCGGGTCCAGTTAGAATGCCAGATCGTGGCTTTACCTGCACTCGTTCTCGGCTCCGGAGCTGTCTCGCTGACACGGTCGACGGAAAGGGGGAGCAACCAAGGGTGGAAATAAAACGAACCATCGACGCATCCTCGACGGAGTATTACGCCATAATTAATGATCCTTCCGCGGCAGAAGTCTATTAGCGATCGATCGGTTTGATCGAATAAGCGATGCTTCCTGTTAAAAAACGACCCACGGCTCTCGTCTGATTTATATCACTAGCTTTTGCCCTTCATTGATTTCGTTCGAATAAATTACCGCGCGAGCGCCACCCTCCGTCGCAATTTACATCGAGATTATAGAGGAAGACTGGCTCCGGGAGTAATTACAGTCTCCGTTTCCCGCAAACACCCGTACTTACAGCCAGAAGTACGGATCTTGTTACGGGGACCGTAAACGCGAGGATAGATCTCTTTCGAAACGTTCCGAAACACGGTAGAAAAATGGAACGGTGGATCGATCGATCATCGCTGGAATCAATCAGACTTCGCCGCGTGGCCCACCGCGGATACGGGCTTGATGATGTCTAGTCACAACACCATTGTTTCAATGACCCGGTGCTCCGCCCAGTAGGTGGTACCCACCCTTCACATACTAATGAGCCAACCAGTTTCGAAGATCATCAACGCTTGCCACGAGAGATGAGGTGTTGAGAAGAGCGAGCCTTTTAACGTTGTTACGGCGTTATCTCCGCGAACCCGTGTGACGTGATCGTTTACACGTCGATTAAAACCTCCATGAATACGCTTGTAACGAGAATTACCGGGGGTCCTTAACACCATCGACGACCGGAGGAGTTCAATTTTTTCCAAAAACAAAACACAAAATCCATATTTATCGTCGAGGGAGCGCCATTGTTGGAAGGAGCTAGCGAGGACCGTTTTCCCAAAGCAAAGCGTAGCAACGAGGCCCTGGGAAACTTGGGCCCAAGTTCTAAGGATCGTGTTCGACGCGGACGACGAAGTAAGGCAGCTCCGTGACGTCCAGGCCGGATCGAGCGTGAATGAGGCGCTAACGACCAGTGATTATCGAGCGGACGAACGTGTGCACGTGAATCCGTGCGATCGGATACACGCGTAAAAGCGGTTACGACCCGCGGAGTGCGTGGTGTAACCTAACCGTGGCACCGAATAATCAGACGTGTAGGTGAGGATGTCCATCAATCCCGAGTGTTGGGACCTCCCGCGACGTTTCTCATCTTCTCGCCGAGCGACGTCGACCGCCTCCCCGACGGCGTCCACCACCGGGAGACTTGCTGCTGGCCACGCTTCGAGCCGGTGCAAGATTGATGCACCGGCGTGACGGCGTTTTTCGACGATTTCATGCCACCTCGAGAGACTCCCTCCCCCGCTCCGCCTTTCTTCCCTCTTTAAGCCTCCGATCTCGCGCGATCAAACGATCAAACGATACAACGAGATGGGAATCGATACGCGGCGTCCTTGCTTCGATCCTGACGAACGTCTCACTTCAACAAGAAAGCTTATTTACAAAACATCTCGAATCCAACCGGCACGAAACTGAGAAAACCTCGATTTTATTTTAAGCGTTGAATTTACAGAAAAATTATTATTCTATACAAGGTGGGCCGGAATTCGTAGTATGACCGAGCGGGGGCTGATTCTACGTGAAAAAATAAGTGTTGCAAACATCAACAATGATGGAAACGTTTGGTTTACGATAAAAGTCATGGGTTATTTAGATATGATTAATTCGTCGAGCAAACTTGTGTATGCAGCAAAGAGGAGAACTTGTAATACTGTATTGTAGCATCGCGATAAAAAGTAGTAATAAGGAATAAAAAACTAATTATCAGTAGAAACACTTTATACTGCCTTAATAATATTTGTAAACACTATCTCGGACGGAGACAATCGCGATAGAAGAATACACAACTATGTAAATCGTTCATAAAGGTGAACAAACTATAAAGTCGATTTTCCCAAAATGGGAGCCCCGGATAAAAAAAATGATATACCAAATTTGTTTTCTTATTTTTTCACGTACAATCACTCTCTGCTCCCTGTATAATTAACCCCTGTATAATTCCAAATAAAAAAAATAGATTTACGGACACTTCGTGTATGTAAACATGTGTTGATTTTGATATGTAAGACTTGATGACGAGTGGCCTTATGACTAGACTTTTAGTAATAGAATTAATGAAATTGAAGCTTTGTAGAGGGTTATCTCAAGCTCTAAATATAATAATTCGTATCCCAGTTCAAGTATTTCTTATATCTTTGCATATTAAGTGTATTCTGTAGTTATTTGAGATTCCACACTTTGCTCGTGATTGTGAGACTTGATATCAAGAACTTGGAAGACGAATAGGGAAATTTAACTCTTTTTAATCTTTCTCAAGTGGTTTTCCAAAGCTTTTGGACCCACTGTGGATTACTATGACGATAGAACACAGTGTTTCTGGATCTTCGCAAGGGCTTTTGCAAGACCACGGTTTCGCGATTGATTTTCTCATTCAAATTGCATTTGCATCTGCTCTCGGAGGATCGCTTAACGCTGATACAAGGCGACGTTAAATGTATGCGTTGCTGAAAAATTCAATCGCACGGTGACCCACTTGTTTCGTAATACACGAACCTCCTGGGGCCCGCGGTGCATCCAGGCGAGATCAATTCGTTCAGTTTATTAATATTTACCGTTACCCAATATCCGTCTACGATAACTCGCTGTCGTTCTCCGCGCTGTGACGATGAGAAATGATTCCGTCGAGGATTAAGAAAGAATTGCGACAATGGCCACGAAATGCTCGGCTAGAACAGCCTGATGAGACACCCGGACACGATCGAGGGGATGCATCGGGCAGGTGTGCAAATGCGACCAATCGAAAGGATGAGATTTAAATCGATCGATTGAAAATTACAATTTTATAAAGCAACGTAGCGCCACGTTTTATAAATTTTCCAAAATTAATACAACTCACGTCACATTGGATACACAGTGTCCACTATTTAATTTTTATGCAGTCAGAATGAAGCTACGTCTTTGGTAGCTTAATTCACAACTTTAATTTATATGGATTAATTTACCGCTACCAAAAATGTATCCAGGTTCATGGTGCACACTTTAAAACCCCTCTAAAATGAAGATTTAACTTAAGACTGTCTCAATGAAATTGTAATTCCTTCATTCATCGTCCCCGAACGCGTACTGAAGTTACAAACATTTCATAATTTCCTCGCTAAAGGTCAAGTGAAGGTCAGTATATTGCACCTCGTTGGATTCGTTTTTTTTATAAACTATAAAACTGTTGTAGTAAAATTATGCAGTCCCATTTAAAAAAAAAAAAATGACCTTAAAATCTCGAAAAACGTGACCTTGAGAAAAAAATTCGACCCGTCATCGTATTGGCGTCTTCGAACAGAATATTTTCTCCCCCTGACATTTTTTCTATCGTACAAAATAAGCGATATATTTAAGGTGGTCGAGTTAGATGAAATATATATTGATTAAATAAACTTTATATGTATTCCTGTTATTCAGAGTAAATGTCTTGCTCGATGATAAGAATCAATTTAATATGCCCATATAATAACTTTTGAAGCGCCACGCCGCTCGAATACTAACGCGAGTTGCTACATTTCGTGACCTCACGTTGCTTTTGGCCAGATTTTCAAACGAACCGATAGAATCGTCAGAGAAATCGCGGATGAAACAAGAATCCAACGTCGATAAGTCTGGATCAACATGTCTGTTCAGCAGCGAAGCGATAATTATAAGGAAATCGAGCGCGAACGAGCGAGTTATCGTTCGTGATCTGTTCGCCACCGCCAGGGTACCGTGAAAGAGATAAAGAGGCAGAGAATCTGTGTCAGAGGTTGCTTATGCCTCGGATTTATGGGTTTGATTACCGGCGCGCATACGTGCCGCGATTTTGTATGGGTAAATCGTGATCCTCCACGCCTCCTCTCTGTCTCTCTCCACCCTCTGCGTTCAACCCTTGCCCGTTCGCGTATAAAGTTATCGCACTCACGGACCCGGTAAGTGTCCATTGTCTACTTTCAGGCCCGCATTATGCCCTCGTACTTGCGTCTCGATTCTCTTCGACTTACCGCCGGTGTAATTTCACTTTTACAGCCACGTCGGATTCGTTGCCGGATAATCTCGATACACCTTTCCTCGTCCTCTCGTTGATCCGTTCGGGAAGGCAGACTTTGGGGACGGAACTTTTCTCTGTTTGACCAACGATTCGATGATTCTGCGTGGCCCGTTTCATCGAACACTTCCTGGGGGACAAACAGATAATACTTTGTAAATTCTGTATTAACGTGCATGATCTTTGCTCTAGGGGTTGCATCTTAGGTCTTCCCATAAGTTCGTGGTGTTCGATATTCTAAAATTGACGAGGATACAATTTGTAATTTAATAGAAAACAAACAAAATTTGTCAGGTCAGGTCAGGTGGTAGAAATTTGAAAGAAATAAAATTTTCTTGATCGAGCTTGAGACTGCATATAATAAAATTGAACCTTCCCTAAACCACTGAATAACTAAAGATAATAAATGGAGCGTACACAACAATTTCTAGGCTACTTAGTGGGTAAACAATTTGTAAATATAGTTGAACTACATTTTAATAAGAAATCAATCAAGTTTTCTATCGACGATACTTTGCCAAAGAAAGGGGAGAGTCGAACGAGTTTAGTGTTTTTCATAAAATTCCGTATGTTTGAAATATTGCTTCGTCACGAACATATGGGACGACCTAATATTAACACTAGAACTATCGACAATTATTATTATTTCTACCAAAGTTTATTCAAAGTGTTTATTCATTTACTTATAAAAAATTATGATAAATTTTTAAAAATTCAGTCGAGCAGACTTTTTACAAGTTTTATTAGAAATTACGAATTTTGACTGCTTCGATAGTTCCAGTGTTAAGAAGCACGGCGATGGTGTGCATTTTATTTCGTGTAGTTTAGGAGAACAACAGGGTTAAGATGCCCCTGAACGACCGCGAACGCCACAGCCGGGGTAATTAAATCGAGAGAAAAGGGGCAAGAAGCAGGGAGGATACTGGATGGCAGGAAATTGCAGAAGCTTGCAAGGTTCATCGTTGTATCCCGAGCCCCAGGGGCGAGAAATCGTCCGTTGCGTCCGAGGTGCTCGATCGAGCGAGGCATAGCATTAAAGCAGGTTGTGCGATGGGTTACGTTGCGTTTCTCGCCGGGGTGTGTTGCACGCCGTTGCATCTCGGTGCATCGCGGTGCATCGTTGCCCGATGCGCTGCGTGTGCCTCCTTCGCCACGCGGGGTGGGCGTGGTGATGCACGACTGCCTATCGAACTTCTCTATCGCTAATAAATCTGCGCCTCAACTAGAATCTGCCTCGAGTTATAACAGCCAACGGATAACGACGCATCGAGGATCCGTCAAAAAAATTACCCCCCTACCCCTGCATCGTTAAAAAAACCCATCGTATAACCCGTCCTTCTACTATAAAATAGAAAACTGTTTCTGTTTTTCGTATCAATGAAATAATTCTTTCTTGAGTCGTGGATTGCCATGATGGTCACTGGTGACCGACGCTTCGATCTTACACGTTTTTAACACTAATTTTACGAAATCAATTTGAAGCTTCAAATTCTAAATTTAACGTTATGGAACTCACAGATATTACTTGTTAGCAATTTATGTCGAATTTAATTAAAAGAAAAACTGTAGTTTAGTGTAACTGCCAAGACAACGGATTACAATAAAAATATACAATAAATGAACCTTAATACATTTTTTAATAATTTCATTGCCATTAGGAATACTACAAAATAAGTACCCCATTGAACTATTGAATATTTCTATTTGTTATGCTACAACTTGAAAAAATATTTAGAATATCCCTAGGCGTAGGAACCTTGTAATCAACCATGTAAAGTAAAATTTTTGCTTATGATCGTAATTAGAATATACAATCAAAGAAACCAAACTCTAAAGATTTCTCTAAAAATTGTTGACTTCTTTCAAAGTAAATAAAAAGAATTTTTCCAAAGTACCAAAGTAGAATACATTTTTAACACTAGAACTACCGACAATTATAGTGTATTTATTTCTACCAAAGAAATTAAAACGATCGATACGCGAAGAAATGTATAATGCAACGAAAATAAGTGTTTATTCGTTCTCTTATAAAAAACTACGGTAAATTTTCAAAAATTCAGTTGAATAAACTTTTTGCAAGTTTTATTAGAAATCACGAATGGGTAATTTTGACTGGTTTGGTAGTTCTAGTGTTTATATCAGTTCCTTATAAAACCAGACCTTCAGCAGACACAGATGCTACCATCTATCGCGATGCAACGCAACCCGTTCGCGCACGCGACCGCCATCGCATAAAGAAACAGACTCTTCGAGTCGAATGGCATAAACTTATAATAAGCGAAACTTGCTCTAAACCCTTTGATTCGGGTCCAAGTCCTTTTTCACGACTACTCGCGTCCTCTCGCCGATCCTGCGCCCCTTTCGAAAACTCTACACAGAAAAATCGTTAACCGACTCTATCAGCATGATCTCTAAACATGAACTACTTCCCAGGCGCATAGATTCGCGTATTTTCCGAATATTCGTCGTGTGTAATCGGACCTGGACTGGAACCGTTCATCGATTCGAGCAATTAAAAAACGTCCAAGCCAAGAAGGCTGACTGGTGGATTTCTCATTGATTCCTGGCAGACCTCGGGCCAGGGTAACACAGCCGCTAGGAAGTGGCTGAAACGTTTGCCAGGACATCAATACTTCCACTCCGCGGCCATGAACCGCTACATTATTCGCAGATAATGTCCACGGTCCCAACGCGAAGGGATAATATGGTCGTTTGGCCGAAGCTTGCACAAAGGAAGAGGCTAGCATCGCTGTCAGGACCCCGACATAAATTTCCCCCATTCTGCCGCGAATTAATAGCGCGCTAAAATTTTACTCGCGGAATTACACCGCGCCCGGTGTCTTTTCAAACCTCAGGTCCGAGGAAACGTTCCACGAGAGCGAACAATAATTATCAAAACGATTGCGTCGCAAAAATTGAAGTCGAGGAATAGGACCTTAGGATTTGAGATATGAGAAAAAGAATTCAAATGTAATCGATGCATGTACGAAGAGAACGCAATCAGAAGGATCGAGAACGTTTTTATAATGCTTGTACACATCAACAAAACGAATTAAAATTGTATGGGAATATTCGTAAATTAATATCATAATGGCGCGTATCTCAGGATCGAGGAAAAGTTCCACGATAATTTCAAAATAATTGGCGACTTTTTTTGCTTCGCTGGAATTTAAAGGAAGATACTGAGGAGTGCAAGATTTGCAAAAAAACAAAATTGAAAATGACCTATAAAAAAAGAATTCAAATGTAACCGATATTTATATGAAGAGAACTTGTACACATCAAAACGAATTAAAGTTGTATGGGAATGGACGTAAATTAAAACTATAATGGCTTCCTGGTCGTTGCAGCTTTGATCTCGTCATAATCGAGTTCGATTGATTGGTTTTTTAAATATTCCCCGATCATCGACGTCCATTGCTCTATTACCGTTCGTTCACCGTGGAGTCGGTACCCTTTGGCGTAGAAATCAAAAATAAGGAAGCTGGCGGGACAATTACTCGGCCAGATACTAATTAACCGGCTAAAGCCACCAATTAACCGACATAAATATCGCCCCTGTGCTCGTTCCCTTAATCGTCAAGATAAGTCAAGAGCGGGATTTCGGAACGAGAGATACGAAATCGCGAACGAGTCAGAAGCGGGGCGAATATCTCGCGGGATCTCCCCGAAGCTGCTTGGCCTTTGGAGTTTACGATATTCTCGAGTATCTCGCGAAATTATTTTCCTGCTGCTCATATCTCTGTGGTTACGCGGCGCGATGCAGATCGTCCCGGTTGATCGTCACGCTCGATTTCCCTCGCGTTGCGCAGACCCATAGTGTATAATGTAGCCAATTAATGCCCGCGGGACAATCGCCCCGAGTTTCTTACGAACTGTCCCGCAAATTGCCGCGATAAACGCCCGCCGGCCATCCCGACGAGAGAATATTGAGACGGAAATGCCCCGGATGCTACCGGAACATCCTCCAGCGCGTCGTCCTTTCGACCGACTTTATTCCCATCGTCTTCGTTTCGTCTTCGACTCTTCGATAATTAGCAATTGACACCAACGCTCGTAATGTTTATCTGCCAATTCTATTTTTCCAAGGAAGCAGCAGGATCTTTTCAATTTTGGTTACAGGACGCGTTCGCTGGAACAAAGAAGGGGATAAATATGAAATAACAGAAAAAGGAGGACGGCCTAAGAACGGAGCAGGGAAAAAATGAGGCAAAACTGTATCGGGAAGATAATAAGGGGGTAGCCGTGTGGCGGTGATCGGGTCCATTCACCGAAGAAGAGGAATAGCACGAAGTAACCGAGACGCCAACTATTATAGATGCAGCTCGACGATGCATCGAGAGAACGGAGAAAAAAGAAATTACTTGGACGCAGGGGCCAGGGCGTTGTCTTGTTCGCGCATGATTAAAGAATTCCAACTGTGATACATTCTTGCGAAATACGAGTACGATATCTCGATACGAGTGTAAATTATGAAATTCATCGAATGATTAACGTGACGGTCAATGTTTGAAATATAAGCTGGTTAAGTTTTTAAAATCACCCTAAACGTATCGCTAAGAAACTGACGCACGAAAACTATTAAAAAATCTTTTAGAAAGCTGGTTGGACGGTTGAAAGAAATTTTTAGGGAAACGATCGAGGCACTAATGGGTTCGGATGGGCTTCTAAAATTGCACGATCTCCGGCTACGAGAGTCGTGGTTTCTCTATCTTTGTGGGTATACTTCAACGATCGGCTCGCGTCGAAGCCAATAAATTTTTCACGTTACCTGTACCAATAAAATGAGATAGCGGGAGTAGAGGAGGCATCGACGCGATCCTGAAACAACTATACTTATCGAGGATCGTGCCTCGCAGGGTCTGATGGAACCCCGCGTTTTCAGTCCCGCTTCTGTAATTATTATCTTCCTCGCGTATACAGCATCTCGTTGCCTCTTTACTCTGGTTCGTGCCAAAAACGAGGATTTCGCTTTGTTTTTCGCTGAAACTCGACCGTGTCAATCCAACCGAAGACACAAAATAACAGACTTCCAAATTTAAAGCAAAAATTATCAGTTTCAGGATGATCGTTTTGGCCATAATATAGCTGTTAAACTTTCAGATTCTCTGCACAAAATATTCACAATAAACTATCAGGCAAAAGGCAGAAAACAAAACTGATTCAAATTTCGAGCAAAATTTTTAACATTATAGCCGATAAAATTTTCAGACGCTCTGCACAAAATCATACAACTCTACTATAAACTAGTTCTAAAAATTCTGAACATAATTGGATAACCTCAGAGTCCGATACCATAAATCCATATTGGGATTAAAATCTGGTTTTCCAGAGACAAGTTTATCCGTCGATTAACACGTTCGCGGACGTGAATGCTGTAGCATTAATTTTCATTGTGATGCAAAATGACACGAATACCATAACATTCAAATTTATAAGCCACATTACCATGCATTCAATACTATATATTATGTTTTTTAATTATTATGCACTTTGATGTTATGGCTAAAGAATCAATCACCTTGTCCATTTTTGCTCATTAAAATTTGTACTGTCCACAAATATGTTAACACTAGATTTACGGAAGCCATCAATTTGACGGATGTCTGGTTCTATATTTAAAATTGCAGAACGTGTAAATATTATTTTTTAATAACTTATGTTGAATTTGATTGATGCAATGGCATGAATACATATTCTAATTAAAAGAAAAATCGTATTTTAAGGTAATCGTCAACATGAAAGGTATCAATAAATATATGTGCGATCAATGCCCGTAAATCTAGTGTTAAGTAACCACAACATTCGTTTAAATTTTAGATATTTCCTTTTTATCGTAAATCTATACAACTATTGTATCAATAATTCCAGAAATTTTTACAACCTCGCTGATCAATAGAAACGAAACATTACCATGCATTCAATACTACATATTATTTTTTTTAATTATTAGGCACTTTAATATAATGGCTAAAGAATAAATCACCCTGTCCATTTTTGCTCATTAAAATTTGCACCGTCCACAAACGTGTTAAATAACCACAACAGTCGTTTAAATTTTAGACATTTCCTTTTTAAACCTACATATCGTACCAATAATTCCAGAAATTTTTACGATCGAAACGCTACATCGCTGAACAATAGAAACGGAACACCCCGCGTTAATACGTTGTCGCTTCGTGTAACGCGTGATAAAACGTTCGCGAAGCGGGAGAAAAAAAGATCGATGGAAGGAGTGGAAAACGTTCAGATCGCGTAGATCGCAGCTTCTCGGGGCAAGGAACGCGCGCCGGCAGATAATGCGCTCCTCTTTCTTTCGAAATTGTCGTCGTCCGTTCGAACGTACGGCGATCACGATAAAAGCATCGGACAATAATAAACAATGCGTGAAACGACAAGTACAGTCGGGGCATTCCGCGAGATGCCTATCGGGGCCGGCAGAGCCCCGCCAGCGGAGCGCAATCAATCATTCGAACCGGATAAAATATAAAATACGCTGCCAGGGGCCGATGTGTGTCCGCCGTTTTATTTATTTGCACGGTCATGCAAAGTTCCGCGGAATTAACGTATTTTTTGCACGCGATCGCCGGGCACGACGGGTCGATCCGCGACCCGAGCTTTTATTATCGTCGCGTTAGAAGACCCCGGCTTGTACGCGAGCCTTAATGGAACTTTCGCGCGCGACGCCCCACAAAGATGAGGATCAGTTTTCTCAGATGTTACGCCTCGATCCCGAGTTCGTTCCTCCCCCGCGACATCGTTCAATTCTCCGATCGTTCCTCTATGCGCTCGGCCAGACCACGAATACACCGTCGCGATATACATAATTTCTATCCCCGTTGGACGTTCGAGTCGGCGACAAAAGTTCGTTACCGTCCCGATGACCGACGAGTCACTCTCGCACGGGGTAAACGTAACCGCAAGGACGAGCAGAAATCTCCTAGACGGTTCAAGGGCCGTGCTGATGAAGCTCGCAGGGAGAAAAAGAAGAATCGAGAGATCCCGATTCGAAATATTCGTGGAGCATAATGACGACTGGCGAGTTCATCGTGATGGATGGTACTCTGTGTATCTTGTATCGCGCTATCGCGGCTACCACTTGCTTATTAAACTGTTCGGTATTTCTCGTGGACGGGTAACAAGGCGGACTCGGTTCACCGCGAGGAACAACACGAGGACCGAGTGGAAGCAGAGGAAGATCGATGCTGCTCGTGGCTCGGGCCGAAACTTTTAATAAATGTCATCTGCTACCGAGGTAGCTCAAGTGACTCGTTATAAATTGCTACCGTGCGCGGAGTCCACGGGGTCCACCAGCGCCTCTTTCGAACGCGTCCCAAAAATTATCTGATTCCCTGGAACCGCGGACGGACGTCCCTGGGCTCGCCTCTACGTTCCAGTTCATTCATTTATCGGACCCAAGGCTCTCAACGACCCACTGAATAATGCACAACGTTATGCCGCTTGTAAATGGTTTCACCCTTCTAACCAGGATGAATTGAACCCGGAGTCCTCGCACCGTAATACCGCACCGTTCGTCGCGATTCCTCTAATTTCAGACGCTTTCAAACGCGTGTGGTCGATAACCTTTTTGTACCAAAACGGCTAAATCTTTTACGAGACCAAACACTTTGATTTCAGACAAACTACACAACTTAAGTCTTGGTACTTATTTTCGTAATCACGCTAAAGTTTACGAATCATATTCAAATTTGTTCCCTTTAATATTTAAATTTAAGAATTAATCGTGGCAGTCAAAGTGTTAAAAAAATAATACTTTCAAAGTATACAGGGTGTACGATCACTCCTGGGAAAAATTTCAATCGGAGATTCTAGAAGCCAAAATAAGACGAAAGATTTTAATTTCCGCCCGTAGAACGGCAATTTAGGGGAAATTATTTCTAATCAGACGTTGTATTTTCGGTAAAGAATTTTTTTTCTCAAAAATGCGCAGGATTTCAGAGGTATATGTATTCACCAAAAATGATTGTAATTGATCCCCGCAATCGAATATAATTTTTTCAGAACAATTTGAAATTTTTTAATTTCACCAAAAAATTTGTCCTCCTTCCTGAATTTTCTTCTGGAAAATGGTTAGGATTTCAAGGATATGTCTATTCACAAAAAATGATTGTAATTGACCCCTGCAATCGAAAATAATTTTTCCAAAATGATTTGAAAATTTTTAATTACGTCGAAAAATTTGTCCACCTACTCGAATTTTTTTCTCGAAACTGAGTAGAATTTCGGGGGTATGTCCGATGACTAAAAATAATTTTAATAGACCCCCACAACCGAAAATAATTTTTTCAGGGCAATTTGAAATTTTTTAATATCACCGAAAAGTTTGTCCACCTTCCTGAATTTTTTTCTGGAAAATGGTTAGGATTTCAAGGGTATGTCTATTCACAAAAAATGATTGTAATTGACCCCTGCAATCGAAAATAATTTTTCCAAAATGATTTGAAAATTTTTAATAACTTTCTAGCAAATCCTCAATCAAGAAATTGATATTCTTGATTTTAATCTTATTTTGGCCTCTAGAATCTCCCATTAAAATTTTCCCCACGGATGGCCGAATACCCTATATAGATCAGCTCGTTCTGGATTCTTTTTTTTTAAATAAGAAAAACCAATACAGACCAAACCATATTACGATCAAAGATATGCTAAAAATAGTATTGCTCCCACTGTTTAAAACCCAACAGGCCCAGTAAAAACACCAGCTATTTGCACAGTGCAAATCACGCGAACATCATAAATCATGAAGCTAGTAATCGGTTAGGTTGAAGTAGATCCGAGAACGAACGAAATCCTGCATGAGGTTATTCACGCTTTTCAGAACGTAATTAGGACTAATCGTCTGCCTCGCCTCTGCAAATAATTTCAGCGGAACGATCCTCGTGAGTGGCTTGCCATTCGCGGGAAGGAAATCTTCTCGACGAGGCGCATCGCAAACACGCCGATCGAGAACACACGTGTGCAAGAATCCGACCGATAGTTTTCTGTGGACACCCGGTACGAAACGGATGATTGCGCCTCGCGAACGCAACAGATCGCTACGTTATTATTTTCGCCAGTTATCGAATTAGATGTTGGCTTAACGGGTACGTACGGGCAACAGTCTCCGTATACCCGTTTCATAGGCGTACATACGCCACTCTTCTTTATCGTGCGATAGTAAGGGAGCACGAAACTTTACGGGAGATCCACTCGATTCAATTTTCGCGCGTCCAACTTGAATTTTTTCACCAGGCGAACACCCGGAAGGTCATCGACAATATTACGTCCGGTACCAGAAGACGACGTATTAGATCGTCCCAGAAGTGTCGCTCGATATTCTGAAAATGATCAAATTTATATTAAACTTAGTTCAGGGAATTTTCGAAATTTTCAATGTATCAACATCAACGATTTATAGAAATTTGAAACGAACAAACCTCGAAGCTTGGGATCCACATTGGCTTACGGATTTTCTTGTCAGCAAATAATAAAATCGAACCTTATAAGTAGACTGCGGATCTTTACACAAATTTCATATTTTTATTAATAGAATTAATGAAATGGGAGCTTCGTAGAGGGTGTCTAACCCCTTAAATATAATAATTTGTATCTCCATTTAAACATCCGCAGTCTACATCTAAGAAATAAAGTACAATAATCTCCAGGCCTATTAGTGGGTGAACAATTTGAAAATATAGTTGAACTACATTTTAATAAAGAATCAAACAAATTTCTCAGCGATGGTACAACTTTGCAAAAGAAAAGGGAAGATCAAAAGAGAAGGAGTTTACTGGTTTTCATAAAATCCCACAATATGTTTGGAGATCAAAGGAGATTTAAGGAAAGATCTACAGGGGGTCTCGATCCCTCTTCTATTTCAGTTTACACGCATCTTTTCGAGACAAAAATGAACCGGAAGTCTCGAATCCTTTTCCATCCACCAGGCACAAAATCATCGATCGGGCGTGATCTACTGCCGGAAGGAAAGGTAGGAACCTATGATCGCGACCCGATCATCGCGTCGACTTTTGCATCGATTCGACGTGGCTCAATTTCCTTCGAGAGTTGTAAATTATGCCGATTCCAGATCGCACCATGGATGACGCCCATGGGCTCTTCTTCGACTGTCCTTTTCCTTTTCCTTGGCCCTCTCGCTCCTTTCGCGATCTTCCTCTCCCTCTTTCGCCGTCGTTTCGCTCGTTCGTACCTTTTCTCCGGTCAAACTTTCCTTCTCTCACCGATTATTCCGACGATTTCGTTCTCTGTCATTCCCACCTTCCGCTGGTCGTTCGCTCCGTCCTGCTCGCCCACCCATTCCCGTCGGTGCCACGAAGTACGAAGATAGGGGCATCCCCGAGATTACGGCTCACTCGTTACTACCTACAACGTACTTACGTTACTTTTAGAACTGCTTATTACTGTGATTACCGGCGCATAATGCGACGATCGAGCGTTCTACAATTTATTATTGAATTGCTATAATACGGACCGCATCGGCGTGCCTATATACACGCCGTGGAAAACGTACGGGGCTACGAAACCATGCTCGTCGAATTCCTACGTCGACGAAAAGGGACGAAAATGCGGGAACATGGGAACCTTTCTGTCCAGGCTCGATCGCCTCGTTACACGATCTGATAAATGATATTTACTTACCGTTATCGGCACTACAAGTTCTACCAGACGTTATTTCTTTCCACAGTTTTGCGTTCGAGCTATTCAAGTTTCATAAAAAACGATCAGACAAATACGATGGAGTTTGCAAAGGTTCCAAAACTAATTGTTTTTAATCGAACATATATTGAAAAACGCGAAGGATTACCAATGCATTAAATAAAATGCTCTCAGAAAAGAAACTTAAACGATTATAAATTGAAGAATCTCTATAATCAAAATCTATTTTAATTTTGGGATCTTCTCCTTTGTTGGACCAAACTACCACGTTGTACCAGTGATACCTGCATATAGATATTAAAGTCTCGAAGTGGTTTGATAACTAAAAAGCAGAAGTGCTGGGTGTCTCCATTAACATTTTTGCGAGAGGCTCGTGTCTAAATCTTACACTTAACGTGGCAGGACCTATCTCGCAACTTTCTGCGGGGTCACCGCATATGGTCCTGGACCATTACCGCGCAGCTGGCCAAGTGTGTTTTGCCGAGAAAAATCATCCCGGCTGGTATATAACTAGCAGATCGTTCGGCGGGGCTGGATTTTTCCTTTTCCGACGACGTGAAATGCGGAAGAGGATGCCCAAGGCACACCAACGGGCCCTCGATAACACCGGTACGTACACAGGCCTCCACCGTCTATACACGACGAGCAGGACAAAATCACCGGTCTTGGCCTTCTATCCGTCTATTTCGACGTTGTTCATTGTTGCTTTCATGCGTGATTGGCCAAGCTCAAACAGTTTGCACGAAATAACACATTTAACGACGACCAGACGCGCGCGGAGGCCGCGATTTCTAGAGCGGGTAATTCCGCCTCGATAACGCTACATGTTGCTCGTAATGCATACTTTCAGGAAGAATCTGTCCAACGTCCATTAATCTATCTATAACAAATAATTTCTCAACAATTTTGGAAAAAGTTAGTTACTATGTGAAAATATCTCTTTATATCTCTTTTATAGATTGTTTCACAAAACAATGAACAAAGTTGGAGACATGTGATTGTCGACGCCAATGCATAAAAGAATATAGACAATTTTTCTTTTTTTTTAAATTAAACGAGACAACTGTGGTTTTAAAACCACGGGGAAAACCCGAATATCCAAATTTCTTCTCCAAAATGAAATCAAAATGTTCCTCACCATTTGTATGATGATCCATGTTATGGATCACTTGATCTAGTAAAGATCTCTGATTGATGAAAAAAGTCTTGGTGTTGGAAGGATTGTTAGATTGAAATTGTTATAATTTCTTGTACAATTATCAACAAATGATCACAAACGTGTGAACATTACCAACAACAAATAACTATTATATTATAAGTTCTAGTCGGCAGATGTCAACGAATGTATCGTCGAGTTGTCATCTGTCACACTTGTTACGAAATGAATTATCGAATGCACTTAACAACAATATACTTAACAAACAAAATTAAAGTTGTAGGAGGCGTTTGTTTTTAACGCAATTAAAAGTAGGTACGTGATCATTTACTTTTCATTCTCTGCCGACTATAACCTGCATATGGAAGAACTTAACCTAAAGATGTAAACAAAAACTACTTTTTTTCAGAAACATGTAATTCTACTCTACATGACACATATTTTTAGTTACTCTCTTCTAGAATATTAAGATACCTATTGATTTGAACCAAAATACTTTCAAAACGAAGGAAGATGCAACGAACAAATTTACCAATTGTACCCATGCAATTAGACTCGTCTATTGCGATAAAAATAAGCATGGGTGGATCAATGTTCCAAGAACGAACGCTAATGGGTCGAGCCGATGTATGGCACAAAATTAAAATCTTGAGAGGAACACTATATGACAAAGAAACTGCTTTGAAAGCTATTTTGAATGCCATTGACCCAGCAGAATTAGTACCTGTAAAATATCAAGCCTTTGGAGAGGACACCTTTTTCCTAGCACGAAATTGTGCCCATGCTCTTGACAAACTATGTAAAACTAATTTAATAATCAAATATCCTGGTGGAGATTCGCTTATACTAATAGTAACTTTGGGATATGCATCCATCTATGAACTTAAAATCAATCTTCAACCAGTGCTTTTGGCAGCATTGACCAAGAGATACGATCCTAATACAAAGAGTCTATGTTTAGAACAATTCCATAAAGATCCCGACATGTCAAAAATTCTTTTTTGTCCACTGTCTCAACAGAGATCTTTCAATCATGTTCTCAAGCTAACCAAGACTGCCATTGCTACTATTCAATATTTGAATTTACAAAAAAATGAACTGCTTAGCATATCTCCTTTAGAAACGTCTAACTTGACTTCTATAAAGTACCTTGATCTAAGGTATAATAATTTACTCTGTATGGAATCGCTTGCTCCTTTGAAAAACCTAAATATATTAAAACTATGGTTAGATGGGAATCCCCTCTGTGAAAATTATTCAAATTCAAAACAGTACATAAAATCTGTGAAGAAGTATTGTCCTAATTTAATTCAACTGGATGGAGTTTATCTGAATACATTAGATCTACCACTGATTTATACTAAGTACATAAAAAATGATGAAAGAGAAGAATTTGTCGAAAAATTCACTTCTCACTTTTTCAACCTGTACGATCAGAAGGATAGAACAGTTCTTAAAGGATTATATCATAAAAATGCATTCTACTCTATGAGCTGTGGTATTCCTCCAGCATTGGCTCATAAAAGAAACCTCAATCAATATACTGCAAGTAGAAATTTATTAAAACATGGGGACATTACGAAAAAACGACAACATCTTTATTATGGACTGGACAATATATTGTTGGGGTTGAAAAAATTGCCACGAACTTATCACGACCGACAGTCGTTTATATGCGATGTAATGTATGATGATGGAATATGTTTTACTCTTTCGGTCAGTGGTTTATTTAAAACTCTTAATAACTCGTCACAAGTTTTGACATTCAATAGAACATTTGTTTTATTGGCTACTGATGATCATGAGTACAATATATTGAATGATCAATATTATGTGGATTCAACCACAGTGGAAATTGCACCCAGCCGTATAGGAAGAAAGATTTCATTCGAAGAAATGGTACCATCGTATTTCAACACATCAGAGAAGAAGGAAATATTAAATAAGTTCATAGAAATAACTACATTGAACAATGAATGGTGTCACACATATTTGGAGGAAGCCAAGTGGAACATAAGAATAGCAATTTCAAACTTCATGAAAGATTACAAGTCTTCGGCTATACCAGCCGAAGCATTTGTAAGATAGTATTATATTTTTTTATACATATACTAAAGCATATAGTTAGTGAAAATGATACAATGATTTTCCCACACCCTGTTAAATACAACAGTCAATACTAGTTAATACAAATGAAAAAGCATTTTTACTTGTTTAATTTCTATTTTTTCATTTCATCTACCCACCATAACTTCTACTAAAAACCACTACAAATATTGTAATAAAAAACAGTTTCACCATTTGTAACTGTTCAAAACCGTAACACCATTTAAATTCAATTGTTTCAAATAATTAGTAATGTAAATTCAATTACATTTCCTCCCGTTCCATTAGCACGGTCATCTTATTATTATCTCAATGATAACGTGGCATAATGATGAAAGCAAAGTGAGGTATACAAGTAGAGCTAGCATCCAATGTATTTTTCCAAACGATTTTTATGGGGGTTTTCTCACTTTACGAGATTAAGGAACAACATTTCGTACATTCTTATAATTTCCAAATACTCATCACTAAAATACGCGTTGTTTGCATTTTTAAACATTAAAATGAACTCATTCTTTGCTTAGTGGCTACTGTCAGAGTGAATCATTTGCAAGTTATGTACGTACAATCTCGTGTATCAAATGGTATGCATTCACCAATTATAAACTCACTGTTTTCTGTTTATATTATTTCGATTCTACTTATTAAAATTACACTTTAATTCTTTCCGCATTTTATTAAAAGCTGAAAGAAAAACAAATACGATTTACTCTGATCATATTTGGTAAATTTATTTAACTAGTACACTAACAAGAAAGTATCAAAATATTTTTAAATTAACATATACTTTCTTGCATCGGTATGGACGTATTCTACTTTTGATACACAGTTGCACATAAAATGTAATATGGAAACTCTGAGTACAAATAGTTGCAACTTATTTTTAATAGAAATGCAGGTGTCCGTGTTGGTGGAAGCACAGACGAGGTATGCAAGTAAACCTTTCACCACAGACGAGGTATACCACTAGACCTTTCACCTTATGGGCTTTCGTGGCCCAAACTGACTGCCATACCGACCTGAAAATTCGGAGGTGATTTTAGCGCCCTCTTCACATGGATGGCGGTCAGTTGAGAAACTATTCACTGAATTAGTATATATAGGCAAACAGTGTAGTGTTGAGTAAATACATGTGAGTTGACAATGGAAGAAATTAAAATTCATTTCTAAATCTGTCGGTAACGTTACGAATGACACGAAAATGAATTAACTGAGTTAACTTCAACAAATAAATTTTGCTAAAGTACTTTGAAACGTAACGAGTAATTTTGATTGTGTACGCCTCGCCGAACAGAGCGGTTCAGCACTCCACGGGCGCCAACCCACCTCCTTTTTTGCCTAAACCACAAACATCTTCTGGGACGCAACACTAAAAAAATTAAAACACCTTTGTTCAACGCTAGTGATACCGCAACTTAGGGATTTTCCAAGCACCATAGCGATGCCTGGCGAACAAGAAGAGCGACATGGGATGTTACTGGAATTTTAGAGAGAAATGATTTAGAACATTCCAAAGGAAAATATTGTAGAACCAAAAATTGTTATATAGAGATTTAATAAGCATTTACAAAACTGTCTGTAAAATATATTCATTCTATAAAACTGCGAATGAGATATCAGAATTTATAGGGTGTTTTCTACTAATGCTACCTACCAACAAGGAATCAACTAAATGTAGTTTTGCGTTACGCAAAACATCTACGAATGACCCTCTCCCCCTTATTTTGATCATACTAATCATAACCTAACACAGATGATCAAAAATAATCACAAATATTGTACGATCATAACCTCCACCAAACACTTTTTGTTGAATATAATGTATTTGAAATGACGCAAGCTTACAACTATTACAATGAGTATCAGAAAAACGCAGAATTACAACAAAATCTGAAATACAAACAAAAATATCGAAGACTAAAAAGGATCGTAAAGGATACGGTTTTTGTAAGCTTATATTTACTAATAACAGTCGTTTCTTTTTTTCTTTATAGCACCAAATTTTCATATGTAGTATAATATCAAAATTAGAGTGGACAGAAAATTCGTTTCTGTAAAAATTGGTATTTACTTTTAATTTTAGGAAAATGCAGCACTATGTGATCAAGTTGCACAAATGCAGGAAAATCTTGTGCTTGTGAAAGAAGAGAGACTATTCCTTTTACGTAAATTATGTCAACAACAAGGTGATATAGATCCTTCCACTGTGACAGCTAGATCTCAGTCAAATAGTATTAATTCTATTGCATTTAACTCAGAATGTTCTACACCTAAGAAAACTGCAAAGAAAAGAGTCTCAACTGATGGTACAGGTACTACAATATAATTCTAACTTGAATGGAATTAAAATAGATAAATACATTTCAATATACATTTTACAGAAACAAAAAGTAAAACTAAACGTTATAATAAGACAACACGGAAAGTAGTTCAGTTGATACCATTGGACGTGCATGGAAGACCAATATTTCCTATTGCTTTGGGTGACATGACTGTGTACTCTCTTGGAGAAGTAGTATCTGATAGAATAGCATATCACACAGAAGATCTCATTTATCCAGTAGGTTATTGCAGTACAAGAGTATATGCTAACTTGAGAGATGTGAAAACAAAAAGTTTATATACTTGTAAAATACTAGATGGTGGACAGAAACCAAGGTATATAATTTTATAAATAAACAATGAATGTTTCTTTACAAACAACTAAATAAAATATAATAATTATACGAAAATTATTATCAGATTTGAAATAGTATCTGATAATGACCTTGATCAACCATTGGTTGGATCTAGCCCTGACGAGTGTCATTCAAAATTGTTAGTGGCAATTTCTCCTGTATTGCGTTCAATAACACCAAAGGGGGCTGACTTTTTTGGGATTTCACAGCCTACTATACAAAATCTTATACAAAGTACACCTGGAACACGCAAACTTGCCATATACAAACAACAACGATTTGAAGTATGTAACTTTAAATTTGAGTACTCTAAGTTAATTTAAACATCAAAAGATAATACTTTTTTATTATTTAGGTAAGTAAGAATCAAACAATGGAAAGAGGTACAAGTCCAATAACGGAAGAAGAAACAGATCCAGGACTTGGATTTGCTGCTCTGCATAGGCATTATGCTTTAACAAATTCTTATAGAATTAAAGAAGAACCTACTGATCGTGATATTTTAGCACTTCAAGAACTTCTTGCGTGATTTTTACGTTATTCGTGAAAAATTTAATTATGCTTATAACAAAAGATAATTCGTATCTTCGTGTATTAATGTTACATGAATTTCATCATTATGAAATATTAATATACAAGTGTATATGTATTGAAGCATTTTAAAATTGTACATTCATTGTTTCTATAAAAAATGGAAACAATATTAACATGATCAACATTTATTTAAGAAATTATAACATTTATTGAACAGCAATGTATAAAATGATTTACTTTTTATCAACCTAACTTTTATCTGTTCCATTAAAATGCACAATTATTCCTTCTTTCTCGACTCTCCAAAATTATCCAAAATGCTAAACCTCGCGTACACATGCTTAAGGATTAGTA
This sequence comes from Colletes gigas, assembly GCF_013123115.1. NCBI lineage: Eukaryota > Metazoa > Arthropoda > Insecta > Hymenoptera > Colletidae > Colletes > Colletes gigas. The sequence continues at coordinate 973,264 of NW_025106664.1, forward strand.
TATGTAAACGGCACAATTCCCTAATAGAACTAGTCTGTCGTCTGATACCATTAACCTTAAAGTCTAAATAACCCTAAATCGACTAACACTCGTTGGTTATTTGAAGCTGTTAAGTAAAGATAGTTACAGTCGAAGCTGCTAGTTTACACCGAACGATATCTAGTTTAACAAACTTGTAAAAAGTATGAATAAGATACAAATAAAATACACAGTTAATTATTCCAACTTAATTTAACTATCGTCCTTCCACGAGGAGGCACAGCATGTTTCGATCCCCACTCTTACTGTAATCCACTGATTGGCTGTCACCTCACAGGAGTGAGGATGTAAACACGCTGTGTCTTCTTTTAGAGGTTCTTTTAAATATCAATCTCTAAGTCCAAGCAATGATGCTAGACCGTTAAAGTAAAATCAAGTAAAACATTTACGCGTGCACAGAATAATATGTTACTTTGTGACTCAAGTATTTACATTGTAAACTTTACAGCACTGTACAACTATTTAGTAATATACGTACTATTTTAGTACAATACCTATTTTTCGGACGTATTGTGCCAACTTAACAGACAATAATCCGGTTTTCTCCATATGTTTCACCAGGAGTATTATTGTTACTAATCCAATACTTCGTAATATCAATTTTCAGTATTCGCCGTGTATATCGGATAATATTCACAATCACTAAACAAAACTACAGAACTTTTGATAATTACTAAAAAAACCATCGATAATTTTCGATAGTAGAAACTATCGATATACTATCGATATTTTTCCACCTCTAATACATACGATTCTTGCGATGATATAAATGTAGGTTTTGTACATTTTTGCACATTAAACTTCCACTGCGATGTATTCGTTTCAGTAATACATACAATACTTTTTGTAATTTATTTATTTTAATTTATTCATTACTTAATCAAGCAATAATATCGTTGTTTAATCATTAATAGATAGAAGTATCTAAAGATTATTGCAAACATTTACAGTACTAGTAACATCGGAGTGCTTTCTGAAGATGTTGCGTTATCCAGGTATATACTTGGTTGGTTCCGATTTATTTATTAAAGTAGATAAAGAAATGCAATAATTTAAAGTGCAGTTGTCTAGATATGGCATTCATGTATTTTCAGGTTCACGATTTCAATAGTTATAGTAATGCGCCACCTGGAAGCTTTTGTACGCGTAATGACAGTGTTGTTGCGTTACGGTTTACGGCATTGAGTAATTGTAAATATATCATTAACGAAGGTTATATCTTACATATAATCTTGAAAATGAACCTGAAACATTAGAATTATTTAATTTAATTGTATATGCAAATGATGTCGATAGTCGACAATCAATTGTGATAATTTCTTTGTACCATGATGGGAATATTGTATGAAAAACGGCCACTAAAACGGCCTAGACTAGGGCCGCCTGATGTCTATCCCCAAGAACCCAAACAAAAAGAAGACGAACTCACTTCTATAAATGTTAAACATGGATTTGCTACAATGCCTCAGTTATCTGATGAATTTGGGACTGCAAGACTTTCTAATGTGACGGCTGCTAAAGTGGGAGCGTACTTCAATGCAATTCTTGCAAAGAAGGAAGAGCTTTCAACCATGCCGGATACAGGAAGAAAAAGACAACAGATCAATCCAAAGGATAATTTCTGGCCAGTGACTGCAAGAACAAAAAATGGCATTGAGGCATGGTTCAAAGATCTATCTGGTTGCAAGCCTTTAATAGCTCTGGCAAAGAAAGCCCCCAACTTTAATAAGAAAGAAGAGATATTCATGATGCTTTGTGAATATCAAGTGCCAATGTTAAGAGCAGCCTGGTTTATTAAACTTAGTTCAGCTTATACAGTAGCAGTTTCAGAGGCCAAAATAAAAAAGAGACAATTGCCTGATCCAACTACAGGTAAATTAATACACGTATAGTTTAATTATGGGTAATCCAATTCAAGGAGGAAACCAAAGAATTTAATATCCCTCAAAAAAATTGTTTATATCTTTAAAATCAAAGTTTTGTTGTTTGAATGTTTTGGGAAAAATGACTCATATATTTAGTGTAAATACTAAATGATTGTAATATTTTATTCGTGTATTTTGATTTAGAATGGACAGGAACACTTATCAAATTCTTGAAGGACCAACTTTCAAAGTTACAAGAATATTATTACATAAATAGCCATGCGACAAACAGCACTAGTAATAATAGTATTGTAAATAATTCCTGCAATGGCAATGGCTCTGGAAGTAGCAACAATAACAATAACAGTAATAATAATGTTAACAGTAATACTAACACTAATAATGGAGCTGTTACTAATCAGCCAACTACACCAAATTCAAATAGTCAAATAATATCTGGAAGTACCATGAATGAAGAACATAAATTAGCATTAAAACAGTGGCATTATTGCATACAGTTGGCAAAGTATATGTTTGAAGAAGGTTTGTTAGATAGGCAGGAATTACTGCAGTGGATTTTAGAATTATTAGACAAAATTAAGTCTTCTCCTTCGGAAGATGGTATTTTAAAACTTTTATTGCCATTGGCATTACAATATTTGGAAGAATTTGTGCAATCCGAATTATTAGCAAGACGTCTAGCATATCTATGCTGTCGTAAGTTGGCACACATGTGTAATAATGTGGAAACCAATGGCAATCCACAAAGTCCATCTATAAATAAAAGCGATGTTAATTGTGGCAAGGAAACTGCCACTGCTAGTCAAACACCAAATCCATTAACTGCTGCTTTTAATGACTATTTGTCATGCCCACATCACAAAGATGTAATATATAGTTTATCAACAATAATACAGGTAACAGCAAATCAGTCATGCAGAATATATAATTGAGTTGCTAAAAATAAAATTGCAATAGCTTGATAATAATATTACTTTCATTAAATCGCGTACAGTAGTGCCCGCTTAAGTGACCACGCTCGGAACCGGCCGCGGTCATTTATGTGGGCATGGCTATTTCTCAGAATTCAACGGAGATAAAGAAAGAGGATAAGTACGAGTGATATACAATAGCTGGCACCCAAAACCATATACATATACAATGTATCGATAACGATCGGCGTCAAGTTACGCTCGACACGCTCGATGTTCTAGAATTGGTGGGGATAACCGCGGACGCTTAAGCGGGCAAAAATGCAGTCACTTATGTGGGCACTATTGTATTATGCGAATTTGTTAATGCAGTAACTAAAGATATTGATTATTATTTAGGTTATCACGTTAGAATGTCCAACCGCATTGGTATGGAATAGTGTTGGAGAAGGGAAAGCCCCATCTGTACTAAACGGTTCTCCTTTGGACTATTTGTCGTACCCTCCGACAGCTTTGCCGTGTCCACCGGCAAGCGCAACTAATCCCATATTAAAACAATTGAAAATTGCGCAAGAAAATATTCGAGCAAGATCTCAAGCTGCTGAAGGCAAATGGTCGTGCGATAAATGGCAACAAAGTAGCGCCGGAATAACGACAACAAAAGTACTAGCTGCTTTAGACGCTCTAGATCGACACAGTTTTGATAGAATGGATTCTAACAATTCATTAGACACCTTGTACGCTAAAATATTTACGTCACCTCCAAAAGATAATGCAAATGAACGCGATACAAAATCGGAATATAATCCACAACAGGATTCTGCTGTAGTTGAAATATTGTGTGAGTGGGCTGTAAGTGCCGAACGATGGGGAGAACATAGAGCAATGGCAGTCGCGAAGCTACTCGAAAAACGGCAAAGCGATGTTACTGGAGAAACGAATGACAATGATGATAAAGATAGCGTCTGTAGTAATGGAAATCCACCTGTACTTCCAATCTTTCAACCATTGCTTATGAAGTTTTTAGACATGGATGCCCCAGTATTGGACAATACATCAACTCAATCAAAAGTTCAGTTTACGAATTTGGTTCACTTGTTTTCAGAATTAATTAGACACGATGTGTTTTCGCACGATGCGTACATGTGTACGCTCATCTCTAGAGGTGATCTTATACAAGGTACATTCAATCAATTTTTAACTGCTAATTATTGCGACACTATTTAATTTGAAAATATTTTTTATATTTATTAGGTATTTTTTAAATTGTTCATAATTCATTACAATTGATTTAGGCCCCGTAGCCAGTAAGCCCGGAACTCCGAGTAATCGTGAACAAATTGACGAAGATAGCTTATTTCCGGGAATAGACTTAAAACCAACGAAATTAGAGGTAACAGATCATGGGCGAACAATGGATTATGATGACAGTAAAATCGATGATGATTTGGACAAGTTACTACAACATATTAAAGAAGATCAACAAAATAGTATGGATGCACCTGACAGCCCCAAAGAAGATGCACTAGCTGGGCATGGAACTCAGGAGGGGCTTGATTCTAAAATGCCATCAAGTCATAGTAGACATTTATTGTATACGACACACTTTCCATTACCACAGGTAACATGTGTAATATGTTCTCTTCTTTGTGAATTGTAGATAATTGATGGTAACACATTGAAGCATTATAAATGTTGTGTTTGAAGGACGAAACGTGCAGCCAACATGATTGTAACCAACGGCACGTATTGCTTTATGGAGTAGGGCGCGTCAAAGATGAGGCTAGGCATGTTGTTAAAAAAATGACGAAGGAAGTGTGTAAATTGTTTGGCAAGAAATTTAGTATTGACGTTGCAGAGGGTGGAAAAGTGAAAAAACATTCCCGTAGTGAATTCAACTTTGAGGCAATTACTTTAAAATTTCAAAACTTGAGTTATTTTGATCAGCATGTAGTGACATGGCAGTGCGCGACTCAAGTTATCGAAATGTTAAACACATTTGCATTAGTTGGGTCGTCGTATTTGCCAGTACAAGAACATGTAGCATTTCTTTTCGATTTAATGGAGCTAGCTCTAAATATATACGGTTTGATAGATGTTTGTATTCAAATTCTGAAGGAACTACCCGAAGTTGAAGCACAGTTAACGGTTAGAAATAGTCAACTTGTTAGAAGCTACACCACAAGCTTAAGTTTGTATGTTGTTGGAGTATTAAGAAGATATCATTGTTGTTTATTGTGTAAGTATTGTACAAAATTCACGTGATGAAAAACATGATAAATTTGTATCGTACAAGTAATGCCTATATCTAATTTGATTATTTCAGTATCTCCAGAACAGACAACGGCAGTATTTGATTTACTTTGTAAAATCGTAAAACATGTGTCCAATCCTAGCGATTGCAGTTCCGCTGAACGATGTGTATTAGCACATCTTTATGACTTATATTCGTCTTGTTCGTTATTAAAAACAAAACCACACGGAGTAGAAGCATTTAGTAATGCTTATCCTAAAATTCGAACAGCCCTTTACAGTACGTTACAGCCAACTACATCGAGCCACGTGTATAATTCGCAATTCATGGTGGACGTTTTTACTAGTCCAAGGCGGGGTGGAAAAATCGAACCGCAATGTGCTAGACAACTAAACGAGACACCGGCAAATCGTTACAGTTTTGTTTGCAATGCGATCGTTGCGGTTTGCAGCGAAACAGATAACGATAAACTAAACGACATTGCCATAACTTGCGCCGAATTAACGGCTTGTTGCAATGCGCTCAATGCTGAGTGGCTTGGTGTTCTCATGGCACTCTGTTGTTCGTCTAATAGTTCAGCTTTTTATATTGATGTTCTAAATCAAGTTGATGTACAAGACTTGAGCATACATAATTCATTAGCTGTATTTACGTCGATTTTAATTGGTAAATGATTTGCAATTGTATTTCGTTAATTGCAAATATCATGTACCTCTGTTATAATACCGTCTTACTTTTGCAGCAAGACATTGTTTTTCTTTGGAAGACTTTGTCGTACATATAGCACTGCCCTCTTTAGTTAAAGCTTGTAATGAAGGTCGCGGAGATGCGGATATGGAGGCCGAAGCCGGAGCACGATTAACATGTCATTTGCTTCTACGACTTTTCAAAACGGTCGAGTGTCCTCAGCCAGCTTTGTATTCCGTGAGCACGAGCCCTCACCCTTTACCAAATGGAAATTCCAGAGGGTACAGCATAAAATTGAGTTGCGATAGGCACTTACTAGCAGCTGCTCACAACAACATAAGAGTTGGCCCAGTTTTAGCTGTACTTAAAGCTATACTTGTTGTCGCCGACGCAACGGCTGGTAAACAACCACCAAAGAAACCAGACGTACCTATGAACCATTCGAGCAAAGTAGGTGGACCAGCCAGTGTCGGAGTTGGTGGCGGCGTGAACACTGGTGGACCAAGCGAACTATCTATAAGTCATATCTTAGGTACCAGTGATATTCTAGGAGGCGGTGATGATTTGGGGCTTGATTTAGCAATGTCTTCATCTAGCAGCAGTGCTGGTATGACTACAGAAAACGTTAAGGGGCTATCGGACTTTGCGCAACACGTCTTGAGACAAATTTGTAGTCAAGAATGGGTACTAGAAAGATGTTTACAAAATCCAGAAGAACTCTGTCACTCTGACATGTTGCTTGACAATATGTTGACACATCGTCAAGCTCAACGATTGCTTCACATGATTTGCTATCCAGAGACGTCCACAGATGCATTCACAGACCAGAAGACCCATATAACAAACATTTTGGAGAATCTAGAGCAGTGGAGTCTAAGAATGTCATGGCTAGATCTTCAACTTATGTACAAACAGTTTTCTCCGGGATCAAACGATCTTTCACAATGGTTGGATACAGTTGCTAAAGCTGCAATCGATGTTTTTCAACTAAATACCATGTCTAGTAAACTGGACAAACGATCTGGTTCGATATGGTTAGTTGCGCCGCTTGTTTCAAAATTGCCAAGTGCAGTACAAGGTCGAGTCCTTAAAGTAGCAGGTCAGGTACTAGAATCTGGTAACTGGTCGAAAACGGCAGCTGGCCGCGAAAGAGGTAGATCAAAATCACCGTCTCTTTTTAATCATCAACCGTTCCTTTCACTAGTACTCACTTGCCTTAAGGGCCAAGATGACCAAAGAGAAGGTTTATTGATGTCATTACATTCGCAATTATCTCAGTTCTTGAATATCAGTAAAGAAGAAAAAAACTTTGCTACTGAAGATCCTAAAACAAGAGAGATGCTACAGGATGCGCTACAATTACGATTCAGTCTCGTTGGTGGAGTTTTTGATACTATACAAAGGAATACGACTGCTACCACGGATTGGGCTATCTTGTTGGTCCAGCTAGTTAGCTACGGTGTTATAGACTTAAATAATAATTCCGAATTATTTACCACGGTCATTGATATGCTAGCCACCCTAATACATTCTACTTTAGTTTCTGATTCGCAATCCGAAAAAGATGAAAATAAAAAACATTATCAGAATTTAATGAAAAAATTGAAGAAAGAACTTGGTGATAGAAATTCTCCAAGTATTCGTTTTGTTAGACAATTGTTACCATTACCTAAATTGACAATGGAAGTTATTACATGTGAACCGGTCGGATGTTTAACAGACACGAAAGGCAATAAAATAGCTGGTTTCGATAGCATTGATAAGAAGCAGGTAAGCTAAAATATGCTTACACTATAATTAAAAAATTCGATTAAAAGGCATTTTGGATAATTAAAACAACTTGTGTTAAAATGCATTTCATTAGGGTTTGCAAGTATGTGATTCTCAAAGAGTGTCAGCGTGGGAAGTATTAGAAGGTCATAAAAATCCAGCGCCGATTTCTTGGGCCTGGTTTAGAGCGGTTAAATTGGAACGTAAACCTCTTACATACCAAAATGCCCATAAACTTTTACGATATCATACCCACAGCCAAATTAGACTACCTAGTCACTACTTAGATCCGCCACCATTGCCTCCAGAAGATTTAGAACCAGACAAAAAGGAATCTGAGCCTGGCAAGGCTGACACTCCCATGAGTATCGACTCGCCTGGAAGAGTAACTGGTAACGTTGCTGGTAGTAGTATCGGTAGTGCCGTTACGAATGGCAAGGGAAAAGCTATGAAAACTCGAAGAAGTAGAAAGAATAAAGGAGCTGCAACACCCACTACACCTGTATCACAGCAAATTCAGGTTTGTTTAAATTTTGATGTTTCATTCTTCACCTACAATTAGTTTCTAAGCGCTCAACTTTTTCTTAAATTTCCTCAATATCTTGTATATGGTGTCTAGCAAGCACCAAATCAACTACAACAAATAGCGTTCAGTAACCAACAAGTAGCTGCTACTCAGCAACCTGGAATGTTTACTGGTCAACCACCGCAGCATCAGCAACAGTGGTATACCAATCAACAAACTCACGCACCAGCTCAACAATATGGATATGGTCAACAATTACCGCCAACTCCGGTTGGGCAAAGATATGACAGACCAGGCATGAATCAATCGAAACAGGCACTCTCTCATATGTTACGCTTACGACTACCGTCCAATCAACTGATGAGCTCTCAACAGCAACCAAATGCTGCACCTGTCGGTGCTCCAGGAGCTTTCCAAGGAATGCAGAGGCAACAGTTCATTAGACAACAATTAAGAGCTCAACACGGGGCTCCGAACATGAACCCGCAACAAGGAATGTTTGCTTCACAGCAACAACAGCAACAACAACCACAACAACAAGGAATTTACACTGGAATGCAGCAAGGTAACTATACGTTGCTATTTGCTGTCTTAACCTTTTAATTTTTAGTTAAAATTCCCTATGGGAGTGAGGAACGATTCCTTTGTTAAAGTCCGGACAGTCCTAAGATCAGACTTTTTATAAGATACTCTTTAGACGCTTCGCTACGACTAGTTCATACGAGAGTTAATTCATGCCCATATAAATAACTAAGAAATAATTTCTTAAAAAATAAAACAAAATTCACGCACTAAAGGGTTATTAAATATTTTGCACCCTGAAGTTATGCATACTGTACCTTTACAGGAATGAATCAAAATTATGCAGGATACGGAGGTCAGCAAATGATACCACAGCAGCAACAGCAACAGCAGCAGCCACAAGCACCTCAGCAAACGCAGCAACAACAATTGTTGCAGCAGCAGCAGCAACAGCAGGGTTTGATGAATCCACAGCAGAATATGATGTTTTCCAATCAGCAACAGATGATGGGTCCTCAACGGGGTCAGGAATACATACCACAACGGATGCAACCGGGAGCAGCTAGGCCGCCATACCTTCAGGTACAGGAAGAGAACAGATTAAATGATAATTCTATTGAAAAAGGTTACTTACTAAATATGATGTATTTACTTTTTCATCAGGCTCCGAATGTTACAATGAACACAATGGGCCCGATGGGAGGCGGAGTTCAAAATCAACCAGCTCCACCATATAGACAAACTAGTGGAAAACCTGGCGCAGTTGGAGTAACGGGAGTGGGTACTGCGAATGTTGGTCTGCAACAAAATCAACAATTCCAACAGGTAAATTTCATATGATACACTATTTGTGTTATAAGTGTTATTTGTGTTACATTTAAATAATTGTGATTATTTATATTATAGCAGCAAGCAATAAATCAGCAACGTATGAGGCAACAAATGCTTGCAATGCAACAGCAACAAGCGCAGCAACAACAACAAGCGCAACAACAACAGCAACAACAAGGCAATGCTGGCGGACAACAACCAACACCGCAGTTAGTAACGCATTTACAACGACATTTGAGCCAACCGCCACAACACTATCAACATCAACCGCCGCCTTATTAGTAGTTTAAAATGTAAATAATTAATTAATATGTTGTACAAGAATAATTTACAGAAAGTGTGTACATCTGGGTCATAAGAGTTACGTAACTTAAGGCAGTATGAATGTGTAAAGCGTGCCATGGCGAAGGCAATAAAATGAAAAGGATTGTAGAAAATCATTGAAAATTATATAACATCTTTTGCATTTGTTTTCCCCTTAAAATTATTAATGTACGTAATACAAAATTAATATACGTAATACAAAAAGCACGTTAAATTCTTGTATTTAAACAGATTTTGTAATCCTTGTATTTAATAACAATAAATTGGAATATAATTTTGCTTTTACAAAATTTAATTTAAAAATTAAAGAAACAAGTAAGTGATTGCATGTTGTTGCTGTTTTTTTATGGCCTCGTCAATTTGAATGATTTAGGAGAATCACCATTCAAGGGGTGGTTCAATTTAAGACACGTTGAGCCTGGCGCTTCATCGCTTCGATCGTTTCCGTTTCCGGCAAACACCCAACCTCTCTATGCTCTAGAACTCTGGAGAGAGATCCGCCAGAATCATTATCATCTCATAGAAAATGATACCCTTTAATGACGTTAATGGCCAGCCGTATGTGAAGGCTGTACAGCTTGGCAATGCTGCGTCGACAGTGGGCTGGCTATTAATTCGGGGGCCCATATGGGGACCTTATACATATAAGATCATCGACCACATCGCCGTATAGAGCCAGCTCTTTCCTCCGGTCCCCTTAAATTAGGAAGGAGATGGCCAAGAACGATAGTCGTACCCTTCACACGAAGTATTAAACGATCGAAATGATCGAAACGCCAACAATGGTCAATGATGAGGCCTAGATACTTTATCCAGGTCTCAACTCTTTTTATTCGTTGCCGAATGCAAAACTTAACTGTAGATCTTAATTATTTTCTGTTTAATATAATTTGTATTGCAGATACAAATCTGGCCAAGAATAAAGTCGTTAATTCAAAAGAAAAAATTTACTAGAATTGGAATTTAATTTAAAAAGTTTCGAAATTCTCGTGTTCGTTAGAAAAAGTTTATCTTCGTCTTGTAAAGCAATCTATGCAAGATTTAATCCAAGATAATGCATTATACCTGAGCTATTCAAGATTGTTAAACTGGTTAAAACACATTGGTTTAATTAATTTTTAAAAACGTTATTCTAAGGAAACGTTATACTAAGGTCTAGTGAGGCACGATAAGCTGATAAAGCAAATATAAATGTTACGATTTACGATACGAATAAATACGAATTTCAGTATTGATGATACCTGATGAATTTTAGATCAAGATTTTCTTCTTAAACATTTAGGAAAGTTTATCACTCTGTCTTCAACAATTTTTAAATAATTTTCTACAATAGCCAAATAGGAACCGTTACTAATACAATTTTCTATGCACATGCGCAAAAGCTACTTCGTATCTGGGACTTCTGGGAGCACTAGTGTATTCAGACTTCCGTTTATGGAGGTTAAGCCTCTTCCGGTTGTATAGCACACCGAGCAAAATGGGTACGTGATGAGTCTTAAAATTAGATCGTTTTTTAAAGTATAAAACATAACTTGAAGATTGTGAAAAGTTCACATAATTTTGTATAATAAATCTAACTATAACTTCGTGAAATATGTGACAGGAAATGTTTGAATAATTTCTTTTAAACTGTGTTGAAGATAACTTAGTTACATATGAATATTGCTGTATGCAAATAATTAAATGATCGATGTAATATTTATTAATGTTTCTTATTATAACTTCACAAGTGATAATATATTTTAATATATAGTATAATAACTGGGTGCAAGTAATAAGTTAAAATTATACGAATACATGAAACGTTAGACGAGTGCAATACATAACCTTATTTTTTAAAACCGCAGGTAAGCCTCGTGGTCTTCGTACGGCACGTAAACACGTAAACCACAGACGTGATCAACGATGGAATGACAAGGATTACAAGAAAGCTCATTTGGGAACAAGATGGAAGGCTAATCCGTTTGGCGGTGCTTCCCATGCCAAGGGCATTGTTTTAGAAAAAGTGTATGTACATATCTGTTTTTGGATTATTTACTTCCGTGAGTATTCTAATTAAGGTTAATTTTATTTTTTAGGGGCGTAGAAGCTAAGCAGCCAAATTCTGCTATTCGTAAATGCGTAAGAGTACAACTTATTAAAAATGGTAAAAAAATTACAGCCTTTGTACCTAGGGATGGTTGTTTGAACAATATTGAAGAGAATGACGAAGTTTTAGTGGCAGGTTTTGGTCGTAAAGGTCATGCTGTTGGTGACATTCCAGGAGTCCGATTCAAAGTAGTAAAAGTTGCTAATGTTTCTTTACTTGCACTTTACAAAGAGAAGAAAGAACGACCCAGATCGTAAAATCATGTATTTCTAATTGCACATATAAAATTTTTTAAAGAAAGTAGTGTTTTATTGATACCTCCACTAAGATTAATTTCTAATCAATGTGTAAACGTTTTTATTACATAAAAATACAAAAATATGAAATTAAAAAACAATGCTTTTTAAAAATTATTTGTAATATAATACTGTAACTTATTGATTATTTATATACATGTTTACAGCATCTGTGGTATTAGTAACAGCATCTTTAAAAATTTCGTTAAACGGTGTGTTAATTTTATTTAATTCCTTTGGTATAGATGCATTGCATATTCCATCTTTTGCTTGCAAAAACTAAAAATAAAAATAAGTGACATGAATTGTCTAGTACATACATGAAATCTTATTTAAATTACTGATATCAAAACATATAATTATAAAACCTGTGTTAAAATACTGAAGTTTGAACATATATCTTTAATATCAGCATCCATAGTATTCACATAATTTTCTTCCTTTTTTTCTTTAGGCCTTGGGTATGTCTCAATAATTGAAAAAGCTTCTAAGAAATTTTCTATTTTTTCATTAAATAATAAATCTGTATCATTTTCGTTACTTTCTTTTTCTTTTTCTTGTACCTATAATTAAACATGATATGTTATTCAAGTTATTAATATCATAATATATAATTATAAAACCTGTGTTAAAATACTGACGTTTGAACATATATCTTTAATATCAGCATTCATAGTATTTACTTCATTTTCTTCCTTTTTTTCTTTAGGCTTTGGGTATGTCTCAATAATTGAAGCTTCTACGAAATTTTCTGTTTTTTCATTAAATAAATCTGTATCATTTTTGTTACTTTCTTTTTCTTTTTCTTGTACCTATAATTGTATTAAAATTTTCATTCCAATATTACTTTAACAAGAACAAGTATAATCATTAAATTTAATGATACCATTACTTGTTCTTCATTATTTGTTACAGTCTCTTCCTTTTTAGATTCATAATCAGAATTTGATTCTTGGTGATTAGCAACATATTCTTTTAAATCATGAAAGTATTGCAGAGATTCAGAATAATCTTGTCGATCTTCATCAATATCAGATATCATTTCATCTGGATCTTCAATAATACAAGCCTAATATATAGAAATATATATGTAAGATGTAATTTTCATGGGTTATAAGATCATAATACAAAACTATATTTGATGATTAAAACAAAGGAAATAGAATGTATACCTGTATTATATCATCAATGCACTTCTCCTCATTATCCTCAGTATCAGATGAATCAATATACATACACTTTATAAACTCTAATAATAGTTTTAAAGTAGGAAGTTGTTCTTTTAATGCACAATTTCCCTATAAAACATTATTCATATTTCTTCAGTACCAATAATTTTAAATAATTTGAATAAAATACAAACCATTAATAATTCCTTGTCAGTGCAAATCCCAATTCCAGAATAATACTGCAATAACTTGTCTGCAAAAGAATATCATTATCAATGTTCAATGTACCTATTTGGTTATTTAGCAACTTATTTTAAACCTTTTAAAGCAGTGCCTCCTAAGTTTTGTAATGTAACTGCTATTTCGGGAGATTTTTCAGCTAGCACCCAAGACAATAAGGAAATACGATTTTTTCCACTGAGAATTGTTGTTTCTACATTTTCTACTGTGGCTGTCGTAATTTTAGGATAACGTATTTGTACTAAAGTGTTATAGATATCGGACATAACTTCTTTCACATCGTCCATCGTTATATATGCACAGTACTCTCATTTATTAAACAAATTGTACCCTATTTTTAACGCTCCTTTGTACAGATCGTAATTCTTTACAGAATTTTTGAATCTGTAACCGAGACTCGAGCAAAGAGAAAAGAATAGTAAGAGACGACACTTTGGTAGTTTAGTTGGCAGTTTTAACTTGGCGTCTGTAGTTTTCCAGGGATTTCCCTGAAGTCTAGTGTTACGCTATCGCATAAATTTATGGGAACTCGATTAATGGCCATCGAGTGCGCGATCATGTAACTCCATTAGAATTCGGAGCGAGATTCAAACGAACCAGCGTCAAGCAGGAGGAAGTCAAGGGTCGAGAGAGAAAAGAAGGCATTCTTTAGAAATACTTGGTTTATTTTCTAAAGGCCGTGTCGAATCGGAGTTTTCCTCGTCTCCTGACGAATTTCTATTTCTGCTAAATCTCGCGAGGATTTTGAAATCCTACGGGGCCCTCACGGTACTTCACTTCGCGTTTCCCCCTAGACCGCAGATCGGGACGCAGCACTAGCTACGTTCTATATTCGATTTATTTTTTTATGTAAAATTGTCACATTGCTTATACTACTTTGTATCTTGAATCGAATTTTAAGATTTTCAGTTTCTTGAGATGTAGAGCAGTTCTACTAGTATTATGATCAATTGTAATTTTAAGTGAATTATTTCTGAGAAAGGCGTGCATCTGTATGTTATTAGTTCATGGTTTATGCAACTGACAGAATAATACTTTGGAGTCGCATTTTAACAATATTTCGTAAAATTTGTATAATTGGAATTGTTTTGAACATTAACAGTTTACACTAAAAAGATTCACTCTTATATACTAATTCAAACTTTCCGTTGCGTGAGGAATGTAAACTTACATTTAACTTATCACGGTGTTTTGTGCGTATAAAATGTAAATCTCACATTCCATACATATATAGTTACATAGTGAATCTAAGAACAAAGCTGTTAAATTAAATAATATTAAACAATGTTCCAATCAAATCAAGAACCTGACATACCTGCGGCATTAGGTCTACTTTCACATCTAAACAATGATGAACTTGATGAATTATTACATAACGATAGCAAGTTTGAAGATATTGTAAAAGATATAAAGCAGGTAAGTTTTATTAACTTCATATCTGATTATATACTTTATTATTGTGATACTTATTTTAAACTAATTATTACTTTTTTTTTTACATAGTTTAAGGATTTAGAAACAGAAAAGGAAATGTTAATGGCCAGTAATAGATCTTTGGCAGAATTTAATTTGTCAAAACAGCCAGAATTACAAGAAAGCAAACAAGATTTAAAAGACCTTAGTGAAAAAGGAAATGCGTTGTGTACAAGTGTAAAGGAAAAACTGGAAGAAATAAGTATGGTTTTATAATATGTGAAGTGCTGTTAACTTTGTGTGTATATATATTATATAAAATTTATTTTATACCTTATATTTATAGAGGAAAAGTCTGGAGAAATGACTGCTGATACTGCATTAGACTTGTTGCAAACAGCTACTGCTGAAATTGAAGAAGAATCAGAGGTACAATATATGTAATACCTAAAATTGTTAAATGCAGAATATTTTCTTAAAAAACAATTCTCTTGTGTTTTGAATATTTAGACTATAGCAGAGAAATTTTTGGCTGGAGACATGGAAGTTGACGAATTTTTAGAGCAATTTTTATCACGAAGAAAACTGATGCATCTACGCAAAGTTAAAGTAGATAAATTAAAAGAGTTAATAAGAAAATCACATTTCACAGTCGGTGATCCTGGTTATCCAGTTGCTAGTAATTTTCCTGGCATAGCACCTGCAGTTCCTTACCCAATTGGACCTGTTTCAATGCCCATGCCAGTGCCATCAGGTTTACCACATTATAGACCATATTAAGTCGACAAATTAAAAGAAAATTCCGTTTTTATATGTTTCATTTACACAGGTACATAAAATATATGTTATTTTGTGAAAATGAAATAATATTTGCAATTACATTTTAAGCATGTATAATAAATAAGTATGTTTTACAAATTATGAGGTTTGATAAAATAACACTCCCAAAAGCAATTGGTAATTGGTGTACAGAATTATATATTGTTACGGTGAGATATTAATGTATATTTCACACATAATTAAAATATATGAACATAAATGTCGCCTAGTTATATAAAATATACAAATTAAGCAATGTAATATAAATGTAATTATATTCTGTGAAAATTGATAAATGGACAAATATTGACACAATATGAATGTATATTTATCGAATATTTCTATTATTCTTCCTTCTATATTGAAGTTAAAATGCAGATTATTTGTTTTGTTTTTATTTTAATTTCAGCTTTTATAAAAATACTTATTTTATATGTAAGAATTTTATGAATTACTACGGAGTACTGCTTATTACGTTGTAAAACGTATATGTGTAAAAACAGGCTTAACACATATTACCTCCTCTTTTCATCAGTTTCTTATATTACTTTCACCGGCAGACTGTCCTGTCAGTTTATATCGATTCGTGTGAGCAAAGGTATCGGCACGGAGTCAACGACAATGAAGAATCTAATCGTAAGTGGTCTAATGTCTCTAAATCCATTATGCTAGATTACGTAATTTTTGAAAATTGTTTTAATCGGCAAACGAAATATTTTCTGGATATACGGAAAATTATAATCGGTTTATTTTACATATCTTTGAGGGACTCGTTTTGTCGATTGTAACGGTTAAAATGTCAAGGATATTAATGTACAAAAAATGTGGGTGAACAACGAAAATATAAATTAGAAAGTATTTCAATGTTGCCTTCTTCGAAAAGTTTATTGCATACATTTAATTTGTTAGTATGTAAGACGATCGATGAATTTCGTAATCAATTTAGCACTTTATTCATCCATAGAACCTGTGAACGAAAATCGATAGTTATATTTTAACATTAAAATATATTCATCAGTTTATCGATCTATATTTATCGTGTATATTTATTTCTTCATTGTTCGTGAACGATTTTCAATTAAGAGAATTTTTAATGTACAAAATATGTAAAAATCAAACGAACCAAAGACTGGCGAATATAACGATTGGGGGGGAAACATCCTAATTAAGCTGAAATAATTTTTGTCCCGTCGTTGAACATGTGTGGGATCGTACATTAGCGTAGTGAAAAACGCTGGCCATCTTTTTTGTAGGACTGTTTTTAATTTATTCAGTCACAAGCAGTATCTTAATCGTCCGTGACTAAAATATTGGAGATAAATAATCAGATTCTCTTACTAAAAGGTTAGCAGGAAAAACTTTAAAATGTTAGGAATGTGAAAGTTGTAGGAATTTATTTGCATTTCTATAATTGGAAGAAAATTGGCGAAGGCTGACTCAAAACAAAAACGAGTTTTAATATTGTTGAGACGAGGCGTATAAAAGTTATAAAATAAAAAGTTGTTTGTCAGAATCAATTGGGAATTAAGGAGGTATTCTCATTTGGCTGGTCAAAACAATTTTTTTACATTTTCTTAAAACTTAATTGTAAAAGTGTAACTTATTCGATCACGATACCTAATTAGACAACAATATTTTCGAATCAGATCGCAATCGTTCTGATTAGCCCCTGCTTGGGGGACGTGTCACATATTTTATCAGAATATTCAACGACCACGACGCCACCCCCACCACCCAAACCTTACAAGTTTCAATACCAGGCAGGACGATATCCTGGAACTGTCGATCGAATTCATCAAGAAAGTGGAGACGGTTCTGGGCACGTTCTAGGTAATGTTATGAATATTAAATAATTGTGCATAATAAACAGAAATGAAATTTATAATTCTCGTGTAATATGGAGAACGCAAAGGACCCAGCTCGCGAACCCTCAATCCGTGTGTCACGAAAAAGCATTGTATGTTTACGTTTCAGGTTCTTATTCTTTCATCGATCCCAAACACAAAGTACGAACGGTGCAATACTCGGCTGATGAAAGTGGATTTCATGCCTCCTTAATAAATTATGAAGACACAGTTACGCAACCTGTCGATTCTGAAGCAGTGAGGCTTGCTAAAGAGAAGCATTATCGACTTTACCAGAAGATCGCTGCAGCAAACGCTCACGGTGTTCCGGCTAATCTCCCGCGAGTAATAAACATTCGTTAATACCATTTTAGTATAAGTTCGAGGCGTACTAAGAAAAGCTCGTTTTCATTACTATTAACACGAGATGTTTCGGAACGGTAGCTTTCACTTGATTGCATGTTGTTTTACAGGATTCCGCGAGCGTGGGGAGAGCGAAGGACAGGCATGCTCAGTTGTATCAGAAGATTGCTGAGGAACACGCTGCGATCGCCGCTCAAAGAGAAACTGAACGATTGGCTTACGAGGCCACTTCTGCCGTTAACGATGTAAATCTTAATCATGGATATTGATGTCACTTTATGATAAAAATAAGGCTGAGGACATGACAATGTGGATTGACCTAAAATAACAATTTTGTATCACTTTACAATAAGTCTAATCGTTATGACAATCTCTTCCAGAATGACTTGTCTTTTGTATTGTCTATTTATAAATGTTGTATCTAAGAATTCGGATGGCAAGTCTAAAGTAGAGAGATTTGTTTGGCATTATAGGTATTAAAACTACAATGCTATTACTTATTACTTACTACGAATGCGGCAGAGTAACATGACATAGAAGAAATGACGCTACAAATAAACATTTTATTATAAGAAAAGTATTGTATTAGAAGAATGAACTCCCCTCCCCCCAAAAAATTAAAAAGTAATTATATACATTAGCGCCGCTTGCGGGAAGTCTCAGAAACAAAGTGTGATTTTCCTTTTTAGTCAAAGTATACAAATCCTAACCTAATATACAGTCTTATTATTTAAGGATTTCCGAATACACGTGCATATTTTTTAGGAGATACTTACATCAAAAGTATTTAATTTTTTCATAGAGATAGTTTATAAATCGCAACCTCACAAAATAAACAAAATGCAGCACGACGATGTGAGTTTTTTGCGAATTATCTGTTATAAATGACATTTATTGTATCCTAAAATTTTTGTAGGTTGTGTGGAGCATTATCAATAAGTCGTTTTGTTCTTTCAAAGTAAAGTGCGTACAGTTTTTTTCTACTCAAATATCCGTAATTTTGTTTTATTACGTGCTAATCTTATTTTGTATTTCATTTTTGTAGCACCAAATCACAGAAATTTTGCCGAAATGAATACAATCTTACGGGTTTATGCAGTAGAGCATCCTGTCCTCTTGCAAACAGTCAGTATGCTACTGTTAGAGAAGAAAATGGTATTATTTACCTCTTCATGAGAACAGCAGAAAGGTAATAAAATTAATAGTAAGGAACGTTTTTTAACATATTGACTGATCTACATGTGGGTTGGGACAGTTTAAACTCACAAGTCCATTGAATATGGAGTAACTATCATGGATACCAGTAATTTGAGAAATTTTCTAAGATATTTACTGCTATGAAAATCATATTATTTCTCTGAGTGTTTGAGTTTTATTCACAATTTCAGTTATGCGCAATAAATGTGTTAACATTAAATTGATCACCGATTACAAATAACTTTATCACTATGAAACATATATTGATAATTTTCTGCAGAGTGCATTTTCCAAAAAATGCATGGGAGAAAGTGAAGCTTTCTAGAAATTTTGAGAAGGCAATAGCTCAGATCAATGAAAACTTATTATATTGGCCAGGTTTTGTGAAAGCAAAATGTAAACAGAGATTTGTAAAAATTACACAGTATCTCATACGTATGAGAAAATTAAGGCTAAGAAGGCAGAAACAAATTGTACCAATCCAAAGAAAGATTGAAAGAAGAGAAAGGCGTAGGGAAGAGAAGGCTCTTATTGCTGCTAGATTAGAAACAGCAATAGAAAAGCAACTTGTGGAACGATTGAAGCAAGGCATGGTATGTATTTTTAGCATTGTAATCATATTCATGTCTATAGAATATTTGTTATTTTTTTTTTAGTACAATAATATATACAATTTCCCACAAAAAGTGTTTGACAAAGCTGTGGAAGCTGTTGAAGTTGAAGGTGAACGTGAAAATGAAAGTGAAGAAGAAGAATATGAAAAAGAGACAGAAATTGAGAAAGAAGTGGAAATGGAACTAGAAGCAGATGAAAGAGAAATAGAAAGAGAAAGAAATGAACCACATTATGTAGAAGCAGAGACTGATGAAGAAGATGAAAATGACGATTTTAACATTGAAGAACTATCAATGGTAATTTATCTATCATTAAGCGTAAATCACAATTATTTTTATTAAATTACGCGTTACAAATTCCCATCAACTAATATGTCTGTCTATGTTAATAGGATGAAGATAGTGACTCGGGACAAAAAGAAGAAGTTGAATTGTCAGACGATTTCGAATCTGAAACAAGTGATATTGAAGTAATGAAATAAAAATTTATAGTTTTTCGTTTAAAAAATGATTTCTTCTAAAATTGTCTATTCTTGCAGGATATGGTGCCCTCTACCAGCAAAAAAGCAAAACGACCGAAAGTCAGTAAAAAGGGCAAAATGCAAAAGAAAGCCCGTCCGAAAGTGGAAGTTGAATACGAAGTCGAAGAAGAACCTCGTCAAAGAATACAGGCATAATAAATTTTTAATTAGGACGATTATAATTATATCTTTAATAAAATTGAATCTTATTTTATGACTTAAAACGTACTGTCTTGAGTTATGCTCAGTCTGATCTGAAACTTGGGTATCCGTCCACCTTTAGTAACCGAGTATCGACTCGAACCTGATAAAAATCGATTATATTTCAAATTTAAGTTTGAAATGGCTACATCCATAACTATAATATTTTTGAATAATTAACACTGATCTTTTTCTTAATTAGCCATTTAATGTTCATTAAATGTTTTAAGTTAATGGTTAACATGACATTTACATAATAATTTATATTCGTGAAGTTTTACTTCATTTAGGTTAAAATTAAACACATCATGCACTTCGAAATGCCCAAGTTAATTGAAATGAACAATCGATATGTACAGTCGACTTCAATATTAGCCATGTTAAACGAGATACAGTAAAACCGCGAGAGTCTGTCTGTTTAGTGTAAAGTCGGGCTCTTGCAGCTTTACTTTTTTTTTTGGACGTGGGAAAATCCTCGTGGGCACCCGCGGGCCCTTCCAAAAAGAAGGCCGGCGGGTAGTGCCGGACTCTTACCGGCTAAAACCCTACGGTGACCATCCTCAAGCGCCTGGCGAGGGACCGGGATCTCTAGTGAGCCATCACAGAATCCCCCGCTGCGCCGTGCCTTTTCAAGCCCCTCCCCTCCACTTGACCGCATGCGCCTGGTCACCAGCACCCGCGGTCCCGTGACATGGGACTAAGCCGCTGGCCGCAGGACTCATCCGCAGCCAGCTGGCCAACCTGCGGCCTTAGGTAAACCCGTGGCAAATATCCCATGCCTCAGTTCACTCACACACACACAACACATTCATACCGGTGTTTGGTCCGCGGGAGCTTTCGTTCCGATCTCCGGGATGCGGCTACCAGCCTGAGAAGGCTGATGACCTCATCCCTGCATCCCATCCCAGCGGCTGCCCATATCCGCCACCTGGGGACGTGTCACGTAAGGGTTCACTTCCCCTGCCACCTGGACAACCAAACGGGTGCGTGGCTTGCAGCTTTACTGCCTCTTGCTCAATATGGCTTGTATTCGAGTCGGCTGTGCCGCTAGGTTTCCGATTGGTAAAATAACACTGAAGCCACAACATTACATCAATTAAGAGTCATCAATGTCATTTTACTAATCAGAAAAATTAATACCTTGCGACAAATTCAATACCTATGTGTGTACATTCGTATTTATTTAAGCGGTTAATATGAGAATTTAAAATTCGCGCCAGGTCGAAGAGCTTGAGAAGTGTATGTAAAAATCGTAGATGGCATCTCCTAGAACAAAATTTGTGTGGACTAGCAGACGACGTGTTTGTACACAAGAAATAAGGTAAATTCTCTCAATTTTCCTTATGAAGATCATAAATGAACATGAATGAATTATTTATCGTCGGAGCTATAACAATTGCAATAAATTGTAATTAATTCGAAATTGTAACATTCCTCAAACACTCCATCATAAATATAACATTACTAGCTATTTACTCGGACGTTGTGTATGCTGTTTATCTTCCATGTACTGACTTGTGTGTAAACTTATCTTTTTAAACGAAAAACTGCGATGCTCGAATAAGATCCACTCTACTCCTGAAATAAATTAACAATTGCGTTGTTAATTATCATATCCGATGTATGGATATCCAGGTACCTATTATGACTTAAATGAAATGATTCCTTGTATAAGTAAAACGAGAAAAGAAAATAGGAAATGTCAACTTGCGCCTTGTCAAAGAGTTTAACAAAGGTTTTCTGTTGAATTGTTTATCGCACAAAAGAAATTTAATTACTTTGCATCTGTCGTACGGCGTACAAAAGTATGAGTTTCATAATAAATTATTTGCAGCCAAATGTCACGAACTTTGCGTTACCCATGACAGTACCTTTTGTTTGCTATAAATAGAAAAAGTAGGTTATCTCTAAAATCAATTCCGAAAATAGGGCAATTAACCGAATATGTTCGTTATTTTAAATAAGCAATTTTGAGGCAAGGACCTTACATACTACAGTTTCTGATATTTTTTGTTAAGTTTTTCTTTTTAACATGCTGAATTTACTCAGTACAGTACGTTTATTTCAACTTTATTGTAAAATATGATATAAATACATGTAAATTTCATTGTGATGAAACTAATTGCATTACATAATACATTAGGGATGAAATACAGCTTTATTATAGAACAGTGACTTCAGTTATCCATATAATGATAGCATGTATAATATTTAGTGTGTCTCTCTTTTAATGTTTCTTGATAGCATGTTATTTGTATTATCATGTTATTAATATGTAATTAATTTTTTATTACAGGTACATTATGAAATTTAAGGAAGTTGTTAAAGCTTTCAATTAATACTAAAATAAGGCATGATTATGATTTTAACATAGCCTTATTTAATATTGTTCCGAGCTATCTTATTTTGTGCATAAATGCCAAAATACTAGATAATATCACTATGGAGTTAAATAATGTTGGAAGCAACAAAAGCTCAATATATATGGCAATATCATTTAAAAAATTATGTTTGGCAACAGTGTCCTTACCTCTTGTTACTCTTTTAGTCTGTTTCGTTACAGCATATATCTTCCAACAAGATGACATTCACGAAACACATTGTAGGGTATGAATGCATATATATTTGATATCATAAATTCTTGTAAATAATAGAATTATGTTAACTATACTAAAAATGAATGTTTTTAATCCAGGTTTACAATGTACTTCCATCAATCTCAGCCATTACTGGCATATCTCCTCAAAGATATTTGTGGCGTATATGTATAGCATTACATATTGGTCCTCGTCTAATTATAGCCAATGTTTATCGTTCATATTATCATAATATACTGAAAGCAGTCGAGGATGTACCTTTGAGAATTATGGGATGTAGACTTTTAAATTTATGTTATTGGTTGAATATCGCAGAAGTAGCAGCCTTATGTGGCGTTACATATATCTCCAACAGGGAAAATTATTGTAAGTAACATTATGAAAGAAAGAGCAGTTTACTACTTAATATAGGACGAAACAATAGATATTTATTATGGGCGGTACTGATAAGTGATGCTATATAATTAAATGTACATATTAATTCAGTACAACTGATTAATATTGTATTAGTTAACAAATTCACATACTTCCTTGTGTATGTACATACTAAAATACATTTGTGTTGCAATGAATTTTAATTGTCAATGTCTATTATATATTTACTACTAACAAATAATTTTATGAACATTTCAAATACAAGTATATCACCTATTACAATGTCTTGCAAAATAGATTTATTAATGAATCTATTTTTGTTTTTTTTAGCGGTGCATGAAAAAATTTTCATTGCCTTCATGATTAGCTCTCTTACATATATGCTAACAGCAGTAAGGCTTGGTCGCCTTGTGACGCCAAATGCACAAAGTCTTCAATACAAACAGGCACTTTTTGTAACAAGTCTTATTAGTACTATTGGACTTATAATTTTCTTCCTAAAACACAGATTACTGTGCCACGATCTAGGTAAGGAACCAATTATATTTGTAATTTGAATTTAATGAAAATATGCACTAACACATTACATGAAATCGTGAAAAGTAAATATACATGTTGTTCCTGAAATAAGTGGTCAAACTTTAACAGTTATAAATACTTTTTCTTGTTCACAACAGATTGTAAAAATATTTTACAAAAAAAAAAATAATAAAAATGATTTTCTTCTGTATAAATGCATATCTCGCATTAACATTTCATAGATGCTTGGAGACATTGAAGGATTTACTTTTAATAGGTAGAAAATGATAACGATAGTTATAACTTGAAAAAACATTTCCAGAACCATTTTATGGCATAGAATATAATAGAATATGTTCCTAAAATTTAACCACATATTTCAAAAATACCCTATTCATAAAATACATATCAGAAAAATCATTTCTAAAACTCATTCACTTTTGTTTAAATATGTATGAGATATTAAACAAGTAACAGTCATCAGTAAATAGCACACTTGAATTTAGATTAGATTTATAATTGACCCTCCGACGGTCGTGTTTTTTATCGTAAAACAAGCACCTTTTTTCGTACTCCATACACGCGGTGTTGATATTATGAAATTTTAACTTTTGGGGCAAATAAATAGAATAAACTACAAACGAGGAATAGGAAAAAGTTTGAAGTCGATCCGACCATGGGGGAAAAAGTTTTTGGCGAAAAACTAAGTCGTGTACTCGGCGCACGGGCGCACCCGCCGGAGGGTTAATGTGGCTAAATATAAAACTTAATGCAATGTTTTTTCTAACAGCATTTAGTTGGTTTTCCTTATGCGAGTATGTGATTGCCTCTGCAAACATGGGTTTTCATGTTACTGTAGTTCTAGACTTTCCCAAAGAGCATCTGGTTGTTGGGAATGGTATATCTGCCTTAAAGGTGGAATAACTCGTCGTATTTTATATTCATTATCTTATTATTGTAATCAAAGTGCCTACTGCCACTGTCTGGAAGTGCTATTGCCAAAAAATAAAACGAAATTATATATTATATAAAGCTGGGTATCCGCTGGCATATACTGGAGAGCATTTTTTTACTAAACATGTCTGTACTAAACGAAGCTAAGAGGGTTTATAAATAGTTGTTGCCATACATTTTATGAATTCCGTGATTTTGGCGATACTTTTAATGTCATAACGTAATATGAAACGTAAAATAAATCTGCAACCGTCATATTTGAATATCGTTTTTCTCGAGAAAGAAAAAAGAGAGAGAGAAATATCACACAACTAATTCATGATGTGATGTCAGAGCTAATAAGTGATTATAAACTCCCAAAAGTTTCGTTGTACGTTTGGTAATTTAGATTTTATTTCATAAAACTTGGTTTATTGTAAACAATTCTTGAAATTTTAATGCCCATGCAAAAATGCTTAAAAGAGTATTTGTTACAATATATTTACCGCATTACTGAATATTAATATTTGGGTAATATTTGTATGCACGTAATATTTATTGTATATAAATGTTTTCGCTGAAATATTTAAGTGTTCGTAAGAATTCAAAAATATGTCGTACATACTGAGTGGATACACAGTTGAATACACAACATTTCTCGAATTAATTTACACGTTTAATTCAACACAGTAATACTAGTTTGAACCAATGCTTTATGTTAGGTAACACATACTTACAATAAGTTTTATCTTAATCTCTTGCATTTAATTGATAATTTTTAATTGAAAGTATATGTAAATATCTTCCAATTATTTACAATATACGTATAAAGGCACAATTGAAAGGAAAAAGTAACAAATCTAGCGCTTCCAAAGTATGGCACTGGTATCTTCCCAGGCAATGAAATCTTTAATGGCCTTTTAGGTAGTGGTAAACTCGTAATGGTACTAGACAACTATGTATCCTACATACAAACAATATTAAATATTATAAAGTCCAAACTAATGGGATTTCATATTTAGTTTCTATGTAAAGCTTATTTTAAAGAGTAAGAAGGAGTAATAACGCGAACGAAAAATTGCTATATGAGCTGTCTTATTGACAATTTTAAACCTGCTTATTTAGAGGATTTTTGCAAAGTGAGAATTCTAGTCGATAATTAATTCTAGTCGTCATGTTTCTGATCTGTATTAAACCATTATTACGTTGTCATGTCATGAAGTTTGATGCATTGTTAGCATGTAGGATGCATTTACGTTAACGTGATTTTCGTCTTTAATGAGGGTGCGTTCATAAAGTAAGTGTACGCAATTTTAATTTAAGGTACAATAGAATTATTGTACACGATTGTACAGTTGTATATCATCAATATATTTTATTGTGCATAAGTATACATGGGTTGTACATTATGTAAAATATAATACAACCAAAACGGAACCGGTCATTTGATGATATTTATGTAAAATTGTTCATTGCGTTATTATGTTATAAATGTAAGCATTAATATTTTTGCTTATGGTTAGCATACAGACTTTAAGTACAACATGGTAATTAATAAATAATTGGCATATAAATAATTAGGATTTTAATAGAGAATGACATATAAACAGAAAGTAAAATCAATAATTATCTTATATAATGTATTCCTGACCAAAGCTTGAATAACGTCCAAAATTATGGAACAAATTTATGAAATTAATTCGAATAACTGTTTTTACCAAATTTTATAACCGAGAACCATATTGTCCCTTTTAATACCTTTACAAGGTATTTGCAGTAACATTTTACAGAGAACATTAAATGAAACAATGTTTGTGATAAAACACATTGCTGTAGGTTTCGAAATCTGTTTTATAAATTCGTATGAATATGTGTCATACTTTACGAGACTAAGCGAATACATCGCTTATTGCTATAAATGCTATATTACAGAGTCATGCTCCTTACATATTTATTTCGAATGCAAATAGTAAAAAGATAGATTTCATGTAACATTTACTTAAGGGTGTCCTTATTGCACTTTCTCACATACAAATATTTATTATGCAGTATATTTTTATGTCTGAGCCAATATTTATAAGTTTATGGTAAATTATTGGGTAACAATCTTTCTTTTTTAAATATACAGGGTGTTCGGCCACCTCTAGGAAAAATTTTAATGGGGGATTCTAGAGGCCAAAATAAGACGAAAATCAAGAATATCCATTTGTTGATGGAGGCTTTGTTAAAAAATTATTAACGTTTAAAGTTCCGCCCGTACTGAATTTTTTTCTCGAAAATGCGTAGGATTTTGGGGGTATGTGTAATGACTAAAAATGATTGTAATTGACCCCCTCAATCGAAAATAATTTTTCCAGAACGATTTGAAATTTTTCTTTTTCGCCGAAAAATTTAGGCATATTCTCGAATTTTTTTCTTGAAAATTCGTAGGATTTCGGGGGTATGTGTAATGACCAAAAATGATTACAATTGACTCCTGTAACCGAAAATAATTTTTTTAGAGCGATTTGAAAAATTTTTTTCGTCGAAAAATTTCACACCTTCTCGAATTTTTTTCTAGAAAGTACGTAGGATTTCGAAGGTACGTCTATTCACCAAAAATGATTGTAATTGACCCCCGCAACCGAAAATAATTTTTCCAGAACGATTTGAAATTTTTGAATTTAATTGTTAATAACTTTTTAACGAAGCCTCCATCAACAAATTTGTATTCTTGGTTTTCGTCTTATTTTGGCCTCTAGAATCCCTCATTAAAATTTTTCCCAGGGGTGGCCGAACACCCTGTATAACATTATTTTTTAATTATGAACAACTCACTTTAATAAATAAAACTTACTTACCAAAGTGAGTATATGAAATTAAATCACTTAAATTACATATCATAACGCGATTGTTTTTATTTGTTTTTTAATCATAATAGAGAAACAATTGTAGATCGTCACAGCTAGTTTCGCGATACAATTATCAGATAAAATTTGTGCCAAGTGATGTATTAAAGATACTTTGCGTGTATTTATTTTGCTGGCATCGAATCCGCGATGTTATGTAGATTAAAATTTATGTACAAAATATCTTTAATAAATCATTTATAATGTAATCATTTCAATCGCTTATATGTAATCAATTAATAATATTTTTTCTTTAATTGTCCAACAAAAATCATATAAATTCGTATAATTGCAATCTGTTTATCGATAGATATAGGTGATACATAGTATCGATTCTGAAGGTACTATAAAAGTGAAACGATCGTAAACTATTTTTCTTTTTAAACAATTTACGAAAATGATTCATTGTACAGTTATATTTTACAGCTCGCGAATAATTACAAGCTAGTTGTAGATTTAGAGAGTATCGTCACTCACTATGGTTCATTTCGATATCTAATTTTATAGCGGGCTCGTACTTACCTCGTAACATTATTAACTCGATATTTCGACGAGGCTGCAATCGACTCGAGAGACAAAGAAATCTGATACGGTTTATGTAAAATGTCACATCGGTGCCAGAATATAATGTGTTGATGAAGTGCAAGTTAGGGCAACCTTGACATGTGTCAGAATCTTTATTTAATTGATGTCAGCCACTTGGCACGATGACTCTGTCATGAATTAGGCTGAACGTCTCCTGTGGCTTAAACAGAGGTTCATTATATAAAGTAGTTCAAAGTGGGTTCTGGAGCAGAGTGATACTTCACTATAGTTAACAACAATTATCTATTAAATGTATCGAGCAAAAAATATCAATAACCACTTTGTTCCACATTGCTCCTATTTGCAATTGTATATATAGCGGGTGCACATATAGTTAAAAAAAAAACGTAGGCGAAGAACTTTATATCGTAAATAATACCGAGTCATTCGAAATTAAGGAAGATTTAAATAGGTAGCGAATGATAACGGGACTCGATAATAAGTTTTGCAATTGTAATTAAACGTCAATTTTTCTCGTTGCATGCATGCACACGCATTAGCATTTTTTAGGAGAGCTTTTCGTAATAGCGTATTCACGATTTACCCCCTTTTAAAGATCAAATTTCAAAATTATACCACAAGGACGTTCTAACGCACTGTAAAGATTCGTTCACACCCTCAGAGTGATTAAAGGAAAATTATTAACATCGAGAAAAAACGTTAAACTAAAAAAAAAATGTACCGATAGTGATATTTGCTAGATCTTTATTCCCAATTGTATTATCGCTACTATTTTTCTAGAATAGTAATATTTGGTTGTGAGCTAATATTTTACGTAATGTTATTATCTACGTATATAAAGTATATTTTCTCTTATTTTGTAAACGGTATAGAAATTTTGCGTGTCAGATTGAGCTTCGTAGAGTCGGTATTAAGCGTTTATACTAGGGAGCTGGAGATTGCCTCTGGATGGAGATCAGAATTTAAGAAAAAAATATTATTAAATATTAAAATTTCGTGTTATACAAATCGATGATCGACAGCGTCGGTATAATGAAAATGCATTTTATGGACGAATAAAAAAAAAATGAATTTCTCTTTCGTCGTGAACGTCACTCAGGAGCAATCTTTATAGCTCTGTGCAGTATTTTCTGTATAGTTCGAACCTGAATTCTTCAGCAATAATGACGACGGTAATGAGAAACATATCGACTCGATAGGTACTTTGAAATTTTCGTTTCTACAGGGAATCTTGTCAACGACATAACGCGTCGTCGCTTGAATAAAGCGCGCTGTGTGTATTATGGCGAAGAATTAGAAAAATGCTTCGGTTCGCTCTTCGCCGCGACGAAGAATTCGAAAAGAAATTTTTACACGGATATTCTTGCTACCGGCTCGCGGACATTATTCCGCGGCGCATATTTTCCAACATAATTTTGCTACCGAAACACTTTTTCTGATTTACAATACGTCTCGAACGAACGGACGAACCGTCGTGCCCCCGTGAACGGAACAACAATTTCAACAATTCTGTGATAATCAGCACAAATAGCTGTTTTACTTTATTACCTTTACGTTTGTACAGTAGCTTAAAAAAACTATACTCATCGTCTTTATAGCCTATCTAATTAAGAAATAGCGCTAGTTTTTTTTATTTTCTAAGTTATTTAATTGTCGGGGTCAATAATTTTAGACGATGTTTACGTTTATTTGGAGATCCGTTACAAGTATTATCACAGAATTCGTTTCTGTCTGGACACTTCCTGTCGATGAACGGTCGATGTTTGAACAGTTTTGTGTCTCGCTACGATTACGCCAAAATTATAACGCGAGGATAGTAAATAATTTATAAGGTCTAATCGAATAAATATCGCGGTAATTCCCGGTTTCAAGTGATATTCCTTGCATCGGTCCGAGTAATCAAATCGTTCTCATCGCATTTTATGTTTACGCTGGATCATATTTTATTCATATACGACTATTAACATTTTTATGGTGTTATGAAACGTTTCTAAATTTCTAGAAATTTTAGTTTTACGTGAACGACGATTCAGATTTTGCCACTTGAAGATAGGAATTACTGTATTTCGTCCCGATCTGTAACTCAACATTGTAAATTATTATATATAGAGTGTTTCAAAATACGTATTACAATTGAAACGCAGACGATTTCTCTGGCAGGAATAAATCGAAAATGTAAAATAACATTTATCGGTGTTTAGACTATATAAAATACGCACACAAAGCAAAACTTTCCCCGATTTGTCAATATTTCAATGGCTTGTCAATTAACGAAATAAAAAAACAAAAGCTTCGTATATTTAGTTACGTTTTCTCGTACAACAGCTTATTTTGTCACAAAGTCGATGCCAAAAAGTTTCTCCAGTCTATTCCCCAAATCGATTGTCCCAAAAACGAAGACTCGTAGGGGAATATTTGACTTCGTCCATAGAAACAAAACAAGCAGTGGCTTTGTAAACGGTGATGAATTTCTACGTACAATTGTGTCCATTGCGTTTCGACTATCGTGGTTCTCATACATTCTAATACGATATAAATAAATAAATTTTGTTTTATTTATATGGACGTCTTCGAACACGGTGATTGAAAAGTCAACAGGAACGGAGAAAAGTTTGATTTCATATTCTCGATTTATTGTTTTCGACGGAAATCACCACCTATTGTGTTGTACCATGTATTTTGTAACACCCTGTACAGCGTCGAAGGTGAAGCATAAATAAATTAATAATGGGGCGTAGATAAATTGCGTCTGATGTCTTCGTTATAACTTATTTAAAAATGTAAAAAATTCTAGAATTAATTGCACAGAATCTACATTTACACGTTACGTAATTATGATTAACTTGAAGAAAGAGTCACGGTGTGTGTACATCGTACACCGAATTACAGGCGATCTGTAAATTTCTAGCGCTTCACGTGCATGTTTGATCTTCTCTTCTTGTACGCACGATCAATTAGAGCGAAAGTGATCGAGCATCAAGCCTGATTAAAACTTCGGCATGGTTGCCGAAGGTAATTGAACTCCGTTGACCTTAATACAGAGAAGGAATGAGCAAACGGAACGGGAACGTGCGACAATGACAGAGAAACATCTGAGTATGTAAATGACCAAAATAGAAGGTTGATCGAATCTCGATGACACGTTACCGTTTCTTTTTCTTCTCTGTTATACGTAATGTTTCGTTGCTGCGTGGAACAAGTTGCTGGCGACATAATGTACGTTATCTGTAATCGGCTTAAGCAACGTGTCCTGCACTGTAATCGGAATGTTCTTTAGCGGGAGTGAAGTGTGAAATTGCGTTGATCTGTTAAAAGGCGAAAAACGTTTCATGATGGGTTTTGCCTTGTACATGTAAAGAATGATTAATAAATAAAGCGTAATGTGCATGAACACTCATCGTCGAAACACTTCATTCATACCGTTATAGAGTTATTTTTTATAATCCACTACCAGATATATGTTTTAGTTCTCGTCAAATTATAGTTTTAAACACTATTAATACTACCATCTTTGAGACAATAGACAACATATACCTGTTCACCCGACACACCCGCCTTTAGCAATTTCGGATATTTTTATTCGTCGATCTTGTAAAACAATATTGTGCGCATTATTCACAATTTCTACCGTCGTTGCAGTTTTTTGACGACCACTATACGTGTCAAATTGCAAGCTGCCACGATCACTTAAATTCTGCTGTCAATTTTTGTACTGCAGTATTTGTATGAAATTTCTATCGATATTCAGTCTTAACGAAACATTTTATCTTGGCGCGATGATCAATGTTATTTGCTTTACGGTAGGAAGTGAGATAGATTTTTGAAAATTAATCTTATTGTGTCAAGATACGTAAACAAAACTTAAACAGTATCATCGTCAGTGTACAATGTCTAGAGGTGGGATTCTTGCATCTACAAAATGTCGAACTCTTTTCGCGATTTTTTTTAGTTCTTTCCCACCCTTTTGAGTTCTCTTGCCTCCACTATTGTCAGGTAGATATTTCGAATCCTTTAGAACCCATTTAAGCATCTACCTGCTCTCAGAGAATCTCAAGATTCTCAGATTCGCGGAGGACAGACCTTTGAAACGGAAAGTTAATCGTAACAGTACTCGTACTGTAGCATTTTGTAACACTACTCGTGTACAAAAATAAACTATCTTTATATACAGACCAAAATAGCATTAAAACAGCTCAGGAACGGTTTTGCTCTTAACTACAACAGAAGTGATTTATTTATCTAATAATTATAAAAGCAGAATATTCGATAGCGATTTATTAACGAAAATTAACTTCATTTCGACGAAATGTTAACGTAATAATAAATAGTTTTAGCGAGCGATTCGTCGGGAAAAGAAATTTCAATGCTGGAGCGTGAAAGCAGCACAGAATCAATACCCCATCGCGTAACAATATAATATGAGCTTTTGAGAGCATCGTGAAATAGTAAAATGTTAATTTTCTGCGCAGAACAATTATTTTAATGAAAATCTTCAAAAATTTTCTTCCAAAACTTTGAACGATCGAATCATTTTTTCTAAACACTATTTGACAAACGAATGAAAGTAAATATTACTTACTGCGTTAATATCTTGGTCAAGTAAAGTTAAATTTCTCAATTTGTTCTTTCTTTCCCTAACATGTACGAAGGACAGCATTTATTATTGTAGAAAGCAATTTTTTTTAATAGTAGAAAAATCGTCGAATCCATTTTTAGCTTCTTTAGAGATATTCTATATCCATATATCCGTCCATTATTTTCTAAATACATTAGGATCATTAGATTTAATGTAAAACGTAATTTTGAATACATTTAATTAGGATTATTTTGATTACTTAGTAACAGAGCGAGTCACCGAAAGTTTTGAGCCGATTCGTTTCTTTAACTGATTCGAGGATACGCTTCTCATTATTTTCTGAGTTAACTGCGAAGGATCTTTCGCGAATATCGTACCTTCGTCGATACAACCAATCTTTTGATAAGTATCTAAAAATATAGTAGTTTCGTGTCACGTTTAATGGAACCAAAAATAATGTAAACGATGAAGGTAATTTTTGTTTACCAGGTAACACTTGATCGACGATACTAGTTTCGTTTTTCTCCGTTTCCTCCAATTTTTCGGTGTTCGTAGAAGCTTCTTCATTCGCGTCGTCCGTATCGTTGTGCCAACAAAATCTTTTCGGTTTCGTTTCGTCGAAATCGAGATCGGTGTTTACGGGAGCGGTGCCCATGCATTTACTACACCGCCAAACGATTCTAGGATCGTAGACGTCGATGTCAACGACTGGGGGCTGGTGACACAGAGGGTGGTAGACTTCTTGACAGTCTTGACACTCCAATAGAATCAGTGGTCCCAATTTTGCTCCGTTACAGATCTTCCATTCAACGAAGTAAGATTAGAATCGTATTCGCTGATTTCACGCGTAGAAAGGTCGAACGGAAATTAACGTTTTCATTATTTTGTTGTAATTAATTAGTCGCAGAAAAACCTTGCACAGAAGCAGATCTATCGATCCCTCGTCCGGTATAGATATCCTCGGAATGTCTCCTTTCTCGCTGTAATCCTCAACGTTTGCCTCGAATATTTTTATTGGATTGCATGTATTGTCTTTTGCATTATCCAAGAATATCAGATTCATGGATTTCTGAGAGGTATTTCCAGGCCTGCGCGAGACGGCGACGTCGAGCGTCTCTGATCCGTTGCTCGAGACCGTTTTCCCACGAATTTTGGTATTTTGCAGAAATTTCTTCGGCATGCTTGCCATTAAAATTTTGTCAAAACCGTACTTCCTCTCGATGAGCGCGTCCAACATTTTACGAAGTTTCTCCGTGCTATCCTCGTCCGTCGAACGTAACAGCGCTAGTGCGTTATAGAAATCTTCCTCGACGTCAGATACATCTTCCGTATCCTCGAACATGTTGCAGAAATTTCAAGCAATTTTTATCCATAAATTTCTTCCAAATTTTTTTTTTTTGAACGATCGCTTATCGCAGTTATTGACAGACACTTTCTGGAATAGAGTTTTGTAATCTTGATGCAACGTAAATTTTGTAGAAATAATTGACAATAATTCTACAGAAAGATTTACGAAATAATGGAACACGTGGGAACAAGAATAAGAAAAAACATAATTTTTGAGCTGAATACTGAATTTCTTATTGCATTTCGATAGATCGTATCTTATAAAACTCACTTCTCAGGGTGTAAATCCAATACATCTTTTTAACTTTTGTGTCTTTATCATCTATTGCTCAGTAATTAAAACCTTTTCTGCAAATTCTGCGCGAACGAAACTTCGATGCTCGGGAACAACGTTACAGCTTATAAAAATAGCAAACGCCCGACGAATTC
This sequence comes from Colletes gigas, assembly GCF_013123115.1. Taxonomy (NCBI): domain Eukaryota; kingdom Metazoa; phylum Arthropoda; class Insecta; order Hymenoptera; family Colletidae; genus Colletes; species Colletes gigas. Next base: position 1,007,990 of record NW_025106664.1, read on the forward strand.
AATTACACGAACGATAATATCGATAATAGAAACTCTGAATGAACGTTCGTTGTGAAATGTGTCGAAGAAAACTAGTCGTTATTTATCAACTCGAGCATCGACTCGCCCAGGCGATTGTATATCGATAGATTTGCATCGATGCACTATTGTTCTTCGGTCTGGTAATAAAACTACCGACCGTTTTACCGCGATTGCAGCGTAAATACGATTGATTAGTTACGAACGTTCCTAAAAAAAAAAAACCGAGAAAAGATGATTTGTAAGAGTAAACGAATAAAAATTTAAACCTGTCAACACCGTCGTTACTCGCTTGTCGTATTGAAAATTAATTTTAATGCTCGAACGCGCCTTCTAAACAAATATGTGTTTGTACTCGTTATATGCAACTGTCAAAACAAGCAGATATGTTTATAAAGAATTGAAAATGTCGTTAAAGTTATACAATCAACGTCTCTGTAAGAACATAACGTTATAAACGTTAATAATATTCTTGCAACAGCCTTGTCGGTTCCGTAGGTATTGACTTCTAATGCATCACGTGACTCGTTCTGCATAGGAGGGGATGCAATTCATGGTATGGTCGAAAAGGAAATGATTTCTCGCGAGGAAATAAGTTTGAATCGCGAAATGAAGTTTTCTCGTAAGGGGCATCATTTTGAGAAAATCGAAACGTTCATAAGTTCCGTAGTTTCGACGCGTATTTTTAGAATTATTTTCCTGGAGTATTTTTATTTATAAACAGTCAATGATGGAATTTTTGTACTTTCTATCGAGTTATTATCGATGTACAGTACAGACGAATATTGAATAGATTCTGTATGCTTGTTAAATTTTTATAATTGCTCTTTTAGTAAGAAAATTCTTCAGTTTCACATTTATTGACTAAATATTCTCATTAGAATTAAATATCTTGCCTTCTGTCCTGTTTAATCGATTGAAATAGTCGAACTTATTTAACGGCGAACATTTTTTCGAAATATCAGCCAGCCTTCACAACTTAGAATAACTACTCAATAATGATTATTAAAAACATGAACAGTTTTTAACATATTAAACTTTTTTTAATGAAAGTTTACGATAGAAAGTACAACCATTTCAATCATTGATTAACAGACAGTGTTTCATCCATCATTTTAACCAGTTACGTTTTTCGTGCTCTTAACGCGCAAAATGAAGATTAATGTGGAAAGAGGGGGGAGTAATCAATACATATGGAACACGGACAAAGTAGTCTACAAAATTATAATAGTTTTATTAACCCTTAAGTGGATTATTGGGGTTGCTGCGGCCCCTCTACAAGTTCAAAATAATAATTTCTTTTCATTTATTTGTTTATAGTCGCATCAACCGCTAAGGGTTATTAGCGACTCGGAGAATACATTGTTAGAGCTTGTTGTACAAATAATAATTGTTTAATACATATCCTAAGTAATCCTCCATTAGTTCATTGATTTTTAAGTGCTTTGAAGGAAAATTATTCAGTTGAGACTGAGAGTCCACTTAAGGGTTAAACTCCTGACAGGGTACAAATTTTTCAGATTTGCGACCTACAAAGTCACATAATAAACATTCGTCAACGTTATAAAATGTACACTAAAATAATTAAACGCGAGAAAGCGAGGTAATAAACTCTCCTCTGAAAATTGTACTTTGATTGGGATTTTTCAAGAGGAGGAAAACGTCGTGGTGCTCGTGAACAGTAGCGTAGACAACGGTAGGAGTTTTGGTGCGCAACGAGTGTCTCGTGGATTGGAAAAGAAGGCGTTCAATTATCGTGGACAGTGGTGGATTCTCACCCTGCAAGCACAGTACCAGAATCGAGTGGAATCCAGCTGAGAAGCCGGGCCCGGTAGACGTCGAACGAGTAGGATTATTCGCTGGTGGATCGGGGCTGGAGCAGGGACCGGGTCGGGGTCGGGGCCGGGGAACAATGTCGGAAACGACGAGGACGGTATGCCGAGATATGCAGGATATCGCGCAGAACTGCGATCCTTCGAGGTCGGAGCAGAGAGGAACGGGTATAGAACGGTGCGCGCGAGTAAAGCTGGATACATATCCCCGTGCACCACCACCACCAGCAGCCCCGACAGCAACGCGCAGGGAGAGAATACGTCTAAGTGTATTACCCCCGAGAGCGTACCGTTCCGCCTAAATATGTAATAATATCTACCGGGGATACCGGCATTCCTCGACCTCGAGAAGAATTCGATCAAAATGTGTCGCGATACTCCTCTGGTATGCCAGGTGAGGTACAAGTCACTCCACGGTTACCCTTCCTGCACCACCTTTCCCGTTTACGCTTCTACGTCTTCTTCCTGGTTCGCTCGGAACCGAGCGTTTCTTCGAACAGGATCGGATGCGATATCGGTATTCGCGGTTTCGCGGCCCCAACGCCTTTCGATCGGACATTTTGGTGCACGGTACACGAAACGGGACGATTTCCGAGCTGGAGACCTGGAAATCGTTACAGGAAACGTAGAGTGTCTTAACTCCTTGATGTACGATTTTGATTCAGTCAAACTAGCGTTTCGATCGGACATTTTGGTGCACGAACGGTACACGAAACGGGACGATTTTCGCGCTGGTGTCGCGGAAATCGTATTTAAACTCCTTGGCGTACGATTTAATTCCAAATATGTTTTCGAACATTTAATATTTAATTTTGTTTAAATTTATTCGTACGAGGAACGAAGGAAAAAGAATAGATTTGTTTTAGGAATATCTCAATAATAATTACGAGAAATTGGGTCTCAAAATTCCCGTAATTATCGATGTTCAATCATGAAGCCTCGCTTGCACTTTGTATTTTTACTATGTTTACTATAGGAATAATCATATAAATCTTAAAATTTACATTTAATTTCAGTCGTCGCAAGTGTAATTTCCGCAATCGTATCTATCAAATTATATAACATTCGTAGTTTATAGATATTCCAATTTTTTCTACAAGTACGCAAATCATTTTTTACCACCCCATTTCGACGAAGAAATACGTTTAGTATGAAAAATACAATATTACGAGCGGTGTTTCTGTTTCGTGGACATTGCGGGAGTTTTCTGAATACACCGTTCGCGCGATATTTTAATATTTCGTGGCTTGTCGTTCGCGCAAGTAAATCTCCACCGCAATAAGCTCCGTCAGGAATCTCACCCTCGCAGAATATCCGCCGGTTATAAGAAATGTTTTCGAAGTTTATGAGGTGATGCGAAGGTTCGATGGATCGAACGCTTCTACCCCTTTTTTGAAATAACAATCGATGGGGGGAAGATGCTGACGCCGTAAAAGTCGCAATAAAACTGCTGGCTGACAAAAATTGTCGAAAAGATACAAAGAAAGTACCACCGTAGAAAACTGTAAACTGTCGTTGTTCGCGAGATTCCCGTCGCTTTAAATTCGATCGAGTAATCGTCGCGTTTGTATATTGGGTTAAAATTGTTAATCGGTTCGATCAAATCATCGAAGATTATTCCAATCGAGTAAGACGTTTCCTCGATTGCGTTCTATTTTATCTCTAATCGGGCTGATTAGGAATTTCACCACCTCGATTGTATATTTTGAAATGTTAATTACAGCCAGTCATTGGTATTGGCTTTTAACCTTAAAATGAATTAGCAAGGAAGCGGCTAGGTCGGCGTAGATTTCAGATTGCATAAGGAAAGGTTCGGTGGAAAAGGAAATATTTGATCAGAAGGATCGGTGTGTTCAAAGTCGGCTTAAGATAAGTGCGAACGGTGTAACAGCTCTTAGCTCCTTGCTTACAAGTCTCGGTTGTTATCTTTACCGATTTTAACGCAATTTGACAGCGTAATGGACCTGTATCTACTAATTTTGAGAAATAAATTAGAGAGATTGTTTAAGTATCTAAAAAGTTTTGTTGAAAAACAAAACGAAGCTTTGCCAGAAAATTCAATTTTATTCTAATATGACACCTACGCCTGTTAAAATATTTTAATAAACTTGAAACAGTTTCATTCGATTCCTGAAATTTCGTAACGAAAAGAATAGTATTGTCTAATACGTTTCAAATTGGTGTACTTTGATATTCGAGAACGTTGAATGTTAATAGTATTTTAACAAGATTTCTGTCCGTCGCAGAGAATCGAAAGAGCCCGAAAGGTCATGATGTTGGTAATAATTTCGTGCGTCTGCTCCGTGAATACGATATTCGAATACAATTTAGCCATTGTTGCGACGTCACAAATTTAAGCGAAAACTCGAATTGGCCGGCTTCCGTGTCCTCCGGTGCAGTTTCAAACAATGCAGGAATAATAGCAGCAACTTCTGCGAAACGATAATTGCAAGTTTGCTCCAATTTGCGTTTAATCAGTTTATAGCGTAACATGCCGTTATAATTAGTTTAAACATTTGAATTTCAGAAAAAACTCACGACGAACAATGCAATCATATTCTATGGTGTTTGTTACGTATTAAAACATTTTTTATTTATGGTCGCGACAAGTTTCTGTAATGATATCTGAGAAGCGAAATAAAATTACGAAATAGAACTTTACACGTATAAAGGAATAGCTCTATATAAGAATCTTGTTAGTCGTAAATTTTTGTATCATTATCCACGCTAAAAATATATCTACATAAATTATCTATACTATAAATGACCGCTATTAGCTAATTGCAAGGAACGTTTTGGTTAAGCAATATTTATCGGTTAGAATATCATAAATTATGTTGATAAATTTCTTTGTAGAATGCATTTCAATTAATTATAGAAACGCATACAAATTTCTCAGGCGATAAAGTTCGATCTGAACATAATAATCATTAACGAGACGATGCAATCACGACCTAACGACACTGTATATTTCTCGCAGTTGTTGGAACTGTCGATGAACTTACATCTCGATAGCAGGTAAACTTGTCGGGATACAAATGAACGCGAGATACATAATTGCGCAACGCGACGCAACGCAGATCGTTCCTCAAATCACGCACGCGACGCTTCATTCGATCCTACAATTATAATGCGTGTGCATTTTCATAAAACTCTCATCTTCCATTCAACAATGGAATCTGAATACTACATTTTTCTTTATAGCCGTTGAAAGATAAAAAATCTTGAATTTTTGTGGTCGAAGCAAAGAATTTTTGCTCTATAAAAATTGTAATCAAAACAAGCAGCGGTTTTAAGTAATTTATAACGCGATGCACTGTAAATACTGTTCCCGCGTACGGAAATTCTATTTTCTTTTTGTTCCATTAAACGAAAGCATCGAGAAACGAATCTCTGTACGCGTATCGCGGAATTACAGTTTAATCGAGAACGAAGAGTGCGCTTGGAATTGCCGTGAAACTAACGGAATCGTTTAGCCTGCGTGGCTCGTCGACACGTCATGAAAATCGAACGTTCATGTAATTAAGTAATTAAACCTCCCGGGTGAAATCGGACCGTGCCTTTCCCATTCAATGTGTCGCGCGCACTGAAAACCGGCACGAAAACTGTACGTTTCAGCCCCGCGGCGAATCTGTCACCGTGCACGCTCCGCTACTCTGTGATCGTTCGTAAACATTTGCGGAGCATAATGTGTCCAACTGACAAAAGGAGCTTGCACTACAGCTCCCGTATAAAAGCATTAATTACGGCCGCTTTTGTCTACATGCAAAAGACACGCTTTGAGTGTCATTTTAATACGTGACATTCGATTTCATGAACGTTGAACGTTTTGTCATATTTAAAACCCATTTCTGGACGCTCGTTGTGCGCGGTGAATAAACCGAACTGTTATCAACGAATAATTCGGGAACACGTACAATCGTGAGTTTTATTTTTCGCGGTATTTTTCAATGGTAATCGTTTAAATTACGTGCATCGCGCGCACGGAATAGAATGAACACTGAACTAGTGAACTCGTAGTACTAACTGTTCGAGAAACATTTTACGTTTTCTTTTCGTGCACAAGGTGTTTCCAAGAATATCTCCGTTTCTTTTTAAGATATAAAAAAAGTCCAGAGGATCGTGCGTCTCGAGGAGGAAAAAAGCTTTTCTTGAACCGTCGTACATTACGAGATTTTAAAATAGATATTTGATTCAGCGAATCAGAGCTTATAGATATATTGGTATCGAAATAACATTAAACAACCCAAAATTGTATTTATATGGGAGGAAAGGAACTGTTTGTAATTTATGTGTTTCGACGCATGTTTGTTTTTTTTCAGAAAGTAATCAAAATGATCTCCGTCAACTTTCAATTAACTTTCACCTGTAATGGCACTTAAAAAGCTAAGTTTATCATGAAACCCTCATTACGCCAGATGCATGGAAGAAAAGGTTCATCGTGCACGTATACCACCATTACCCCGAAACTTATCGAAAGGTAAAACAGTTATTTACTTATCGTATTAGCAGTAATCGTTCTTTTCCATATAATTGCGATTTTTGTTATCAAAATCATTTTAAGGTCAACATATTTATGTAAATAAGTTTGTCTTTTTATAAACTACATCGACGCACTGAATCATCCTATTAAAAGAAATGCTGATAACTTTAAAGCAAAACCTTGAAAAATGTTTGCGTGCGTCCAAACTTTTTCCCTTTTAATAAATTTACATTTACTAACCGTTTCAAGAATATAATAATTTATTCAGTTGAGTTAGTAATTATTTGCGGTACACATAGAATACGGTGCATAAATAAATTTGTACCTAAAATAGATTCAGATAACATTTTATTGATTTTTTTTTTATTTGTATCATTGGTAAAAAATAATCTTCTGTAGATAAAGTAGAAAGCCAATTATGTATTCGGATAAGTGAAGGGCGACTCGGATAAATCGGTAACTGCGTATCTGATGAATGATTCGAACGAAACCCTGTGCATACATTTACCACAAAAAGTGTTAATTATGTTCGTATAATCAAGATCCAGATATTAATATACCGTATAATCGAGTGTTTTCAAATATCGATTTCTTGAGAATCAATCATTCCCTATAATTAATATGTATTGATATGAAAACATCGTTGATAATGAAAGTCTGTCAAGTATTCATTATGAAAAAAACTAATTAATTATATAATCCGTTTCTTAAAATGCTAAGATTTGAATTTTAGTAGTTGCAATATCCAAATTGCTCATCAGTAACAGAACACCTAATTATTCTAATTGTCGTGTCATTTGGTGTAGTAGACTCTTAACAAACTATACTTTCCTTTGGCTATTCTTTTTTCTTTGAGTAACACATTGTGAAATATTTGTCGATACAATGATAAATTACCTTAGTAATTGGACGTTAAACAAATCGTGTATGTATCACATAGAAAACAAGTTTGATGCTTGATTTTAAAATCAGCTTAATTAATAATTAATTATTAATGCCGTTTACAAGACCCAAGAGAAAAATACTCATAACTTTCAAAACTACGAAAATATTACATAAAAAAAAGTTTTCGCTGCATCCTAGATGCTCTATGAAATCATTCAAATTATATCTAAGCCATTGTATAGTATAGACAACAATATTGAAGGTTGATAGGTGTCGCGCATTCGTTTATGCCAATAAACACGATTTAAAGTGTTATGTTAATCCTAGTATTGCGACTTTTCTATTGAAAATTGTATACGCGATCTGAATACTTCGAAAGGACCTTGACGAGACAGAGGCGTCGAAGAAGCTGCAACTCCTTGAGTAAATTTTAAAGGAAATTACCGTAAAGATATGAAAGAAAAGTGCCTTGAAGGGTGGCGAGGACGGAAGGTCGTTTTCCAGACAACGTAGCATGAACGTCACTTGGCAATCTTAAGCCAATGCACTTGTACTGGGTCAATTGTCTCGCACACAGTTACCGTCGGCTAATCCCTCGAATCCGTTAAGTACACAAATGGTTCCAGTCGGTTAGCTACCGAAAAAGTGCACACAGACTATTTTATGACCGGAAATGTCAAGATTGTAACGATACCGACAATATCGTTAACTCAGATTGTTAGTGCAGCACAAAAGAAAAGAAATTTGATTTACAACTACTATAAACAGACAAACAGATAGATTACTTTTATTCGTTTCAATGAAATAACTTTTTTTATAATAAATCAATTATCTTTCTATGCTGAAGTATAATTATATTTTGTAAGTGAAATATGAAGAAAAATACAATTCGTATAGAGTTATTTACACAACGGTATTATTCATTGCACGTTTTCGATCGTATCGTATCAGAACGATATGCGTGTACGAGTCGAGTGGCCGTTTTGCGATTAATGAATAGGTACTTTGTTAATTATCAAAAGGTTCATTCGAAAAACCTAAACGCAACCCCTGAAATTCAACAAGTGCCCCTCAAACTTGAGCGAGAAAGGATAAACGAGTGAGCGAGCAACAACATCCAACCTCTATTACGTGCGTGACGCGACTGATCTCGTGCGCGGGGAGTAGGGAGACGATGGTCCTGTACGAGGTAGTGGGGGTACACGGTTGGTCATGTTCGATCGAGTTCGTGTATCCTCGGCCGTGCTCGGCTTCTGGTTTCTCCCGCGGCCGCATAAGCGGTGTCAGCGTGTGCGCAGACCGGCTGCGCAGCAGGCGTGTGCGTTGTCCAGATTCTTTGTGCCATTCCTGGCATACCAAAAACAAGAGTGGTGACTGCGCTCGTATTTACCGGGGTGCAGCGTTGCGCGCTAATATTACTGTGCGAATTTTACCCGTGGTGTAAAAGGCTCCGCGCGCGCGCGACGCCACGTCAGCTCGCCCAGTGGTAAGTACATTAAAGAATACAGTGTCGAAACGTCCTCGAAAGAGCGCGTCTACTCGTCCACGCCCGTGTGTCCCAGCGGCGTCGTCCCACACAGGGGCCGCGCACGGAACGGATTCGACAGCAGCGACGACGGCGATATACACACCGTCGGACACAGACAGACGGACAGACGGACGAAAAGGAGTGAGACAGAGGGAGCGATAGACGCTGCGCGAAAGAAAGAGACGAACTGACAAACCGACCGTGTGATAAAGATAAATATTAGGAGGAAAAGAGAACATAGACACAAACGGAGTATGTGAACGTGCGTATACGAGTGGCGACGTTATCCGGTTGATTGTGCTTCCGAGTCGGTAAAAAGATACTACCGATTCTTCCTATATTCTTCGTGTGTCATGATTGTCAGGTTCGTATTTCCGGTGACCGTGATGTTCGCATTGCTAGCCCCGTGTTGCTGCTAGTGGTGCTGCTCCTACTACCGCTTGGAGAGAAAGAGAGAGGGAGCATGTATGTGTGAGCGAGCGAGAAAGGATAGGAGAAAGATAAGAAGGAGAGGGAGTGAATGAGAGAGATGAAACGATAGTCAGATCAGTTTGATAAACGAAGAGCTCGAGTCCGTGCCGGTCTATCGCATCTACCGTGCGGTTTGGTGGTGCATCGGTGCATCTGTCTTTGTCCGATTGTCGCGTGTTTACGAGCGTTGTGTCAGCTGTGTGTCAAGAGAACGCAAGTTCTGTGTATGTAGTAACGAAGCGTGTGCAGTCACTCTGGCAACGTGTACGACTCGGCGTACAGTACGGACTCGTCGAGGAGGTTAGGACGAAGCGTGATCGTGTGCCGGTGGTGGTGGGCTGCGTGCGTTTCCCCGAGGAGAGCGCGCCACGACAGAAACGTGTGCCTCTGCCTAGTGCCTGCGTGCCAGACCGCTCGCTCACCCGCTTCTGGTGAATTCGTATGGTGAATTATTGATCCGCGGCGGCGTGTGCGTGCGGAAAAACCGCGCGAGTAAAAGAGACGAATTCGCAGAGGATAGGAAAAGAGTCAGACGGACGGAGGAAACGTTTAAAGATATAATACGCCGGTGTCGTTGTTTTGAAAACTGTGCGCGCGCGAACACGCACTCCGACGATACATAACACGACTTCTACGAGCTCTGGAGGTGGAGCAGCGGTAGCAGCGACGGATTTTCTTTCCCCTAGGCGGGACCAAGCGAAGTGTTCGCACGTATTCCATTGCTCTCGACGACTACGTGTGTCTACATACGTGTCTCTCTCCCCTTTCCTGTCATTCTCGCGCGTTCTCGTTCTCTTTCTCTTTCTCTCGTTCTCGCTCTTGCACTCTCTCTTTCTCTCTCTCTCTCTCTCTCTTTCTCTTTCTCTATTCCCCGCTCTTTCTCTGCTCTCGCGTGTTATATGTGTGTGTGCGTTTCTCTCCGTCTCACTCTGGCTGCGTTACCGTCGCCGCGTGTGCGTCAACAAAACTAAACGCGGGAAAAGCTCGGGCGCGAAATATATTCGCGGGGAATGTACAGGGTGTTTATCGTGATACGCGGTGCGTTTTCGATGCTCGGCCAGTGAGTGCCCAGTGCAGAGATACGGGAACGGATATTTAGACGACCGGGAGAAGTTCAAACGGGAAGTGTTGTCGTCGTCGTAAGACGACGGCGACGACGATCGCGACAACGACAGCCACGACGATAAACGTTCGAGGAACTTAAACGCGACGCTGTTGTCTTTGTCGCGCTCTTTCGCGTCTTGATAAATCCAGGACAAGCAAAACCCTTCCTTCGCCGCCGCGACTTGGATGGATACTGTGCATTATTTCTGGAGTGAGTTTCTCTTTTAATTGTGTGCCTGTGTGCGGATGTACGCTTGCATGCGACCGTGTGGGTGTACATGAGTTTGTGTACGTGCGTGTTGTGCCACGAGTGCTTGTAACACGCGGTACCGCACGGCTGGTTATTTTTTTTCTCTTTTTTCTTCTTCTCTTGTGGCTAGGCATCATCGCCGCCGTCGGATACGCGACCGTGGACAAACTTTACGATTATCGCTGAAATTTTTGAACCGTTCGTTCTGCCGTTATCGCGAAACGTGACAACGTTTCATGCTTCCTGGTACAGTGAATATTTCCTTTAAAACGAATATAGAAAAGTACGGTTGCCTCGCTGTTATTGTTTACGTCCTCGAGCATTATCTCGACCGGTTCGAAGAAACACAACACGCCGTACCTGACTTTTTGAAAGTGTACCGTGGCAGCACGGTTTGTTTAGCTGTAAACGGATCTTGTTTCGACCGCTGGTTCCGTGCGTACGCGTTTGCTGATGATGAACGTCACGAAAATATTCGAGTGACAGTGATTTTTAGCACAATGACGTTATCGCAGTAGGTTATCAAGAATAATTCCAGGGTGACATGGTAACACGCTGTTACATAAATTTGATCAGATACTTGTTCTGTTATCGTAGTTTGTAAGCGGTACGGCCAGGTACGCCGTTTATAAAAGATTGTTGCCGTTGATTGCCTATTTCTGGTCAGTTGATTCGCCGGCTTCTGCCATCGACGCGTTCGTATTTCAATTAGAAACCAGTCATGATCGAACGTAGCCACTGTGTAACCGTGACTGTTTATATTAGATAGAATATTAGTCGACCCGAGCAAATGGTAATAGAGACGTGTTAACTCGACATTTAGATTTCGTTTGTAGATTTTAACCAGAATTTTTGTACGATTCTCGAAGGATTCTCGCTCGATAGTACAAAAACGAAATCGAAAACATGAAAATAATTTTCTCCGAATGTCTGCTCAGATATACCTAATTCAATATGAATAGTTTAGCATAACAACCAATTTCTGCGTTTCTATTTATTTTTGGTTTGATAATGATTATTCTCATGCTTATCTGGCGTGTTCACGCATTGAATAAGAGTAACGCATGCATTCGAAGCATGGGGTCGTTTTCTTTTTGAGCTATCACATTTTACAAATGTTTCGAATATCTGAAAGTTTCGATATTCTGAAAGTAATTTCGTTGCAAACGATCATTGTTTAAAGTGATGTGATAACAGCAGCTGTACGGCTAGATAGTTAATAGAGCTGTGAATGTTGTTAGGTACAGGTACGTTGTATTTATCGGTATCTTATCTAGTTGCATCTATTCACTCCAATAAATCTATTTAATCCAAAAAACGTGGTTAGATCGAAATGCTCATCGACTTGAGCATCTTATTTTTTTCGAAGATTCTATGTCACGCTCATTCATTGAAAGGAAAGTTTAGTTTTTAAATTGAAATGTTCATTGAATTTTATCTGTAATTATCCACATACGTTCAGATTACATTATATTTCAACTCGTTTTAAAATAGACCGAAACGAACACTTCTTACTGGTATTATTGGTTTGTTTACTGTACAATATTAGTCAACGAACGCTCGTAGCTTCTCCTATTTATCAATACGTGTCGTTATAGACTGGATGTTGAAAAAGTAGCTCTTAAGATTGCACGTGTTCTTTGTTGTTTACGATGTAAAGAATTCCAATCTGAACTTTTTGTTAAGGAAGATTTAGTACCGTTTCATCTTCCATTAAGTTTTCTAAGTTAAGACGCAGCGTCACATCAGTGTTTCCACAATGTGCACACCCTGAAATATGTAACATTACGTTATTATATAACTTTTAAAAAACAGTTAAAAAAAGTATCGTTACGATTAAATCCCTCATTTTATAAAAGTTGGATATCGTATTGTGTTAGGATAGCCTATATTTTCATTAATTAAAATATGCAGTGTGGATATTAAAAATTGTGACACGGAAATAGCAACGCGTTAACGTTTTTCAGTTTTTTTCCATAAAAGACATGATATCGTGTTTTCCCTCAATTTTTAGAAATTAAACGACGCGTCCACGTTTCCAAAATTACGTTAAATAATAACTGCTAGTTATGAAAGGAGGGTCGTCGAGAATTTATTGTCGGAACTGGTTGAATGGAAACTGGTCGTTCAAAGAGAACAGTGAATGAGACACAATACAAAAAATGAGAAATAACGCCAATTCGAATAAAATAAGTCTTAATAGGTCTTTATTCAGGCTACTTTTAATCACAATTTGTTTGAATTATTTTTTAAAAATAAATTGAATTGTGTTCGGACTTATTTCCATCGGAAAAATTTCACCAAACTATTGATAATGCTCTTACGAAGATACAATAGGACGTACAAATAAAATGTATAGAAGCTTTTATGGTTGTAACACTGATACGCGCTCTACACCGCTTTGAAGTTAGGTCAGTTAGGTTTTGTTTTCACGGCTGCTGGCCGCTTTGGTCGATGGTCGTTCGAATTGAAAAGAACATAAACAATGGTTAGGATGATGCCTGATTAAATACCCCTAACGCAGAGTTGATAAAAATGCGAGACACAACTACGATGTTACTTATGAGTTATGGTGTCCCTTTATTGTTTGCCAGTTTTACAAAATTAACACAAAGTTAACCATGGTTATATATTTAAATTCTAATTTTTCAAAATCCGAAATACCATACAATTATTCGTGCGTTTGAGGATTTACAAAAAAAGACACATTAATTATAAAAAATGTAACACGATCGTCTTTCAATTTTTAGAAATCAAATGCATATTCAATTTATAATAAAAAAAGAAACAAAGTAGAAGGTTGAGATCACGTATAATCACGATTAGAGAAACGAAGAAATCACGTAGCCGTGTCGAAATAATAGACAAACAACACGTGGATAATTTCCAGTTCTTGTTCTCTAAATGACAATTATGAGTTATTTTCTCAATGATACGTTGATTCTCATTATAGATCACGCATGAATTATGCAGTCGATTTGTTCCGCGAAGAAAAACCGAAGCATGGGGAAACGTAGACTAAATAGTAAACATTATATTTAGAAATACAATTTTTTCGAATTAAACTGATACTTCGTTTACAATCGAGAAAGGAGAAACTTCGCAGCAAACGATCTAATAATTAAGTTGCGTATCGTTGACGCAACATTAGTCACGCTATATAATCGCTGTGTAATCGTTGAATGTTCGATGAAAGTATTTGTTTTATTTGCAGTTATAAAAATTGATACTCGAGACGTTTTAAAGAACACTGGATACGACAGTTTCAAACTTTATAAGGATCTTTCGTTTAAACAAAGAATTCTCTAAAATATGAATAATTAATTAAACACCCTCACACAGACAGAACAAAAATTTGATCTCCATGGTCGACGTAATAACTCTCGTCCTGATCATAATTAACTTAAAAAAAACAAACCGAGGAAAATTTAATTTGTTTATAAACGCTAGTCAAAACAAATAAATTCGAAGCTTCTTAGCAGTCAAAAGAACACTCGACTTCGGTTCAAAGTTCTTCGAGTTTCGCTGCAATATTTTTTGTATGTTTCGAGTTATTATTCGTTGACTCCAAACCAAAAGCCCTCAATCTTCGGCGCGTTGTGCGTTGAAATTCGAAACGTAGGCCAGTTAAAAATCGTCCGTCCATTTTGTAGCTGGTGATAGTCATCGAAGTTTTAACTGGCCGGATAAAATCTGGGGTTCTGTCAGGGGAAAGGATCCCGGTTAAGCAGCAGGTGCAACGTGTGTTTCTTCGAGCCTGTTCCGCCCTCCTCGTTCCTGTTGGCCGAACAGCTCGTTTTTCTTCCGAGGAGCAAAGCGCTGCACGCACACGGAACCGCGGAACCGGTAGCGGCGGTAATCGGTAATCGATGAATTCGATATTCATATCACCTTCGCTAAACCCGTATTCACTTTCTATGCTCGATATCGGCGCTTTTATCGTTCCGTCTTATCGACTCGTCAAATATTGGAACTCGGATAAAGCCTTTTTTCCCCCGCTAATCACGCATCTTTATTCCGGTAAAGATTTTTAATACCGAGGAGATGTGCCTGCGTCGTAGACGATGCTGACGATAGAATCGAAAGTGTTCCATCAAGATACATCTACGAACACCTCGAATCCATGATAGAAACAACGCGATTAAGTTCGACGAAGGGAAAATTTTTACGTTTTGGCAAATGGGAAATCGATCGATCGGTTGTACGATCGTAGTTGTTTGGGGTTAGAATCAACGTGTTACGTATGTGATAGCCTATCCGTGGCCCAAAACTTGGAAACGCGTCACGCACGTCGCGTGTGATTTGTCTTTTCTCGTTTGCAATATGCTCGTGTATCTATCACGTAGCGTTGCCGTGTCAGATTTGTTATACGTTTCAGCGATGTACTAACGCTGTATATTATTTTTTTATTATCATTTGTATGAATAGAAATACTTCGGTGCGCAGTGGTTCGCTGTGAAATATGATGAACGGGTCGGTTGCGAGCGGTCACCGATTAATTGCCAGTGCAAGTGGTTCAGAGATATCGAGTAAATACGGTGACAAGTCCTGTTTAACTGGTATTCGAGTAAACGTAAGTTTAATGTCTGTTTTTAATTTAATCAATTCTTTATTCGGGTCTCGTTCGCGCAGGGAGATTCGCGCGTTGACAAATTATTCCGTACGTATCGTACGTAACGAATTATTATTAAAATTTATTGAAGATACGAGAATACCCTTATTAATTATTCTTCTTGATTTTTTAACATATCCGTTAAAGGAGAAGTGATCTTTGAGGTTTGCACATTTCACACAGTTAACACAGTCTCAAGAAGCAATTTTATGGAGATGTAAAATCCACCTGGAGTTCTTGTATACAAAATAATATTAAATGTTGAATAATAAACTTTTAAGGTATACAGGGTGTTTGGCCATCCCAGGGAAAAATTTTAATGGGAGATTCTAGAGGCCAGAATAATACGAAAATCAAGGATACTAATTCGTTGATTGAAAATTATTTTCTGTTGCGGGGGTCAATTACGATCATTTTTGGTGAATAGACACACCCCCGAAATCCTACCCACTTTCGAGGAAAAAATTCGAGAAGGTGTACAATTTTTCGACAAAATTAAAAAATTTCAAATCGTTCTGAAAAAAATATTTTCAGTTGTGGGGGTCAATTACGATCATTTTTGGTGGATAGACATACCCCCGAAATCCTACCCACTTTCGAGGAAAAAATTCGAGAAGGTGTACAATTTTTCGACAAAATTAAAAAATTTCAAATCGTTCTGAAAAAATTATTTTCAGTTGCAGGGGTCAATTACGATCATTTTTGGTGGATAGACATACCTCCGAAATCCTACGCACATTCGAGACAAAAATTCAGAAAATACAGAAATTATCGACGAAATTAAAAAATTTCAAATCGTTCTGAAAAAAATATTTTCAGTTGCGGGGGTCAATTACGATCATTTTTGGTGAATAGACATACCCCCGAAATCCTACCCACTATCGAGGAAAATATTCGGGAAGGTGTACAATTTTTCGACAAAATTAAAAAATTTCAAATCGTTTTGAAAAAATTATTTTCTGTTGCGTGAGTCAATTACGATCATTTTTTGTGAATAAACATACCCCCGAAATCCTACGCACTTTCGAGAAAAAAATTCGAGAAGGTGCCTAAATTTTTCGACAAAATTAAAAAATTTCAAATCATTCTGAAAAAAATATTTTCAGTTGCGGGGGTCAATTACGATCATTTTTGGTGAATAGACATACCCCATAAATCCTAACCACATTCGAGAAAAAAATTTCTTTCCTAAAATATACTGTGTGGCTGGAAATGTTTCTATAACTTTTTAACGAAGCCTCAATCAACAAATTAGTATCCTCGATTGTCGTCTTATTTTGGCCTATAGAATCTCCCATTAAAATTTTTCCCAGGATTGGTCGAACACCCTGTATACTGTGACTGAAACTCAAACTTGTTTACAATATTTTCTTTGAACTTTCATTATTAAAATGTAATACACCGATATATTAAAATCATGCAGAATTTGCAAAGGTTAATGTAAACTTTCATAAAATACTCGAGGGATTGCTGTATACAATGAGATTTGAAAAAAGTACTTCGCAGTTAAGGGCGTCCATTTATAAAGTTTGCGATTTCCTAAAGTAGTCTAACGAGACGTCAATAGTTGCAAGCAAGTTACAACGTGGAACTCCACTTACACATTATGAATTTCTATCCATGTTTGACTTCTCGTAACGGCTGTCTCTCATCAACGATCTGTTTTTGTTTCAAACGGAAGACACTTGTTGCTAAGTGACCGTCCCTTGAACGAAGTTTGCTTCCAAGTATCGAAGTTGCATTCATGAAGCTTCTATATATTTAGTATTGTACATAGAATATATTTAATTCTTGGGCGACTGTCAATGACTACAACAGACTACTGTCGTCCCTCCAAGTATACAAGAGTTTCAAACACCGAAGTAATTCTAGCTTGACACGTTTCTTTTTGCATTCAAAAATATTTTCGTATAACGTCGATCCTTCTTCCAAACATTGTTTCAATTTTAATGCGTGTAAAAAAGCTCGCGAAGAAACCGCGTAACAACTGTACGTGTTGTAACTCACTCCGTCGGCAATTTTGGACGTTTCCGATTCGCGAACACTGGTCGGTTTGGGGTTCCAATTCGGTGGATTCGAGAGCGCGCGACAAATGGACTCGTTTGTACCTACCGCGTGCGTGGATCCAATTTTATTTTTTTTTGTTTGTCGTTCATTTTGGTCGGTAATTCGACCCGCTTTTGTTTAATGGCGTAGTGATCGTATCTCAGTACTCGTGACAGCAGCTAGACTCATTAAACCGAGGCTTCTTTGCGATATAAATAGGACTTCTTGTCCCGTTGCACTACGGAAGAAGCAAATAGATTATCGCGCGTACCGGCGGTCCTCCGTCGGACTTCTCCGTTCTCTTCTTTACCTTTCTGCTTCTCTCGTTCTCTCCGGACCCCCTCCGTCTTTCTACTCCCCTCCGTTCTACCCCCCCGCCCCGACAGTCATCTCGTTGGTTTTCTTTTGCCGCGCAAGTACGGCTCAAGTCCGCTACGCGCGTGACTTTCTATTTGGTGTAGACGGTGCCAAATTGTCAAGTAACTAAAATTACCTACGAAGGTGTACCAGCCGTGTCTTTCTCTTTTTACCTTTTAACGTCTTCCTCTAGAGTTACCCTTGCTCTTTTTTCTTTCTTCCGGTGGGGCTCCTCGCTCCTTGAATAGCAACGTTCCTCCTCGTCGCGTCGAACTTTCCGTCCCCGGTTCGTTGGTGGAAATCACGCCCGGAATCGATACCACCGACCGATTTAAATACCCCGGGGCCCCTCGACGATTTAATTCCCCGCGTATCGAGTGTCCGTTAATTCGTTAAAGCGTCCGCGTAAATGAATTCCGCGGTTCGACACGCCCCGAAGGCTGCTGGCCCCATCGCGATCGTCCTGTAACCCTAGTAAAATCTACGCGAAAGGTCGTGGTTCCCTAGTTCGATTCGCGAAAGGTCGAACGTTCGATCGAGAGAGATTTCAGTTGCTGGAACCGGCAGGACCACAGTCTCTGATTTAAATTGGCTTTGGATTTTGAATAGCGTTACTGTACGATCTCTCTAGCTAGCCAAAGAAAATTTCGAGAACTTTTATTACGTTGGTCCTTTAATACTGTAATTGATTGCACAATTGCATGTTTGGCGATTCTATGACGCGAAATAAAATTCTTTTATACGAGATTTGTTTTCGCAGGATTACTGATTAAACATTTTTCTGCAACATCTTTTTCCATTTCGAACCGATTAGGCGATCATTTCCGCTCGTTACCGCGGTACGCTCTTCCTGCGGTGTGTTTTGCGCTTTTTCAATCTATACTTAACCCCCCCACTACGGTCGCCTATTTTGAAACTCGACCACGATCGCTGAGTGTATCACGTTTTAGCGGTTTATCGATCATCGAATGGATATTACACAACTCTGATTCGACTTATTATTTATAATGAAAACGAAATGTAAGGAAAGAGATAAGTAGTAGGTTTTAAACGATTTACTGATAACTAGGTTCAAACTGTCGCTTTTATTTTCCCTCCAAAGAGGCGTAACCCTTTAAATCAAGTTTGAGATGGCTGGAACGAAACGTGTCTGTGAATTGATTATAGAATTTTCGCAATGCTTGGACAGTTTCCTGCAGGTTGCTTATTTATTTAATGGTCCTTTCGCGGGAAAGATTTTATCGCGATCCGCGGTCGCGGCGTTTATAAATCGAGCCCAGAGCAAACAAAGGGTACGATTTAAATGTGCCCCGGAGCGAATTTTATTTTTGTTGTTACTATCGTTGTCATTGATAATGGAAAATTGAGAGCAGCGAATTAATCGTTGGAACGTGCGACGTGTTTCTCGCGGGTCCGTTCGACCGTGGAAACATCGATGAAAGTCGTACGCGTCCCGTCGATTTGTATCGTGTTCGTTTGTTCGTAATATTATATTTTTGTAAGATTACGATTGGTCCGTTGCACTCGACGTTAAACGATTCCCGGTTGCAATCTACCGAAAAATCGAACGACCGATAGTTAAATTTAAATAATACAAGTTCGAAGGAAAACGACAACTGTCGATGTTTGATGACAATAAAACTTGCGACGCAGTGAATGATCCACTGGATCGATAACGAATTGTCCGATAGTGCGCGGTGTCAAGATCAATCGATGGTATTTGTCTTAATATAAAGCAATTATTTCAAGCTTATCGGGAAAACCAGAGAGCATCCAATCAGACTTATTTTCAACTGCTCGTTAAAATTAACTAATAAGCGAACACCTTTGTTTTCCCTTACACCTTAAGAATTAAAACCATTCTTTAGTCCAATAGTATACATGTTTCATTACTACAGGCGACGATCTATTCACGATAATTATTATAAATAACTTTTCATGCCGAGGCGAATATAGTTTTGCGTCTGGCTTTTTCCCAGACTTTTTTTTTTTCATTCCCGTGATTCGAGATCGAGAAAAATAAATTTCGTGAGAATTCCCGGGATCCGGAATTTTTTTTATTTGTACGAATAGGTCTCGTTCATATGGGGAAAAATGTATCACACTTTTATTTGTTTTTTTTTTGTTAGTGTATTGCCCGAATACTGGCATACTATAAAATAAATAGGAATTTTTAAAAATTACTCTTTCGCGAATTCAATTCGAAACGAAACCACAACAGGGGAAAAAGATGCTATCGTTCAATTGCATCCAATTCTATTTTTCGAATTACAATACGAAATACACGCTGCTCGATCATTTTAATTTTCAGTTCGAATTATATTTTTGTTTGCAAATGGACAAAAATTGATGTTGGAAAATCCCGGAATGTGCAATATTTTTGCACATGAACTGACAATTTTTAAATATTCTCAAACATCGTAAACTTTCAAAACGTTTAAGGTTTCAGGAAATTCGTTAAATTTTCAAGACTCGCGATCGCGTCAGGTTTGCGAACCGGTTTGCGATCTCTACGGTTTCGTTCCCCGATTCGTGTCTCGATGGAGTTCGAATCCAGACTAGACGGTAGAAAAATAAAAATAGGAATAATTCGATAAACGCATATCGAATGAACTTAATTTTGATGTTCCCGTCGAAGCAATTCATTAGGTCTCTCAGTGTCGCGTATTGACAAACAGTACATCTTGCGATGTCTCGCAGTGTGATTGACGCATTGCGGTCTGTCTCGCGTTTGATCTAATCAATAATTGTTGAATCATTGCCTACTTAAATACCTGCAAACACAAATCCACGTTTCTCGATCGCGAGACTCGTCTCGATCCACTTTTAGTTGGTTGGAAACATACGGAAATAGCAATCGGTGGTCGTTAGTTCGAACGTGTACGATGGAAGTTTTAGAGTCGTACTACAATCCAGGACGTTTTAATTTTTTTAATACATAGCCACATTTCATGCTCGAATAGCAACTACAAATTTTAAAAATTTCAAAATTCGTTTATTCGAAGCTAGTTTACTAAGAAATCTAACATTTTAATTCGTTATTCGCGAATAAAATTGCCGAAACTCTAAAACAGTGGTACAGGGTGGATAGCAAATATCTATGTAACATCAAACAGGAAGCTGGTTCTGCGTTTGCAATATTATTTTGTCCGATGAACGGTGTCGATCGAAACTAATAAACTGCTATTAACATCTGTCAAAAAACACGTGACGTTTTTCTTCGCGCGTTACGAGTCACAATTTCGATAAAATGTCGTGGTTAAAAATCATGTCGCTGGATTCTGCGACATTTGTCGATAAGTTTGCGCGCTTTGGACGCGGTATGGAAGAATGCTCGAGGCCGTGTCAATTGTCGATACCCACACGCGCCATTGCGCGCCGGTTGCATTCTACGGCGACGTTACGATTGTTATTACGAAACGAGAGAAAATGTTTCTGGTGGTAATCGAAACTCGATATCCGGTAATAAGACGGCCGGTCGGAGTACCGTACGTAGCGCACAACAGATAGCGGAGAGCGTTTATCGGTGCACACGTGTGTACACTCGTATCTGACGGTTGAGTGCGGAGAAACGCGTGCATTTCAATCGCGTGATTGAGAACGTGCACAGGGTCGAGCTCCCCAGGGGAAGTTTTACGGGTCAGAAAATCATGGGGTGGTTTTACCACCTGGCCAATGTTCCCTTCTCTGCGTGCTTCTCCTCCTTCATCGTCCCCGTGGAACGTGTGCGCGCACAAACACACGCTAACTCCCCTCACGTTCGACTCATCTCTCTCTCACTCTCTCTCTGTACCTTTAACCCTGTCTACTTTTCTCTTTCTAAAATAATGCAGCACCCCACTGCAGTTTGTCTGCATACCAACCGCACCGCAATCACGCGATTCTGTCGTAGGTATCGGTCACCCGGTAGAAAATGAAGCCTGCTCGAAGCTCCTTCTGGCTCCTCGGGTTTACCGAGCTGCGGTTAGGCCGATGACAAATATGTATCTGGGATTGGCTGTTTTCGTGTCGTTTGTTTGTTCGCCAGCCGACGAGAGATGTTTCTACGTAAAAATGGATCGGTGATTGGTAGCGACAGGTTTCTCGCTACTTTTTCACCGAGTCTTTGAATATTCGAATATCTTCAACACTGATCGATTGCCCGAGTATTCATTGAGTATGATTTTTTCGCTACACAGAGTCCCAAACAATCTTAAAAAATATGGAGTATACGTAAAATGTACTTGCAGAACGATCATTGTTATAAAGTAATGTCGAAGTTACTAGTATTTATAGTTTTCATAAAGTTAAGGGGCGTAAATTATTTTGTCTTATGAAAAGGGGTTGCCCGCGAAGGGCTGATATGGGTTAATATAAATAGTCCAGCCTTGATGCAAGTATACAAACTACTTTCTTGTTTCAATATTTGCAGTATTCTAAAAGAACGACAACAGTACTCGAAGTAATTGTAGGAATATTTGTCAACCATTTTAGTCATTGTTTATATTAACTCGTTAAAAGTCGACGATGTAAGAGTTACGGGATCACGTTGATCCCGAAAGTATTCGGATCCAATAAATTCTTGAAGATTTTTTTGCCACTACAAGTGCTTTTGGTTTCGAACAAGGGTATAAAATTGTTTGAAATTTTCGTCGCGCGTTCAAAGCGATTCGAAGCATTTTAACTACCGGTAACTTCGAAACTGCGTACAAACTTTCCTGATTATATTTTCTGCTGCAAATTGCGAAATTGCCTTCATGGATATATTATATTTGTAATATTTCGAACAAGCGGCGCGAAATGAATTTAAATTCGCGATTTTAAAAGCGCGGTATTTACTTCGTTCCGGAAAAATGCCTACAATAAAGTAGCGTAATTTCAACGAGCAGTACAGTACTATACATGGAATAAATTTCAATTTTTAATTTCATTCATTGATACGTTTAGATCTCTTGCTATTTGACACAAAAATAGATTATAATATTATCTATCGCAGGGAAAATATTGTTTTAGGTTTTAACAGAATTCTATTAAAAAATAATTTATTTCGTGAAGTGGCAAATGAATCAATGAGAATAGCTCTGAAAATTAATTTTAGAATAATATATTTGCAAAATTTCTCAAAACTCTAAGGAACGTCCACTATATATAGAATTTGATAAATATCAGATCCGGTTTGTGTATACTTCGGAGTAGCTACTGCGTTTGTTTCACGAAATACTTGTAGAGAGTTCGAATCTAGTCGATCCATGACACGAACGTGCTTGTATGGCGTTTGATCCCATCACTAGTTACCGTATGCAAGCGATACGATTTATTGCCATCCGGTAGTGATTGTCATCGCGTTGCGTCTACGATTATTGTTTCCCTATAAGAGAGGCTTGTCACGAGACTCCTGTCTGGCGCCCTTGGCCTATCCCCAAAGGGTTTTTGTAACTCTTGGCCCGATCCAGAGCCAATAGAAATCGAGTAGATCCTATCTGGATAAAACGAAAGGTGTGCTTCCCCGACTGTTGAATTTCCAGAGTGCGTTGAAACAAAAACGTTATCTTTAATCGAGGAACACAAGTTATTTTTAAGTTGTCTGGCTCTCGTTGTTTTCGTATTGTTTTATAAAGGGGTACAGAAAATATTAATAAGAACGGGGAAACGGAAATTAGTTTATTTGGACGAAGATGCAAAATATTTGATTCCTTTTTTAGACGAACTGTTTCTGAGTGTTTGAAACGATATTAAAATCATTCGAGCAACGAATATATACTCTATGTTACAAGAGTTCTACCCTAGATAATGAAACTTACTTCGTGGTCACCTAATACGATGCATAGAAGGACTGATCGTTCGCAGTTAATGGACTAGAAAGTCTAGTGATTAGAAAAAAGTTTCCGTCGACCGGTAGATTTCTCGCGGGGCTGACCTCAGGGTAATCTCGATGGCAATATCTTTTGCAATGGTTACTGCACGATATATAGGGTGTTCCACAGAACCAGGACGGTTCATATCTTCGAAACAGTATTGAAAGCGAATAATTCGCAAGGGAAGCTTAAATGGTGTATTTTCAGCTTGAAATTTTTAACTACTTTATTCTGTGCACAGTTGATCACATTTTTAATTAGATAACAAATAACTTTCGTCACTTTGAATAATACATTTAGTACTCCATTTTCTCGACAGATTTTGAGTAGTATCTATTTAGAATATTATTGTAAACGGTCCTCAGTGTTGAGTAGTATATTTAATGGATCTCCAGAATCGTTTTCTTTCTATATACTTTACGTACTCTCAACTTTCCATTTAGAAAAGGAATAATTTCTTCACCGATTGAACCACGATTTCACTTACACCCTGGATGAATGTGCAATATGATGTCTTAAAAATTAAATTTCGTTCTCGAGTTCGGTTTGTCACGGTCGTACGGGACGCCTTCCATCGACGCTTCGAAGGCTGGAGTACCGTTTGATGAACTTCGTACCCGAGTACGAAATTTAATATGGAATTTTGTTTTATACCAATTCAACGGTCATCCATCGTCAATTAAATGTAACGGTTTAACGCATAGGCTGCGAACATTGACGGTGAGCGACCAGTTGGTTAGAAAGGTGGAAGATCAACGGGAAGTCGTAAATTTCTCGTACAAGTTAATACTTCGATCATTCTGATCGCGAGGTCGTCGAGCGAAAGATTCGTCAAGGTGATCGAGACATTTTCTTCCTGCAACCGGTTACCGTAATAACGTTCCTTACTTTTTCGTCAAATTCTGCACGAATGTTCGTTCAACCTATTTAAAAATTAA
Source organism: Colletes gigas (assembly GCF_013123115.1). Taxonomy (NCBI): domain Eukaryota; kingdom Metazoa; phylum Arthropoda; class Insecta; order Hymenoptera; family Colletidae; genus Colletes; species Colletes gigas. The sequence goes on from NW_025106664.1 coordinate 1,032,348, forward strand.
GTTGTAATCGATTCGCGTCATTTTTTTACATCGAGGGGGAAATTAACACTTTCTATTCGGGTGCTTATCAATTGCAAATGACAGAATATATCTAATTGTAAGAAATCTTTTATCTCTACACTGTGAATCACTAGGGGCTCTCACTGCTTCAGATTTTCAGAAACTGTTATTAACAAAAGGTTGATTTCTCAACCCAGCAAGATAGAAGGGTAATATTGAGACCGTGCAAGATGAAATGGATTATTTTAGGTACGATATAAGCATACGATAACTGTAAAAAGCAATCAAGAAACTAGGTGTTGAGTCGTTGTATTCAGAATTTTCGAAGACCCTATCAAAATCGTGTCACCAGAGCGTCGTGTCGTTGTTCAGAAATCTTTTAAGCGAGGCAAAGACTAGGACGGAGCAAAGATATGCGGCGAATGTAAATTTTCACGCGCAAAAGTCACCGGGCAAATTCGTTTTACGGTGCGGCGCGACCATCTTTCTCGACTCGTAATGAAAGAAAGAAGGAAAATAGACGCGCGAAGAAAGGGACACGCAGCAATTTAATCTTTCTCCGGCGTTGAGAGTTCTATATCGTTATGGCAGATGCGACGTGTCCGCGGTTTATTACATTTTTCCTTGCCTGCCCGACCAACTAATGGACTACTAGAAATAGTACCAAGGCTGCGCCGGGGTTTCGACCATTCCTCAGACAATACACGCATATCCCATCATTATACGGCTCTTACTTTCGATTCCTATCTAGTTGCTATTTACGACTCCGTTATTCCTGGAGCTTTTTCACCTTTTATCTGCGTAACGTTTGTGTTTCAGTACCTCGCGTTTTGTCATCGATAACGGGTCTAGCAACCGATAAAATACCCTATCGACTCTTTAACGCGTATATTCATCCGAATTTGCCTGATCGAAAATAATTTAGATTCAAACAAGGTTCTTAAGCCATTATCGTTAATGTTACAAAAAAAAAATTGCAATTGCTGATTTCTATTCTTTTTTAAAAACGATTATTTCGAAACTTCTCGTACGCACAATTAACTATCGATGAAATAATTTTTTATTATGGGGATGTTTGCATAAAATGTATTTTCTTCGCTTTGGGAGGGTGAATGCCCCACTGTGAGACGTGGTTAATTTATGTCAGTTGTTTCGATCAGGCTGGTCTTCGGGCTAACCAAATTTAAATAAGACACACGGGCCATGAGTTTCTCTAGCTCTAAACACAGTTCGTAATCAAACGAAATTAAATCTGGGTTACCAGAAGGCCAGTTTTCACGTGCTACGTGATATTGTTCCGTGGCTATTCTTGATTTGCCTCGGTAAGCTGAGACGAAGTCATATCGAAAAATCTTTATTTTTTAAAAAGAGTCATACTTGAGGATTTTAGTACATTTTTCGGTTCATTCATCTCCGCAAATTTTGATCAGATTTGACATCATTTATGAACGATTGTAGGCCTCGGTTGCAGTTAGAAAATATATCATATTTTCTCTTATAATAGGTTTCTCGCCCCTGTAATAAAGAAGTATGACCTGAAAAGAAGTTCATGAAAATGTCATTTTTTCGGCCTCTTTTGTGATTTTTTTTTAACGATAGGTAGGTTGTTTTGTACTGAGATTTTACAGATATATTTATTCACCTTACAAGTATGTACAGTATTTTTTTCACCAAAAAATATTAAAAATTGTGGGAGTTCAACTTCTCGTTTAAATGCGTTTTTTTAAACTGGCTTCCATATTTCAAGATCTAACAGATCAATTGACTTTAAATTTGGAGAGAATATTCAGCAGACACGTTTTTATCGCTGGAACTAGAGATTTAAAAAAATATTGAGTCGTACTATTTTGTTTAATATGCTAGAGACAAAAGAAAGATTAAAAAATAAAAATTCTTTATTTATCGAGATTGTGACTTCTTCTTAGTTCCTGGTATAACTATATCTTTTCTAATGAAGATGGCTTAACTCCCTCTGAATCGTGGAAGCCAGTGGAGCACCTTTTTCAGATGAGCCCTTAAGGGGCCATTCTACCTTGTAGGCATGAAAAATACGTGTTTCTTTGTGATTTTTTTTTGCGGGTTATTAAAGAGCGATTAATTCCGGATTTTGTAGATACATTTATTATATATTTAGCTATATTTACGAATTTTTGCAACGCATAATATCTATTGATTACGCTGTTTTTGTTGATCATCAAACAACAGTTTTTACGAACGGTACCCGACTGCGTACGTGATATCTTGCGAACAAGTTATTCGAAATCCTAAAACCAACGATATTCTTAATATAGATGAGTGTGGTTATAGCATGAACTAGGATCTTTTCAAAAAAACAAAAAATGGCAAAATGGCAGCTATTTTACGAAAAAATACTGAATATTTTCATATATTTGGTTGCTTTTTTGTTAATAAAAGAAAAAGTATTGCATATATCGCAATTATCCTAGTTCATGCTATAGGGAGACCAGTTCTGAAGATATTATATAAATTTGATGTTGATATCTTGAATAGTTTTTTAGTTATCACGCACGCAGTGCCGAAAGATGTAGTTTCGAGAAAAACAACTTTAAAGTTTCACGTCTAGTTGTTATACCTACGCGCGGTACATTTCAGCAGGCTATAACTTCGTTAGGTTTCCGAATTTCAATTTAATATTTGGTAGACATATTTTCGAGACTACATACTAAAGGAAAATGCAAAAAAAAAAATATCGATTTTTTTAATCCCACAAGGTAGAAAGGCCCCTTAAGTAAAAAGTTATAACTCACACAATTTTTAATATTTTTGTATGAAAAAAATACTGGACATGCTTATAAGGTGAATAAATATATCTGTAAAATCTCAGTAGAAAACAGCCTACCTACTCTTACAAAAAAATCACAAAAATCTAAAGTCACAAAAAGTCTAGACAGCAATACCCTCTTAACTGTGCAAATCAACTCTGATCGCGTAAATATTATAAAGTTAGGTTCTCTGTTGCACCAGCTCGTATTTACAACAAAAAAAAAAAATGGCCAAAGCCACTGGTGACGGTGTTTATGGGAGAAGTGGGTACAATATTGGCGTCGTGACGCGTTCAGATGCAACAGATTTTCGCGGGTTCTTCGTGGAAAGCCGATGGAGGGTAAGTGAAAGACGATGGAAACAGGTTTTACAGTTACATCTCCGTGTTTACGAGCTTCCGTTCTCCCCGTGGGTATAAACGTTATTCCGCGTGCAAGATAGCCGGTTCTCTTCTCTACTTCCCGACTATTTGCGCTACTCGTCGCCGGTAGAACCAAGCGACGCCGGGCGTCGTCGTGGACAGCAACGACGACGGTATGATTGTATTAACACGGTCGAATGGAAATTACACCGACCTGGTCATCGCGGCGTTTCGTGGGCGCGTTTACGGCGTCGTTTCCCCGTTTTTAATGAACAATGAGAGCGACGAACGTTTTCTCTACGGCTCCGTTTTATCGTCGTCGTTCCCAACGACGGAATACACGTTCGCCAGTTTCCCTTTTTCCCCTTTATTTTTTTGTTTACATACGGGCCATGGCCAAACGTTTATTTCGTAAAAGCATTTGGCTGTTCTGTATTGTACTATTATAGCTCTATTATAATTCTTACTAGCATCGATATCGTGACGACCACCAAAAAATGAAACCATTCGAGCAACAGTGATTTTAGAATTCTCAACATTCGATAGCGAGCCAAATCTCGTTGATAAATTAACTATTGTTTTAAATCGTGTTGTAGCATCGCTATCATCTGAGTCTGTTATCAAGTATTTATCAGTAATACCGTGGATGATACAACTATTGATATGGTTTTACTTTCCTTGGAAGAAAGTAATGAAAGTATCTTCAAGGAGAGACCAAGTCATTTTTAATTTTTTTTTGCGTTAATGAAAAATTGCCCACTCGGTGTCTATGCGAATATTTTTCACTCGAGCGTAGTTTCCAATGAAGGACACAGTATTTGCGAACGAAGATACCTTCTGCATCTTCGTGGATCTTAATTAATTAAATCGTGATTCCCTTTCTAAACGAAAATATACTTACCTTTCGCGATTCTGAGGTAGACGAACGTTCCTGTTCACGGTGGAAAATCGACGGCTAGGGGAAACTTTCTAAGTGCAGACTGCATAATCCATTGCATGTCGAGCGACCGGCGAACGCCGTGCGTCTGTGGGACTACATACGTCACTGTTTCGCGAACAAAATATACGACGTGCTCGCTAACTGTGTGGCCAACTTTCAGCCTCGATAGAAACGTAACAGGTAGCTTTGCGCACCTAGGTAAAAAAGAAAAAAAAAAGTAACAGTGTGCAACGAATCTTTGAGTTTGCGCAAGCAACGCGTTGCGAGTTCATTTCGATCGAGGCGAGTCTCTTCTTCGTAAAATTGATCAAACAAAGTCACGTTTCTCCTCAATTACTTTTTTTCTTCTTTCCAAATTTAATAACGTTACATTTTCAAATTATTTTTTTCTAAATTGAGCTCACGATAAAATGTTTCATAACTGGGGATTCTACTTTTCATTTTGCACTTTTTGAACAATTATATGAGAAGTAGACGAGCAATGAAAATGTATTTAATAGTTTCTCGTACAATTTGCAAGCACAGTGAATACAGCAATTTTCGATTTAAACGAGGAGTAGTATTATAACTTGTGCAATTGTGTACGATGTTATAGTGTGCAGCCTGCTTCGATAACGTCTCCATTTTGGCGGACTTCCAAGTACACAATCGGACATAGAATTACGTCAGTGTTTTGATACCGATTGTACAGTGTTACCACTATTTTTCACTTTGCATACCGCGATCGTGTACGTTGGCCGATATCTCGAGAATGCCCATCCGTGTACCGCGGACGAATAGAGATGTATTTGAAGCAAACCGTTGGTTTATCGTACACGACGCATCAACGTGAATGAACGCCGTAACGTTTATTTTCTTGGAATAATTATTAATCGCGAATTATTCAACCGTTCTGTGCGCCTGAATTCTACGAGGCCGCTCACCTACGTGTTGGACTCGGTCCAAAAGCGTCATCGTAGGTGAAATTACATGTCTTCTGAAATAATTCTGCCAAACGCGCGTATCGATCACGAATAAGAAATACTGATCGACCGAAAAAACATTTAATTGCTTTCTTTTATACAAAATTATCGGAAATACATTGCGTCATGTTTGTACACAATGAAGAATCCTTCTTTTGGTTTTGGTCCTTAACTTTGCGCGAAGTATTTTAATTGCTCAGCTAGGGCGTGGATCTAGATTGATTAAATTTATTTAAAGATAAGAATTTATTTCTTAGTACGCAACCAAAATTGGTAAAATTTTATTTGATCGTTTATTACGAAGAAAATGATTAACGCGAGCGAAAGGGTTAACGTGAATTTGCGCTTCTATCTCCGCGTAGGGAGTTTCCTTTTCTTCTTGCATTATTCCTGGGATGAAGCTCGTAATCAGACACCGGGATAGAGTGTCGTTTTTAAGTAGTATTATTGGTCTACCGACTAGATTAGATTAACGAAGCAGTCGTCAATTAAGTTTGCATCACGTCTGCAATGAGAAGTTCCATTGGTCTTTCTCTTCGTACGCTTCGTTCCCGCTTTCCTTCTCCTACTCCTTCTTCTCCCTCTTTTTATCTGTCCTCCGGTCTCGCATCCTGTTGGATTACTGCTTGATTTGTCACAGTGCCATCCGTACAAGTATCTACTCTCTCATCGTTCAACGAATACAAAGTTAAAATTCTTAATTTTTCTCTTTTCTCGACGATCAATTAAAACACAGAATACGAAGATTCTAACCGACAAAATGGCGATCCTATCAAAAAATTCGGAAAGTACTAGTTTTTAAAAGCATCTGTACATACTGTAGCGGCCATGTTCTCCTGAAAATATTTCAATTACACTATTACACAGCTTAAAATTTCTCCTACTACCTGAAAATTCAAGTTTCAAATCTATTAACGCTAGAACTACCAATGCAGTCAAAATGACTCAGTCATAATTTCTAAAAAAATTTGTAAAAAATTTACTTGACTGAATTATTGAAAATTTATTGCAATTTTCTGTAAGAAAATGAATAAACACTTATTTCTATTGCATTATAAATAAATACACTATAATTGTCGGTAGTTCCAATGTTAAACTTCATCGCTTGTTCCAGTGTGAAGCGTTAAAAGTATACCCATTTAACTTTTGCCCAGAATCGTATGAAGTTGTACATTTTAAAGATACGTGATTATATTTGCCCTATAAATACATGCACGGTTTTTTAAAATTGATGTAACGTAATTATTGCCGCGGAGACCAGCGATTTAGGTAGCATGCAATTTGCATGGAGGCGATCGGATCTTTGTTCCGTTGGTCGCGGGCTAAATAATGAACAGGTCAGCCGGGTAGAATGATACACGCGGTCCCTTATCCTGAAGAAAGAGTCGATGCGAGTAGTTTTCATTAGGACTCGAATTGGCCTCGGAGAAGCGTGGCTTGGTTGGATCTTGCACGGAGGGCCGTCTAAGTATATCCGTGTTATTTCTGGCGGGAGCTGACGCACTGTTTCTCTCCTCTTCGCCCTCTCTCTTCTCGATTCGCGCCTTCCAAAGAATTATCCTCTTGTAAGCAAAGCACGATACACTTCGAGCGAAATTATTCTCTTCTCGAAGATTCGATGAACGAGCTACCGCGGTGGAAAGATCGAAATTATGAACGATCGTTTCGACGAATTCGCGCTGGGGGAGCGGGCACGTTCGAGTTCACTTATTTGCTTCGCGTCTCGGCTCGGTGTGCATAGAAATTGCACGCTAAGCTTTCGGTGAATTAGTCGATATTAAGTACTGATTTATTTCGGTGGGCCAACAGATTCGAGGAACTCAAGAGATTTCATTTATTTCAGCGACTGTTTAATGTTGTCAGAATTAATCGGTATAAAAGTAAATACGGTGTATAAATAACGCTTCTTTTAAAAATGAATGCCACTAATTCCTTGGCTATCGAGTATCGGTAATGTAAATAATTTTTTTTACATCTTTTATCGTCGAGCAAGGGTTCAACCGAATAAATAATAAATGTGAGTGATTGATATTACAAATATGGAATCTCCTTATACCCGTCGATACGAACAGTTTTTATTCTCATGATTACTTTATACATATAATATAATTAATTTATAGAACAATTAAGTGAATAAAAATATAAAATTGACAATTAGGTAAACCTCTTACCAAACGTGGAAACGTTTACAGGGTTTGTACCAGTCATCCAATTTCTCAGACCCTGACAGTCGAATTGCAAATGATGTGTAGGGTCACTTCTGACCCATACTTTCCAGCCAAACGTTAGAGAATGTATAATATATTAAAAAACGAGTTAACTGAACGCCGATGAAACAATTTATGAATCGTTTAACGATAAAGGTAGAATACGCCGGGTTGTTAGGAGTCAAAATAAGGCAGTATAATCCGGTATAGGTGAATACGTTAGTCTCGCTGGAACGAACCTGTGAGTCACAGTATTCGAGAGCCGTACACGTGGCACCTGGTTCGATATAAAATTCTTGAAAATCCATTGGCAAGTGCAAGTCGTCCTTGAGCGTAGTTTCGGCAATAGGATAGAATAATGAAGGCACGTAATAGCCGTGTAAAGGTCGTCGAGCGGAGCGAGCCTACAAATACTCGTAGAGAAGAAAAGCAGAGAGCGTAGCACGGCCAGCGTGTGTTACGATGATCATGGGACTCCGTGACTTCGCAGCTCGTCATGAATTATTCATTGGGGCCGCGTCAGCCGTTGGGCCCTCTGCTCACGTGATCGCTCCGTCACTCTGTATACTATATACATATATATATAAAATGCACCTACAATCGCATGTGCGACTATATGCGCTCCCAACCGAGTATACACTCTTTCCTTTTTCGTCACCCGTTGTATTCACTGGCGAAACGAGTTCGCTGGCAAATCGTAGAATTTCGAGTGCTCTTTCTTATTCGGTACTTGCAGCCATAGAATCGTAGAATTCTTAAAAAAAAAATGAATTATCAATACCTTGTATGACTCTAGTTTCACAGCTACGATTAAAGCATTGCAAATATTTACATTTTCTTCAAAATGATATTTTTCACCGTCAAAATTTAGATTTAATAGTCTTTCTTTACAAATATTTCAAATGCAAAAGTGGTTAACAACTTTCGTTATTTGTGACCGTTTCCATTTCGAATTTTGATTACGTTCAGAGAACAGCATTGAAAATAGAAAATCGAATTAGAAAATTTTGATAGGAAAAGGTGCTCCGGGACCAGGGACGAAAACGCTCGTTGTTCGTACGTTTTTTATTTATTTGCTCAGTTTCGAGTGGAATTCTGGTTTAGTTCAGCTTGTTTTTTCCCGTCGATTTGCATAGACGTAGAGTCCCGCGGCCACGATCGTTGTTTTGCAAATTGAATGAAAACCGGCGTAAATTTAATAACGGCACGAACGCTATCTCGATTTTCTTTGTTTCAACAATAGATCGGTTTACACGTTGTCCGCGGTATCGGGCATTTACATTGATATAATTTTTTTATCTTTCGTGTTGATCTTACGTAACGTGGGCGGTCCAAGAGGCACGTCATGCCAAACGAACGATTAACCTCGAACTTGCCACGACCTCCGACGCCCGTTTACGTTTCTCATTCGACTCGGCACTCACCATTCTGTGTAATTACCCAATGATTCATTTGCTTAATAATCGTTCATCCCGATCAATCACCTGTGCATACTTTCTTGTGTATTCACCGTGGTCAACGATCGAGACATTCTGTTTTCGATTATAATTTTTACTTAACGCGATACAACTTTCTATCCATCATTTTTTGTCAATAATTTAATGGTTATAACCACCAAATAAAAGATAAAATGTTAATTTATTTACAAGAACGGTCTACTCGATTCGACGATAATTTGCAATTAATAAAACAAATTTTACATAAAGTCAGTTATACAAAATTATCACAGATATCTCAAACTATATATTTATCTTTGTACACATAATGGTGAAAGAGAATAGGGTTCTTAATTCGTTGTCTGTGAGGTTCAGAATGATCTACATATAAATGCAACGTGTACGCTCGGGGACTGCGGGTGTCAAGTTCAAAGTTCAAATCTAGCAGTGGAATCGAGTAACACCGCAGGTAGCCAGATGTTTAACGATCTCTTGAAAATTAACCTGCAGTGGATCGGATAGATATAGTGTGAGGAGAGAAGGGAGGGAGAAGGAGATGGTAACAGCAACGATGAGGAGTAGCTTAGCATCATTGAAAGGTCAACACTATCAAGTGCACACTTGTCGCTCGGCTCGTTTACGATGCACGATGCATCCCGGCCGACGAGCACGTCGCTTTCCTACGGTTCGTTCACCCCGCACCGAAATTTCTTTCCAAAGTATCGTGTTCGACGCAGACAGGAAGGACGCCGAAGACGCGTCGTCGATCATTTGCGAAGAACACGCGTCGCACCTTTTATTTTTCGAACCGTGGCCCGTGAAAAATGATAATTAATAATCGAAAAATTAAAATGAAACAAACGAGGGATAATTATTGAAACGAAACAATATTTTCATAAATTTATTAATCGATATAAACTACATTTATGGCGTGGTATGCAACGAACAAGATTTCCTTTTAGTTTTATGTATGTTAGACAAGATGGAGAAAGCGTTCGTGTAACTTGTTTTATGTAAAATTATGGTTTCTCTAAGAGATCGATCTAAAATATTTTTTTAATTTTTACACACGCATATATTAGATAAAGTAAAAATCGAAAATGTGATTGTCGTTGTCTGTGGACCAATCGCATAGAATTGAACATAGAATTTAAATATAAAGTTTCATTTCGAATAAAGTGATTTTTAAAATGTCTTGATTGGTGATTTAAATCCATTTTTACGGACTTACGCCGTGGCTCTATGCAACAAGTGGACTTCTGCTGTTACATTCGACTGAAGGGAAATTCGTGTTTACATTAACTTTCGCATTCTTGAACTTTTCAGTGTCTTATTAACTTTCATACCAGTATCTTTAATATTAACTGGCAATGATTAATGAACATTCGAATCTCAGAGATTTTAAATTTAAGAGTATATAAATTCTTATGGCTGTAACAGCAATTTCTTTGATATTTCACCCTGAGATGAAAACCTTTTTTAAAAATTGGTTATATCATTGCTTGATAGTTAATATAAAATGCAAATAGCGACGAAAATTAACATAGTTCATTGAAGAGATTGAGAAAAGTCCTCTTGGGTATAATGATCCCAAAGGTACTATAATTTTCGTTTTATAGTCTGCATAGATTATACAGTGATTCTTTATGTTAAAACAAGTGGAAAAAGTAGAACAAAATTTTTTCTTACAATGCTTCGTTTTCGAAATAATAATATTTGAAACTTTGTCGTATACGCGTACGATTTGGCTGACGCGTCTGTTCATTATTCACTGTTTCTACTTATCTGTTACGCACGGACCCAATATAGTTTCAAACTCCAATTCTTTCATTTTTTCGCGGGTTGGACCCCCTGGAGGGTCATGTGGTTTCCGTCGGAGAAACCTTACTCTAACCCAGTGTTTCTCAACTTGGTGCCCCACAGGGGGCAATGAGAATATTATATTGCATTAATTTTTTATTTTTTTTATTCGCTGTATCCCTTTCAGAAGATTGAATATTGCGCTAAGGGAGGGGGGGCATCGAACTATTTAAAATGTAGACAAAAGATCCCCAAATTATGGCCTGCTATTCAAAGCACCATTAATTGCTTTTATTCCTATGAATTTCGCCAAAATTTTTATCACGCGGTCCTTTAAAAAAGAAAACTTTGCCAGCCTCTGTTCCGGGGCGATTCATAAACATATCAGCGCTTTTAATGGCGAAACACCGTGGAGCTGACGGACGCGTCGCGAGAGGTAAAAAAAAAAAAAAAATAATTGTTTGTCGCGATGCAAAACCGACGTATCGACGCTATTTGCCGGTCACCGTTTGTCTCGTTTACATAATTCAAATTATCTTCTGTCTCTCTGTCTCTCTCTTTCTCTCATCGTCATTCCCCTCGTGACTCCTCTCTTCCTCTTTGAATGCAATTTCGACGTTGCGCGGTCGCGTCTCGTCGCGACATTGCAGTCCAATTAAACCAGTCGGTCGAATGAATTCCCCGTTGTCCATTTCCATTTTCACGTACGCGCACGGCGTGTTGTATTTACGTGTCAATTTCCGTGCGTCGTCGTATTCGACGACAGGAGAGGGGGACGGTGAACAGAGTGAGAGAGGGGGGGGGGGGCACGGAGGTGAGATGGAAGGCATCATCGGGGTATCTAGAATTCGAAGCTGGGGCCGGTTCGTTTGGCGCTAAGCCAGGCCGACTTACCCAATTAGGTTTCATCACTGGGTCGGCAGCTTCCCTGGCTGCCAATATTTGCAATATCTAACTAAACTGATCCAATTATAACCAAACCACTGCTCCATCACTCGATTGACGTATAGTCCGCTTCTGCAACAGATACGATCTGCCTGCCCCATGATCCTCAGCCGTATGCGCGCCGTGTTTGGTGCCGACTTTTCCGTTGATCCGTTATTCAGCCCCTCTGAACGCAAATCGCGATTCAACGCCGGGGTATGAAAACAGAGATTCTGCACGTCGATCGTCACCGCGACGGATAATTATGAACGGCTGGAAACGTTTCGATGTCTCTCGAAAAACTAGGATGTTTCAATAGAACGTGCAAACGCAAGACACACGACTGCAAGGGATAGAGTAAACGCGCGCCTGTTTACTAATCGAATTCGTGTTTAGAGGATGGATTGACGATCAAAAACTGTTGTGGTTGTAGTTCTCATTAGAAAATCAGTAAGCCTCTCTTTTCTAAATTTATTTCATTACTTTGCTCGGATGTTTTCAAGTTATGGTAAGGAATTAAGAGCCTTCAGGGGCTAACGAGGTTTCTAATTTTACGTAAATTGATGGACGACTTTTTTCTACGTGTTACTAGGGTACATAGAATTATATAAAATATTCTATAAAAAAAGATATACAGGTGGCCCTCCTACAACACGGTTTCGCTTTAACACGATAAGAAAGTTGCGAGAACCTTTGTACAACACTGTACTACAGCACTGGATAACATGATTTTTGGTTAACATATTTAAGAACTAAATTACCTTAAAATAATGAACTATAGTGGCTTTACATAAAAAAATAGAAACAAATTATAATTTATTAAATTAAGGTTACGTTATATTTTTCATAAAAATTAAGTTGCTTATGTAGAAATAAAAAAAAATATTTGTTTTTAATAAGTGTTCGGAACGTAACACCCCTTTTTATGCTGGCTCTGGGTCTCATATAACACGGTTTCACACAACACGGTATTTTCTAGGAACCTATTTACCGTGTTATAGGAGGGTTACCTGTACTAGAAAAAGGACGGCGTTTGGCGATTTTCAGTGCCAGTCGCCGTACTGTTATCTTCGATGTTTCGATATTTGAAAGACCGTTTTAATATCGTTGCAGCATCGGGTAAGGTGTCGTTGTAAATATTGTTCCGATTTCTCGCCAGACTCTCTACTTCGGAATCTCGAAAGTTTCCCGCCCCCGCTCTGCTAATTTATACCCCCGTCGATAGAGATCTCGGTGGATTCTCGGTCGTGCCCTCGCGTACGTGTTCGCGCTCGTACGCGGCCGATGCACGCGCTTGAATGCTTTCGAGGTCCGAGAAGAGAGTCCGTGGTAGTCCATTGGCATCGGGCAGCCGGTCCAGCGGGAACGCACATCTACCCGGGGAAAACGGGGTGTGTACAAAGAGGAGATGCGAGTACGTTGGAGGAGAAAGAGAGAAAGGCCGTCGAGAGGGGTAAAGAGAGGGAGATAGGATGCAGAGAGACAGATGGAGAGGAGGAGGGAGGGCGGGAAGGGGGGGGGGGAAGTAGAGAAGAGGGGAACGAAAAGAGATGGAAGAAGCCGTGGTCGCTCACTGCTATTCCAGGCATTCGATTTGGTATTTTTCTTTGTGTATCGCGGATAGTTCGAATTGTTCTGCAAGCAGGGCATTGATATATCGTCCCGCGGGTCCTTTGAGCCGGCCGCGCGTCTCCGAATTATCGTTCGCGTACTCTCACGGAACCGAACCGAACCGAACCTTCTTCTCCGTTGCCCCCTTTCGCCGAATGCACTCACCGTTACCTCCCCCCGTCTCTCCCTCTTTCGCCCTTTTCTGACCCCTGCCGTCGCCCATTTACCACCCCCTACGCCCTCCCTTCTCTCCTTACTTCCACTGGGTCCGCTGGCTACCGGTCAATTTATCCAGGGTTGTCCTTCTGTGCTTTATTTCGCCCGTGGCACGAAATCTACTCGTACCTAACGTCGGGTCCCGCGTTCTCTCTAGAACGCTTTTTCGTCCTCTTTTCATTCGGATACTTCTCTTTCGCTTCCCTTTGCCAGTGACCTCGATGCAACCGGCAACGTCAAGAGCTTGGGAATCTCCCAAGACGTTCCCGGTGATGCGAGAAATCTCGTACTCGTGAACGCGCGACGTTCTACGAACGTCTCATCCTGCTCCGCTGCTTTCCTTCTGTTCTTCTTCTTTTTTTTCTTCTGCTTTGGACGACCATTATTAAAAAAAAAACCCCGCGACTGATACTGGCAATTTTTCCACGCGGGGGTACATCGTTTCCATCGGTTACGGTATAATAAAACGTAGCATTTGCGCATACGATATGTCTATTGCACGTACAAACAACACCCATTCGCACGCCGCATCGAATTTCCAGGTACCGAACGCGTGAACGAGTTTGAAACTCCCGCCTTTCCTGTGTACGAATTTCGACGCGATATTGGCGCGATCGGAATCGTCCAATTACCCAATTTTTGTACAATCAGAGAGGCTAGACATTAATTTTTGTCTCTAGAATCGAAGTTAATAAATAGTCTCTGAAAAAATTAGAATCAATTTCATGTAAAATAGCTGATCGTTATTATACTAGTTTTCATGTTTCCCAGAACGTGCAAGCACATAAACAAACTTGTAATTAAACTCGTTGTAATTAAAATGGTTCGAAGGAAGTCCTGTTTGGACTCGTTTTCAACGAAAGAACCTCGCCAATCGAGCGATGCATTACTTCCGTAAATACACAGTGAAAAGCGAATAAAATTTTAATTCGCATCGGTGCGTCGCATCCATACGAGTTCGGTATCTCTTTGAAGTTTCGGCGAGATCAAATTTCCGACTACCGTCGTGTGAGCTCGCTTGCCGTCGCTGCATCTCGGTGTTATGTCCCATTCACTGTCCTCTTCGAGCGGCTCGTTTGAGTTCGACCAGTTCTGAGAACGCCTTCGCGACTTTACCTCTCTGAATGAAATCCGGCGGATTCGACTTTTCAGTAATCTCGGGAGGCACCTACCTGTATTTACCTGTTCGGATGCTTTGCAGCGTATCGAACGTACGCATTGAATTTAAATTACTTCCACGGATATCGTCGAACGACCGATTATTTAACGGTGATGTTAATTAATTTTGTCGTAAAATCACTCGACTGCGTATCGAATGAAAATTTGAACGATAACGAAACTCCGGCGATAAGCGAAAGAAAAATAACTCTGTCTCGCAGTGTTTACGAGTCACCCTGTATATGTAATCGTAGCGGTGCTAGCGGAGTGCAGAAGATTAAAACCAATTTTATCTGAAATATTGCGTAATTTAAAGGGATCAAATAACGAGCTATTATAATTTAATGGGCTATTAAAAATCTTTATTACATTAAGTGTTCTTTTTGACCGTAATCTTTTCAATAGCGCTTAATTCTGTCGAACGCCAATTTCTCAGAAAGCGTACGGACTCGTTCGTGCGAAATTTTTCGTAGACAATCGAGCGCAAATTTCTCGGGTCGAGCATAAATTATAACGAATCCTTTTCCCGTAGAATAATTTCAAGTTTAAATTCAAACACTTTGGCCTTCCCTGGCGACCTGCACGATCTGTTTGATCTTTTCGTGCACGACGATGGATCACGTCAGGACATTACAGTTTTATTGAATTTTCTGTAACCATTTACTTTCACGACGCTCTTCCATTCTACCCTCGGCTGCGCACAATCGACTCGAAGAGCTATTCTTGCTTCGCTTGCCTCCGAGAATCCTACTTTCAACGATTATATTCTATATTTTATCGGCTCGCAATCGATGTTTAAAACTGTTTTTCTCCTCTGCGCAAAATTGAATCGGACAGTGCATTTAATTTCACGCTCTTCGTAAATCGATATAGAAGCTCCAGGGTAATAAAAATCAGTTCCCGTTATGTTCCTCGCAGTGGAGTCAATTTTAACAGTACTCGTAAGAATTATGATAATTGCTTATATGTGGTATTTGCTTTAAACGTTCGTGGAAAATTGCATTTTTATAAGTTAGTTCATGTATCTATCAATAATAACAAAAAATGGTGCACTTTCCTTAGAATAAAATACAGATTTCTTCGATCAAAGATAACTCGTATTGTAGAATAATAAATATTATTCTCAGTAAATTATAGTTATCAAATGGTTCCTAAAAGTTGATGAAAAGTTAAATTGCAGGGGATTGATCACCGCGTTTGCATAGCTTTAGCTTTTCTATCGACGTTAAAAGTAAAACCGTGATTCCTTGGAAACAGTTTACGAAGGAGCCACGTTAAGTTCCTCAAAGCTCTGAAATAAATCCTCGAAAAGCGGTTGAAAATAATCCCGGGAACATTTGCCCTTGCCCCGCGGTCCCGTTACATTTTCAATATTCATACGCGTTTTCCGCAATAATCGGCCGGTTTTCTGGTACCGGTTTTCACCGCGGCGTCCATATTTTCTTGCGGATCAGGAAGAAAACCGCGATTCCGCAGAATTTTCTCCTTGTCGGTGCGTAGACACGGTTCTCGGTTCGACGAGAATTGCTCATTTTTACCTGCGACTTTCACGCTGCATCCTCCGGTTCGAAAGAACCTGCAGGCCGTCGTCGTCTCGTCTTGAAACCACCTCGGTGGTTTTCTCCTTTCCTTTTTTTTTCTTCCCCCCTTTTTATCTTCCCTCCCTCCATTCGCTTATAGCCGAGGTCCGAGCTTCCCTTTGTGTGTAACGGTGAATCACGAAAGAACGACACGGCGGGATCGGGCGGCGGCAACAGCAGAAGAAGAAGACGGAGCGAGAACTTGAAGAGGAAGGGTCTGGAGGAGAGGCGTGGGAACAAAGGAAGGCGACCGGAGCGAAATGAGGAGGGACGAGGAGGACACGGAGAAAGAAAGAGGGACCACCTTCGTCTCCCTTCTCGTCTGATCTTTCCATCATCCCTTTCTCTCGTTCCTCCCGGTCTACGAGAATCTATTCCCGCTATCGTCTCGAAAAGGGGGAATCGAGAAATTAGAAGAGTTATCGGGATCGGGCTCAGGATACCGACGACGAGACGATTGCCGGCGGTCGAATTGCATAATTCCTAAATTGCACCTTTCACGGGTGCGCGTCGCTGACGTCCGTACGCTTCGATGATTCCGACGGTACTGTTTACGCCGTGCGTCCAGATGCGCGATGTATTTATGCGCCGGACGCGGCTACGCTCGAGGACGAGCGTCGTTAATTAGGCACGTTCGATCCTATCGGGCCACGGGGGATTCTGATTGCGAGAGTCAATTACGGGGTTTCTTTCATCTTTCGTGAAAGATGAACCGACGACCGGGAGAGGTGAACGGCGACCTTTGCTGCGTGCAGCGTAGAAAGGGGGAGGGAACCTAACGAGAAATTGACATCGAGAGTTGGCGAGGTCAGGCAGTCGAGTGGTTCCTCGACCGTGCTCGCGCTTTTCTCCATCCTCCTTTCCGCGAATGTGCATTTTTAAACGACGTGTACAGTACGGCCAGGGCCGCCTCTACGAGTAGGCAACACAACTTTGCTCAAGAAAATTTCACAACGTGGTCAAATTTCTCCATGACAATTTTTATTATTTGGGGGGCAAATTTCATTTATATTACGCTTCTTCAAAAATTGGTTACGTGCGAGTTGTACATCGAAATTGGTTTAACCCTTCAACGCCAAATGCCCAATTTGGTAGCTTGTTGCATCGAAACATTCTTAATAGTGTTCCTTACATAAGAACTAAATGGACAATGGATAATATTTATAATCTTCACCATATCGTCTCTTATCCATTTCTTCAGTATTTGTGGGTGATCAGCGTTCACTAATTGTCCTTTTCATAATATTCCATAATTTTCGGTTATATTGTTTGTATTCTTGTTTTTGTTATTTTTTCTTCCTGCAGTTATCACTGTTCCTATTGTTGTTATTATTATTATGAGGCACAATCTTATAGAAACTGTTTGTCTGTAGTACAAAGAGTTCTTCATCGAGTTTTATTCCTTTTCGCAATTAACAATAATCCCCTATTACAATAACATTACGTTAGACATAGTTTCACCTATATTCTTGTTTTAACCCCCTGACGTACGATTTAATTTTAAATAATTTTTCAAACGTATACTACTTAATTTTATTGAAAATTTTCGACGAAAAAAAAATTTTTCAAATCGCTCTAAAAAAATTATTTTCGGTTGCAGGGGTCAGTTACAATCATTTTTGGTCATTACACATACCCCTGAATTCCTACCCACTTTCTACAAAAAAATTCGAGAATGTGTGGAATTTTTCGACGGAAAAAAAAATTTCAAATCGTTCTGGAAAAATTATTTTCGATTAACCCTTTTAGTGCCAGGCATTTTACGGAGTACATGCGAAGAATGCCACGGGCCGATTTGATATGCGCGCTTATATGAATAGCATCGGCCCTTGGCAGTTTTCGCATAAGGACCGCGGGCCGATAGATCGGCCCGCTCGCACTAAAAGGGTTAAGGGGGTCAATTACAATCATTTTTGGTCATTACACATACCCCCGAAATCCTTGGCACTTTCGAGAAAAAAAATCAATAGAGGCGGAACTTTAAACGTTAATAATTTTTTAACAAAGCCTCCATCGACAAATTGGTATTCTTGATTTTCGTCTTATTTTGGCCCCTAGATTCCCCCATTAAAATTTTTTCCGGGGTTGGCCGAACACCCTGTATAAGACTTGATGACTAGTAACCTCATGATAGTGAAACTTGATGTCAAGAACTTGTAGAAGGGGTTAATAATCCTAATAATCAAATTATTATAAAATTCCAATTGAAACGTAACGATTGAAGACTTAGTATGGTGGGAGGGATTATCGATGAACGATGATTTAGGGCCCCGTGTATCCTCGCGCCGGTCCTGCGCGCGATGCACGTTGACTTCCGAGCGGCAGTCTGCTCGTCGTTGTACCTGTTTCACCTTCGCGGGAGAAGGACGGTCGAAAGAAACGATAGGTGGAAGGATCTAAAAGAAAGCTAGGTGGGGAGATCTCCTACGACAGATGCGAGATGTGCCGCCGTTGCACTTTTTTGCGTGTTCCACCGCGTAAGGTGCCGTAACTGGCTGCGCAGGTCGGTTTTCTTGATCGCACGCGTCCAAAAATTTATCGTGCACTAACTAGACGAAGCCTCTTACCTTTTGCGTCGAGAAAATGTCACGTTCAATTTTTCGTTTTATCAACTTCCAAGTACACTTGCAGTCCGTTACAAAAATAATAAAACGAACGTGATGGCTATTTAAACTCAACAAGTACTTCGTTCAGTGGCTCGTAACTTTTTTGGTTTACTCATCAATCACTAGACTGTGGATCTTTATGCAAATTCATATTTTTATTAACAGAACTAATGAAATGGGAGCTTTGTAGAGGGTTGTCTCAACCCCTAAATATAATAATTCGTATCTTACTTTAAGTATCTCCTATAAATGACTTATCACATTTATTGTTATCTATAATATCCACAATTACAACATAGTATTTGATTCGAAATATACACATAAACGAACATTTATGTCACCATTAAAGCATGGAAATCTATAATATCACCCAATAAAATTCACCGATAAATGCAATCGAATTTATTACTCGGATGGCCACCTCGGTTCGGAAAATAAAAAGGGTATAGCCGAATAAGGGGGTCAAATGTGCCCCCAAACCGAATGGAACGAGCCCGGGGTCATTCGATAGCAAAAAAAAAATAACCCATGTGTGCAAATTTTTAACTTGAAATCTCGACCGTGGGGGTAGTAATGGGGTGAAAACGAAAATCATGTTTTTGAATTATTTCTCTTGACCTATTGAGTAAAAAAATGTAAAAAAATTCAGAGACATTTCGGGTACCGGGGCACATACTTTGGGAGATTTTCAGATTTTTTGATTGAAGAACCAGGTAGTGAAAAATAAAAAACAGCAAAAAATGCCGAAAAATATCGATTACGTATTGAAGGAGGCCCGGAACTACTTTTATACTTTTACAGTAAACAGGTATTACTATTACTATTACTCTCAATTTTTTTCAGATTTTTCATTTTGGTGCGCCGCAGTGAAAAAAAATAAAAACCGAATTTTTCCTCATTTTCTGCGTATTAGAGTAACTTACACGTTGAATTTTTATGCGTCCTTCAATACATAAGTGTTTTGTAGACTGTTTAATGTTTCTACATTAAGCAGAATTACATAACAATTGAAACAAATAAAATAAAGCCAACCGTTGAGCGCAATATATCCTAGAAAATCAACGATATTTTCAACGGCGTCGATGGCGCAGTTGTTAGAGTGTCCGACTGCTGAACCGCTGCAAGTTTTTTTACCATAGGTTCGAGTCTCTCTTCTGGACTTAGGATTTTTTTTCCTTCATTATTTTTTTTTTCAAATTCTAACTATATAACAATGCTTTATATTTATTTATAAATGTTCTGATAGCATTTTACAAATATTTTAACCTGAAATATGTATAAATATAGTCTTGGAGTGTTTTTTGCGTTTTTATTTTTTTTGTCAACCACGATTATTGTTTAACATCTCTTACACTGAAATTAATGTGAAATGTTAGTTTTCAAATCTCTTACCTTTGACTATTGTGAATGGATCGGAGCAGAAGATTGTATATTGGCTTACTATTACTTCTTCTCGCCCTTCGATCAAGCAGATCTTTCCTTCTTTTTCTCTTTCTGTGATAAATATGAATGTTTGCTACGGCTTTAGTATCTAACGTAGACATGTAAGGGTTATTATCCTTTCCTTACTGCTGGTTTTAAAGATAATGGAAACACTTGCAGGACCAACCTCTACGGACCATGCCAAGTAATTATGTATAAATCCCATCGCATACAGTAGCATGAACTGAGTAATTAAAAAATACATTGTGAAACCCGAACGCGACAATCACCCATTGACCTGAACGGTCTGGGCCCTCACCCAACGAACCTTTATTTCCTTCGTAACGCAGGTAGGACAATTAATCATTTTTCCCCGTGGTTTCCATCGAGCAATGATACTTCATTCAAAAATAAGCATGAAACGATCAAACTGGTACTTAAAAATGGGTTTATTAGAAAAAAGTATCATTGGCAGAGAGTGGGTTAATAGATTTGGCGTGGAATGGCCCTTACATGTCTACGTTAGATACTGAAGCCGTAGCAAACATTCATATTTATCAAAGAAAGAGAAAAAGAAGGAAAGATCTGCTTGATCGAAGGGCGAGAAGAAGTAATAGTAAGCCAATATACAATCTTCTGCGCCGATCCATTCACAATAGTCAAAGGTAAGAGATTTGAAAACTAACATTTCACATTAATTTCAGTGTAAGAGATGTTAAACAATAATCGTGGTTGACAAAAAAAATAAAAACGCAAAAAAACACTCCAAAACTATATTTATACATATTTCAGGTTAAAATATTTGTAAAATGCTTTCAGAACATTTATAAATAAATATAAAGCATTGTTATATAGTTAGAATTTGAAAAAAAAAAATAATGAAGGAAAAAAAATCCTAAGTCCAGAAGAGAGACTCGAACCTATGGTAAAAAAACTTGCAGCGGTTCAGCAGTCGGACACTCTAACAACTGCGCCATCGACGCCGTTGAAAATATCGTTGATTTTCTAGGATATATTGCGCTCAACGGTTGGCTTTATTTTATTTGTTTCAATTGTTATGTAATTCTGCTTAGTGTAGAAACATTAAACAGTCTACAAAACACTTATATATTGAAGGACGCATAAAAATTCAACGTGTAAGTTACTCTAATACGCAGAAAATGAGGAAAAATTCGGTTTTTATTTTTTTTCACTGCGGCGCACCAAAATGAAAAATCTGAAAAAAATTGAGAGTAATAGTAATAGTAATACCTGTTTACTGTAAAAGTATAAAAGTAGTTCCGGGCCTCCTTCAATACGTAATCGGCATTTTTCGGCATTTTTTGCTGTTTTTTATTTTTCACTACCTGGTTCTTCAATCAAAAAATCTGAAAATCTCCCAAAGTATGTGCCCCGGTACCCGAAATATCTCTGAATTTTTATACATTTTTTTACTCAATAGGTCAAGAGAAATAATTCAAAAACATGATTTTCATTTTCACCCCATTACTACCCCCACGGTCGAGATTTCAAGTTAAAAATTTGCACACATGGGTTATTTTTTTTTTGCTATCGAATGACCCCGGGCTCGTTCCATTCGGTTTGGGGGCACATTTGACCCCCTTATTCGGCTATACCCTTTGTTTAGATGATCCACATCCGCACGCGGTGTCGAAAACGTTATGAATTTGAGTATGAAAGGAGTTTTTATCCGTTCGAAAACTGTTTACTTTATTTCTCGAACTCGTGTATACTTACAGTGCCGCGAGTTTAATCGCCTTCGACGCCACGCGTTCCTTCGGCGGCCGTTTCCTCGGCCGAAAGGCGGGAAGCCACTTTCGTTTCGCGTCATCTGCGTGCACATGCGCGTAATGACGCGTAAACACGTGTGCGACCGCTACGCGAGTATCCTCGCTTAACGACGGAGCACCCGTTGATGGAATAATGACTCCACGGGGCGCGTGTCACTTGACAGTTTGCGTTTCTTCTCGCGCAGATTCGCCCCGACGACGAACGTTCTCGTTAATCGTTTCGTGTACTCGAAAAATCCAGACTGTGAGTTTATTCGGCTCGGGCGCCCGGGAAGCTTGGAAAAGCAAATTTTACTTCTGGACGATTGATCCTTTTTGTCGAAAGAAATTTTTTATGGTACCATATCGCAGGCTCCGTGCAATTATTAACTGAGTCGAGTACTACTGATCCGTGATTATAAAAAAATATTTTGCATCGAATACCTTTATAGCTTTCGAAGAATAATCGTCTTTTATCATACGCGAATATTCGTTGGTAAGTGGATCCATGTACACGTGTACCTAGTTGATGCTCGTTTCGCCTTACGCCCACTTCTCAATTAGACGTAAACGCGAGGTACAACTATACGTACTCGAATAACTGAGTACTCGGTGCGGTTCGACAAATCAAGTTTCACTTTACTCGAATTTCTAGCCACCGGTATGTTTCGAATACTCCGAGCAGCTTCAATTTTTGTCCGGCTTCGCTTCTGTCGTTTCTCCTCCTGCCTGTCCTTCGATTTCGAACGTAAAAGCGAAAGAAAAAAACGGATCAGCGAGAATGTCGTTCTCATACTGTCTAACCGGCCGCGTTAAGCTTGTCGTGTTATCTCCTGATGAATCATTTCTATGATAAACACGTCTATTAATCTCGCCATGCGCGGTGATAGGCGATTATTGTATTTAAAATCCCCGTTCAACGGGAAATTCTTCTCCAATTTAACGAAGTTCTCGTGTAATGATATTCAATATTTTATTAATGAACGAATACTTAAACAAGCTTTTTTATTTTAAAATAAGTTAATTAAAAAGTAATTTTTATTTTAAATGAAAAGCGTGAATAACACATTTAAGTCTCTATTGAAAAACTGGGACGAAAGTGTTTGTATCGTTTATAAATAAACTCCCAAATATGGAGTATTACAGGAGTTTATATTAGTCCAACAATTCTGAAATTTTGTGCTGATGTTTACAAAGATAGAAGATACTTTCGATGATATCTACTGATCAGGCAATGATTTTATAGCAATACGTCTAGGAGTAAAATTAATAAATTAATCTATTAGTCTATTTTGCATGCGTTCCGCGTTGCAATACCGCTTTGCGATTGCCTCGGAACAGCAATCGAATTTCTTCGAACGGAACTGCTCTCCTTTAACGAGATTATTCGTCGAACGATAGCGGTGAAACGTTCGGTCGCAACACCACCGACGTCGTTTAATTACAGGTCAACGAGGCGAGTACCATTTCCCTCCTTTTTCGTTTCGCTTGTTCGACCACACGCTCTCGAAAAGGTTAATCGTCTTGTTTTCTTAACGACACCGCTTACCGAGAAACGTTCGGCGCTCATTAACGTTTGCTGACGTGCAGCCTAACGTGGCCGCACCTGCGTGACGTCACTCAACCATAGTGACCATTACATTTCATAACAATGTCGATCGAACCAGATAGACTGAGAAGTTCGAGGATAGTTATGCGAAATAAATTTTTCGATGAAATTAAAAAATTTCGAATCGTTCTAAAAAAATTATTTTCGGTTGGAGGGGTCAATTACAATCATTTTTGGTGATTAGACATACCCCCGAATTCCTACCCACTTTCTAGAAAAAAATTCGAGAATGTGTAGAATTTCTCAACGGAAAAAAAAATTTCAAATCGTATTGGAAAAATTATTTTCGGTTGCAGGGGTCAATTACAATCATTTTTGATGAATAAACATACCCTCGAATTCGTACGCACATTCGAGAAAAAAATTCGGTAAGTACAGAAATTTTCGACGAAATTAAAAAATTTTATATCGTTCTAAAAAAATTATTTTCGGTTTCAGGGGGCAATTACAATCATTTTTGGTGAATAGTCATACCCTCGAAATCCTACGCACATTCGAGATAAAAATTCAGAAAGTACAGAAATTTTCGACGAAATTAAAAAATTTCAAATCGTTCTAAAAAAATTATTTTTGGTTGGAGGGGTCAATTACAATCATTTTTGGTGATTAGACATACCCCCGAAATCCTACGCACATTCGAGAAAAAAATTCAAAAAGTACAGAAATTTTCGACGAAATTAAAAAATTTCGAATCGTTCTAAAAAAATTATTTTCGGTTGCAGGGGTCAATTGCAATCATTTTTGGTGAATAGATATACCCTCGAAATCCTACGCACATTCGAGAAAAAAATTCAGAAAGTACAGAAATTTTCGACGAAATTAAAAAATTTCAAATCACTTTAAAAAAACTATTTTCGGTTGGAGGGGTCAATTACAATCATTTTTGGTGAATAGACATACCCTCGAATTCCTACGCACTTTCGAGAAAACAATTCTTTACTTATCTATGATTATACTCCTCGCTTTTATCACTTTATATGTAAGTATAATCCAATTATCTGGCATATTTGATTTTCCAGCATTGCCTCAGTCCCGAGTATGCTGGATAGTCGGAATTTTATTGTAATATAAGGTACTATAAAATTGAAGAATGATTGATCTAAATGTGTCTTATGTATGTTAGCATCGACTCTTTCTTCTGGCGAAACTTTCACCCCCTACAAAGTAGAGTTGTGGAACAGACAATTATGTATTCCGGTAGAATCTTAACGACTGAGATTCTAGCTGTTTTTGCTACGTTTAGAGTGATGACCTCGTAAATCATCATCCGATTAGGAATCAGCTGATTCACGCGAGACACATTAGCAACGTAAAGTAGAAACGGTCTTCTGACGTTCGAAGATACGAACGACGATAACGTTTATGCCGATAATTATGAGATAAGTCCAAGTTGTACATTTTTTATCGTATTAAATTATGGATCTACCTATGCAACGACTAAGCCACTTTAAGTAGAATTTAAACAGGATCGATTTGAAATGAAAAGAGTTCGAGAGATTGTCTTTTCAACTTTTATTTCGCATCGCGATCGTTTGAAGACGTTTAGGGTACGTTGTGCAGGATCTTGTACGTCCAATTTAATCGTACTCTGACGTAAATTATCCCGCAGCACGTAAATATAGGTCTCAGCGTTCATGTTTTCCTCGATGAATGCTAAATTTCCAACCCCATTATACGACATACACTCCTAAACCATTATTACATGTCCCCCAACGTGTTTCATTGTCGAATGAACATTACGTGCTTCCGGTTCGGTACTCGGTCTCCGTCACACAAATTTTTCTCCATCGGTGCTATACATTCACTCTCATCGGGGAGAATGACACTCCTGCAAAACTCAATTGACTTGTCAATACATGCTTTAGCAGTCATAAATATTAGTAGCACAGTGTAAAGGTGTCTTCTCGTTTTGACGGTGATTATTTTTCCCCCCACTCACGATTTTTAATAACAACAACTATAAAAGTTACTGAAACCCATGTACGAGGTGTGACAAACATCATTCTGTTCGGTAAGCGTATCGTTGTGGTCGGGATTGAAAGAAACGAGATTCGATTTGTTTGACTAATTATTGTTCTTCCTCGAGTCAGTAAGCGCGTAAATCATCGCCGAGCGGTTCAAAGCATAACGCTACCGGGTGTATTCGCGACGAGGGCGTAATCTCTGGAAAAATCTTCTATCTTTCGCGACAAAAAAGTTACACCACACGTCGGAGAGGTCGAGTGGACGAGAAGCGGCGCGGAGAAATGTCGGACGAGGCGAGTGGAATAAAAAGGTTTATGGTTGTTTCGGGTGCTCTATCTTTAGGACCCACATATCATGCCACGCTCTCGCTTCCTCTTCGCCCCGTTCACCCCTCTCTCTCTCTCTCTCTCTCTCTCTCTCTTTCTTTATTCTCTCTTTTTCTCTTTCCACTCGCCTCACGACCCTCCTGGCTGAACCCTCGACTGAGTTATTTCACGGTTAAAATAGTCGAGTATTCCTTCCGACTGAGAGGAGGTTGCCGTTCGTGCAGTTTCACGCGAAGAAAATGCTCGTAGCCGAAGCACGCGCGTCCCGTCCGTTCTATCCATTAATTTTTTTCGAATTTTCGACGACCAACGTCGCGACGTTCGTTAATAGCGCACTTTCGAGGACGGAGCTCAACCAATACGTTTTCTCTTCGATCCTCTTCTTGATTTACCTCGATGGGGCGGACACAAAGAGAGACCACTACATTGTTTGACAAATTTTATTATAATTTGCTAGTACAAAGCTTACGAGAAAGGAATAGAAACCGCTCATCGTTTGCGTTTGAAAGAGATGTAGAAATAGAAACGCTCTGACCTAGTGTTTTCCAAAATGGCGGGCACGACTCACGAGGGGATGCGAAAGGAAACTTGCGACGCAGAAAAATATAGAGAACTTGAACATATTTTCTATTAATACAGATTTCTCTCACATTTCTTCAAATATCAATTGAGTCGATTTGTCGTTTTGTAGCATTTCTAATGTCGATGACATAGATTGATTCGTAAACAAACTTCTACGTATGTTTTATTCGCGAATTAATTTCTAAATTAATGCCGACGAATTTTTCAAACCAATCTTCAGCCCATTTTACGTAGATCATATAATATATATCGTAACATCCGTAGATTAAAATGTAATTTATTTTGTCCTCTATCATTTCTACGGATATATTTTTATTTTTATTTTGTTTTCAAAAATAGAGTTACTTCAGTCGTATACTTCTCGTGTTAAAAACTAACTAGCTATAAAAGAATGCGTAGGTATGTGGTGAAGTAAAAAGAATCGCGCAAGTAAAAAGTAGTTTGCGAGAGGCTGGCTTAAGATCTCGGTGTTTCCCAACACGCAGAATCGTTCGAATAGTCATGAACGGTACCGTATTATCCCCAGCTGGTATTTTTGTACGTTACGTCGACGCGACGACCTAATAAACGTGCACCTGCATACGTTTCCGCGCGAACCATGAATGAAGTTTCCACAATGGTGGGGACTTTGGCAAGTGACTTAAGCCCACCGTAGAATTGACTCTGAATGCATTTTGCTTTCTACACAAAGTCGGCCGTCTCGGTTTGGCTTCTTGGCTCGCGTGCAATTTCGATTATCTCGTTTCCGGTTGATCCTTGAACCGCTTAAAATCTGCTTCCCAATGACTAACAAAGCGTCTAACCGCGAAGTCGGTTTCCTGGAACTTGCGTAAAATTATTAGAATCGCGAAAAATGGATCGTAAGGGACAATATTTATAGAGTGTACGTAAGCTATTGGCAAAACAACAAATTCTAGTAACGGCATCTGCATTGCAAGAATTACATCCAACATCGTCATTGAAGATTTGTTATAAATTAATTGCAATTTCGAAAATGTTACTATTTCATTATAGTATGTACAGAGTTTTCGGCCGAACCTGGGAAAAACTTTAATAGGAGATTCTAGAGGCTAAAATAAGACGAAAATCAAGAATACTAATTTATTGATGGAGGCTTCGTTAAAAAGTTATTAACGTGTAAAGTTCCGCCCGTACTGAATTTTTTTCTCGAAAGTGGGTAGGATTTCGAGGGTAGGTCTATTCACCAAAAATTATTGTAATTGATCCCCGTAATCGAAAATAATTTTTCTAGAATGATTTGAAACTTTTTAATTTTGTCGAAAAATTTCATACCTCGAATTTTTTTCTCGAAAATGGGTTGAATTTCGAAGGTATGTCTATTGATAAAAATGGATTATAATTGACCCCTGCAACAAAAAATAATTTTTTTAGAACGATTTGAAATTTTTTTTTTCGCCGAAAAATTTAGGCACCCACTTCCCTGTCGATTTTCCTTAAAAATTTGTTTTTCATTTTTAATAAATTTGTTTGACGCGCTGCGGAAATTATGTCTAATACTTTTTTGTAGGTACCCATGAGCTCTACTTCAGAAAAAAGTTTCATTGAAATATATTCACTATTATAGGAGTTATGGCTGTTTGAAAATTGGTCCATTTTTGTGGAGTTTTTCTCATTTTCCGGGGTCAAGGATCAACTTTTCGAATATTTCTGCGATTTCTACATATTCTTCGCCAAAATACGCGTAGTTTGCGTTTTGAAACATTAAAATCGTCCAATCCATTCAAAAGTTATGACGTTTTAAAGATTCGTATGAAATTTCAGGGAAGCATTTCTGGCTTCACATTAGATTTTCTTTTTTTTTTTTCTCGAAAGTGTGTAGGATTACAGGGTATTTCTATTCACCAAAAATACTTGTAATTGACCCCTGTAACTAAATATAATATTTTTAGTATGATTTGAAATTTTTTAATTACGTCTAAAAATTTCAGCTCCTGCTCGAATTTTGTTCTCATATTATAATTTCTAGAATACCATGTATATATTCGTCACGTTTATCCGCCTGTTTTAGAAAATTTGAATATTCTACTTATAAACGATACCGTAACGTTCGTGTTGTATGCAAACGATGTATGTTTTGCAGCCAATTCTTTAAAATCCTTCATGTATTGAATGCAGCGAATCTTTAATGTTTCTTTGACCATTCGCTGAAAGATTGAGATCACCTTTTCCTAACTTTTCAAACAAACATTACAATTTTCCAGTGTTCCGTATATTTCCATAAACTTCGCCAATCGCATTACTGGAATAATTTGAATTTGTTCGTGTTAATAAAGCCTCTATCGCAATTTCATCAATCTTGATTTTCATCAGCATACAAAACTAAATATTTCGTCGAATAATTTAAAAAGAAAAAAAAAAACAATAGTGAAATAATATTTTGATGGTTTTAGTAGTTAGATAGTTGGGGTCGTCGGTCCAATTAGCAGGCTTTACGTCATTATTTTCACTGGGGGATCGAAAGTTTTTTCCAGCCGGGAACCCGCGAAAAGCGCGGATATAATTTTTACAACACGTTCTGGCCAGTTAGTGGGAGGATGATTCACAGTCGGTTGATTTTCCCAAGCGAGTTTACCTGCCGACGAGAATTAGTACTCGAGCGAATAATGGCAGTGCGGCTCCGCTGACGTTTAAAGCAGAGTTTAAATATTTAAATCGCGGATAGGCACGGGCCCACGCACACGCCTACCATCGCATTGCAGCCACGAAGGAAAATACCTTCCCAGCTGTTGATTCGCGATCGTGCGCCGCGTAGACGTCGATCTTGAATAATCGGGGCCATTATTAGATTCATCGGTTACACATCGATCGATATAGTCTGTGTATTTTTGCGTTTCGGCCGTTACGTAATACGATGCAAAATTATACGTCGTCTGCACTACGCGTGAATGGCGTTGCCGCGCCACGTCGACACAACAATCGCGTAACAACAAAACGCGATCCGTTATTTTATCACCGTTACCTCCAAAAGGAGTTTGGAAAGACTAATTCTATCCACGAATAACGAATAAATATGTTACGTTTATTCGTTGAGAATTTTCTTCAAAAAGTCCTTCGTTAATTTTTATTCGTTATTCGCGAATGAAATCTGCCCAACTCTGTGCGACGGAGCACGACTTGGAAGCATCGTCAAACCTACCAGAGCCACTTTAATTTCGCTTCCAAATTCAATTATCTCGAAAACAAAGTCTCGAACGAGAAAATTTCGTTTCTTATTTTCGATTTATTTTTCCCTCTTATAGGGTCAGCCCCTATTTCGGGAGTGCCATCGATACCGAGAGACTCTGTACACGCACACAAACGCCGTCGTACGGTAGCTGTCGCGTCGTCGTCGATCGGATTCCGGCTATACCTTGTCCAACGAGACGAGACAGCGGACGGATAGTTCTGGCTTTATTCATCGACTGTTAATATTGACGTTCGATCCGTTTTCATCGTTTGGGCGTTTGCTTTTGTTTGCCGTCTCGTCTCGTTGGACACGGTATAGAGACGTAGAATTCGGCGGCGTCGCGGTCTTTGTGTCCACGCGAATCTATATCCCTTTTCGCGTCACACTTTGATTTTGTTGCCCGTGGAAAACTATTCTAATTCGACTCGAATATTTTTCATGCGGGTTAGGCTGTCTTTTATATCGATTCGGAGTATTCATTAACGTTACGTTTGCGTGGGAGGAGAAAAAAGTGGAGGCGGAAGACGCGATTATTTTCGATTTTCGGGAGACCAGGGCCTCTCGATACTGGCGAACAGCCAAATCTAGGCGATTACGAGAAATAACGATAAGGCGTGTGTTGCGTCCCTCCGAATTGACGGTTCTTTTCATTATCTACAATATATTCTAGGGAAGATATTATTGGAGTTTCATTTATAGATAATCGCGAAATACAGAGATATTGACGTATAAGTTAACCTTTTGTTACTCCAAATATTGAATAATTCTTTATAATTGCGTTTCCAATGATTCAACACGGGAGCGTATGTTTATTCAAACAGACTTGAATATTCAATGCGTTACGGACAGATAACTAATTTTGCTTTTTCCGTTTCTGTTTCAGGTAAGTCTTTCGGATTAACCAGACTTTTTGGCCACCCTGTACACTTTTGAGAGGCACTCTTACGCGTTCAATTCATGCAACGCCAGGTTACGTATGCATAATAATCGAGTTTACCCCTCGTTGTACTCTCTCTTTTTGTATCGAGTTTTCGCCGGAAAATGACAAATTTGCATTTTGACGCGTTAAACTATCGGATGACAACCAAACGTGTACACTTGCGCGTTAGCTTTTTGAAAACCTTGCAAAAGTATGTTTGTTAACGAAAAATACATTTCCAATTCGTCGCTGCATTTTTGGCTATTTATCGATCGAATATAACATCATTTTTTAAAAAAACGTAGATACATTTGCAGAAATATCGTTTACGTTGAAAGACGTTTCTCGTACAGAGATGCTTTCTCGCATTTCTACGAAAGTATTCGGTCACGTACGATTTGATTTACGGTAAAACACTTTTGCTCGTCCGTGTCATTAATATATGAATCGTGACCGTACGCAAAAATCTTATAAAATGTAGCTATGCATCGAGAGACAAGCGTATTTCTTAGCCACCCACGCAATCCGTCGACACGATTTATGACGATTCGCGAAGATTGTGCAAGACGCATTGCACGGAAATCCTGGAAGATCGAAGAGATAATTTTTAAGTTCATAGATGATGCATGATATCCTGAGTGGGAAATTGAACAATATGCAACGAGAAATCTATACGCTGAAAACCTGTCTTCTCCTAAAAGTTGTTTGTTTCGAGAGAATGATCGATTCTTGCGCGCCGAAGATCAAAAGCGATATAAATACTTCTGAAATGCTCGTTTTGGCCATTCGAGATCATTGAGCTTCCTCACTTAAATCATCGCAATTCGTTGATCTAGATGTTTTCGAAATATTATTATTACAGGAATATTGAAATTAACAAAAATAGTTTAAAATAGTTTACAGTTTAGTTTCTTACTTTCGACTGGTGCATGCTCGAAATAATAATCTCATACGAGGTGAAATATATTACATAAATATATTCACCGACGAAGGTGAATATTAATAAATATTGTTCGTCAGTATTTGAGGTAGAAAATAATGAAACCGTTTCATTATTTGAATTTACAATAAGTACGTAGGAATTTCGTTCAACGTTTCGAGTGTTTCATATTCTGCTAACGTTTCGATTTCAATAGAAACTCAGTCGCGATATATTTGAAAATATACCGAATTTCGATTACAAAGAATCGTTCGCCTTGGCAAACCGGATATCGTTGCCAATGGGAATTATTCGAACAATTATCGCGAACGAAACGGACGTCGAAGAATCCCGAAGAACCGTTTTGCGCGAAAGCAACTATCGTCCCACCAGTTCCTGGAAGGCGCGGTTCAATAAAATCGCCTCGATTGTTGTGCACTCGCCGCGTCGCAAATAGAAAGAAAGGAGACGAGGTAAATCCCGATTGAGTAAATAGCAAGAAAATCCAGTTGATGAGCGCATTGTTAGCGAAATTTTATAGAATCCCGGGGAGTGACTCATCCGTGAGAACCGGTCTTCCAGATGACAGAACGTTCAGTCGTTGACGAGCATTTCCGGTATTAATTGCTTCGATTTTCTGCTTATAGTTTTACCCGCACGGAGCACCGTAGTTAGAAAGGAGGAAAAGAGTAAAGCAAAATCAATCGACCCTTGAGTCCCGCGCTCCGCGGAATAACCGCCTCGTCGTTCGTCCTCGAAATTGGCTGGAACATTGATAAATCTTTCGGGCGGCAGAATTTATTCGCGAATAGCATCGAGAGT
Organism: Colletes gigas; assembly: GCF_013123115.1. Classification (NCBI taxonomy): domain Eukaryota; kingdom Metazoa; phylum Arthropoda; class Insecta; order Hymenoptera; family Colletidae; genus Colletes; species Colletes gigas. Next base: position 1,064,453 of record NW_025106664.1, read on the forward strand.
TTCTTGCGTTCTTTCGATGGCACCAGTAACCTTTTGAAATATAAATTAGCCGCGATAAGGCGCCTTTGTCGGCTCACTTTGCGTGCCGCTGGCTGCGATCAGCGTTTTCCATCGTACGCTCGCTTACACGCCGACTTCTTCGCTTATTCCGTGATCGTACATGTGTAACACCCCGTCGCTGGTGCGAAATTCTCGTACGAGCGAATTCGTAATCTCCACTCCGTAATCGCAATTACCAACCGGCCGTCGCAGGAATAAACTTCCGCCGGCTGCTGCAGTTTTACCATTTTCGAACCGTGGCTCGAATCCAGAAACTGTTCGATGATTTTTACAAAAGTCCCTTAACAATCCAAACACCGTATCTACTCAGATTTCTCGTCGTATCGTTTTTAAATTTTTGGAGTCGTTTTTCTCAAAAGGGAAGCTTCGACAAATTTTATTTTCGATTTGATCCCTGTACAATAATCGAGTCAATGGTTCCAGAAGTTCTTTGTACCGATCTTGGTACATTTAAGTATCAGTGTTGTTAATTTCGAATCGAGCCACATTCGCGAGAAAGGTGGTTATACAGGCTCGATCGACGTCGCAAATATATTGCTTGAAATTTCCATAAGGAGATTAATGGCATGTTCCAGAGTCCATATTCTGTTCGATTGATATCCGTACGATAGTCGTGTACGTATTGTTAAAATTATAAGCAATCATACGATTGTCAGATAAAATTTATCGTTGAAATGATCAATCGTCGGTCCCTAAACTATCCGACGCGTTTGATATCGCGTCTCTTGCACGCTGGAATTGCACGATGCATTTGTCATGGTTAAAACTGTTCGATTCGTCGTAATCGTCAATAATAATAACAATTATATCGCTCGTTTCGAAGTATGTCCACTTTGGAATCACCATTAGAGTAAATAACAACAGTACGCGTTTCTATTTCAAAATGGCTGCCCACGAAGAGTTCAGAAATTGTTGAAAATGCTTGTTGCTATAAATTAATAGTGTTCTTTAATGATCGAGTTAGCGAGATTACATTGTTCGTAATATAATCGCGTAAATCGGTTCGTGTATCGGTCGAATCCGGTGCTCGCGTTTGATTGAACAATAATTTCAGTATCGTTTCTAGTATTAATTTACGTAACTAGGCAGAAAATAGCCGCGACAGTCGATTTGCTCGTATTTCGTCGGCGCTGCAGGTTGCGGTCACTGTGGAGAGAGCGACGTTCGAGACTGAATTATTATGGTGATACACAGCTAGAATATAGAATCCATGTGCATTATGTATATGATATACGCACGCGTAACCACGTAACATGTATTTATACATACTGTTCGCAATACCTACGTACCGTGCGCGTATATAGTATAGAGCATTTTACGTGTAGATGCTACGCCGTGAGTCGGCCAATCGCCGCTGTCGGACGATAAACCTGGAATTGATCCGCGTATTTGTAAACCTGCACCAAAGTGCAGCGCGTCCCGCTTCGACGAAGCTCGTAAACCACAGCTTCGTTTTACGACTCATTTCGGAATCTAATTTATCGGTCTGCCCGACCCTGTGTGTTTGCGCAAAACAATGGACACGAGCTATACGAATAATTCTCGTCGATTACTAATTATCATTTCGACGGTACGCGATGTTTGTAGCAAAGTTCTTAGTGCAATCGCCACTCCCACGATTCGAAATTACGTTGGAAAATAGTTTCTTCCCGTTCTTCAAATTGTACTTGTAAACACGCGTTGATATTCTGGTATCAATATCTTGGCTGAATAATGATCGTTGTCGTGAATATTGAAAAATAGTAGAAGCAAAACAATAACACACAAATTAATGGAAAACACTGTTTTAATCGTTATAAAATAATAAAGAATGCAAACTAATAAATGGCGGATGCAGCGTGTCGACGCCTTGTTACCGGAACGGAGGATCGATCCTCCGCTTCCTGTCTCTCGATTTGGGCCGTTGCATCGACGTTTAACGAACAATCGGTTGTACGTTCGGTTTTTAATTTCCACTAACGGGGTAGACTGCTCGATGAAGCAACGGAGTTTCCACTCAAGGCCTTTTCTAACGAGATCGTGCCGGTCCCCGGTTTAATGACATTTGAAAGGGCCAAGAAAAAGGTCAAGATGCATCGATGCAGCCAAGCACCGGCGAGATTCGTGCCGACTTCGCAAGATGAACACGAATACTCTCTCTCTTTCTCCGTGGCCCCAGCCGGTCTCTTTCTCTCTTCTCTCTTTTCTCTGTCCTCGAATCGGTAAACCGGTGCAAAAGGTAGCAAGAAGCGAAACAGGCGGCGAGCGGCGATTTGTCGGCAAACAATAGAAGGTCAGCGCGTTTCAGAACGTTGCACGACAATGTATGCGAAGTTTATGCAACGAAATGCAACGTGCACCGAAAGAGCGGCCGGAATGGGATTTTTCTTAAAGCAATTGGCGTTCGGAGCCACCGGATCGCGGTGAACAGCGTATCAAACCGTCATATTCGTTATTCGATTAAAAAAAAAATTTTTTATTATTACCTTCTCCCGCAAAATGCTCGACAACATTTACGAGAATTAAATTTATCGTGAAATAATCGAACGTTTAATAATCTCGTTTAACAACAGCGGCAGGTTTTACAGTAACCTGCTTCCATCGAAACTCTGTTATAGAAAATCCATGCTGCTCGAGGATTGTTCGCGATTATTAGCTCGCGTTATATCGAAACCGTGTTCTCATAGTACCGTTGTATAAGAGGATTGTCGTAATTTTTGCACCGTTTTCTCAAAGTACCGTGTTACAGAATGATTACGCGCATTCTATTAAGGTTTCATCCGCGACGAACGATTGCTCAATACCTACGGCGCAAGTCGGTCGGCGTTGCGTCTAATAAAAAGAAGCTAATGGAATTGCGAAACGCCCGTAACTCGATATGCGACTGAAACATCGAATCCAAAGTGCCAGTTCGAATCACTTCTCCCGGCGAAATTAGCCTCGATGATCTTTGTATTCTTCTTTGTGTTGCCGGCGAATAAAGCGTTCGCTCTACTTTGTCCGGTCTCTTTCTCGAGAGAGGGTAACGAAACCAAAACCTACAACAAAGGCTCGAGAATATTATCACGGTTCTTCGACTATAGATTGGTTTAAATAGAGCAGATATTAATAGTTGTTGCGTTTCAGATCGTTACGCCATTTTGCGGTAATTTTCTCTTATAATATACGCCGTTATGCAAATTCTGCGCCTTAATTGTTTTCGGTGAACGTTAAGGAACGCTTCGTAGGTTCCCTTCTAATTTTATTACCATTGGCAAACGTCCTCCGTGTTTGTCAAAGTTCTATATGTTTTGTCTGTAATTTAATATTTCGTCGAATTAATCTTGTGTGACCGGCGAAGAGAGATTAATGATTTTCCACGCAATGCTTTATGCCTGGCGAATATTTATCTTTAGTAATATTACAAGCGTACGTGTACTTAAATGTTTCCAGTTTATATTCTCTGGTAAAAGTGTACTTTCACTATTCGTCGTTAGTGAATGTTGTTTGTTTAGGAACATTCGTTCGCGTGTGTATATAGGGCTGCTGAATTAAAACTGTTTGTCGCGAATAATTAAAAACGGAACTAAACGACGTCAAACCGTTAAATAAAAAAAGAACGATAAATATTATCTTACAGACTATGAGTACATATAAGCGCCAAATTAGGTTTGGTCGGATAAACGAGCATACAAAAGGCATAATAAATAACTCCAATGGTCGCTAGGAACACCATCTTCGTCCTTATCCCGTTGATGTCTCAATAGTACTTGCTGTTCACAGTATATCTGCAAGAAACGTCAATTAATCCAACAGACTAACCGAAAACAGCTAACGCGTTTCTTCCGAACAAATACGTATCGGTATTAATGGATATCGTCGAATCGAATCGTCTCGTTAAATAATTCAAACTATCGTGGCGTTTAAAAGACGCGGTCTCTGTTGAAACGGAATCGACAATTAAATCGAAACGCGTGGAAAGTCGGCGCTCGTGTAGTAATCGGAGGAAGAATAAAAGCGTTCTCCTCGCAGCAAGAAGTGCTTGTGTGCTCGAAGATTCTTGCGTCACTGGATACGATCTAAAAGAGCCTTGTAACTTGTAGTAAGACGATCCCAAAGCATCGTCTACCTGAAGACGTCCCGCAGGATTTATTGCTGTGGCCGAGAGTCGCCGTTTCTCGTTCTAAGTAACACGCACCTGGAGATATAATAAGTGCCTCGTCCATTAGGGATCAGGGAAGAGATTTGACGGTTGGGTTAGAAAGGTTAGCAAAGACCGTTCGGGGGAGGTTAGGAGCCTCGATTGTGCAAACGATGACGCGAACCGCGTCTATGAGCGATTCGAGTTTCGGGTTCCGCTCTACGTGACGGACCATATCGTCTGAACGTCAATGACCATAAAGGACCAAGATCTTTCTAATAAAAAAAAAAGGTGTTTCACGGCGATCCTCATTTCCCACGGTGGTGGTCTGGAAACCGGAAATTCGTGGCCAACGGTCGTTTTTTCGACTCCCCGTATGGTAACGAAAGGCAACAATTTTTCCCTGTCAAAGGAGGTCGAGAAACTCGGAATCTAAACTCCACGATTAGATAGTGTTCTTCAATTGTGATTTAAGCATGTTTCGAATACTGTTGCTACTTGTGGCTCGATTCTCGTTTTAACGACAGCTAGTTTAATTTCTGTTTAAGTGCACAAGATTAGGAACGAGTAATTGATTTGTCTAGCTATTTTCTAGCGATAATTCTAATCTACGGTGCAAAACGATCTGTTCTGTAATTAAACTAATTGCAAGTAATTATTATTGCATTTACGTTGTTCGTTACAAATATTTTCTCTCGTTAATTATTATTCAGAGGATACAACGTTGTTGCTTGCGACTTGTGACATTCTGGGTGACTCAATTAGAGCCACGTAATGATCTTTTAATGATCATCTTGCTAAACTTCAAATACAAGGTTAGGTTCAGCGAAAACCGTTTCAAAATTAAACGAATCAATCGTTAAACTGAACTTTGAGTTAATAATGTACAAAGTCCCTAGAGTTCGAGAGCTCCGAGAGTTCCGCGAGTGAGAGGGGAGAGTGGATGACTCCTAACAAGTGGAAGCTGGCGTCTAGTAACTTTTCCTCGAGCCACGGTGATTCTTGCCCTACTGGCTAATCAAAACGCTTTATCTTCCGAGCAGGTGTCTCGATTGTCGCAGAACCTGGTTACTTTCTCTTTATACGGCAAAAATCACTGCGACTCGATATAGAACGAGGAACAAAAAACCTGTCGCAAGGCGTAAAGTCTTCCGATTGATTGAATGGCATGGGTGACTCCCAATTGGTAGAACGTAGCGTCGTCAGTGTTCCACCAATAAGAAGCCATGCGCCGTACGTGTATGCCGTAACCTCGCGACAACTTTTTTGCCCCCCCGGTGTACAAGAAGAAGACCAAGATGTACTATGGGAAACGGAAAAGAAAAAGGTATTCGAGTCAATTTTTACTGGGATATGTCTCACCAACGAACATAAAATCGTTAATCAAATTTATTATTCGTCGCGCGAGTAAAATTTCGTCCGGCATCGAACCGTAGAACGAAAAACAGAAGTTACTTTTCAATGGATGCATTTCCAACGACAGTTTTTCGCAATTTTCATTCGTTATCCGATTAAAGTTGTCAGCATCGAGCGATAACACGAAAATCTGGAGTAACTTTTTACTTAACGCGGACGGAGCACGGATAATTTCCGGATACCGATAACTATTTATATTTGAAATTAAAATCAGCGTACACTGTCGATTATCGAGACATTTTACCGGATCGATAGACAATTATTTTCGATCGACGACACGAAATTCTCGGTTCTTCGTGGGTGCTCGTTTCGTTTCTGGACACCCGGTGCGAAAACGATACGATCCGTACGCAGTGTGACAAAGTGACGATTGACGGTGTCGAGATCCAGCTATAGTTGCGCTGTTGGCGGGAAAGTGGTGGGGGTAGGGGGGACGGTAAGGTAGCCTGGCAGAGACACGGCAGGGAAGTGCTGACTGCTCGAAGAAAAGGAGCGTAAGGAAAGAAAGAGTGACAGAACTTAGAAGAGAGAATTGGAAGCAGCTAGTGGTGGGGTGAAAAGGCTTATAGCCGTGGCGAACCGGTTTTCCGTATCTCCGATGACTCATCCTCCACGACGACGCTGCGTCAAGTGCATTTCCTGGCCTGGCGCATCTTAACCTGACTCCCCCCTCTCCCCACCCGCCCACCCACCCACTTTTGCCCCGTTCCACGGGTCTCTTTTCCCCGTCCGTTTGCTCGCTCTGTCCCTCATTGAAAGCGGTCTTCAGTGGTGCTCAGAGATGCGCGTTCTCGTTGAATTTCACCGAAATTAAATAAAACGCGCTCTCGATCTCTTCCGAGTGTCTGCTTACGAGATCACGCGGAAGCAATGCTCGACGAAATTATTTCTACCCCCCCCTCCCCCGGATACATTGGACAAAGTAAGTCGAAACGATTTTGATGAAGTCTTTTACAAACGTTCGTTAGGCCCAAGAGTGCAGCCGGTGTAATTGGTTCTCGTGCCACCTTTTCACTTCAAACTGCTCTCGAAATCCGTTGCATTCTCGTTTGATGCGTACGTCGACTTTATACCATCAGAATGTAAAAACAAAAGGTAGAAGATAATTGTAGTAACAAACACACCAGCTACCACAAAATCCCCCATTGTGCATTGCACCCCCTAAAAATGAATACCCATGCGAGGAAATTAGCAAAAGAGATTTGTTATGCGCAAGAAAATGGCATCCAACGAGGACCTATCGTAACGTGGCGTCCAACGACCAATAAAATCGCGCTTTGGTTAATGCCAGTGTTCGCGCGTATCGCGAAAATAAGAGGGGCATTTCATCTCCGAAACCCTTTTTCTTTCGCCCTCGACTTCACGAGCGCTCTTCTCCTCGATTTCCACTATTGGCAAAGCGATAACTCGGTACGTTAGCCATAAATCAAACTGCCGGAGTGTTTCACCCAGCCTCCACTACAGGAAGCTTCCTCCGGCAACTCTTTCGTCCCGTGGCAAATGATCCGCGACGGTTCGTGGTTCTTTTTTCTATTTCTTTTTCCTTTTTTACACCTCCCCACCTTCCTCTCCTATTTACGATCGATGGTATCGTGAAAAATAAATCCACGTCTCCGCGACGTTCCACGACGCGCAAACGCCTTGTTGAATTATTTCCCACCTTTCGCGACCGTGAATGCGCGAACGATAATTTCAGCCAATTACCGACCTTCCCGTCGCGCGACGACTTAATTCGAAACTACTCTCTCGTTGGATTTTTTTTTTTCATTTTTTTTTTTCCCCGCGTCGTTTTGTTTCTGCCTTGTAACGTTACGAAATTGCTAGAATTATGAGGGAAAAGAGCGCCGTTCGCGAGGACAATTAAATTAGAGTGCAATCCGAATACGCGGGCGGAAGGCCCCGACCGACGTTCTAGGCTGTGATTCGCCTCCAGCACGATGCTTGTAAATGTTAATTGCACCGTTGTCAACCGAACGGGCCAATTTTAATCGGACGAGAATCATTAGCGCTGGAATGCTCGCCGGGGAACGCAGTACCGTTTGCTAAAAGCTAATATCTGTTTTTTTTTTTTCTACGTCGCACCAGGTGCACCTTGAACTTTAACGTCACAGAATGAATTACCTTTTTCCGCGCGAGAAGACGGTTTTGTGCGAGCTGATACGCGTCTCGTGTTACTCAATTTCATCATTCGGTTCGAAATAACGTTAGAAATGCGCTGAATCGTTATGCATGTTGGAAGAAAGTGTATTTGTCGCTGGAAAACTAGTCCCAAATATTTATTTAAATTCAGTGAACGAGACTGCAAAAGGGTGGATCGTGTAGAATGTTTTAGATTGAAAGTAATGTGGTCTACAAAATGCAAATCTTATACACTTGGGTGTTCGACAACTCTAGGAAAAATTTGAATGGGAGATTCTAGAGGTAAAAATAAGACGAAAATCAAGAATAACAATTTGTTGATTGAGGCTTCGTTAACGTTAGCGTGAGCTCAAAATTTAAACAAAACTGCCCAGACTTTGAGTCATTCCACGATCTCACGCGTGATAATCAGTTTTGGTCCGAATACCTGACCACGAGTCTCACATGTGGTTGTAGAGCAAAAGGTTAAAAATTGATTTTCGTCTTATTTTGACCTCTAAAATTTCCCCATTAAAATGATAGCGGAATTTGTATTAATGATATTAGTATAGCCAAATAGGCAGGGTAAATGTACCCCAAAGACCCTGTATTCTATACTAGTAGGGTAATTAGTAGGATAATCATTTACAAAATAGACCAGGGATATCTCTATTATCGACTGTGATCTTGTGCCTTTTGTCATGGAAGAATCGCCATTGAGTTACGTACGGAGAATGTCGAAGATTGCTTGGCAAATTCTTTTAATACTGGATCTTCTGTTTGGCGGCAGGGCAGCCCCGAAGGGGTGACTTTACGGACAAGGGTGCCGCGCAACAAGTGTGATTCTGAAGGGGTTGCCTCAGAGTCGTCACACAGCAGTGCTCATTGTAGATTTCAAACATCAGTTTTTTCAGTACGTACTGCACGAGTGATTTCGACACGGAGAAACTTACATTTTAATTCTAACATGAAGACGAATTCTTTGTCACAAGATTCATTTAAATATAATTCCCACCATTGAATCTAAAAAAATAAATACAAATTGAAAACTGTCATTTGGCTGATGATTCTTTTCGGTTGTTTTTTGGTAAATGGTCTGTACGAGCTTTATAAAAATTGTGTGCCATCGATCGAACTGTATTTTGCCAATTGATTTGACGCGTTCAGAATCCACAGCAAGAAACTGACGAAACGGAAATAAATGTGGGTATCGTGGTTAATGGTGAAATTCGTCAGCGGTATGCGCTTATATGTCCCCATAAATCGGCAGGATCGCGGACGGGGCACACAGTCGTTCGCAATAAACTCATGGTCTTCGCAATAAGGGCGGCCCAGCATCCCCAACAGAGAAGTACTATCGAGGGCGAAGGGTCGTAATCTATTCCGCCACCTTATATTACCAAGGGTGGCACGCTCGTGGCCATCGGGGTCCCTGTCGTTTCTCTTCATTTCCACTGCGTCACCGATTCGATCCACCGCCGATAATCGTTAACTGCCCTTTTCATTCCACGCAGACGTAGTTTTAAATACCGGCGTGGTCGTTCGCAGTCTGATTCGAGAGCGATTCAACAGGCAGCACGAATCTTATCGCGTTCTAGGGACGGTTAGGGCTATTGTTTCTGGATAATTTATAACTTCCTCGAGCGTTCTTCTCCCCCGCGTTCCGAACGGATAGCAATTTCTATCCGATTCTCCGTATCTCTCCGTGACTTCCTTTATTTATTTTTATTACACGCGATAGACCAGTCGGTCGACCGTGAGCTCTGACAAGTATTTGGAATATCAAACCACCTACACTCGAGTTAACGCGTCTCGATAGCCACGCTCACCGCGACTCCAACTCCGATTCTTCTAATAGCGAACCATGCAGCGGTGCTTAGAAACGCTTCAAAATTCGCAGTACCTCAATTTCGAGAATTTCGTACAGTTATAAAATTAGCAAACCGGTCGTGCACATTAGATTCTGACTTGTAAGGGAGGGGGGGCATTATGAAATCTATTGTACAGAATGAACAAATAATATTCGAGATCTACGAGAAAGGGTACTAAATATTCGAGGAATACTTGATGGATATTTTTAACATTTTCAAACAAAATTTGATATCGAGGTTATTTTTCTTAAACGCGATCTAAAATGCATTTCATCAAATTTTAACAGGAGTATATAAAAATTAAAAATTACAGGGTGGTTGTATAGTGACGGCAGTTCGAAGCGGAAAAGATTTCGCGATAGTCGAGAAACGCAGGACGAAACGATTCCGCGTTGTCGCGGCGTGGAAAATCTCGTTCGTCGCGATATTAATTAAGGTGTGAAGAATATCGTGGATCGAAAGCGCTTCCACCCACTCTCTCAGCCGCTCTCTTCTATGCTCGCTGCCCTGGGCTTCAGCGTCGAAGGAATTTTCAAATATTTCCGGGCAGACGCCCGATAAATTCTCGGAGCTGGAAAATATTTCCGATAGCCAACCGACAATCTGCTCACCTTGCGGACCTCCCACGCGAGGACAGCTCTCTTTCTCTCTCTCTCTGGCTCCTTTCGCAGAAAAAGAATACGAAGTCACCCTCTGGCCTCCTGCACCCACTCCCCCCGGGGGTTGGGATTTAAATTTCACCGTAGATAAGGCAAACCACGACACCTTGGATTTTCTTACCCGTATTGGTCGTCGTGGGTGAACAGAGAGAGAAGAAAAGCCGTCGTAAACGCGAGCTTAAAAACGCTAGACGTCTCCCCGGCGCGAACAGTGTCCAAAGAATCAAGAAGTTTTCTTTGATCTAAAATTCCGTTTGCAGAACTTTTCAGCCGCGTGCTTTGAACCGTCCGTTTATCTCCCCCCGAGAGTGTTAACATTTGAATAAATAACAATATCAGGGACGTTGACGGGCCGACGTAGAACATTCTCGCCTGGCAAATTCCAGACAATACCCTTACGATGGACAAAGTCGACTCGAACAAGTTCTACAGAGTGTCCACAGTCGCGATATTTCAATAACTATCGATGATACGAAAAAATTGTTTGTATAAAAATTGCAGGATAAAATAGGATCTTTATTTTGGCGTAAACGAAAATTTCGTTTATATTATTAATTTCAAAGATACGATGGTGAAGTTTCGTTTTTTAAATGGAATTATATATTTTTTTTTTTGATCATGCGATAGTGTTTTTCAAGACGAATTCATTAACCTGCAATTTATTCACCCGATTTTTATTAGTTTTCAAGATATAATGCTTGGAAATTTACTGATGTGGTCTTTTCGATCGCTCATCGAAATTCTTTTACAATTCTCACTTTGAATGGCAATAGAAAAGTCAGTCAATATAATATGATATAAAATTCATTTTTTAGTCAACGTATCTATGTATTAAAATATAAAGTGAAACCTTACAGTGGCGTAACCTTTAATTAGGCGTTCTATAAGAATCAATTTTAATCCAGAAGATAGAGCTTCTTTTTTATGATTTATTTCTTAAGGAACAAATTATCAGTATTACAGCTGGTAAAGTAGAAAATGAAGCACAGAAGGGTCGTAAAAAAAGAATAAACTTGTTATCGAAAAATTTTCTTAACCGTTCTGATTTTTCAATTGGTTCGATTAATTTATTTGAATTGTCCAGTAAACGGGATTCTGGAGCAATTTCGAGCAACGCAGTTGCAGAATTACTCGAGCAGTTCCAATTGGATGGTCCACCCCGTATAAACGCGCGCTTACTACAAGACCAAGGAAGCTTGAACCGCTTCGTTTATGAAGTGGAAGATAAAATCTCTCGGTTAACTTCCGCTTCTATTGCAACGGCTGTACCGTTACGCGAGAAATGATATAGGTCTCCGCACGGTTATCGGTGGCAGTAATTCAACCGATTTTGTATTCAAATCGAATTCCATCATTTATCGCTAGTTACGCTATGTATAGTTACGTTATGTATCGGTTCCCCATTGGGAAGTACATCTAACACAATTTCGTAGACACGATGGAAAGATAAGTCCACGCTTTGATAAACATGATAAACGCGTGGTATCGACGAGCTACACGATTTTCTCGATTTTATTTTTTAAAACCATCATCGAACAACGATATATTCTACAATCATCGGTGATATTAAATATCGGTATCCTTAACAAAATAGTGTACGTATTTGGTATTCGAGGATGCGTCGAATACAAGTTACAGCAGTACATATTTAATACTTGACGGTATGGTTGAATACAAAATAGACGTGAATGTCGATATCCGATTCTCGTGGAATACAAAATGTCAAGTCACTTGTTCCAAGCATTTAAGCACACGTATTCGGTATCTTGGATGTATTTTAATTATAAAATTATTCAAATGTACATCATGCCCGTTGGGTCGTTCGCGCCTTTCGTAATTACACGTTTGATTCAACATCTTCATTGCGCAAGGAAACAAATTCTCAGACCGCGGTCAAGTCGATCAACGATTTCATTTTGCTCCATTATCGAGGATTATTATTTCGTCATTTCTAAACAGTTCGTGTTCGCGAGAATTCTATTTCAGTGCCTTACAGTGATTTTATTTCACAAGTTATTTCACCAGTAGCGTGTCTTTTTCGCCTGTAAACCGTTTACGTTCGTAGCGATTACACGCCGGTTACCTTTTCCCCGCGATTATATTTTACGCCGTATTCCATCCGCGGCGTTTTTCTTTCTCTTTTTGCTCGTGTTTTTAAGCTGTTTGCATTAGTTTCTGCGTGTGCGCGGCTTAATTGCACGTTACCCGATTTACATTACCGGTACGAAGAGTAAAGTGTACGATTACTTCTGGTGAAAATGGATTTTTCCGATGCTACGCGAAGAATTCGAATTTCAAATTTCCAGTGTTCTCCGAGTCGATTATTTACAAGTGCATGATTAATCGCTTCTAACACGTGGCTGCAAAACATCAGTCGTGCCGCAATTTATTATCGGTTCCGGTTTCTTACTTTCCGTCGAGTCATTAGAATCGTGTACGGTACAATAATTCTGCATTACTAGGAATACAAATTGATACTAAATTAGCGTTAGCCATAACGTAACGAATCCGTCGAAAAATTTATATTAAAAAAAAGAGGACTCAAAAATTCGAAAAATTTCACCGTTAAGGTTAGTATTGTGTCTCACGTTTATTCAGTGCACCATATATTACCCTAACAGTAGACCAAGCGTCTTGGAATTCTCGGAAATGCGGCTCCCCGGATAAATGACCGGTCGTTGGTCGGTCATATATCCGGGCACCACTGTGCTCGACTCGAGCCAACTCGTCAGCTGATCGCAAAGGTGGCTGTGGAACGACGTTACGCGAATAAAATTTCTCGGAATAATTCGCGGTAGAATTATTCTCGAACGAGGCGTTTCCTCCCCCTGAGATGAGTTGCGCGGGCATTCGGGTGATTTTGTCGCGCGAAGACGCGCCGCGCTCCGCAAATTCAGGCCCGCAATGCCGCTTCGGGCGCGTGATTCACGGGTTAGGCAACTACACGCACGTGTTCCTGGCACACGTCTTTCTTTCCTTGGCCGTCGTCCAAGTTCCGAAACAGCGTATCCCCGGCGTCTTTAACGACGCTTCGCCTTAATTATCGAGCCCCCGTGCGACGCGGCAAATTTACGAGGCTGTGCCGCTTTCTACGATCGTGAAAACGGAAAGGTTCATTGTCGTTCCCCGTGAGACGTCGTTTTCTCGACACACACGCGCGCTTTGATTTCTGCTCGCAGCCCGCGATACCTGTTAACGCGGTTCCCGTCGGTTCAACGAACCGGCCACCGGGTGCCCCCGGGGCAAATCGATAATTTTCTCTCTGATAATGCTCCAACAAAATCGCGTTCCTCATATGCACGCTATTGTTACCTTGTTAATCATTCGACGCCGTTTAATTATTTACTATTATCGGCGTTGGTCGCGGCGCGGCGCGTTCGGAATACCGATTTTCTTTAAGGGGAGAAACCAATGTGACGAAATTCTTTCTTGATCTCTTTTCAATACTTGAGGGGTTTAAAAATATTAAAGGAGAATTCGAAGAAATGACAAAGTTACGAAAGATTTGGTAAATGTAGGAAATGTAATATGTTTCGTTTGAAACTCTTTTATTATTTCTGCTGTGGTAAAGGTATTAAATGAATGGGAAGTGTTTTGATCGAGATAGCTATGCGAATAAAGAGCATTTAGTTTGGAGCGATAGGTGGTGTGAATGAAATGTACAGATACACGACTAAAGTGGTCCAACTGGCAACTTATTTAGCCGTAATCCAATTTAACGATGGCTGTTCAGGATTATTACAAATAATGAAGGTCCTCGATATTAAAATTGGACCACAGGCAGACGCATATCGACGCAAACAGGGCACGCTTTACCCTTCCGTTGCTGAGCGAAAACACAAAACAGCGACGCATGATGTTCGGTTGATGGAAAAAGGGGATGAAGTGAATGACATTTAGGAAGTTTTAAAACACATTTAGCAGAAAAAGTTTCATAGTTATGCCCAAAAAATTCTTGAAAATTGCCTTTATTTACAACCGTCACAGTGTCCTCTCCCTACTTAATACGAATAAAAACTGGGGGTTGAAAACGGTTGCAATTTCGGTTTCCATTTTTAAAGCAAAGTTGGAAAAATGTTGTAAATGTTATGGATGGACTTGTTTTCCACTATTATTACATTAGTCAAAGCACAGGAAATTTGGAATATTTCTTTAAAATGAGTAAAAATCAAGGGTTGGGTTTTCTCTCCAAACCTCTAATCTTCAAAATTCATTTTTTTAGCTCAGTGAAAATGTTTCAAATTTAAAAACAGATGGACTTGTTATTCACTATTATTGCATTAGTCAAAGCGTAGCAAATTTGGAATATTTATTTAAAATGAGTAAAAATCAAGGGTTGGGTTTGCTCTCCAAACCTCTAATTTTCAAAATTCATTTTTTTAGCTCAGTGAAAATGTTTCAAATTTAAAAACAGATGGACTTGTTATTCACTATTATTGCATTAGTCAAAGCACATCAAATTTCGAATATTTCTTTAAAATGAGTAAAAGCCAAGGGTTGGACTTATCTCTCCAAACCTCTAATCTTGAAAATTCATTTTTTTAGCTCAGTGAAAATGTTTCAATTTTTAAAACAAATGGACTTATTATTCACTATTATTGCATTAGTCAAAGTGTAGCAAATTTGGAATATTTCTCTAAAATGAGTAAAAACCAAGGGTTGGACTTATCTCTCCAAACCTCTAATCTTGAAAATTCATTTTTTTAGCTCAGTGAAAATGTTTCAATTTTTAAAACAAATGAACTTATTATTCACTATTATTGCATTAGTCAAAGCACAGGAAATTTGGAATATTTCTTTAAAATGAGTAAAAGCCAAGGGTTGGACTTACCTCTTCAAACCTCTAATCTTGAGAATCTTTTTAGTTGAATGAAAATGTGTTGAATGGGTTAATCTGTCTTTTGCGAGGAACGTTTCCATCGCGTTCCATAAAATAACAAAGCAACGGAGCGAGTGCTAATACCGTGTGTGGGGATTATTTTGCACAGAATTGCAGGTGCGATCGCGGGTCCCAATTAATAGCCGGTGAAACGTTCCCGAGAAACGGCGCGAATCAATTGAACCGGTCAACGAATGACGAACGGGGCGAGGATTCGTCAGAGACGCGACAGGTTACGCGGTTAAACGGTGGTTGGACGAGCGTGTAGGGATGAAAAGACGACCGTGCAGAGAGAAAGAGCGAAGTGGTGAGGGGTAGGGGGCCGCGGATAGATATACAGTGAACGCGAGCAAAGTGAAAGAGGGGAAAAATGGAAAAAGTTAGAACGTGGCAGCGGACGCGGCCGACAAATAGAGGGAATTAAAAGTAATCACGCACATATTTACGCGGACGATGAACAGAATGGTTGCGTCAACCGCAAAAATGTAACTGCATGCGAGTTGCAGGTGTATGCACTCGACTGTCGAGCGTGCAACGAGGGTGACGAGGGAGGGCGAGAGAGAGAGATGACGAGAACGATCTCGACGGTTCTAACGTGTGTTGCTCCCGTGCAAGAGAGAAAGAGAGAAAGAGAGAGGCGGAGCTATGTTCGAAACGAGAAGAGGAACGAAGATGGATCCTGCACGGTCGGAGAGAGAGAAAAAGAGAGTGAGAGGGAGAATGAGGAGGAGGGGAATGGCGGAGGGTGAGGCATTTGGAGCGAGAGGGATACGTACACAGGTAGCTTTCCAGTTGAAATTTTCCGATCCGCGCGTGCAGCCTGCATGCCGGGGATGCAATTCGTAACGTTAACAGTTATTTCGACGGAAATCCGTTTTTGGGTTGGGACGGGGGGGATCGTCGAATGGAATTTTACGGTACCCTGTTGAGCATGATCCTGCACTTCCCACTCTGTGCTAATTGCGCGCGTCAATGTCCTTGTTTCGACTTTCGCGCTCGTTTGCTTCATTAACACGTTCGTTGCGGGATGGAAAATATGTTTTCCTTAAAATAGCGACGGTTTATAATTTTAGTTTTTGCACAGTTTGAATTTTGGAACGGAAATGGGGGATTTCCGTAAGCCCGCGAGCTCGGTTATTTTGTAAAATTCAGTAAACACAAAAATATTCGTTTATTATTAGAAAATAGAAATAGAAAATGAAAAGATGCATGGAATAATAATGAAGGAAGTCGTCCGTCTGTTCTTATTTATAAAATATTAATTTAAGGATTGTATGAATTTAATATTTTCACGTCTTCTGCTATTTTCTACAGACTTCTAAAATTAAGGGTTATTAATAATTTCGTCTCATCAAAAAGGGGTTACGTGTAATGAAAGTTTAAGAATCACTGACACAGTGCATTAGCATATCCAGAACGCAATGCCATTTTCTCGTTGCCATAGTGCTCTAGGAAGATCAATAATTGTACACGTTCCATGCAATTATCTTAACGATCCCGATAGAGGAAATGGAATTTCCTTTATTAGAATTAAAATTTTAACAAGACTACCTTTTTTTCTAATTTGTACATTTTCAAATTGTTTTTATAATTCGAGCTATTTAGATGGATATCGTTTCTGGTTTCTGAGTTTGTTTTCAATTTTGTCAAGTAAAATTCTGTTCAAACGATAAAGCGTGTCTAATTGTAAGGCAGAATCTGTTAGTACAGCTTTACCGACGAGCCCACTACTTAGTTAATTCCAATAATTAATTTCTTTCATCTCCGTGTAAATATCTGTTCATATAAATGCATACGTACGTACAGCATCGAGTCTTGGCACGGTTTGAAAGAAGAGTCTTAGTCTTGTTGGGCTTCCTGCTCAATTCAGAAAGAAAGAAACCTGACATAGTTCTTAGTTTTCAATAATTGAAGAGGAAATGACCCAATTATCGGCAAAACCGTGTGGTTCTACCCCACTCTTCCCCACGTGTATATGTCAAAATAAATGGACACGCGGCTGATTTAACAGCTATTTCTAAGAAGTTCTTTTGGTTTTGCAGTGATCTGAACTTTAAAAACGAAAGAAACGACGTTTCCTCGGAAATACTTATTTACGAAACCTGTAATTTCAGACTGAACCCGCGAAAAAAGAAATTAGACTATTAAAATAACGACTAGGTACGAGCAAAAAGAAGCTACTTTTCCTATTGGAGGGTACAGTTCTCAAAAAAACATTTGAAATTATACATGTTATGGATTTCAAAATACGACTATTTTTAAGATCGAGAGAACGAAACCAATCACCAACGGACTTGCCAACATTCAAAATTATACAGATTTTGACTTAGATAGGAATTCTTTGTGTCATTTGTCAAATATCCACGGTACAGTGTACAGTAATGATTCTTAAAATGAACGTTGCTCGTTGGCACGTTCATCTTTCGTACAACGGAGGCGAAATTTTTTTAAATCTCTTCCACTAGCTCCAAGGGGGATTCCCCCCGTTGGTAGGCACAGAGACGTTCAACTTACGAATCATTACCGTGGCCGTCTCCACGGTGCTTCGTCACAGTGGCCACTGACGGTCAAGAATCATCGATACAACGTAATTCGTAACTCGATGCCATTTTCCCCACCCAATCGTTCAATTTTTCATCGGTATCAAGCTGGGTCCGGCGACCAGATCGTTACTAAACTCTAATTAGCAGCGGTATATCTCTACGGTCAAACGGAGTATCGTTGAAATTACAACCAACGCGAAAGTTAGGGGTTGCTGAGCACACGTGGGAGGGCTCAGGGGGTGGCGTTGTATTGCGTCGATCGCAAACGCGCCCGGTAAATGACACGAGCGCGTTTCGCTTGTTCTACAACGACTTCTGGCCGGGTGTGCGCTCGCTGTGTTAACGCGCTCACACATGCGTGCACGCGTCTCGTACGTGTGTGCACGCACGCGCGCCACTCGCGTGTGGCTGCGCGAGCCCACGGGAGTTTCGCGATTACGTATCATTATTCCGCATGGTTGCTCGAGCTCCAACCCCGAGCTATGTTTGCAACTAGATTACCGTTTGTAACGCGTCTCTCTTTCTCTCTTTCCACTGTTCAACCTCACCGCCCCTTCCCCGTTTCTCGTTCCTGGGGTCTCTTCCTGTTTCTCTTTCTCCTTTTCGACGGCCACCGATCGCGTCTCGCTCACTTTTTCCCCGTCCGCGACCGCTCACACTTGCCGCCTCTAATTATTTGCCGCACAGAGGCGAACCTGTTCGTTTTGCGCTCAAGAAACACGCTTGAAATGTGCTTCTTAACGGCGACCGAGTATGGGCGAGAAAGACTAGCCGGTAACGGCGCGGAAATACACTATTCGGAGGCGATAGACCGACTCCGTACGCGTTAACTATCGATTACGGGGAGTACGTTCGATCGGGAACGAATCTCGTCTGTCGTTTAACTAGTTCCCGAGCCCGGACGAAATCGTTTTTGGTTCGACAAACTAATTTTAGCTTTTTCGTGTAGTCTTTGACACTTTTTTCCGCATTTCCTTGATTTTTATTGAATTTCAGTAACTGTGAAGCAGGTTGTAATTTGTCTATTGATAAACTTTGCTCGATAGCTAAATTCTAACTAATTTAATTCCATTAGAGTAATGATTCGTTAAATGAACATCGACCGCTTCGGGGTTTGGCATGCTTATCTTTCGTACAGCGAAGGCCAAAATTCAAATTTTCCCAAAAATATTGTGTATTCGGCATGTTCATCATACGAAAAAAAATCGTTTAAATATCAATGGCGTTTTGAAAGGTGTTGTCATAACAACAAAATAACATAAGAGTTTAGACCGTGAACCAACCTTGTTTCCAGTACCATCTCTTAAAAACATTAACCTGGTATACACATATATAAAAGTAAAAATATAGCATCGTTTGAATATATTAATAGTGTTCGTAGAACTTGTTGCTTTTCGTTTTTCATTTGCATCTTTTAGTCGTGGTCCTACGGAAACGCAGCGCGACTCACTAGGGGGGCCGTACAGCCTCTTTTGAGAATCTCCGTCCCGGAATACTAATGCCTCCGAAATTACTTTTAGTTTCGATTATTACGACGGTTGGGAAAACTAAAGATCCGCGAGGGCGTGTTTCCATCGAAATCGGAGGTGAGGTCAGGAGACCCTTGTCGCGTTCCATTAGCGTGAAACGGACGAAGCACTTAATGAACGCAATAATGTTCAAACGACGTAACGTTCCTCGAGTTTCTTACCAGAGGGATATTGGAGTTTCGTCGAGGTTTAAATTTCACGGCTAGTGTCTGCTTTAATTTCAATTCGCTTTGCCCCGATCCTTCTCTCGCCACTTCGAGGCTCGCTCTATCAAATTGCGCGTAATGTCTACCACTACTTTCCATTAAGATCATCGGGGGGCCACGAGTTTCGAGATACTTTGTAAAACGTTCACGCGTGTTAAAGACTTTAGATAAATGTTTAAGTTTCTGGTGAAATTTTACGAGGCTTACTCGCTCAACTTTTCAGACTATCGGGTACCTTGACACTCTCCGAGTTCTATCGTTTTCAAATGCTCCAACGATTTGGTTATTTGTTTGAAAATCTGTCGGTTTTATTTGCCTCAGAAAGACTAGAATTTTTCATTTTTTTCTCCTCGAAAATCGACACGTTTTGATTTTGCGTAATTACAAGGTTTCCCTCTACAGGAATGATTCTTAAAATGAACGTCGCTTTGAGATTGGCACATTCATCTCCCGTACAGCGGAGGCAAAATTCGACGCCAACCAGATATCTATACACCCCAATCGGGACGGATAGAAACGTTCAACTTACGAATCATGTGTTCATTTTAAGAATCATTACGTTTCCGGTGAAATTCTATGAGGCTGACTTGCTCAACTTTTCAGACTATCGGGTACCTTGACACTCTTCGAGTTCTATCGTTTTCAAATGCTCCAACGACTTGGTTATCGTTCCCATTCTATATCATACGCCTCTGATATTAATTCATTTGTTCGAAAACCTGTCGTTTTATTTGAAAGACTAGAAATTTTTATTTTTTCTCCTAGAAAATCGACACGTTTCGATTTTGCGTTATTGCAAGGTTTCCCTCTACAGGAATGATTCTTAAAATGAACGTCGCTCTGATATTGGCATATTTATCTTTCATACAACGGTGGCAAAATTCGACACCAACCAGATATCTATACACCCCAGTCAGGACGGATAGAAACGTTCAACTTACGAATCACGTGTTCATTTTACGAATCACTACGTAGATCATTTGTTTTCGTTACGAACCGGAACATAGTCTTCCCAAGTGAAACGAGATATTTTTCTTAACCTACGTCGATAGGATGACTAATGGCGCCGAGTCAC
Source organism: Colletes gigas (assembly GCF_013123115.1). Lineage (NCBI taxonomy): Eukaryota > Metazoa > Arthropoda > Insecta > Hymenoptera > Colletidae > Colletes > Colletes gigas. The sequence continues at coordinate 1,084,908 of NW_025106664.1, forward strand.
GAGACTTCACTTGAACTCGGTTCAGCAAGACGAAGACGCACGATCGCATGGGCGTCTCTGGTAGGTAATTGATCATTATCATTACGTTGTCGAAGCGGTTTAAGGAACGTCGCAGCCTCCGCTCGAGTTTCTTTTCATCGGAATCGGATGGTGTTTCTCGCAGGTAGATCGCGGAGGCGGTCGCGATTACCATGAGAATGGCAAACTCGTTAGGCTGACGGCCGAGCGGCGTTGACCGTGCGGAAGTAAAAGCGGGGCTCAACAATGTTACCGTCGGACGACGTGCCTTTGGCATTGGAGGTCGAAGTCGCCACTATTAGATTGAGGTTCGGCGGTGGGCACGGCCGCCGCCGTCGCATCGGTTTACAATATCGTAAATCGCTTGCTAACCAGTTGGCCCCGCGGTATGCTAGGAATTCGGCTGGTACTCCTCTCCCTCCTCTCTTCTCTCACTCTCTGTCTCTCTTTCTTCGCCTGTCTCTCGCAAACCCACCCCCTCTCTCCCCTCCCTCCCTCCCTCCCCCCGTTCGTAGTTCTATCCGTATATACATGTGATTGAATAGGAAGATGCAGAGAAGTGGGCTGGGGGCGGAAGGAGGGGGGGGGAGGCAGGCTAGGGAATACTCTTGACTCTCGGCGGAGCCGAACGTTGTCATGCATCGTTTACAAGCCGAGCATCTCCGTTCTTGCGGCCAAATGGCCAAATTCACTCGCCGCTGTTATGCACCCTTGAATGGACCACGAGATATTCCTAGCTGCAAATGCTTCCGCGATCTTCCTCGAACGATCGCCTCCCTTCTAATTTGGTCTCTATCGTAACGAGGCTCGCGATACTGGAATATCAGCCGCGAGACATGCCTCGGGTAATTAACATAATTGCACGATTCCGCCTCCCACCGGGGGATTTCTACTGTATCTCGTGGCGCACGCTCTGTCTGGAACCTACGCCAGCCTTGGAGTCGAGCGACCGATACTTTTCGAACGATGATTCGTAAAATGAACCTCGCTTATCGGAGGTGAAATTCGACACCTCGTAATCGTCTTTCGCGTTTCGCTGACTCCAAACGGGGGATCCCTTAAAATGGGAGGGATTCAAGTGTTCAATTTACGAATCAAGCTCGTTTTAAAATCACTACTGTATCATGATACCCAGCGAAGAATTTTGCTCCCAGGGACTCTCGATATCTGGCACTAGACTTTAACCCCGTCATAACGGGTTTGGTTAACCAACTTTCTCACGGAAAAGACCAGAGAAACGGTTCACACGAACCAAACCTCAGCATAAATCTCCAGCAAACCTCCGTTCGTATCGGACTACCAAACAATTGTTTCTGTCAGAGTAAGCCACTGTTGTGACATTTTTTAAAATATGTACAAATTATTTAGATCAAATAAATTCAATTTCTAAGCCATTTCATTATTTATCGGAAGCATATAATCGAATTTAACGCGAACGAGTTTTTAGTCGCGTTATTGGGATTCGTTCTTCCGTGATCGGTTTCTTTTTATCGCGCGAATGTCTGATTAGAAAAAAAAAAAAGAAAAAATAGTAGTAGGTAATTGATCGTTCTGGCAGTCGCGGCGCTCCGTCAAAGTGCCTTTTATCGTTGCTCTTTGTTGCGGGCGTCGTTTCCCATTGGTGCGGAACGAACCAAAACGAGCGTAATGCTCGGAGCCTCGAGTGTTGGGGCTCTTTGTCTGGTCGTGTGCACGCGTAGCGGGAGATTCGAATGCCCGGCAGCAGACGGAACCGGGAACGGTTTTCCCTTTGTGTGCTCGGCGCAACAGGAGCACGTAGCGTTCTATCGCATACATCACAGTTCCGATAGCGATAATAAGGTCGTTTAGCCTTATTTGTCGAACGTGGCGGCGGTGTACAACCAATACGGTAGCGTGCCTTTAATCTGCGTTTGATTCGTTTTATGGTCGATTGGAAATCTTTACGCTTTGGAACTTTTCAGCCTCGATTCCATATTATCCCTCCAACCGCTACTGCCAAATTTCTGATTCTCATTTCGTTCAATTATAATCACATCGTCGGTGTGTAGATTGCTATAATACAGTCAGATTTAGGAAAACAACAAATATACGTGGATTAGCATTTGGAGGTATCGGTCAATTTATTATTGTTAGACTTTCTCATTTTTATTTTCAATAGAATGATTCATTTGTTGCAGGATCGTTAAGAATAATCAACAGTGTTATCAATTATTTGTAATCCGTGTATTATACAAATTTATGCAATACCATCCATGACTCAAACCTATTCGACCGTATGTTCAAAAAAAGTTTCCAATGTCTTCAGAAGTAAAAGCAGTTGCCTTAGGTTTAATAAATTATTTGTATCATGTATTATACAAGTTTATCATTCATTCGATTCAAACCTATTCAAACATCTGTTCGAAAGAAGCTTCACGAGTAAATTTGTTCTAGATTTTAAAAAACTCGAATTGACATTCAATTGTTTTTCATAAACTTTCCAAAATTTAAGAATACTTATTACCCGTTTGACAAAATTAACCGGCGAGAAGTTTCGGTACATTTGATCGCGAGCAGCATCGAATAATCCCCGGCGTTGCATCGAGAAGCGACGCTGTGTAATTATCATTAGCATAAACTTGAGCATACCTTGCAGCAATTCATTTAATTACGCGCGATATTGTTATCGGCGTTACGAGCGAGACCCAGACGAGGCTAATAACGATCGCGCTCGCGAAGAATGATTTTATATAATTACGCGCGCGCGCGATGTTTGTGATTTATTGGATGATTCACGGTCGCGAATAGTGATCTTAGTGTCCGGGTTAATCATCGACGAAACCGCCCGGTACGATTTTTCCTCGTCCCTCGGTTTTTTAATCGAATTTCGTTTGGCTTGTTTCTTCGTCGAGCCGATCCCGAGTTCCGAACGGGGGAAAAGGAGGCAGGGATAGAAGGGTGGGCAGAAGCGCGAAGGGTGAACGCACTGGCTGCGAAGGTAACGAACACCAGCGTTTTCAATGCGACGAGAGCACGCCATAATTACTGCCTTTGTTTCGAACAATTTATATTAAAATGAAAAGCAATCTGCATTTGCAAATTAAATGCACCCGTAGCTTTTCGTCTGCGCGAATCTGCCGGGGGGTGGGGTGGAACGCGTAGGAGGTGGATTATCGTGATAAAGAGGCGAACCGACGGACCGGGGTGGTTACCCGCGGGGTAGATCGTGTAAAATCAAACGGATACCTCAGTCGTATTAATTGTGTGTTGGTAGTAATCCATTGCTATCCATTCCGTGCCATCTACTCGCCATACCGTAATATCGTTTCGCCATCTGAACTCGAGTAAACATCCCGGTTCAACGATATACTCAGCGAAATTGTCATTGTCGTGGGAACCATACATTGTTTTACTTATTATTCGAGATAGAGTGCAAACAATAGACTAATAGTAGCCATACAGAGTGGCTCGTAATAGTTTTAAAACGTGAACGACCTGTGTTAACACTTTAATGGCCGCACGTATCACTGATATTGTAGACCAAAGTGGTATACATGAATATTATTAAAAGGAATTATAAATGTAACCTCAACAAACGTAATGTATGATAAAATGGTGATTGATACAGTAGATTACGCACACGTGACAGTGGCCAACGTTTGCCAGCTCGCAAAGTCACGTATACGTGATAGCGGCCGTCGAAGTGTTAAATTTCTTCAGAACTGCTTCATTAAATAAGTTTTTTTTTTTTTTTTTTTTATTGAATGCTGTGTAACCCTCTACAGGATAAATGCGTAATACAATTAGGATATATACCTACATTAAGATTATCTGAATACACTTATCGATAGAAAATTATAAATTACAGAAAATCAGCAGCTGATTTAGACTAAATATATATACAATGCTTCTCTAGGAATTTGAAAATAACCATTAGCGAGGAGATACTTGGTCGAAAAAGAAAAGTGTTAACCGTGTAAGGGGGGAAAAAATTTTTAAATAAGAGTTTATGTCTCTCGAGATCACTGAAAATTGTGCATGCGTGCAATAGAGTACGACTTGGATTTCAATAGAAGTAGAAACGGTGGGTAGTGGTCAGACAAACTTGTTAAATTGAATCATCTTGAAAACGAAGCACCAAATAAAAAGATTGCAACAGGGATCGTGAGTGTTTTCTAGTAGTTTTATTTCTCCACGTTCTAAAGAAATTGATAGAGAATTTTGAGTTTGAAACTTTTCAAAGACAGTTTAGTCAGCAAAGTTCGTAAGATGTAAAAGTGACCACAGACAATAATAGATTTCTTGCATAATAAACGTCGTCATTTCGACGCATGGAAAGGGTGAAATTAATATTTTTAAATAGAATATATCAAAAATAAATATCTGATTTAGCAAATGATCATCCTGAGTTCATGCCCGTAAATCGTCGATCTTTCTAACCCAGATCATCTTAACGATTTTAAAACTTTAATTTCACTAAAATTTATGAAGCCTATTAAAATTTATTTTCTTTATCATTTCCGCTTGAGAATGAATTGTTTTAATTCCACTTTAAAAGTTCTGTCGCCCATGTCTGGGTGATATGGCAATCAAAGTGTTAAAAACCTGTTCGAAACTGATTCGAGAGCCAGCGGATGACTTCGTGCATGACGTCCTGTAAAATTGACCGTCCAGTTGCGTAACGACGTTAATATTTAAGCCGCCGCATTGTTCGCCGGATCGGGCCGATACCGGTGATTATTTCTCGTCGAATCGTTTGTACGAGCGACGCCAAAGGAAAATTATAGGCGAGGTCTGGCTAGGCTGCAGACCCGCGGCGCTTCGGGATCGAAAGGTCGCGGATATTGAAGCAAAAAGGCCGAAGAGAGACTCAAAGCGTATTGCTCATTCGCTGAAGTCGACCAATTAGCACGCTTATCAAGAAGGCTAATGGAGGTCGTGTTCAAGCCGCGGAACGCTTCTTGACTTCTGCGCTGGTAGTGCATGGAGAGATGTTTGAATTACACCGTCTGCGGCGGGAGCGTCGGACGTGCACGCGCACGTACGTACATACACCTGCTGTGAGTGCACCGGTACGCCACAAAAGTAATTTTTAGAATCGATCGGATGTAATGTTCGCTGAGTTACGATTCAACGAGCACGATCGTTGTCCTGGCGCTGTTTCGATCCTCGACAGGAGAAATACTTGTTACGTAATTTACAGGATAGAATCAAGAGGATGGAAAAAACAACAGGTGAAACGTACGCCTCCTCTACAGGGTGTCCCGTAAAACCTTGAACGTCTCATCGTGTTTTCTACGAACTGTACATTCAGATTTCGAACTTAGCGTCGGAGGACTTATAAATATTGTTTATTAGCAATTTTTTTTAAATTTAATCGACGCATACAGCGATGTGCAATGCCTTTGTAAATCTATATGTTGAGTCTATTTTTATATTTAAAAAATTGGAGTTGTTTCATTGATTCTAAGCTTTCGAGGTATTTTAGGGGGTCAAGTTAGACATGTGTATAAGCACGTAGTTATTCCTGTGTTGGTGATTAATTCATAAGTTAACCGTTCGACGACCACGCATGGTATGACGAATACTTCACCGTGACCTCGGCAGGAATTTAAGTAAATTTTTACCGATGGTCTTTATGTAATATTTATTTCTTACGAGATACGGCGAATACGCAAGGTGATTTATGGAAATCTGTAAATGAATTTACATAGAAATCAGCTTTGAGGAAGTTCGGGAAGGTCATTAGAACTTTAGATTAGACATGGTTGCGAAGGGCGTGGCAAGGTTACTTTTTAAGTTTATTTTTAAAACTGTAAACCCCATTTTTTAATGGAACTCTTTTGTCTTTTAATGAACTTCACGATTCGTACAATTCTGTTAGATCGTTTGAAGAAATTATTGTTTACGAGTAGTTCAAAGTAAGAATTGAACTTCCATTTCCAAAATTATACTCTAAATTATCCTTATTCTTATCGTCACGATTGCTGAATCGGTAGAACTATATTTTAATCTTGATTCAGATACATTTATCTATTTATTCTCGAGATAGCACGTCTCGTTAAAAATTGCACATTTCAAACTTTACAAATTTACAAAAATACTTCTGTTATATAACTATTATTGACTGGTGTGGGTGGATGAATAGAAAGTATTTATTATAATTGTATAACGTTGGAAATCTATTTCACAAGAAATTGATCTCAATGCTCGCATCAAAGTCACTAGTTTCACACACGTCACTCTTTCATTCACTTTTCAATCATAAAGTATAGAAATCATTTAGACCATACACTCGTGTCACACTCATCTGTCCATACAAAACATCATTCACTTCATATCTATGACAACCTGTACCACACCTGGGATAGCTAATATACAGGGTGTTCGACCACCACTGGGAAAAATTTTAATGGAAGTTTCTACAAGTCAAAATAAGATGAAAATCAAGAATATCAATTTGTTGATTGGGGCTTCGTTAAAAAGTTATTCAAAAATTAAATTCAAAAATTTCAAATCATTCTGAATAAATTATTTTTAGTTGCGGGGGTCAATTATAATCATGTTTGGTGAATAGACAGACCCCCGAAATCCTATCCACTTTTGAGAAAAAAATTCCTTACCGATAATATAGATATAATGACTCCCCGAAATTTCATGTGAATCTTTGAAACATCATAACTCCTGAACGGATTGGACGATTTTAATGTTTCAAAACGCGAACAACGCGTATTTTGGCGGAGAATATGTAGAAATTCCAAAAATATTTGGAAAGCTGCTCCTTGACACCGTAAAGAGAGAAAAACCCCCTAAAACTGGTCCAATTTTCAAACGTGCATAACTCCTACAATAGTGAATATATTTCAATGAAATTTTTTTCTGAAGTAGAGCTCAAGGGTAGCTACAAAAAGGTATTAAACAACTTTTCAGTAGACCGTCAAGAAAAATGATTAAAAATCATATACGATATTTCAAGAAAAATCGACAAGGGCGTAGGTGTCCACATTTTCCAACGACAAGAAAAAATTTCGAATCGTTTTAAAAAAATTTTTTCCGGTTGCGGGGGTCAATTACAATCATGTTTGGTGAATACACACACCCCCGAAATTCTACACACTTTCGAGAAAAAAATTCAGTAGATGCAGGAATTTTCAGCAAAATTAAAATTTTTCAAATCGTTCTAAGAAAATTTTTTTAGCTGCCGGGGTCAATTACAATCATGTTTGGTAAATAGACATATCCCCGAAATTCTACACACTTTCGAGAAAAAAATTCAGTAGATGCAGGAATTTTCAGCAAAATTAAAATTTTTCAAATCGTTCTAAGAAAATTTTTTTAGCTGCCGGGGTCAATTACAATCATGTTTGGTAAATAGACATATCCCCGAAATTCTACACACTTTCGAGAAAAAAATTCAATAGGTGCAGGAATTTTCGGCAAAATAAAAATTTTTCAAATCTTTCTAAAAAAATTATTTTTAGTTGCGGGGGTCAATTACAATAATTTTTGGTGAATACACATACCCCTGAAATCCTACGCATTTTCGAGAAAAAAATTCAATACCGGCGGAACTTTAAACGTTAATAACTTTTTAACGAAGCCTCCATCAACAAATTGGTATTCTTGATTTTCGTCCTATTTTGGCCTCTAGAATCTGCCATTACAATTTTTCCTAGGGGTGGTCGAACATCCTGTATATTTCAAAATCTTTGGTGACCGCAATTGCTCCGAAACATTTTTATCTTTCTCAATTTTCAATTTTTATTCTACTATTTCCGGATAAATCTGATCATAAAAATTTCATGTTGATTCATTTTCTGTCCAGAGAATCGTATTAAAACCCGAAGTTTCTGGACTAAAACCAAATAAGTGATAGTGGCAGTGGTAAATTGGACGTTGCGTCGTTCGAGGCGGTAGTGAAACAGATGTAATGAATTGTAATGTTTTGCGAAACGCTGTAATTTTCCGGGAATCTTATCTAGATTCACCTTTGCGAGTAGATCACGCCGGTGTACCACGTAGCTTCCTAATGCCCGGGGCATCGTTCTCGATGTCTCGATGATGCCTAAGGCACGGTTCACCCTCGAGATTCCTTTCCGCGTAGAGAAGAGCGTTCCTCGAGACTTCGCATTCTTTCGTGGATACTCAGCTTTATACCCGGAAGCTCGCCTTGTCGTGGATTTTTTAGCGACTTCAAAAGAGGCTGGACAAAAGGAAGCGCGGCCACGGCTGCACGCCAAATAGACGAGAAAATAAACAACAGTTACTGTACCTCTATCACTATTATTCACGGTGAAAGCTGTTTTGCACGACGTTTGATGTTCGTGGAAATTTTTAACTCATTAAGCACTCGGTGTTCTATTTATAGAACGAGCAGAAAAACAGTTTTTTTTTTTTTACTGGCATTAACGTTTCTTTGTAATTATTTCGTAGCCTCGTCGTAATATATTGCAAAGGAAAAACAATCAACAATAATTTACTCGATTTTTGTACTCTGGAATATCCATTTTTAAACGGTGAGAATAAATTGAAAATTAAAAATTCTTGGCCAATATATCGAGATCTTTTTATTCGGATCGCTGTGAAATGTTGCTGGTTTTACTCTTTTCTTTTTTTTTGTGACAATTTTAAAAAGCAAAGACGCGCGCTGGCTTTTATGTACAGAAGAACTTCTGAAAATACGAAAGATGTCTTGATCTATTTTTAAATTCCGTGAACGTGCCAGCCTCTCTCTTGCTGCTCGATTTACGAGCACGAAAATCGTTTTGCACCTCGCCCGTTTCATCCTACGAGAGAACACTGTATGGCGTTTGAAAATCTCGATTAAGAAAACGGAAGCTGAATAAATTTCGTGGGGCGTCTTAAATCGAATTGGCTGGGACGAGTTATAAACTCAACAATTAGCATAAAATGAAAACTGATAAACTATTCTTATGGGTAATCTTCGGTTAACACGGACAAGAGTATTATTAATTTAAAATTTGTCAAACATTCATTCCTTTCATTATTCATATTAAATTAATTGTATTCGCTCGTGACGATTGTTGATGGAACTAATGGTTATTCCTCGTGCTTTCGAAACAGGTCTTCAGGAATATATCTTTTTGAATCGTGTGAAAAGGGTACCACCGATTCTGACTCGATACCACCGAAGAACAGCCATTAATTTAATCAGCGACGGTCGTAAGTTGCAAGAGAATAACGATTAATTTAATTGTCGGTCGTCCCGAGTGATTAACGATTCTAGCCACGTGCGATTAATTCCAGCGATCGAACTTAGCGTTAATCGTGATTAATTCTGACGTCTGCGTGTTTAAACGTATTGCACAATCGATCAATTATATCGCAAGAATTTTTGAAAATCCCTACGATATAGCGGATATCATGAATACCAACATAGGTACAATGATATCGAAATTAATATCATCGGTATCTTTGGAGGCCCCCCAGCTGGCGGAGATTCCTAAACCCAGAGGTTTTCGAGGTCTCGAAAATATCGAGATCTCGAAACTATCTTGTCACTCGAGAATGTCGAGAATCTCGAAAATTATCGGATTCTCGGAAATATTCGAGAATCTCGGCAACGTTGAGAATTTGAACGATTTAAGGGACAGAATGGACAAATTATTCGTTTATTTATATTCGAATGCTTTCTTTTGTTCGATAAAAATGAACTTATCGAGGCGAAGAGGAACAGAAATCATCGAACGAACTTGAAATTTTTAGTATTTCGAAAACATATAGGTCAAGAATCATAGCGCGTGTACAGGGTGGCTTGTCGTAACGCGAACCCGTTAATTGCTCTCGACATCGCGCTTTTACCGAAGGGAAACGATGATTCGTATTGCTCGTTGCGTAATCACGGTCTCGTCACGTAGAACACGAGAGCCGTGCACGTTATATTTGCAATATGTAACTTGTTTGTTGAGCGTACGCTCGTCTCCACGCTTTCCGAAGATGCTCGTGAGCGTAACCGCGATTCGCTCGCTAGTGGATTATAATGTTACGATTTCACTGCGTGGCCGTGTGAAAGTCGGGACGTCCGGTCCTTTCCAGCTAATGCAAGAAAAACTCGCCTCGTAAATACACCTGTTATTAAATTCCGCCACGCCGGCCCGCTCGCAATTTGTTACGTTTGTCTTTTAAACGAGATTTTCGTTATCGCGTATTCGCGGTATTTATATAACCGGGGGCGAGAAAAAGGAACGAGCGCGTACAGCGTGTGTTTTTAGGCACTTTAAGTAACCGTTTCGAATTTACTGAAACGCGAAAGGATAACTCGATGTGTAATAATAAAGTCACTTTCGAAGACGAAATCGCAGAGAGTGTCGCCAAATACCGTTCGAAGCTTCCATTATTATTGACGTAATAAAAGAGAATAAATTAATTTTATTGCATTGTAAGAGAAACGACGAGTACAAAAGATTGCGGTAATTTTTAGGGGGAATTTTTTTATTTAGTATTTTTGAAACTACAATGAAGGAATATCCCCGCTTTCGGTGGCTTCGATTTTGTCACTTGAAAGCGACGAGTGCGAATTTTTTACAGTATTATAAGCGTATCAATAAGCAATATTAGCATCTCTATAAACTGACAGCACAATGAGTTTATAACGCGTCGATGCGCGTAGGTGCAACGGTTGTTTAAAAAGTTTTGCCGTAGCAACAGCGAAACACACTTAGCGAATATTCAACATTCGCATTACTCAAAATATTCACAGTTTTCTACATGTACAATCTCACTGTCTGCATTGTAGGTGCACCCACGTCGCTGTCATCCTGACCTGCCCGAGAAATCCTCATGAAAGACTGGGAACTCAGTACTCAGAATAGCATCGGTATTGTAACCATTTCTTTTTTATTTTCCCCCTTTTTTTTCTTTTTATTAAGCAGTCCGCCATCGATCGCAACTACACGTTAGAATCTATTTATTCTCTCTTTTTGCTATCTATTTGTTTTCTGAGTTTTCGTCTTTGCATACGACGCTGATGGCGGCGGTGGTGGTGGTGGGGGTGTTGGTGGGGTGGTGGTGGTGACGACGATCGTGCTATTTACTATTATTACTGTTACAGCGAACAACGAAACGCGCCGCTGGCACGCTAAAAAAGAAATGCCTGTAACTTTCGTTACACCGTGTTACATAGTCTCCTTTGCGTGATTATTAATTATATTTTTTTTTGTATCGTCTCGCTTGCGTAACATTACGCCGCAAACCGTAAATTTTACGCTGCCGATATCGAGGCGTATTTACGTAACTCGCGGCGAAAAATCACGAAACGTTCGCGGCGATTTCTCGTGTGTTTTCATTTCAGGATTTTCAATTTCGCCCGACGAACATTTTCAGACGCAATTATTTATCAGAGATCCCATAGATTATTCTCGTTCGAAAAGGTAAATCGGAAATAATAGAGAAATTTTAACGATAAATTATTGTATCAGAATATACAAAGTGTTGTGTCGATGGTAAAAACGAGCCAGGTGATTCTACAACGAAATATAGAATTAAATTTTTAATGGAATGTAACTTTTTCGTTAAAATTTATTTTCAATTTTCTTTTCTTTCCATTGATCTGTATAATCCGAGCAATCGTGGATGTTGTTTCCCTTGTAAATCTTAATGCCTGTGACACTAAAACGCTGTTAACCCCTGGTTTAACGTGCACGGTACACAAAATCAAATCGAGCCCGACAGATTTCATGAATAGAGGCGCGGGTGAGGATTTGTTGTTGGAATGGATCGCTCGAAGAGGGTAGTAAATGGAATACGACATCGTAAACGAGCGAGAGGCAGCATAAACGAGCGAGCCCGCCGCATGTGTTGGTAGCAGCGTTGGGCAAAATGTAATTGCAATTTATAATTGTCAATTAACAATTGTTTGCCGATTACTACTTGCTATTGACAATTGATCGTCGGTTATTACTTGCAATCAGGATCGTTCCTGAGTCGTTGGCCGCTCAGGTGCAAACACAACATCACCGCCTTCGTTACTTCACATTATTTAACCGGGGAATTTGATGAGTGTTTTATTTTAAATTTATGCATAGTTTTAAACAGTGTTTACGTAGGAAGGAAATTTTTTAATTTGTATCTTTAATATTTCTAACAAATTTTATTAGTATTTTACTTATCATACTTTTTTCTTCTTTATTTTTTAAAGAATATTAAGGAAAAATTATTTCACGTAGCTTGAAAATTTGTCAACAATACTGATACACTCAAAATTCTCTATTGTGCTCTGACGAGACCCATTTTGGTCTTCATATTATACCAATAATAAGACTGTGGATGTTTATGCATTTATGGGAAATTTTAATTTTCAAAAAACTACAAAATATACTTGATATAAAAAAATATAAGAAATACTTAAAGTAAGATACGAATTATTATATTACTACTTCTCTTTGTACTAAAGGGTTTTTTCCCGTTAATAAATGAATAATATTAACGTATCTATCAAAAACAAATGCTTAACGTGTCCACAAGCAAGTCCACGGATCCACAGATATCAATCTACGGTCACCTCGAGGTCCGCGGACCGCAGGCGCGTAGCCAGCGCTCCGCAGGCCAGGGCATTTTCCAAATATTATGTCCACTCGTTACGTTTTTCTTTCTCCACCGTCTAAGCGTGGATGTCTGCCAAGAAGTCGTCCTTTCGCCGCGAATCGATTCAATTAAAATATCGCGGCACGTCGCGACGCGGGTATTTCTGTCCCCGTCCCCCCCCCCGGTCCGCGGCTGAAAGTTTTCCCGAAGAATCGTAAGGGCCCCGGAGAATTCCAGGTCCCGCAAATAGAGCGATCGTTTCGCCCGGACTCTTAATGCGAGCCCTCACCGTGGTGCACGATAATTGTCTTCGTTGTCCCCCTTCCGGTTCTTCTTCGAATCGATTGCCGCGAAACACGAGGTCGAAACCAGCCGCTCCGCAAAAGCTTCAACGCCGTCCTTTCCTAGAATTCGCGACCTATCTCTCTCTCTTTTTCGCTCCCTCGTGTTTCGTACCGCTCCATACACACACACACACACACATACACACACAGGGTCTCTCTGTCTCTCTTAGACCGAGCACGAGAGTGGCCGCAACCGCGAATTACTTCGCAATTTCCCGAAATTGCGCAATCCGTGCAGGCTAATGGCCACCGGACTGCCGGATGGCCACGCTGAGAGGGGGTGGAAGGTTGACGGTAGGAGGGCGACGGTGGTGGCGGTAACTGGGAACGCTCGAAGGGATGGACCGGTGGGGTAGAGGGGGGAGGAGGCGAGGGAACCATTAATTAAGCAAAATCATAAACCCGCCGGCCGGGGCACGGTTGCATTGAAAAATACAAACGCGAGGCCCGTTACTTTCACGAACAAGATCTCTCCGGCTCTTTTGCCCGTGTGGCAATGCGCTCTGTTCTCTCTGTGGGACTGCATCGCGCTGCAGTTTGCGTCAGAGGGGATTTTATCATTGGCACCATTGGCGCAGCCACTGCGGTTCTCCGCGCACCGTACGCGATACGCTTCTTTTCTTCTACCCGGTTCCCGCGTGCCTCTCTTTCTTTTCAAAATCTGACTCTCGAACCATTCTTCTCCCCTTTGCACTCGCGTCGTAAATCTAGCGAACTCGAACATCACCCCCGAGGAGACGAAGAGAATTGCCGATTATACAAGACAAAATTAACCCCTTGACGTACGATTTAATTCCAAATAATTTTTCAAACACCATTTAGTTTTGTCTAAATTTGTTTGTACCAGGAATTGCTGAATTTTCACATTTAATTTCTATTTTAGCATCTGGTACGGTAACAAAAATATTCGAACGCTAGACTATACATAGATTTATTTCTTTTATATCTTAACTGTTTATTTATTCTGTTTCTATGGGAGAAATAATTCATTAGAATTTTCTGAATATTCTGACTGACAGTATCGGTACTTTAACTGCAAAGAAAACTTTTTCAACCCTCTATTCTGTACTAGTAATCATTTACAATAAAAGATCAGGGATGCTTCTATTATTGATTGTGATCTTTTACTTTTTGTCGTGGAAGAATCGTAAAGGAACATCAAGAACTTGTGACGAGTCAGACTGGTCATTGTGCAGCAAGGGTGTAAATAAAATAATACAGTTACAATAGACAAAATTAAAATCGCAAGCCAAGTATTAGTCGAATGAAATAATTGAATTTTACGCTGAACCATTTACATAGTTCGATTAGTTATCCACTGTTTCGTAAGAAAGTGTGCTCGAGTTGCTGGTAGGTGATCAGAGTAGAGTCTCCTAGCGCGAAGGATTAACCCGTTACCCGTCGAACGGTAATACGTATATTATTTACCCTAATCCCAGGGATGCAACTTTGGCTCGTGTATCAAATTTGAGTAACTATAGGGTCTAAAGTGTTCGACTACTAACGCCAATCCTTTCAAGGGGCGATTCTACGGGCTTAAATAAGACGAAAATCATGAATAATGAAACTGTGTTCGAAACTTTTTCACTTTCCAACCCCTTGATCTCGATGAAACTTCACATTCTCGTCTCTCGCGATCTACTTAGGTTTCGAACAAGATCGAATATTTAATTTTTCGTTAAATTTTATGCAAAATGGTTGACATTTCTCTCTGTTTCCTCCGATAAAAGAAATTCAAGTTCTTTAAAAGCATTTTGACCCGTAAAATCATCGCTCGAGACTTACAATTGACTCTAACCCGGTGTATGAAAATTACATTCGGTTAGAATTGGGATTAATGAAGAATTTGTTGCGCGTACACAGGAACAGGGGTAACAATGCGTCGATTCGTTGCATTGTTTTCGATTATTCAGATGACTGGGCGAACCGCGCGATCGAATTGGATTGGTTAATAGCCTTTGAATCGGGTATCGGTTTCGTTCTTGTACGTATGCAGCGACGTCGATGCTTTGCGTAACTCAATTTGTTGATTTTACCGAACCGGGAACGTTTAGCGGAACTATTTAAAAACTTCGTCGACGCGGCTGTAACGATCGAATTATATTTTAACCAGCCGTTGCAGTTATTTTCGAACCTTTTGACAAAAACCCACCCCCCCTGGAACAAGAATCTCTCTGTCGCGTTTGTTGTTTTCGTAATTAAAATACAAAATTCTTCACGCTTTTAGAAAAATAAATATCAGATATCTTCAGCTGGATCCATTTAAAAATTGTGAAATAATTTTCTCATCGTTAAAGGCTTTTCCCCTGTTTTTTTTTCGAACGTTCCAATACAAACGAAGAACGTTGATTCTTTTCTCTTAACCGCGAGTCGACACGATCGTCGCTCGCGCCAAGAAAAATACGACCCGTCGGTTTTCGGTCGGTTTCTCTTCGTCAATCGTATCCAACGGACGTCTCGGGCACAGTAATTATCGAAACGGCTAATTGTCCCGAAGTGTTTCTTGCGATAGCTTCATCAACGTCAATTCGATCGAGCCCAATTACGATTCCTGCGAACGCGACGGGGTCGTGTGCCGGGGCCGGGTTTTGCGATATGTATCTCTCTCTCCCTCGACGCGAAAAAGAAAATAGAAAGTAAAAATTACCGGTCTACCGCTAAACTGTTAGCGACCGCCGAGGCCCGGTTGGTAAAAATGGCCTGGCCAAGATATATTCTTAACTGCGTCGGGTGTTACGTAGTTTCGAACGCGGGTATTAAAATAACCGAACAGATTGTCCCGGCTATAAATCCGACCGTGTATCGCAATAGAACGGCCGGTTTATCCGGTATACCGGTTATTCGAATTTTCAATGACGCGATTGTCGGATCCACGATTATTCCAACACGTGATCGGAACGTTCTTTCGACGAACTTTGCTTCTCGACTCAGAATTTTTGGCATGGATAACCCTAACCCTGTACAATTTTTCTCTCAGCTGGGTTAAATGAATTCGAGACGAATAAAAACTCACTTAACGTTGGGGATGACACTTGTTTTCGTAGCAATTTGTCTAGTCGTGATTTTTAAATTTGAAGCAGTGCATAAAAGTGGTTGTTTGCTCTTTTTCCTTGATGGGGACTTTTAAATAAATTAGACGCTTCTTTTCAACTGCTATTTAAGAATTTTGCAATTTTTTTATTTTTGGTTTAGTGACAAAATATGGGCATCTATTTCACTTTTATTTAACCATTTTCCAAGGACTAGTGTAGAATTTTCTATTTATTTAGATTTTAAAATGTTAGGAAATGAATTTATAATCCGTGCCGCCTAATTGTATCGAGTGAAGTCATTTCGTTGGTAACCGAAATGTTTTCTTGTCTCCTGTAACGACTATAGGAGATTGACTTTATTGATTCTTCCTAGATAACAGGGTTTCCATCACATGTAATTTATTCTGCCATTAATATATCTTGTCGCTTTAACTCTAAAATAAAACATCATGAAAAAAAAGAATATTTCTATCTCGAAATGTTAAAGAATACATGTGGAAAGTGGGGAAAAGTTTCGTCAAACCGTTATGCAACTATCACTTCTCGTGTTACGATTTTAGATGAGTCTCCCCCCTTAACAGAGCATCTTTGGGACGAGATGGACAGCAACTATTTATAATTATACTACAGAAAGTAAAATCATTAAAAAATAGATGGGTAGAAATCAATTCAGACACGTTAGAAAAATGATCAAAAAAATACACCATAATGAAGACAATATCATACTTATAACTAACGATGTTATCATTTGAAACTCTACAACATTACAGTTTCCAATAGCGCACATTAACATTAAGAAACAACAATCTTATTTCCTTATTTCCGTACGTAAATCTAGAAACTTTTGTTAATGTCGTATCATTTCCTCAGCAACGCAAGGGATAAAAGATTCCATTCGCCTTCATTACGAATTTATTTCAATAAATTGTTAAAAATACCGTTGCTAGAGCAGAAGATAAATATGACGGTCCATGTTGGAGGAACGTTTAACACTAGAACTACCGACAATTATAGCGTGTTTATTTGTATCAAGGAAATTGAAACGATAAATTTATAAGTTTTATTAGAAATTACGAATGGATCATTTTGACTGGTTTGGTAGTTCCAGTGTCGAAGAGCCATCGGCCATCAACGTCGGCCGTAAACGCGCGGAGCGGAGAGGTTCTCGATCATCCGGGGTTCGTCGGTGAGGTATAAGGGTATTCGAGCAACACTGTCGCTAATAACAATTTATTTGTAATTTCTGGAGAGTTCCCCTGACCAGCACGGCGCAAAAGACGAAGGAGAGAACGGGGGAGAAGCCAAGCGCTGGCGCGTGTGTCGCAATGTCCCTTAACGGCTGACGGCTGCTGGAGAACCGGTCGACCTCGATACACCACGGCCTGGTTCTCCACAGGCTACAGTACTACACGCGCTAATATATGTATTCCTGATACATATGTATCGTGCACAGGCTCCGGATCTTTTGCACAATCGCCGAAGTCGTAGCGCGCTCGCAGGAACGTTTCGCCTCGTTTTCTGGAAAATCGTCCCCGCGAGCGAGTCCTCCGCCCTGGGTATCGGCGTTATCCCACGTTTTTCTCCCCGCCCTTACCCCGTCGCTTTGCTCGTTTTCTATCTCCTTATCGCCGGCTTCTATCGTTGCGTTATTAAAACGCGCGCGCGCGGATAACAACCTCGACGATTGTACGCTATTCCAGTTTCCCTTTGAGTTTAATTGCACTTTCTCACAGCGCGCGTAACAGACAACGCGTAGACAGGCATCGTTGTTGGATCCTGGCCCCAGCCATTCCATATCGCGCTCGCGAACGTTACAAACTCTTAGTTTTCTAACGTTCGTTGTCCGAGTTCTATGATACGCGACGAATATTTCCTTTTAACAATTTGACGGCCGCATTCACGCATACGTGACTTTGCGAGCTAGCAGACTTTGGCCACTGTCACGTGTGCGTGATCTATCAGTCACAAGGTTTAAAATGATATTTATGAAAGTAAAAACAATTGATTTGCGAGGGGAAAAAATTAGAACTATCGTGAGGCTAAGACTATTACTCATTTGAAAGACAAAGTCTGTAGCCTTGTTTGTGAGAAGGGTGAGTTGTTAATTATTTTATCGAAACTGTTCATTTTTGTTTTGGTAATCACAATCGATTCAAGATTGCAATAATCGAGATCCTGCATTAATCGAGACACTATAAATCGTTTGAAATTCGTTACAATATTTTGAAAATGTTTATGTGTGTTCTGCTTTAGTCTATAAAGTTCACTTTAATCTGTTCAAACAGTGCTCATTCATAAATCATACATTCAACTTATTACGTTTGTTGAGGTTACATTTATAATTCCTTATAATAATATGCCTAGCATCTTCGTGTATTTCACTTTGGTGTACAATATCAGTGGTGACGGACAACGGTCTTCGCGTGATACGTGCGGCCATTACCACGTTCACTGCCATATGAAAACTGTATAACATTCTGCAAGATTAAAATTTTGATTTTACACCATTTTAAACAGCATGACCTAAAATTTATTTCAGTACTTATTTTCATAACCTCGTTAAAATTCAGAAATTCCATTCAAATTTATTTCCCTCGACGTCTTAACTTGAAAATTAAATTTTCTAGTATCATAGTGGTAAATCCTGTCACCCATATATGGGTGACGTGGCAGTCAAAGTTTTAAAGTGGTAAATCATTTTTAAAATCGCTTTTGGAGTCGAGGCAATCGCCTCTATAGTTAGTTAGTTAGTTAGTTATTTAGTTAGTTAGGTAGTGAGTTAGTTAGTTTGTCAGTTAGTTAGTTATATTGTCAGTTAGTTAGTTAGTTTGTCAGTTAGTTAGTTAATTTGGAGTTAGTAAGATAGTTTGTTAGTTAGTTAGTTTGTTTGCAGACGACTATGCAATGTTGATCCTAGAACGCTTACTACTTAATTCCAAATTCTAATTTTTTTAACGTTCATTGTCTGAGTTCTACGATACGCGTTGAATATTTCCTTTTAAATTATTTTTAAAATCGCTTTTGGAGTCGAGACAACCAACGACCATGCAATGTTGACCCTAGAACGCTTAATACTGTCCTAAAATTTAATTTTGTTATAAAAGGAGTGGAATAATATTACGATTATTTTTTGAAATTAATATGTAATAAACTCACGAGGGAAGAAATCTAACATTTTGCACTTGCGAACATAATCACATTGCTATGTTTCATTTTAGCTCTAAAAACGATTCTAAGGGTGTTTTCACCCCCTCAAAGGACGATTTTTCATATGTTAATATATTTAAAATTATTTTCAATATCCCTTATAGTTTTACAATATATTTCTTGTTGAAACCGTTTTAAAATATAAACGTACGAGACAAGTTGAACGAAGTAACCCTTACAAGATCGGCGAAATCAGTAAATCCGTTCAATCTTCAATGCACTCGTTAGTATAGAAAATCTTCTTCGTCTTTTTCCTTCAATCTTCCTCGTTCACATCCTCCTCGTGCTCGAAATTAAATTTCCATTTAGCTAGGAAACTCGCTATTACTTATTCAAAGTTGTCGTTTAAGCAATCGACGCCCAATCGAAAGTTCAAAATTAAGTTCATAATCGTACAATCGCAACAAGCTGCTGAGAGAATCGAGAAAATAAATCCGATAAATCAATTTATTTCGCTTTCAACGTGCTCGTTCGATTAGTTCAAGATTTACAAACGATATAAATTGTCCAGCGTTGCTTTTCTATCGGTTCATAATTACTCGCAAACACTTAGCCCCGAAATCATTTGGAACCAAAATGGCACTGCGCGAATCACTCTGCCGATAAATTAATAATTAACGCTCCGCAACTACCATCTGCGGTAGCCGGGATTATGGTCGAATTTCGAATGGCGTTGCAACCACGAACGGATTTAATACAGTGTATTGTAACATTCGTATCGAACCGCGAAATTTAATATTGGCCCGATGTTGTTTGGAATACATTTTGCCGGCGAAAATGTACGAAACGAAATCGTTACATAAACCGATATTTTTTAAAAATATTGCCCGATAACACGATGCGAATCGTACCGTTTATTGTTATTCATACATCGTACGGAAATAAAATATTTTCGTACTCTTTATAAACACGTAAATATCATATCTGCGTACCGTCGCATCGAGGATTTAAAACGACAACATTGCGGTTCAATGGAGGCCGTTACACGCTTTGTGATAAATTATGCGTGCTCCTCATACTTTTATGTCATGTTTGAATTCGTTTTACAATATAGTTGAATGTCTCGAAATATTGCACTGAGGAATTATTTATAATAGAGGGTGTCTATTTGTCGACATAATGACTGTCAGGAAAATACCCTCAGGACACCATTTTGTATTTACAGTGAAAACTCGATAAATGCCCTCAAGAGCTGTTCCATAAATGATACATTTTTATCCCCACCACTAGGGGGATCCCCCTTGAACCAGTGAGGCGAAGTGTAACCGGAGACGTAGCGGCTTTCTTTAAAAATCTTTATTGCCTTCGTCAGCTTAGTTTAAATGTCCCTGTCAGTGTGACCACACTACTGTACAAGAAGAAAGTTTTTTATTTTTTACTTTTTTTTAATAAAAATTTTACTATCATGTGGGGAAGATTTTTCTAATTAAAATGAGACTAAACACGATTTAAATCGGCCAATATTTGTTACCATAATATTGAATTAAATATTGTGTACTCGTATCTTCGCAAGGTCAGTGGATTGGTACATTTATTGAACAGTGGTAGCTAACGAAACCCCCTATTTCATAAGTGTTGCAGTTTTTGATCACTTACGAAACGGTGGAACCGTTCCGTTTGAAAATAGCTACCTCCCGTTCGATAAATGTAGCCAGCACCTCGATGCGTCGTTCTTTGATATTTCCGAACATAGAAAAGGACAGCACAAGAAGGATAAATAAAGAGAGAAAGACTCGCAAGTACAATATTTAATTCAATATTATGCTACCAAATATTCACCGATTTATATCGTGTTTAGCCTCATTTTAATCAGAGAAATCTCCCCAACATGATAGTGAAATTTTTATTAACAAAAAGTAAAAAATAAAAAACTTTCTTCTGTGCAGTAGTGTGGTCACACTGACGCGGATATTTAAACTGGGGCGATAAATCCGAGTTTCAGTCCCTCTTTCTTCTTTAGCTACTGACTCTTTCTACGTTCGAAGCGTCGGCAAACTACAATCAAATTCGAAAGACGATTCTCCTATTCCGTAAGTGTTGCTGACCGGACCCGGAGTAGCGACATTTATCGAGTTTTTCACTGTATTACCGTGTTAATGCACCTGACATGAAAGTATCTTTCCTAAGTCTAATTCCACGAGACAATTGAAAATACGTTACGAGTCAATCTAAAGTAATGATTTTTAAAATGATCATCGCTTCGTATCGTATTATAAATGTAAATTTCAGTAATTCACAAACAGCTCGTATCGTATTTTAAATGTCCCGAGTCGAGAGAGATAGAAACGTTCAACCAACGAATCGCGCCTAGAGTTCATTTTACGAATCATTAGCGCAACCAACCGCTGGCTGCCCGAGGAACGGTGGAAAACGTACGATACAGCCGCGAGATCACCATTCGTTCGTCCTTCGGTATCGAATTCGAGCCCGAAGACGCAATTGCAGATAGGGCAGAGTTATTGGTCCCCGTGTGCAGTGGGAACGGTAAAACGGGCGCTTAACTTAATATCGAGTATCCCGATCACGAGCGTTCGTCACTTGGCCGGTACGTACAGCCAGCGGATGGTGTCGAACGATAAAAAAGAGACCGTGAAAAGGGAGGAAGACGGCGAGAGCGGCAAAGCTATCGGTATAATTTTGTAATCAAACAACCCGGTGAATGCTGTTTAAGGTTCGAAACAAGGCTGACAGCGCGCGTCGCTGATTCCTGGCACACGGGGCCCGTGGAAAATCCGGTCGAACCGGCCTCCACGGGGGCGACGGGGGGGGGAATAGTGCATGTCGGCGCATCGTTCTCCTGTTGAGATCAAAGGCAGGCGAATCGCGACAAAGAAACGAATTGGAAAGGCAAAGGAGGCGGGGTACGGTCGATCCTTCTTCCTCCGTCGTTGAAATCACACGGAGGTGTACCGATGATCGTTAAGACGATCGAGCTTCGGGTACGACAAAAAGGGAAAGTCGTTTGTTTGCCGTGACTTTTAATGGCCGTCTTCGGACGAGTTCGTAATTGGCGCGTCTGCACACGTTCCCCGTTGCACGGTTGCTTTCTTTCGTCCCTCCTTTCTTAGCCGGGTCCACGGGACGCTGGACTACCCCGGCTTTGTCCTACGATGCACTTGTTACCCCGCTCTTTCCGAGTCGTTGCGCGCCTCCGTTTCTTTTCCCGTCGCGCGACTTTCGTACCTCGTCCGTTTGCTCGCGAGAGTCCCTCCACGCTAGGCTAGGCGCGCTGATTGTCGCGCGTCGTCGTTATTGGCTAAACCGGGGACAAGGGGACTCCGCCTAGCCCCATTTTCGTCGTTTCGACCAATCAGACCCGCATTCCTTTCGCTTGCCAACTTCTCGCGGACCCACAGTCCAAGGCGGGAAATTTGAAATAGAAATGCAGACACTATTAAGATAGAGGTAGTCAATGTTCGATCAATAACAATGGAACGGGGAAATAAAAAGAACAAAATGGCGAACCATCCACGCGTTTACGAGGTCTTTGCATCCAGCAAATCATCCCGTGGTAGCGGCCGTCGACGCGGTCGGACCTTTCGGCGCTGCGTCAGTTGTACGCCTTCATTTCTAACTTCGTGAAAGGCTGTCGGTCGCGCACGGGTTTTGCGGGCACGTTTACGCGTGCAGCTACTATATGCACGCCGATGCGTAACTCGTAACTCGCGTTGTCGCTTACTAACGGTCGGTAAACGACGCGGGAAGCTGCATTCATGCGCGAGACCGTCGCCCATCCACTGTTACACCGTAACATAACTTTCCATCCCAGACACGCTGGCCAAACCTCGCGCCATCAACCCCAGCGGCGTTCTGCGTTGAAATATTCTCAATGAAATTAGCGGTGGACCGGGAGTTAGTCGAGCTCGCGCGACAAACGGTCTTTCGTACCGTTTCATCTTCGCAGCGTTTAACGAACATGTCCCGCAATAATGGAACGACACACAAAGGAAACCGTAATTTATTTTATACGTTGCATCCTAAAGGAAGTGATCGATGATGTTAAGATCAGCCTCCAAAGGGCCTACAATTATGCCAAAACTGCTCGATACTGTTCACATTCGCCTCGTCCATGACACCTCTTTTTTACTCTTAACGCGAGACTTGTCATCTTTCGTTCTCCTTGCAATACAGGCGCGTCTACAGTAATGATTCGTAAAATGAACATCACTCAGAAGTTACGTTCATTTTTCATATAACTGGCGAATTTCGACACCAGCAGGTTATAAGGGGGGAATCATTACTGTAAATTGAGAAATTACTGGTAGAATTTCATTCAGAATTTTTATCACCTTCGCTGGAGTTAATCTATCTGTAAAAATGTAAATATTATTATTATAATAACAAAAACTTGCTCGTAACTGCTACGCAATCATCGAACCAATTTATTCGGTCGATCCATAAGCTCGTGCGGTTTCCTTTTTAGACATTTGACGTTTACTATTTAAAAAAAAATGAATTGCCTTGCGTGAAAAAATAACCCGAGGTTCCCGAGCGTGACGATGTGCAACAGGCCCGAAGAGGTTAACGAGGAAATAAAATGCTCTTCATCATTTCTATCCACTAATCGTTGTCTGGATATAAAATTGTGCCGAGCAATCTTGTAATCTCGTCTGAGAGCAACCGGTATTCGGGCAGTAAATGTTTAGGGAAGGAAGACGAGGAGGATGTAAAATGCGAAATATTCGCGTGGACTGCTCGTTCGTTTAAACCGTGGAGGACATTTCATCGATGAGCTCGAAAAAAAAAAAAAAAAAAGAAAAGAAGATGTAGTTACGCGTTCCACGCATCCGGACAAGCGCTATTAGCTATTTGCGGTTTAGTGGTTTCGTAATAGGCACGGTATCCTTCTAGACAAGGATCCCTGCGTATACTTCCTCATTATTGCGGTGAATCAACAGGCCACGTACCGTCGCGTCTCCATTACGAACTTCTTCGCGTTCTTTTCTAATGGGTTTCCTTTATACACATTATCACTTCCACCAGAAAAAGTGTACGCGTTTCTGTTTCGTTTTACGAACTCATTATTTCGAAAACTTTACTATTAACGCAAAGTAAAGATAGCAAGGGTGTAGTCCTCTTCATCTCTTTATTCATTCAATTGCACAGAGATCTAAATCAAAACCGTGCGCGTCGTCTAGTGTTTTTCGTGCGCGAGTTGGTCCACGTGCCGCTGCGCGCGCAACCGCGGTGAATTCAAACAGCGAAGTTCTATATTTCGATAACATGGCCTCGAATCGACAAATGGCAGAGAACTTTTCGATTTCTACCGGAAAAATAGATCCCACATTTTCAATAACAGCCCGTACGTTGACAATTTAACGAATCCTTGCACTTTCGTAAGCGTCTGTAATCTGAAAAACTATCGCATTCACCCGATAATATTTCAAATGACAGAGTTCCTATACTCGAATTCAGTTAATTGCATCGAGGGAGCAAAAAGTATCGCGCGGCACAATGTGTCCAAGCTCGTGCGCCAGGGAACTAGCCTGGCTCGTTTCAGTTAGAATTTACGCAAGTCGGGGCGAGCGATATTCCTGGCTTTTCGCGAGCGCCGCTCGAGCGAGACGAATCTCTTTCCGCGTATGAATCATCATTACGTTTCTACGAACGCACGGTAAATTACGAATTGCATTTCCTCGCGGCGGACAGGCTGAAAGCAACTGCCGGCGTGCAGCTACACGAAATCTAGACTGAACGTGTGCACGCCGGCCGAGATTGCTGAGAAAGGAAAAGGTCGAATTATCCTGTCGGAAGGACGCCAGAGGCTCGTCATTTCGCTCGGCGTACCGTGTCTCTCTTCCACTCCTATCACCATTTTTATCCGTCTCTCTCTCGTCACCTGCGAACGTAACTTGATGAATCGTAACGACGTTACTTATTATGCAACCACAAACGGATTACCATAATGTCCCCGAGATGACTAAGAGCCTTCCAATTTCGTTCATCGGAAACACGCGCGCCTGGATCTTTCCTCTCGTTCCTTACCTCGAGAAAAAGACATCAGATATCGTTGCTTTAACTCTTTCGATATTAATCACCCGTTAGATTGTATAGTTAAATAATTTTTAAAATTTTACTATTTTAACGTGCATTTATTTTTAAGTTATATACCAATTCGATACAACTTCTAAGAAAGTATCAAAGTGCCTTTGGCGAAGCATAGGATCACGACTGCAATTTTTTTAGCGATTCTTTGGAATTTTTTTTTCTGAGGGGGTGGAACGGTGAAATATTTTTGTATCAATCTTCACCATTTAGATCTACGTTCGAAGAACGCCCACAGAAATATTCAATATTCTAGAAGTCGTGTACGAGTAATGCAATCGTTAACTTGCCACGTGTCTTAAGCGTAGAAATTTTCTCTTTTTTAGGGACGCGGGTTCCCAAATGTTTGGAAGTCAGTGCCGTAGATAAACGTAGGAGTTGTATCGTACGCACGACTACGCAGCGGAGAGATTCGCGTGCCTTCGCGATTTCCGCGTTGCGCCTGAAATTTTTCGTTCCCGCCACGAAGAGCACCGTGAACTCGGGGACGATCTCTTCCTACGCGGAGATAAGCAATCGCGGGATAATCAAGTTCTCGTTCTCGCTCTTACTTAATAACACGGTAAGATTAATTAGCGTGATTATAATTAGCGGCCGCAAATTGCGCCGGTGACTGTCGTCCCTAACATAATCGACCGCGGCGGGCAAAGCAAACGCGTACGTTTCGTTTCAATATTTTTACTTTCGTCGACGCCGGCCTCGATTCGTAACGCGCGTTTTATCGGCCACGTTTCCGCTCCGTATTTCCTTCATGCAGATCGGAACAGTTTGAAAAAGTATCAACGACGTCAAAAAATGTGTAAAGGTTGCTTCAGGGTCGCAAACTTTCCTCAAAATTATATATCAATTTGTTCAATATTTTGATATCTCGTTTACGTAATTTTTTTCGACTGGTATAACTGTGTTTATAGACGTTTAAAAAATGGAAACGAATGCTCTGCATTTATCAACATGATATAAACTATGTTTTTACGAAATTTAGGTGTATATCTTTATCACAGAAAACTTCTATGTATCCTCTTAACCTGATAAGATTGTTGTCCCAGGAACTTGAAAATTATTTTTACTTTCATCCATTTTAAATCGAAACGAATTACGAACCCTAACCCTTCTAGGTAACCAAAGGTTCCGCGGGCTTTTTATGGAAATAAAATTCATTTCTATCGGTCTTGTCGTGCCGTTATGAAAGATTCGTGAAAAATGCCCTCTGTTTCGACCCCTTAATGGACACTCGAGGGTGTACTCGCGCAGCGAAGGGCAGAAAACGACGTGGCGGAGAAGAAAAGACTAAGAGCGAAGGAGGGGCCGGAATATTAATAGAAGATTTCTGTCCTGACTAATTTACTGCTTCCGTTAGCTCGGGTGCAGACTGTTTCTTTGACGTCGAGGATCCACTCGATGCTTTGGAGCCCGCAGCGAAATTCTCAACAACGTAAGAAATTTCGAACGACCAATAAAAGATGAACAACTTTGGGTTCGTTGGTTGTTCGATAAAAAAGAATACAAAGGAGTTAATTTCCTCCCGATTTCTGTAACTTTTCTCCCTTTTGAACCGCCGCTGAACGCAGGTTAAGAAGTTCCGTGTTGAAGAGACGTTTCGCGAGGATGATTTGCGCACGAAGAACGATTCACGTCGTCCCGTTCGTTCGCGTAATTGCACGTCGCATTATTGAAACGATCTGCGTGCGTACCATCGCGGTGTTTACACGCATTTGCGCACACGCGCTTATGCGTGTCGCATGTAGGTGTACCACGAGGCATACGTATATGGTCGTTATAATAATCACGTTGTTTGTTCTTCTTTCGGGACGTGATAACTTTCGGAGACCCATCGATCGTGGAACAAACTGGTAAACTAGTTGTTAATAATAAAAAAGTGGTATATAAAAATGGAAAAAAAATAATGAAAATCTGTGTGACAAAATATAATCGGTGGATATTAATTTTTGGAGAGGTATTTGGAAAGAGGTGGCTTTCAGCAATTTCTTAAATCGATCCTGCAACTTGTCGTCTATAAATATTATTTTAATGCCAACCACGACGTTTCGAACACAGTTCGACAAGAATCCGATTACAAATATGCATGGATTTTCAAGTTCGTATCGATATTGCCTCTACAATTTTTGTAGACTCGTACATATTTAGGACTCATATTTCGAGCTCAAGTTAATAACAATATATAGGGTGTTCGACCATCCCCGGGAAAAATTTTAATAGGAGATTCTACAGGTCAAAATAAGACGAAAATCAAGAATACTAATTTGTTGATGGGGGCTTCGTTAAAAAGTTATTAACGTTTAAAGTTCCGATCGTACTGAATTTTTTTTCTAGAAAATGGGTAGGAATTCGGGCATATGTCTAATGACCAAAAATAATTGTAATTAACCTCTGCAACTAAAAATTATTTTTTTTAAACGATTTGAAATTTTTTAATTTTGTCGAAAAATTTCACCTTTTCAAATTTTTTTCTCGCAAATAGGCAAGATTTCGAGGGTATGTATAATGATCAAAAATTATTCTAATTGACCCCCGCAACCGAAAATAATTTTTCCAGAACGATTTGAAATTTTTTAATTTTGCCGAAAAATTTCACCTTTTCCAATTTTTTTCTCAAAAATGGGCAGGATTTCGAGTGTATGTCTAATGATAAAAAATTATTCTAATTGACCCCCGTAACTGAAAATAATTTTTCCAAAAGGATTTGAAATTTTTTAATTTTGTCGAAAAATTTCACCTTTTCAAATTTTTTTCTCGTAAATAGGCAAGATTTCGAGGGTATGTCTAATGATAAAAAATTATTCTAATTGATCCCCGCAACCGAAAATAATTTTTCCAGAACGATTTGAAATTTTTTAATTTTGTCGAAAAATTTCACACAGTTTCGAATTTTTTTCTCGAAAGTGGGCAGGATTTCGAGGGTAGGTCTATTCACCAAAAATAATTGTAATTGACCTTTGCAACTGAAAATAATTTTTTTTAAACGATTCGAAATTTTTTAATTTTCGTCGAAAAATTTGACACCTTTTCCAATTTTTTTCTCAAAAGTGGTTAGGATTTCGAAGGTATGTCTAATGACCAAAAATGATTGTAATTGACCCCCTCAACTGAAAATAATTTTTCCGTGAATGATTTTGAAATTTTTTAATTTAATTTTTTAATAACTTTTTATTGAAGCTTCAGTCAAGAAATTGATTTTCGTCTTATTTTGACCTCCAGAATCTCCCATTAAAATTTTTTCCCAAGGGTTGGCGGAGCACCCTGTATAACTGCACGTCGCCATTGTATCCTAAAAATGCAATGAGAACATGCACCAGTGCTCGTGCTGAAATGTATGAAATTTATTAAAAATATTCGCGTCGTTCTATGAATAAAAGCGACGAATTTCTCTGCATCGTCTATGGTAAAATGTGTGACCCGGCAAGAAATATTCGCGTCAAGGAAGTTTACTCCGCCGGTGTCGATAGTTCACGAAATATTTTTACGTGCTAGAAATAATTACACAAGTATGCACAAATTTAAAGTAGTCGAGTTTTATGCTCGTCAACTATTCTTCCGCGAAATTCCACGATGCTGTCATGGAACAGGGAATCGTAACGTTGGCGGAATTCCATTTTCAAAGTGCTTAATTCGTGCGACACACGTAGTTAATCCATATATTATACTATCCCATTTCGACACTTCGATTTACGTCGCAATTACGAGATAAAATAATTACAAGCACGATAATCTATGGTTTTCTGTCATCTAAAAGCAACAGTATGTTTTTCAAGTTTATTTTGAAATTGTTAGTTCAGAAAATGAAACCAGTATACCCACAATTTATCAACTCATTTTTACAACCTCGTTAAAATTCAAGAATCCTATTTACATTTAATTTTGTTTCAACATCTAATCTTGAGAATTAATTTTGTTACCAGTGTGTTAAAGATAAGTGATCGAAATTTACCGAGGAATAGTTTTCGTTCGAGTTGGCGATTTTAATAAAATTTGCAAAAATTGAAACCTAAAAAGTGTATCAACTCGATAGCAGGAAGAAAGGCGAGTGAAACCGCGTTGTATTTCCTTGAGCGCTGTTAAAACGCGAACGAGTGCACAGTAACGCCTTTGCAGTTAAATAGTTGTAAGTTTTTTTTATTGCCAGGAAACGTATGGATCGATAAGCGTCATACAGGAATGCAACGAGCATTATTTAAACAGGTATATTACTTTATCTGAGAGCCGCCGATAACGACTTGAACGTGCTCGTTATTGCGGCGTCGAGTGTCTGTGTGAAAAGTCCTGTGACGCTAAACGACTTGTCTGTGTGACGCACGGCTCGTTTGCTTATCTGGAACACGCGTTTTCATTCGTCGATTCTTACTTATTTTCTTTTTTTTTTGATTGTGCACGTCCCTCGCTTCTCGTAATTGGATAAACGCATGCAAAAATGCGTTGTCGTTCGAGGACCTAATTTTCGACGATATCCAGAAAAGAGGAGCGTGCAGGAATGCGTTTTATACTTACGAAAATAGATAAATCGCGTCCGGCTGAGATACGTACGCATAAATCAACCTCGACAAACACATACGTACGCGATTTATCGTACGCTGTTAGATTCTGTGCAGTTAGACAATATTCAAGACATTCGGCGAGTAGGTCGAGGAGGTCCAGTCGAATGGTTGTCGCGGTCTCTGTACCTGAATACCTTGAATATTTCTGGCTGAAAGCAACTTCGAAGCTTTTCTCTACCCTTTCGTGAAATTAAGAATCAGCTTTTCTAGAAAACGATCATTTATATGCATGATGCATCGACTGTTGCGTCGCTTACAAGGAGCTAAAATAATTCATTCTCAAGATTAGATGTTAAAGAAAATAAATCTAGATAGAACACTTGAATTTTAACAAAGATAAATGTCGTGTGACAAATTCTGAGATCGTAAGATTCAATTCACGATTCAATTTTGCAGAATTGAATGAATTTACAGCC
This sequence comes from Colletes gigas, assembly GCF_013123115.1. Lineage (NCBI taxonomy): Eukaryota > Metazoa > Arthropoda > Insecta > Hymenoptera > Colletidae > Colletes > Colletes gigas. Next base: position 1,115,024 of record NW_025106664.1, read on the forward strand.
GCTGTAGCTTCGACATACTTTGAATTTAATTTTTATACAATCCTCTTGGGATTAATTTCTATCGATCTCGAATTTATTTTTATAACTATAATGTTATGTGCGTCTTATAATGTATTTTTACAGTATTTCACACGCAGTTAACAATGAGTTTTAAATCAAATTGTTATCTACAGTAATGATTCTTAAAATGAGCACGTGATTCGTAAGTTGAACATGCCCCTCCAACCTAGTGAACCATGACAGACATTTAAAAAACGATACGATTCTTAAAATGAGCACGTGATTCGTAAGTTGAACATGTCCCTCGAGCCAGCGAACCATGACAGACATTTAAAAAACGATACGATTCTTAAAATGAGCACGTGCTTCGTAAGTTGAACATGTCTATCCCTCCCAACCAGTGTACCATGACAGACATTTAAAAAACGATACGATTCTTAAAATGAGCACGTGATTCGTAAGTTGAACATGCCCCTCGAGCCAGCGAACCATGACAGACATTTAAAAAAGGATACGTTTCCTCGAATAAATAACCTGTATATAAAAACGAAAAAAAATTAAATTGATGCTTCGTATCGGTTCTATTTCGAATTAAGGAACAGTGCGTAGAAGTGGCCAAAGTAATCAACGTCAAATTTGACGAAAACCGTACGAAGAGCGCCTGAAAGCATCGAAGCCCGTTTACTTCGAAGAGCTCTTTGTCGAGGGTGGGTCCTTTGCGTTTCGTTGTCCAGCATTTTTCGCGCAAAGTACCCGGCCCGGAGGTTTTCTAAGCACACGTCGTCGCCATGGACGCGTCTGCGAGTGATTTATTATGCGCGAGATGCGGCAGCGCACGAACACAGCATAAAGCCGAGACCAGCGTCGCTTTATTTCATTTTACGGTCCAACCTTTGCCTGCTGCAACTTTATTGCGAAATTCATTTACGCTGCAGCCGGGCCACCTGAAAGACCCTTGGACTGCCTAAAAGGGCGTAAAAGCCGCGATAATTGGAAGTCTTGTCGCACCGCTCTCCTATTAAACCATCTTGTCAGGTTTATTACGGGACACGAAAAATTCGAAAACTCGTCAAAGTTCCTTTCTTCCTCTCTACAAACTTCAATTATACGATCGAATCGGGAAAACGGTTCATGGTATTCAATTTTGCAACCAGGTGCTCCCAACTGAAGGAACGTAAACAGTGGATAGCGTCGTTGCATGTATCCCTAACACACACGTTTGACTCAAGAAGCGAGGTAGCAATTTTTTTTAAACAAATGTTACGTTTAATGTTACGATTCTCTTTTGCAGTTTATTTAATTAAATTTTAGTCATACAGATTTTTTTAAGGCTCCCTAAACGAATTGCGCGACTTCAAACTGATGGTTTAAGTTGTGAGAAGATACGTTATCTTGATTAGTATAACAGGCAAACCCAAGCAATTCTGTAACTAGTACACTTTCCATAACTCATAATTTACCTAGGTCGTTAAGAGCTTCTTCCTCGGGTTAGGTTGTAAAAGTCGTGTTTGCTAAACCGTAATCTTTCACCCTGTTCTGTTCGACGAGAATTCTTGTATGCACGTTTCGTTTCCTTGCTTTCATTCGGTGAATAAAGTCATTAAAAGTAAAGGATATGCAAGTGATAGACAATAACAGTGGTATCGAGTAAGCTGTGAGAAGTGCTGGGAGGTTGAAAATGACGGTTGAGGGTACGAGGAAGTGGTAGAAGATGAATGAGAGATAAGAAGGGGGAGGATGAAGAAGATCTTGGGCCTGCGGGGCAATTGGGAGGCCTGACGAGGCGAGCAGGTAGCGCTCCAGAAGTACCCAATCTAAATGAAACTTATAATCTGCCGGCTGAATGGACTTTGAACGTGTTTTACTCCTTGGCTACACACCTTTGCCAGAGGTTTATTAGGCTCGGAGTAAAACTAGCCCTCTCGTCGTCATTCGAGTGAAAAAGAAACAGGTTTGGGAGACCCACTTGACTCTAGCACGCCGTGGCTCTAAGGAAGTTTATGTTCTTGATTCCTCTTCACTCGCAGATCATACGGATCTTATACTATGTAGGTACAGATTTATACAACGTTAAAGCTTGGATAGCTCGTAAAAACGTTAATCAAGTACTATTGTTTTTCATTTCGGTTTTCACGATAGTAAAATTGGGAAGACTTTCCTGAGGAAAATGAGATCCAAACTCTCTTGCTTTTGCTTAACTGTAAACGACGGTAGCGTGCCGCGAGGAAGTAGGCAAGCGAAGAAATGCTAGACGCATGACGGGGATAATTGGGACTGTTTATACATATAGAGGGAATTGTAGCCCGAAAGAGAAGCGAATACACTTGTATTCTGTGTGTTACTGGCGCAAGACTCGTATACATTTTAATCTTCATCTTGCATACGAGTATGTAGATCGTGTTGATATTACACGTTGCATCGCGAAGTTATCTATTTTTATTACTCCTCGCGGCGTTACATATAAACACACGCGTGTCCAGCGAATATTAAACATTGATCTTATCGGAAATGAACAAATTTTATTACACATTTTTAACCGATCTTTCGAGCAGTTACGTTCTCATTACACTCACGCAATCGCACAGTTAGTAAAAACGGGTTTTGAACATTTTTCCATAAGGGTGAACTCTGCGAACATGGGAATAGGATTATTATTTGTTTGTTTCGTAGATTAGCGCAAAAGGATTGTTATTTTTAAGGAGGTAATTTCATAGCTTTCACCAAAGCAAACACGTGTTTATAATAAAAGTTTACGTAATGTTTGTTGCGTCGGCCGCTGGTGTATTTGCGTAAGAGAGGAGGAAGAGTGAAAAATGTTATCAAAAGCCATTTTTAAGGTCGCGTCACAAATTCGGCCCGGACCAGTGTACGTGTACGATTACTCGTGGCAGTACGCGTAGATACGCGCTACCAAAAGGGGTAAAGAAGCGGCGAGAATGAAAGTTCACCGGCGGTTAGGTGAATGCACACAAATACACGCACACCTACAAACACACAGACATGGAGCGAGACTCGACCACTCCTCTACCTTCATAAATGTTTGAGCGGACGGCAAGCGAAGTGCGGAGTGGTATCGAGCTCCCACCCCAACCTTCCGTTCCGTATCCACTAACTGAATTAACCGGTATACCGTTGCGACGTGTATACAGGGTGGACCAATAACAATTACCACCTTGGTTATCGAATAAAAGTTATTGAGCGTCGCTTTACGATTTATTTTCAAGCTAACTTATTCAGGTTGTGCACAATCGTTGAAAGCGAAATAGGATGAAGATTTTCTTCTGGGTCTGTTAGAGGACTCATCAGTAAGGCAACCTAAGAGCCAGATGGTCGATTGAAGAGTTTTTAAGAAATAATCGACCGGGGGTTTTCGGTGTCTAAATTTTCCGACGAAAAAAAAATTTCACATCATTCTAAAAAAAATATTTTCGGTTTCATGGGTCAATTGCAAACATTTTTGGTGGATAGACATACCCCTGAAATCCTACCCACTTTCGAGAAAAAAATTCGAGTAGGAGCTGAAATTTTTAGACGAAATTAAAAAATTTCAAATCATATTAAAAAAATTATATTTAGTTACAGAGGACAATTACAAGCATTTTCGGTGAATAGGCATACTTTCGAAATCATAACCACTTTCGAGAAAAAAATTCGAGTAGGTGTCAAATTTTTCGACAAAATTAACAAATTTCAAATCCTTCAAAAAAAATTATTTTTAGTTGCAGGGGTCAATTACAATCATTTTTGGTGAATAGATGTACCTTCAAAATTCTAATCAGTTTCGAGAAAAAAATTCAGTAGGTGCAGAAATTTTCGGCAAAATTAAAAAATTCCAAATCGTTCAAAAAAAATTATTTTTAGTTACAGAGGACAATTACAAGCATTTTCGGTGAATAGGCATACTTTCGAAATCATAACCACTTTCGAGAAAAAAATTCGAGTAGGTGTCAAATTTTTCGACAAAATTAACAAATTTCAAATCCTTCAAAAAAAATTATTTTTAGTTGCAGGGGTCAATTACAATCATTTTTGGTGAATAGATGTACCTTCAAAATTCTAATCAGTTTCGAGAAAAAAATTCAGTAGATGCAGAAATTTTCGGCAAAATTAAAAAATTCCAAATCGTTCAAAAAAAATTATTTTTAGTTACAGGAGTCAATTACAAGCATTTTCGGTGAATAGACGTACCTTCGAAATCCTAACCACTTTCAAGAAAAAAATTCGAGTAGCTGTCAAATTTTTCGACAAAATTAAAAAATTTCAAATCATTCAAAAAAAATTATTTTTAGTTGCAGGGGTCAATCACAATCATTTTTGGTCATTACACATACCCCCAAAATCCTACGCACTTTGGAGAAAAAAATTCCTTATCGTAAATATGTCTGACCATGAATGAATGATTCTCCTGAAGTTTCATGCGTATGTTTAAAAAATCATAACTCCCGAACAGATTGGAGGATTTTAATGTTTCAAAATGCAAACAACGCATAATTTAGTGAAGAATACATAGAAATTCTAACAATATTGGAAAAGTTGTCCATCGTTGCTGCAGTTTCATAAATCTCTGAAGATGAAGCCTCGAACAATATCGAACGAAAGAGTAGCAAATGTTAACGAGGTACTACTGTATAATTCAGACGGCACAAATACTAGATACCAATGATCAGTTTGCATACAAAGAGAGGTCATTGCAACTAATCGGGCCAGCATTCTTTAGCCTTGTCTTCTTTCCAGCTCTGAGTAGTACCTCGCTGCGTGCTGTAACACTGGAAAGCGATGCGTCGCGAGCTGAAACAAAGCTCGCGGGATACCTCTACGCCACTGTCCGCGCTGTACAGTCTGTTGATCCCCGAACCATAACCTCTCCATTTCTCCGACTTTCTCCCTCTCTCTTTCGCGGTCCGCGACTCCTCTATCCGCCCGCGGGCGAAGTGTCGTGCGTGGGCGTGCGCACTTCAGGCGCATCTGCATAATCGTACGTAAATTGCGCGAGACATCACGCGCGGTAATGTATTGCGGCCGGAGGGCCGCGTTTGCATGCAGGATACGCGCAACTCGCGCGGACCCGCGAGCTTCTCCGCGCGTACTTCTACGTTACACGTTATACAGGGTGGGCCAACCATGCCCGTATCCTCGTTCACAGACATTGCCCATACACTGTAGGACCTCTGCTATCTGGGACCTGACAATATTGTATAAACTCACGATCTCTTGTAAATGATAACGTTCATTTGATACATCTAGTCTAGTCTTCATAAATTTGGTAGACTTTAAATACTAAGAAACTTTGAGGTGCTTCAAGTTTTTAAAATTTGAACAAACCACTGTTGGATTTGATAAGTGTGGAACTCAATTTCACTAGCTCAGAATCCAACGCTGGTTTATTCCAAACTCATCTTGGGAATTAAAAAGCTATTAAAATGCTTATAAATAGAGAAAAATGTCAGAGGGGAAAGTGAAATGATTTAGAATGGAGCATATTTTTAAATTAGTAGTTTCCTTCGATACCTTCTTGCAGAGGAGAACAAGTAGCAACGATCGAAGCATTTAAATATATTCGATCTAAATATAGATGCAATTGAATTTTCTGTTTCTGTAAAGAATCGCACGAAACCTCGAAACATGCTCCGGCGTAAGGGCTGGCAATTCCGAGCCATCCCTTGGGTTTGGGGGGGTGGGTGGATACAAATGTTCGTGATTTTCGGATAAAGTGGTTGTAGGCTACTTGGTCAGGTACGGTAAGCGTCGCTATGCAGAACAACGCTCGATGTATAATCTGCCACCGTTGGCCGCGGCGCTTCTGATTCGCGGATAAAACCAGCGGCAGGAAATCGTTCTCGCGTGCTGTACACTCGAGGGATTACGGTGCAACTTTCGATGTTGGTTTTCAGTAAGCGAGTAATTTATGTCGAATGCCACGCGAAGCGGAAGAAACGTATACAGGGTGTTTCTGAAACGTGTGGCCAATTTTACCCACTGTAACTCTTACCACCCCTGAAGTGTTTACGGTGTGAAAATATCGCGTAAACTTTTTTTCTAAGTTGCTTGAAGTTGCCCGTCAGAGGAGGCGTGGGAAGCGGACTACTGGAGCACGGGGACACAAGTTTTGCGATGTCGTCTCATTGATCGCGGGACACTGTGCGGAAAATTCCTGATCTATTAACATAATAAGTACGTACCGATACCATAATTCGTATGAAATAACGCTTGCATACTTCACGGTTCGTTCTAATATTAGTATTATTCCGATCACCGACAACTCTCGGCTTTAGATGGTCATGAAATAATAGAAATGTTCCGCGATTAAACGGTCTGTCATATGTGCCTATTCCATTCTCTCTCTGCTATCTCTCACAGATTCAAAACATAGAGGGAAAAATTGTCAAGCTGACTGTGTTTGTAATATATTGTGGTCCTTGACGAGTAGATCAAAAATATGGATAGTTTTCGAGTTATGATAGGTCAAACGTCGGCAAACTAAGTGCAACCTCGAGGTTGAGTGGCTGTTGCAAGCTATCGTAGCTTAAATATTTCATCCCTATATCTGCGTGTTAATTCAAAGATGGTTCTTTAGGGTATCTTCAGATGGCTCTTTAAATTATTGAGTCTCCAACAAACAATTTATGTTTTAACGAGTGTATATAAGTAGAAATTGTTTGTTGGGGAATGTTTGTATTTTGTTGCATCATGTATGGACTCAATAATTTTCGTTTGACGCGTGTATCCCATAAACCAGGTCACACTGGCATCTCACAACTACTCAACTTCGAGGTTGGACGTAGTTTGCTGACGTTTGATCGCCCATATCTCGAAAACTGTCCATAGTATGACTTTTTTTTACGTTTTTGGGGTCTTTTAAAATAAAATCAACGATACTTTGACCTATTCTTTGCCTCGTTACGTTTCTGTTTTTTCACTCGTGTTCGCATACAAGCTAGAGTAGAGTTGCATACTCCGTGACGGATTGAAAATGTACGGGAGAAGTTGTTCGCGCGTGGCTCCAATTCCAAGGGAGATCGGAGCCGCAAGGTTGCACAAGCGACAAAGTCGAGCAACGCGGAACAACTTTTGCCTGTTCGAAACTTACCTTTCGGCGTAGAAACGCGCGCGTACCGCGTAGCGATAACAGGAAGGGAGCTTTGAGGGGAAAATACGAGCGGCAGATAACGCCTGGCTCTGTACACGTGTAAGCGTGCAGCCCATTAATCCGTGCGTGTCGCATTGATCTATCATTGTCCTGTAGGCAACGGTGATATACACATCTGAGGTTGATACATAATAGATCGCGAACGTAGCCTGGTACGACGCAAATAGCCGCTACAAGCCGCGAACACACGCTCGTCACGGTGCGTGCAATCTACGTATTGTTATATATCGCGATGTAAGGATACTCTAAATGCACCAATCGAAAAGTCCAATAACCCAGTTTCGCTGTACGTTTGGTAATGGTTTACCGACGAACGAATATGGGGGATATAACACTGCCATAGCGGGTGTTCTACGCGTTCCGTTCGCGAGTTTCGACGATTGTTGGGGGAGAAGTTTGCAGGAACGTTCGACGAAACGATTTGCACGAAATAAAACGGAAATCAAAATTGTGAAACTGTTATATGTAAAGCTTTCGACGATGGGTTTTTTTGGCGATAAACATATTAATTAAGAATCTTGTGGCGCTGCTTTGCTGCGGTTTGGAACTCGTGAGAATCGTAGGAGGATATTGGGAGGTCGGTCGAGGAGTGTACATACAGGGTGTTCGGTCACCCCTGGGCAAATCTAGAGGCCAAAATAAAGCGAAAGTCAAGATTATCAATTTCTTGACTGAGGCTTCTTTACAAAGTTATTAAAAATTAAATTGAAAAATTTCAAATCATTCTGAAAAAATTATTTTCGAATGCGGGGGTCAATTACAATCATTTTTGGTCATTAGACATACCTTCGAAATCCTAACCACTTTCGAGGGAAAAATTTGAGTAGCTGTCAAATTTTTCAACGAAATTAAAAAATTTCAAATCGTTTAAAAAAAATTATTTTCGTTTGCTGGGGTCAATTACAATCATATTTGGTGGACATACATGCCTCCGAAATCCTACGCATTTTCGAGAAAAAAAGTCAGTAAATGCCTGAATTTTTCGGCAAAAAAAAAAAATTAAATCATTTTAAAAAATTATTTTCGGTTGTGGGGGTGCATTACGATCATTTTTGGTCAATAGACACACTCCCAAAATCCTGTGCATTTTCGAGAAAAAAATTCAGTACGAGCGGAACTTTAGACGTTAATAACTTTTTAACGAAGCCTCCATCAACAAATTAGTATTCTTGATTTTCGTCCTATTTTGGTCTCTAGAATCTTCCATTATAATTTTTCCCAGGGGTAGCCGAACACCCTGTATAGCTACCGAGGGGTCGGTCGAGCGCTTGTGAGAGCGCGAGTCCTCTGGTGACGAGCATGGAAGGCGACGCCACAATCTTCATAATTTTTTTGATTTTAAACTCAGAACTTCGATTTTTAAATACGTGTCTATTGCGAGCAAGATAACAGTGAAAAACAATGACTTAAAAATGTTAAATAAATTACAAAAAACAATCACAACGTTAGACGTAGCATTCGCTTTAAAAAAAATTACTAAACTTCCATAGTACCACCTCGCTTCTTGCGTCAGATTACGTTGGGGATACATGCAACGATCTCGCCGTCGTTGAGTGCCTTCTCGAGGAACATTTAACAGACTCAATTACTATTATTATTTATTATAAACGGGATGACCTCTTTGAATATGTCAGAATACACAGTCTACGAATAGAACGAGTGTTACTTTCTGGCGATGGATGTTATATTGCTGAGACTCGGGGATAAATTCGTTAAAAGACACCCGATAAGATTGATCGCGCAGGCCAGTTATGTAGGTACAATCGCGCTTACTTCTCGTTATTTCTATTCCGCGCGTTTCTCCTGGCTTTTATTCATGCGTGAGGCTCGACGCGCGTGTACGTGTCTTACACGTACGTGGAAACGTGCGTGCTCGGTGAACCTAGTGGTTTGTGGCGTCGCAACCAGTTCTTGAATGAGGCTGCGAATGAACTTAGACATCGTTTACAAAACCTGAATCGCGTGGCTGGCTCGCGTGCACGAGAATTTTGTTTCGGATCGGAAACGAGGTCGAAAATGACATCATCTTCGCCCTTACGTCAATAACCGGACGCCAGGGTTCTTTTTTCATCGCAGAACCGCTCAAGATTCCCGTTCTTCGAACGATTCTGCGTCGACTTTCGTTCTCGACGCCTATAAATACGTGGATCTCGATTCCTGTCGTGATTTGCAACGTTCGCCGGACAACAGTCGACGTTTCGATCTTCGATCTCCACGGTAGAACGGTCGAATCCCTGAATGACCGAATTCAAAAGAGGAAAGAAGAGTTTATTCGAGCCGCTCGAGCCCCCCGAGGAATTAAATCGCTCTTGATTTTAATGGCAGGCGAACTTTCCTGCTCACCGAGTTTGAAGTTCCAGGTAACTCGATTAATGGATACTCGGTTTGCACGGGATTACTCGCAGCCGTGTAATTGAGCCTAATTTACACCGAAAACTCGTGACTAATGATAAAGCTAACTCGCTGAAATTTAACGGCACACTTCGTCACGTCTTACACTCAATAATAGTTATCGATCTCCGAACGTCCGTAAAGCATTCGTTCGAGCCATTTCCGTCACGCACGCGATACTTTGTGTGGCGGTTGTTTATAACAAACCACGAAAATTGCCTCAACTTTTCTGTTATTAAACAAGTTTTCACTGCACCAAGTCAGTTGGAAGGATTTGCGAATTCGTAGACTACGAAAATGTGTTAATGTGTACATGTAGATACTAAACAGTTTGTTAGTAATATTTATTAGACTTGTTCGTAAAAGAAAATGTTAATAAGTATAATGTGAACCACGTGGTTGAGTTTAAGAAAGTGGTTAAAGAAATAGAATTGCGTATATAATGATGATTCTTAAAATGAACACGTTCATATTTCGTACAGCGGAGACAAAATTCGACACAATTCGATCAGCAGATATTTGTACGCCAATACACAGTTGGGGAAGGATAGAAATGTTCAATTTACAAATCATGTCCGGGGTTCACTAAAAGAATCATTACTATACTTAAAACAGGGTAATTTAACAACGAATAGAATAGAAAATACATAGAAAATTAATGTGGTTGACTGTATGTTCGAAACTGCTTTATCGACGTTTCCCAAATCGTACCAAAGGTGCAATGACGATAGGAGACATTGTTTTGGGAAATGGCGTACCGGAATTTGAAATTCGATCGACACTTTACAACAATTTGCCGGAGCGATATCGTTGTCCCCAACGTTTCTCCATTGTACTCCTTCGAACACGTGCAACCGCATAAAATATAACACCCTGAGGTTATCGTTATTGAATCTTGTTCTCTCTAATCACCGCAGAGTAAAACGAAACCCTGATGTACATATCATGTCCATAACCGCGTAACAACTTCTCGGTTAGGATCTTTGCATCCGCCTGTTTAAATCGGGCTAAGATTGAAAATAACCGTGCCTTCCCGCGCTGGTTTTAATAATGCCCGCTTCTTCTGTGTACATTATATTTTTTTTGAGAGAGAGAAAATGAATAGATAATTGCAACGGTTGCATCCACGGACGTTTCACGGGTCGAAGGCTGGTGTAGTGGACGAGGAGCGCCATTGCTTTTTGAGGTGACACGGTGTCAGTGATCGTAACGAGTTTAAACGCACTGCGAACACCAATTACGTCTGTCGGGTTGCATGTTCCGGAACATAAAGCGTGAAACACACGTTCGCCGTTTGCGCGTTTTCGAGATGTTTCCTATTGCTTCTCGGAAGTGATTTCGCGTTGCAAAAGAAATCGCTCATCCGCGATCGAGACGAACAGCTCCGACGTCTCTTTCGAAGAATTTCGAGGAACGAACGCGTATATAAATGCACGTATCGCGGACCGGATGTCGTGTATTAAGACGAATTAACGTCGTTTATTTAGAGACAAAAACCAGAAGGATAATGGCTCGCTGCACAACGTAACGAGTGACGCGATAATAAGGCGCAGTTTCGATCCGTTCTCCATATTTACGGGCAATCGTTTGGAGCGATTCTAATTTTTATCAATTTTTTTCCAATTCTTTTGCATTTGTTATCATCATTCAGCATTCCAATCGCTGATAAATCAATATATCAAAGTGTGATCATTTCCAATTCGGAAGAATTTCAACCGCTCGTTTGGAGCAGAATTTTCCCCCCAAAACGAAACTTACGAAACAGATTTTGTCTCGCATTTTCGATGCATTCTCACGGTTGGACACGCCGGAACGAATGTTTTGAATCGCTACGCTCATGAGCTCTTCCGCGAATCATCGCGCAAGAAATACGTAGACTCGAGATAGGAATATCTTTAAAAGAAGTTTCAGTTTAATCGTGCTGCACCTGTTTCGTTATTCGAAACGGAGAATTGTTTTGCACGACGTGTTGAAATAACGTAACTATAATACTGTGCCATCTTCTCGGAACCGTGGAAGAGAATATCTTGCGATAGAAAAATTACACGTGACAAAAAACCTTACAGTATTATGCTCGACTTGTGTCACCGCTCGTGTTATTCGCGGTACAAGTAAATTGCAATAATACCTTTTTTTAAGTAACTTTTTACTTACGTGGTGCTCAAATCGCGCCTATTTAACGATATCGAAGTTTTCATCATTTTTATACTGCATGTATCTTTGCATGTTAAATAAATTCTCTCAGGGGATACTTAAGAGATTATGTGTGCAATAAATATGAAGGTACATCGTTCGTTTTACCTTGGAACCTGACCTCCTATTTTCAATATAAACTTTTACGAGACCAATTTTATATAAATCGAGGATTAGATACAATGAAATTTCCACCTTTATAAAATGGCGAAATTTGGGTTAGATTTACTAACTATTGACTCAAACGTGCAACAGAGACGTATTGTTATCTGTTTACGAGAACCAATGGTCGTTTGGACGTAAAATTGTATTTTCCTGTCCTTCGAGGCCTACGATTCCATCGAAAGTGGCCAGGTTGCATCGCAATAACGAAACACGGTCGGAAATAACTTAATTAAAAGTAAAATAGTTATTAAAGCGGGCGAGTTGTCACCGGTATCGTTTAAAGTGCCCCGGGGGCGGTAGCTGCGAAACTTCCTCATTAACGCGCTTATTAAGATCGCTCGACGATTAATTTCAAGCTCCGCGAGTTATTCACGGCAGAAAGACAACAGAATTTCTCGTACCGGGCTCGTGCTTGGTAATAATTTCTCACGGATTGCGTGCATCCGTGTGTGCATTACCTGTACGATGCTCGGCCCACGCGAAACGCTTTTGCCACCCAATATGTACGAGCCATTGTCTCGGGAATCATTATTGTTGTGCAATGCTGAAATTACGGGCGGATCCTTCGCTTTGTGCGCGATACGACTCTCACGGGGGAGGGAAAGAGAAAGAGAGAGGGCGAGAGAGAAAGAGTGGCCAACGATACGTTCTGAACCCGTTTACGCCGACAATTGGCAAATTGTTTATCATAATGATAATAATTTCTCCTTGCGTTCGATAGTGTCCATTGTTGTGCCGATTATTGTTGCCTGAATTCTTTGATGCGCGATAAGTTTCGTCGGTTTCTTGCATTTAGCAGTATCGGTATTGTTTCAGAAAATATTTCACATTTTTACCTGCGTACTTCGTTTCCCGCGTTACTTTGTAAATCGTTCGACGAAACAATATGGCGCGCACGGTCGCCGATTCTTATCGTTTCGAGCAGTTTCGATCGCAAGTGGAAAATGAAATATTTTTCAAGACCCGAGGAAGAAAAGTAAATTGATCGTTGTGTATGTGCGTCGAGTAATGCGATTCAGTTTTGCAAAAAACATGAGAGCGTCGGGGAGAATTATAAATTGAGAGCACGTAATCGATCCACTTAAAGCAACTGGTTTCCTGCATTGGAGCAGTGGTACTTTACTTGGGGACCACCCACTATATGATAAAAGCAATTACATTTGTCGAGGAAAATTACGGGAAAACGCGAACGTAACGCGAATCAATTAGTTTAGAGGTTTTAACTTGTACCGATTGAGATACCTTAAAGTATGTTGTAAAAATTATTTATTGAATTTTTTGACTAGTTTTTTAAAAATATAGAACTAGAATTCAAAAATGAAAATATATTCTGTAAACGATATTATTCGTAGACTGGATCGGTTGGGAAACTGTAAACATCGTTATTAGCCAATGGAATTCTATCGGTATGTAATCAAATTCGAATCTTTATCGTCTAGCCTGTCGCGTATTTTATCAAGACTATAAAGATAATCATTTACGAGAAATCTCGAACCTCCGTCAATGTCCGACTGGGAAAAATGATCGACGCGAGATCGACGTCGGATATCAAATACGCGCGAATCATAATTTCACCGGCAGTCATGTTCCCGGCACCGCCATTTATAGAAATTTATAGAAATTTCTTCATTTATGGTACCCTGGAAACTGTCCATTTTGTTTCAAATTTTTGAATTCGTTCCATGTATAAAATCGACAAATTTGTGGAAAATTTATGTTAATAATATTATTTATTATTATTTGAATAAATAATAATTTTTAATTTTTTATTAATATTAATTAACTTTCGGTTCTGACAAGTGGTTGATGTATTCACATATATAATTATTTCTCGTTCTCGTACTCGTGCACTATAATGGCGATTCGCTATAAATGAAAAAAAGAGAAATTTGAATAAGTTAGAAATAAAACTTGTCAAGGGTCGTGGCGCGCTGGAATCGCCAGCTCTCCGTCCGATCTTCGAAGTGCAGCATCATTGGGAGGCGCGCAGTACAGGGATGGGTTACCGCTCCGAAGGAAAAACACGTTATCATTGATTTGTATATTCTTTATATCATTTGTATTCCTTTATCAGTTTTATAATTGCATATTAGTAAGTATTATGATAGGGGAAAAACTGTTTAAACTAGTTTTCATTAATAAATGAAAAGAATTCATGAGTAACACAAGTTTCTTTTCGTTTAGAGCAAATCACCATTACAGTGAATACAAGTGGGGAAGTATAACACCTGTATACTGTAATTTTATAAACAATGTCTTGTAATAGTACTAAAGAATATGCTGTTACCAACGATTAGTCAAAGCTACCCCAATTAATTTTATGTAATAAATGAAAAGAATTCATAAGAAACACAAAGTTTCTTTTCATTTACAGGAAATCACCATTACAGTGAATATACAAGTGGGAAGTATAACACCTCTGTATACAGTAATTTACATTAAACAATGTCTTCTAATAGTACTAAACAATACGCTTGTTACTAACGACTAGTCAATCTACCCCAATTATAATATTATGTAATAATAAAACATAATGTCTTCTAAAAGTACTAAACAATAAGAGCTGTTATCAACGATTACTCAAGCTACCCCAAACGGTGTTTATGGAAGGTGTTAGAAAAAACTTTGATTTGAAATAACACGGTTTAGTAAACTTTGCGCGATTATGCAGTCAAGTAATCTTATCAGATATCACAGATGATTTGAGTGATTAAAGAATAGAAAAATTGTGGTGTCCTGGCCTCGTGGGTATCGCAGTGGTAGTGGTCATGATTCACACGCGTATCCGTATCATTAATGACCGTTTGCACGACAATGCGACGCACAAGCGGTCTCTAAAATAGATACACGAGGACTGGCCTCTAGGCTTATCTATTTCTGGCAAGCGTCCGTAAAGCACGAGCCGGATCCTGGAACCGGGGAACAAATCTCGCCCGGCGCGACCTTTCCGCAACTCCCCCTGGTAGAAATTCGTTCGAGATTTACCGGTCTGTCAATTCGCGGGGCATAAACGTCCCCGCGTAAAAATGAAATGCTGGATCCCCACCGCGGGCTCGATTCATTAACGACAATAGATCGCGTCCGCGGAGCCCCGCGGGACCGCATTACTGACATTTCTATGCCGGGGAGAAAGGTATCGATGTCGGGGCATAAATCTCGACGCGAAGTACGCGCATAAACATATCCACGTGATCGCGCGCGCAACGCGGCGTGAGAAAAATCATTCACCGTCCGTTTACTTCGGTCTTTCTATCAGTCCGCGTCAGCCCACGTATAGTTGTCTTCTATTTCGTCGCGAGGAACACAGTCGCCGAGGCTCCCGCGCAAACAGACGTTTCGCAACGCGTCACGCCGGGCTATGATTAATCGTTCATGGGAATATCAGTTCCGCGAGTTGCGTGGATTGTTAGCGGCGGTTCTGCGAACACGGAGAAAACCCGGGTACGGGATCGACTCAAAGTACACCGCCTCGGTGTTATTTCTAATTACGCGTTCGCCTGGCCAAGAAAACGAGCGAACACGGTGTTTTCGTTCCTATAAATAATTACGAATAAACACGCGAATGGACAGGTTGTTCGCCCAACTTTGTTTGCCAACACGAGCTTCTTCCGGGAGCGATTAAATCTTGTATTCAGATATTTTTCCTTTAATATTTAAATACAATGGACGTTGCTAACGAAATTATTGTTAACATGACCAAACGAATAACTTTTAAATGCACGCGAAATACACGTACTGCAGTGTAATCTCACGTAATATAACTGCACGCATTACAAACCTAAAAGCTGCTTAGATAATTTTCGTACGCGCGCTGGCTAGAGGATTTATCTTATCGTTCTCGTTTTATCTTCCGTTTTCAACAAAATTTATGAGCCAGGTAGCTTTCGAACAAACGTTTGACACGTATCTGTTTTTTATCGGCTGACGTCCACTTTGGGGAGGGTAAAAATAGCCCCCGAAAATTCCGGGGTGTAGAAAATATAATTCTGGAATATTTCTGGATCTGAACGACGTAGGATAATTTTTTAAAGAAAGATTTAACAAAATTAAAATTTTTAATTTTTGTCCAAATCTTTTTGATATTTCCTCCGATGGATCTAGAACGAAACGGCGCCATTTACGCCTACGAGCATTAAAATGAAAGAAAGTCTACAGTTTCTCCTTGCCCATGTGTGACATCAATTTCTATTTATCGTTCAACTTTTCCGCCAATGTTTCGACGGCGAATCGCGCGATCTTCGACGGTTAGAAAAGTTTCTCCGGATGCGTTCTCTTTCACGATGCTCCCCTTCTGGATCCTGTTGCTTCGAGGATCCTGTTATACGCGAAACCCGTAAGTTACCCGTATAGATGGTTTCGCGTCGGAATATTCGCGCCGCAAGATTTGACACTGCGATCGACATAACGGACAGCCATTATTTGTCTTTCACGCCCAGATATTTCGTCAAAAACATCGACGCGGAGTGTTCCTCGCGTGACATAGAAAAACGTATTGTAAATTGAAAACAAGCTACGTTTGGGATTTTCAGAAATTATTACAAAGGAAAATTTATGGATGAAATTAATCAGTTTTCGATCGTTGGCAATAGTAAATAATGTTATTTTTATTGATATCTGATGGGGTGAAAATGGGGTAGTATTTTAGTCTAAATGTTTTAAGAATCCTTTGGAATTAAAGAAAATAGGAGGAATACATCATTTCTTTTCGTGTAAAAATCTTTGAGGATACAATTATTTTAACGGAGCCCTTTATATGTCTCCATTTCTTTCGTTCTGTTTATTTAAAGTACAGTTTTGGTTAGTATGAACATGAAGGGATGATTCCTCGCGAAAAAGGAAGAATTTTGTTATACGGAAGCTTCGTTGAAAATCGAGTTTGAAAATACAAGTAGAAACAGCGAGCAATGAACAAACGCGTCAACCAAATCGTACGCGTATACGACAAACTTTCAAATATCATTATTTTGAAAATGAAGCATCATAAGAAAGAATTTTGTCCTACATTTCCAATTTATTTTACCATAAGTTTGAAAATATAAGTAGAAACAGCGAGCAATGAACAGACGCGTCAACCAAATTGTACGCGTATACGACAAATTTTCAAATATCATTATAAGAAAGAATTTTACCGTATATTTTCGACTTATTTTGCCATAAAGAATGATCTTATAATCTGCAGAGCCTACAAAACGAGAGATATACTATCCTTGGAACGATTCGACAAACAAATATTATAAAGAAATGATGGAGTCGATTAAACCAGTATCTGTTCTCCGCACAATTTGAATCTGTCGTTCGGTAAATAAGCCAGAGGAACATTGCGTTTAATTTAATACGCATTAGGAGGCGTCGAGCGTCACGCAACACTTCCTTGATGGCGCTATTGGAGATCCAACGCATATCGAGCGGGGTGCATTGAGCGTTCGGTGTGCAGATTGTGTGCAGATCGTGAATAGATCAATTCTAAGGGAGCAAACAGTCGCGTAGCTTCTGATGTCCTGCGCAAATTCAGAAATAGAAGCGGTCTGGATACGGTGGCTGTTCCAGAGATAGGTCAATAAAGCGTCTCGTTAATACCAAGGAAACACGTACGTCCCTGACAACTTTGACAGTAACAACTGACAATAACGACGCTAACCGGCGACGTTTAACGACAACCGCCGAAGGTCCGATGTTACCCGAGTTACGGGTCGTCCTAATTACCTGATTTAATTGCTGTCGTCGAAATTACCGGTCGTTTCCTTGCCAATCGGCACAATCGTGACACCCGTTACATATATACGACGCCCTGTAACCGAACGCGAAGTTGATCCTGCGAGTCGACAACCGATCAATTACGATTTCTCTGCTTTCCCCTCCCGCCCCCCCCCATTTCTCCATCGCGCTTCGTCCCCCCCTCCTACGAGTATCTTTATTCCTCGGCTTGTTCCTCTTCTCGGCGGCCGATGAAGTACGATAAGTATCGTGCCTCCATTGTGTAAATAATAGCGTTCCGTGAGCTCGGGCGTGTCGACGTTATTACACGGAATGGACCGCGTAAGATTTTCACCCGGAGATTCGAACCGCGCGCACGGAAATCGCTTCTGAACTTACGGGGATCGTTCCACAAACTGGCGGGCAAGGTCATCGTTTTTTACTTGTTTATTTATTTGTTTATTACCTTCAATGTCGCGTCCATCGATGATCATTAGTGATCACGCTGAATGAAGATCTGGTAATGATTCGTTAATTGATCATTTTTGTGTCACCCAATTTGGGGGATCCCACAATTATTTTTAAATATAATAGTATTTGATGAATGTGTATAGTCAGATGCATTACATTCTGACTCAATTGGAGTAAATAATTACTGTAATATACCATTTTTAATTTATTTATTTATTTATTTGTAGTCTTCAAAATCGCGTCTATCGATGGCCATTAGTGATGACGCTTGGGCGAAGATCCAGTAATGATTCTTAAAATGATCCTCCAGATTGTGATTCGTAAATTGAACATTTCTGTGCCTCCCAACTTGGGGGATCCTCTAATTATTTTGTAATATAATAGTATTTGATGAATGTGTATCGTCAGATGCATTAAATTCTGACAAAATTGAAGTAAATAATTACTATAAAGTTGTTCCAATGTTATATAATTTATATATTATCACTAGACTGCGGATATTTATGCATTTATGGGAAATTTTAATCCCCAAAAAACTACAGAATGCATTTAATATGCAAAAATATAAGAAATACTTAAAGTAAGATACGAATTATTATATTTAGGGGTTGAGACAGCCCTCTGCGAAGCTTCCGTTTCATTAATTCTATTAATAAAAATGTGAATTTGCATAAAAATCCGCAGTCTAATTATCACTAATACACAAAAATTTTCTGAAAAGAAATTTTGTTTCAATCCTTTTAATCCTCAAGTGAATTATTGGGGCCCTCCATAAGCTTGAACTAATAATTATTTAATATATGTCGATGTAATTATTTGAAAATTTATGTAATCCTCCATTAGTTCATTATATTTTAGATGCTTTAAATGCTGTAAAAATCTCAACATTAAGTAAAATAATTCAATTGAGATTGAGACTCCACTTAAGGGTTAAGAAGGAACATCCGCTGTACGAAAAATGAGCACAACCCCGGAGCTATGTTCATTTTAAGAATCATTACAGTTGATCTGTGTGTTTTAGACATTCGACATGCTTTAAATGCTGTAGAAATCTCAACATTAAGTAAAATAATTCAGTTAAAATTGGGACTCCACTTAAAGGTTAAGAAGAAACATCTGTTGTACGAAAAATGAACAAACCCCCAGAGCTATGTTCATTTTAAGAATCATTACAGTTGATCTGTGTGTTTTAGACATTCGACATGCTTTAAATGCTGTAGAAATCTCAACATTAAGTAAAATAATTCAGTTAAAATTGGGACTCCACTTAAAGGTTAAGAAGAAACATCTGCTGTACGAAAAATGAACAAAACCCCAGAGCTATGTTCATTTTAAGAATCATTACAGTTGATCTGTGTGTTTTGGACATTCGAGCACCTTTTGCACGAGTCTTTTGTTTTTAACATGATGAATAGTATTTTAACCTTTTGCTACGAGTATCACGGATGGATTTGTTTCGACGATGCGACCAAAAGAAGCGAGACTTTTTCGAGACGTTATAGTAATCGAGTACGACGTTGCGTGGCTTCCCATTTTTTCGTCGCCACTTACAGCTAATACGCTCGAGGTTGATTACCCTGCCTCGAGGCGCGGCGCAAATGCAGATGAGCAAATATACCGCACACATTGGCCGAAGGTGCAGCAAGCACTTGGAGCCGATGGTGAGTCACCGTATGACATTTGACCCCCACCAATACACCAGTCACCTCGTGGTGCATCCAGGGGTTCTCACAAGCAAACCACAAGACAATGCAACGAGTTGATCGAGTAGCTAAACGAGTTATCACGGATTCATCTTCACTCACATTTCGAAAAACTATCGTTTCGAGGTCATAGACAATTAAATGAGATATTAAACCATATGTAACACGTTAATTGCTTGGACAAAACTGTATCATTTTTTACGAGACCAAAACTTCGATTTTGGACAATTTTTAAACTAAAATTCATGAATCCTATTCGAATTTATTTCCTCGAACGTTTCAGCTTGAGAATCAATTGTTCGAGGCAGTCAAAGCGTTAGAAAGAAATTAGTAATGAAACTGCTTTCTTAAATAGCTGAGAATAGAACGAGTAGCAATCTCCGGAGTAAGAATTGGGCACACGAAAACCACTCGTTTATTCTACCCAAGAAATTGGCACCCACTTGTTCCGACTGTAACCCAACAAATTGCTACGGACCATCTACTTTTCCAATCTCTTCAACATCGAACCAATTCTAAAAGATTCGAAAACATTCGCGAGAGAATAGACATCACCAAGTTGCTAAGAGGATAAAAAATAGCGTAAAATAGTCTGGCTGCTGGTAACCAAGAAGCTGCGTTCGTTTTTCTATTCGCTGTAGAGTAATAGTCAATCGAGTTTGTGTCAAACGAATTGCAACCTTTATCGCGTTTGGAGAGTCAACGGATCGATATTTATTCAATCGATTCGAAATCAGTAACACGGTTCGGTGGAATAATGCGATTTATTTATTCCCCATTTTGGAGCAGCGTGGCTTACGTTTAAACGATGCACCAGAGATAGTAATTACGTTAGGAGCGGGGACGCGAGTTATTAAAAGCTAAATATACCCGCGGAACGCATTGTACTTCGTCGTTATTTTGTCGACGTATTCCGCCATTATTAGTGCTCTGTGGAACATGGTCGATAGATGCCACAGGCCTTCAATTTGCACAATTCATCCCTGAAAAGTGTGTTTCTGATTTGTTGATTCCAATTATCATTGTATCACACTTCCTATCGTTGATTTATTACCCAGAGTGTATTAAAAAATTGCATTAATAAATGAGATAAAATATTCGTGGTGCAAGAGGAAGGGTCGAGGGTTGGTTTCTCGCTTTCCGTCGGGTGATTTAATTAAATCGATCGTTCGATCGCGTGCGATCTTGGCCGATCAATGACGGCAGAATGTCACTGGTACCGAGGCGTCTAAAAATACGAGCATCATGGATGAAAGAACAAACGGTTCGATCGGATCGTCATGCTGCCTGTCAACCCCCGTTAACCTTCCGTTCTTCCTTTGTACAATTCTTCTCTGTCTCGCGTTGGAAGGCGCCAGACTCTAACGATCTCGTTCGCTGGCAGAGGCCCAGAAGAACCAAATAGATCTTTTCGCTGCGATTCCTGCTACCTTCCCGCGGCCCTGCCCCTCGCCTTAAACCACGCTCGTGAATTATTGCGAAAGATCGTTCGTTGATACGTCAAACGCGCCAACGAAAACGGTACTCTCGATCTGGATCGCGTAAAAATCGTATCGAAGCGCACCTTCTCTTTGGACGGATATCGTTCGAGTCGATCTCCCCGATACTTTCACGGGATACTCGTATTCGTAACCCATATGCGCCCGAGATGCTCGCCCGCGTTTCTACAAAGTGTTTCCAGGTTTCCAAAAGGTTTAAACGACGAGCTTTTAAAACCTGGAATACTTGCCTTTATTGCTGATGGAAATAATTTTTCCTGCACTTCTCGATCTCGTAAAATCGTCAGTATAGAGAAGAGTTTAATTAGAAGATTGTCTGAAATTGACTAGTGTTATCTACATATCAATTTTTAATTTATAATTCTTTTCAATATTCTCTGATTTTGTTGATTGAGGCTTAGTTGAAAAGGCATGAAAAAATTAAATTAAAAAATTTCAAATCATTCATGGAAAAATTATTTTCAGTTGCAGAGGTCAATTACAATCATTTTTGGTCATTTGACATACCTTCGAATTCCTAACCACATTCGAGAAAAAAATTCGAGTAGCTGTAAAATTTTACAACAAAATTAAAAAAATTCAAATCGTACAAAAAAAATTATTTTTAGTTGCAAGGGTCAATTACAATCAATTTTGGTCATTTGAGATACCTTCGAAATCCTAACCAGTTTCGAGATAAAAATTCAATAAGTGGATAAATTCGACGAAATTAAAAAATTTCAGATCGTTCTGGAAAAATTAGTTTTGGTTCCGAGGGTCGATTACAATCATTTTTGGTGAATACACGTACCCCCGAAATCCTACGTACTTTCGAGGAAAAAATTCATTACCGAAAATATACTGTGTGGCCGGAAATATTTCTATAACTTTTTAACGAAGCCTCAATCAACGAAGTAGTATCCTTGACTTTCGTCTTATTTTGGCCTCTAGAATCTCCCATTCAAATTTTTCCCAGGGATTTTCGTATCGAACAAGATACTCCGGGTCCATTTTGACCCGAATCTGAATCTTAGAATTTCAGATTCCAGTACAAGGTTACCGAATATTTTCGTATCTGTAAATCCTTTTGTCGTTAATTTCGCGAGATTACTTGAAAATTAATTTACCAAAAATCATATGCTTTATGATTTCGAAGAACAGAGTTTGCACGAATTAAAAATGTTTAATTTTGGAGTTAGTAGCGCTCGATCGAGAGTGAAAGAAATTACCAATTGCTGTTCGAAATTTCGCGAGGCAGAACCGCAGAGGTACCGAGAGACAAGCCCGGGGAAATACGGAAATCTATTTGAAATCCCTTATCTTATGAATTATTTTCCTCCCATTTTACGCGTAAGAGGATAAAGTTCCGTGCCGGTGGGTATTATGTAATCGTATTAAGTACGACAGCGCACGTATGCTCGCGACTGGAGGAGGATCATCAGCAGAAGAACGGGGAGAAGCCGGCCGGGTATTTCGAAGCCTCTGCTACCATTTCCACGAAGTGGATTCTAATTACGACCAAAGATGATACATGGTTATCATCTCTGCTTTTACTCGGTCCCGGCCTCTTCCTTCGTCCCGTTCCTTCATCCCCTTCGACTTCGTTCAATCTCTTCTCGGGCTCTTGCTCCTCGTGACAAGAACCAAATCTCGCACTCTATACCCCCAGCCCTCCCACCTATCCACCCGCTCTTTTCACATTCTTTCGCGGCGCGTATTTACCCACCGGTCAGATGATTAACTTCCAACCGATTTTATATTTTTCCTATTTCTTTTTTTTCTTACCCTGGAAATCTAATTTTCTCTCGTTTCACTGTGTTCGACGCTCCAAACCTTTCGAACTGTCCACGAAACGTTTTTGGATGATTAAAATTCAAGATTCCTTGGATTTATTTTTTTTTGTAACATCTCTAATCTAGAGAATTAATTTTTGTAGCTTCTCGGTGAAAAATATATGGTATTTTGCATTTATAAGTAATACGATCGGCTAGAGGATGATTCCTCGTGGTAAAATAAATTGAAAACGTAGAATAAAACTTTCTCTCACGATGCTTCGCTTTTGAAATAATGGTATTTGAAAATTTGAATACGATTTGGCTAGTGTGTCTGTTCGTTGCTCACTGTTTCTACTTGAACACTGTTCCACGCGATTTTCTTAAAAATAATTCTATATCTCACCTTTTTATTTCTTCAAAGAACATTGAGTAATGTTCTAACTTTTCTACTTTCCCTACAAGCAACAGTCTTCGGTGGATTTTTCAATAAAACAAGAAATGACCGTTCAAACTGAACTATCACGACAAACTTGAAGCGTCAATTCACATTTAAAAGTTACAAGATCGTAATTTCGCGTGTACAATTATAGAGGATTTAGTTTGCAATTTCGTCGGTGTATATGCGCGAGAAATAAAAATTTCTGTAAACCGTGGGAATAACATTGGGTGGTCAGTATCAAGTTGTACGGTTATTTTCGTTGTTCCCGAGTTCAACCCCCGTGGTTGCACGGCGAGATTGTATGAAACAGCCTGTATAATAGCTGGGTAAGATCCAATTTATTTTCGTTTGACCAATCGGACTTAAAGCACGGGTCAGAAAATAGGAATATGGGACGGCCCTGAGTGGGCACCGGACGAGTGAGAGATTTATTCGCGAGTTTGTCCGTTTTCACTTCGCCGTGAAGAGCAGAGACAAGAGAACGGGGAGAGCAGACGAGAAGATACGTCGTAAGGCGGGGGTGCTTGTAGGTTGAACGTCCGCTGCATCGAATATAAATAGCAGCCCGGCGACGTTCGTCCACCTCGTCTTTCTCTTCCCGCCCTTCTGGCTCTTCGTTTCTTTTCATCATCTTCTTCGTCTTCTTCTTCCCTCCCTACGGGTTGTCCCTCCGCCTCGCCTCTCCGCGCGCGCGAGAGAGGGTCCTATCGATTCCTACGGCCAGTCACGGAAACTCTACGAGGCGTAAATTTAATTAGCGAGCGATCTGTTCTCCTCGACAGGATTAATTTTAACGAAATTATAACCTGGCGAACGATGAAGTTCTCTCGCCCGCGACTCTCGAAGACCTATGAATGAAATTCCGCGCCTTTCCGCGCACGAATTTACGCCCGATCGTCTGGCTCGTATCCGTTTAGCTGTGACGTTACGGTAAAGAATTAGCATTTCAAATCAGCTAATTTTATTTCCAAGAATTTTAAAAGGTAAATGTGCCCGTGAACTATTGTTGAACGTCGTAGGTGATCGTTCCAGTCAGTGTATGTTCACTGTTCGATTGCACACTGTAACCGAATCACGTTAAAACTATAAAGACACATCTATAGTCGAGGTAATTTGCAAGGTGCGTTTTCTCGAAGGTTTCGGTATTCGATGTTTGAAACGAACTTCGTAACTGGATGACGCTTTTTTCTTAACGTTACAAGGTCGGAGGAGTTGGTAGTCTGGTTGGTGTAGGAAATTTTTAGTGATGAATAGACGTGGGAGGATACAGTTTTGTAATTCCATGTTGGAGAAGTCATGGGATGGTTATTTTGGAGAAAGTGGGAGGAAAGTGGAAAGACGATCGGGACAAAGGGGTGGGTCTTGAAAAAGGAAAGTCGAGTCGTTGCAAGGGATGACCGGTGCCTAGTAAACTATTTTCTAAATTTGGAAAGGTATGTAGAATCTTGGGAGAATTTCGTAGAAGGGCAGAAAAGGAAAGGAGGTTTCTAAAAAGTCTGCTAGTGGACTCGTCCAGTAAGGGCTTTCTAGCAGACCCTGCCTTGGACGACTGATGAATATTTGGAAGTCGTTTGAGGAATGTATACAAGGTGGTCCACGCAATTGTTTCAAGTCGTAACTCCGTTATTATTGCATTTACGAAAAAATGCCAAAGGAGAAAGATAAATGGTTCGAAGAGCACTATATCTGTAGGCCTTAAAATTTTTTTTAGATGCAGCAGTGCATTTGCAATTAACAATCGCATCATTTCTTTAAATAGAAATGCGTATTCTTTTTTATGCAGATCGATTCTTCTGTTCATTCTACGTAAAAAATGATTAGGGTACCATGGCAAAAAAATTGTTAGATCTCGAGATATTTTCGAAAAATGCCGCGATTTTTGCAATTGTAACGTCTTATTGTGGTTGTGACTGTATAATTTTTCCAGATATTGTAAACATGGTCAAAGAAAAAAGAAACACCAGTTTTACATCCTTCACAGATTAATAAAATTAATATCACCACTACTAGGGTAAAAATAAAATTATAAAATATCATATTCTGCCTACTGGCATACGCGTTTCTGAATTTTTCCGGAATTTTTTTAGTTGCAAATTAAGAGCGTTTAAAAATGCCGCAATATTTTGCAATTGCAACGTCTCGTTGAGGTTGCCACTGTATAATTTTTTCAGATATTTTGAAAAGGTGTACCACGATCAAAGAAAAGAAAATATATATGTTTTATATTCTTTACGTATTAATAAAATTAATGTTGATTCGTATAAATCAATGATGAATTTAACCGTGGCAGAATTAGCGACCGTTTCTATCCGTAAATTTCTCTGCGGTTGGGAACTTCGTCGCCTACATGGGATAGAATTTTTTATCATCACGAACACGTGTGTGGAAACTTCTCGGGACTCCCCCTCGAAACATTTGCAGCCGCATGTCGGGAGCCTCTTCCGTATTTGGTGGAGTTGAATCGTAATGATTTTCGGGGGATCCCAGGGGCTAACAGGGCTTTACAAGCGGCTAGGAAAACACGTGTTCGTAAACCAGGGTTCGCCCCACGGTTAGGGTGATTTACATCGAACTCTGACGAGATATGTAAGAGCCTTTAATCGACGAATCGCCTCATCGAACGGAGTAGTTATTTCACGAGTCTGTACAAACTCTCCGTCTGATCTGATTCCTCCTTTCAACGCATAATTTCAATATAAAAACAATACAGGGAAATAAAATCCATATAACAATTTTTAGAATGTAGTAATTTCTTATATAACATAAATTGTAAGTAGTCAATAAAGACAAACAGAACGAAAATTAAGGGGAACAATCTACTTTCAAAACCAACATCATCAACATTCAGAATATAGTAATTTCGTACATAAAATAAACGGTGAATAAATTGTATTTTCAAAATCAATATCAACATTTTGAATAAAAAAAAAAAAAAAAAAATAAAAACAGAAGGAACGTCAGGATACGTCATCCTCAGTAACTAGTCAATGTTTACTACCAAAGAAGGTTCAAGAAATCGATCTATTATTTATGCAAATGCTGTTTCCCAATAAGTTACTCGTACAGTACACTGTTTCCGACATTTTCACGGTAACTAGCGTGCATCTGTAACGTTCGACGGTTGCGTGAATGAAACCGTAACGAAGCTAATGGAACGACTGTCCGTTGGTCCGTCGCGAAACGTACTCGTTTTTTTTTTTCAAATACCATTCTCGAAGCGGGACAGTCTGGCCGAAAGTTTCGCAGCTGCAGCCCCGCGTCGATGAAGTTTTCAAGTGGGCGATTTAAGCCGCACCAGCCAGCAGTACCGACTCGACGGATTATCGCTACGAAAGCGCAAGCAGCTTGTCTGGTATGCCGAAATCGATAAAGTACATCCACCACCCGGCTTCCTGGCTCTCATCCACTGCGAAAATTCGTTTGACGTAAAACAGAGACGAAGACGAACAGCCTTTATCGCGGTTTTCGAGCGCAACTTATTCCTAACGCGAACGAACTTATACGTATATTCCCCGTGTAACAACTTCCAGGGGCGCGCATGCCGCGTAAAATTCCGTACGCGATCGTCGAAAACTTACCCCGGGATCGTGTGAGCGCACAGAGAGGGGGGGTTGTTTGGTTTGACGACATTTGGCTCTCTCGACGATCGAGAGAGTCTTGTTCGTGGAGACGACGATCGAGGACGAGGATCCGACACGGTAGCTCGCGTGTGCCTATCCCTCGAGATCGAAAACTGGGTTAAGTAGCGCGGCATCGACGCGTAATGACTCGCGATTAACCCTTTCGCTGCTAACGACCACCGCTGGCTCCCACAAAGTTCGTGATTATTCAGCAAATGGGAAAGAAACGACACTTATTTACCAACACAATGGTTTATTAACTATTTGAATATATAAAGATAAAACGTAACAACAGACAATGTTCAGTGGGGGTATACAGAATGTTCGGCCAACCCTGGGGAGAAATTTTAATGGGAGATTCTGGAGGCCAAAATAAGACGAAAATCAAGAATATCAATTTCTTGACTGAGGCCTCGTTAAAAAGTTATTAAAAAATTTTAAATCATTTTGAAAAAATTATTTTTGGATGCGGGGCTTAATTACAATCATTTTTGGTGAATACACACCCCCCCTGAAATCTTAATCACTTTCGAGAAAAAATTCGAGTGGGCACTGAAATTTTTAGACGAAATTAAAACATTTCATATCGTACTAAAAAAATTATATTTATTTACAGGGATTAATTGCAATTATTTTTTGTCAATAGACATACCTTCGAAATCTTAACCATTTTTGTGAAAAAAATTCGAGAAGGTGTGAAATTTTTCGACAAAATTAGAAAATTTCAAATCGTTTTTGAAAAATTATTTTCGGTTGCAGGGGTCAATTACAATAATTTTTGGTTATTAGACATATCCTCGAAATCCTACCCTCTTTCGAGAAAAAAATTCAAGAAGGTGTGAAATTTTTCGACCAAATTAAAAAATTTCAAATCGTTTTGGAAAAATTATTTTCGGTTGCAGGGGTCAATTACAATAATTTTTGGTTATTAGACATACCCTCGAAATCCTACCATCTTTCGAGAAAAAAATTCAAGAAGGTGTGAAATTTTTCGACAAAATTAAAAAATTTCAAATCGTTCTGGAAAAATTATATTCGGTTGTGGGGGTTAATTACAATCATTTTTTGTCATTAGACATATCCTCGAAATCCTACCCACTTCCAAGAAAAAAATTCGAGAAGGTGTGAAATTTTTCGACTAAATTAAAAAATTTCAAATCGTTTTGGAAAAATTATTTTCGGTTGCAGGGGTTAATTACAATAATTTTTGGTTATTAGACATACCCTCGAAATCCTACCCTCTTTCGAAAAAAAAATTCAAGAAGGTGTGAAATTTTTCGACAAAATTAAAAAATTTCATATCATTCTGGAAAAATTATATTCGGTTGTGGGGGTCAATTGCAATACTTTTTGGTCATTAGACATGCCCTCGAAATCCTACCCATTTTCGAGAAAAAAATTCGAGAACGTGTGAAATTTTTCGACAAAATTAGAAAATTGCAAATCGTTCTGGAAAAATTATATTCGTTTGCAGGGGTTAATTACAATCATTTTTTGTCATTAGACGTACCCTCGAAATCCTACCCACTTCCAAGAAAAAAATTCGAGAAGGTGTGAAATTTTTCGACTAAATTAAAAAATTTCAAATCGTTTTGGCAAAATTATTTTCGGTTGCAGGGGTCAATTACAATAATTTTTGGTTATTAGACATACCCCCGAAATCCTACCCACTTTCTATAAAAAAATTCAGTACGAGCGGAACTTTAGACGTTAATAACTTTTTAACGAAGCCTCCATCAACAAATTAGTATTTTTGATTTTTATCTTGTTTTGACCTCTGGAATCTCCCATTAAAATTTTTCCCAGGGGTGGTCCAACACCCTGTATAATCAATTTGTACAAGTTCTTGAAAATCTGAATTTAACCTTTTAAATCTTGCTTTAGTATACGTAAATTTATATAAGCCCGGTAAATTCTGGCATATTAATATTTAAAAGGAATAAAGAATAAAGAATGTCCTAAGCTGTTCTACAATAACACTGATCATCCTTCGCGAGATGATCTACAGAGTTCGAAAACGGCGATTTAGACGCGAAAAAGTCCAATTTCTGACCATCTCCAATCATTTTACTTTGCGTTAGGTGTCATTAAGTTTGTAGATCCTTGAGAATCTTCGTTTGAAACACTATTTATCTCTAGAAATTGTTTAAACAGGTTAATTTTTAGAAACTCGTGGTTTCTATTCTCCTTGGGAATCTCTGCAGTTCATATTTCTCCTCCTGGTAAAGAATGATTCCATTTTGTACCGTATGAATCTTGCACAGAAAGGTGCACATTTTATTTTGGAAAAAAAACAATCGATCAAAATTTATTGTAATTTTAAATACAGGTAATCGAATTTATCTGATTACAGTGATGATTAGTAAAATGAACATCGCCATGGAGCTGGCATGTTCATCTTACGCAGAGTGGAGACGAAATTCGACACCAAATGTTCGACTTACGAATCACGTGTTCATTTTAAGAGTCATTACAGATTGACCTCCATATTTGCAGAATACAGTCAGATAATCGAACTTTTTGACTGTACGACCATAGGTCGATACGAGTTTCGCGTCATAAAATACAAGCATATTCTTAATCGTTCTGGTTGGAACACGAAATCCGATTGCAGTATTGCCTCTGTGCTCGCAATAAAGGAAACTACATAACATGTTCATTGATCATTACAAACGACAATACAGGGTCACAATTCTAAATAAATTCTAAAGTATTCCAACCTCATCGATAATATAATAATTTAGTCACATTTTCCTTCCGTTCGTTTTCTATTTTTTTGAAGGAACCATTCGTCTAGTTTAACACTAGATTTACGGAAACCGTCAATTTGACGGATGTCAGATTCCATATTTAAAATTGCAGAACGCGTAAATATTATTTTTCAACAACTCATGTTGAATTTTTTTGATGCAATGTCACGAATACATATTCTAATTAAAAGAAAAATCATATTTCAAGGTAATCGTCAACATGAAAGGTATCAATAAATATACGTGCGATCAGTGCCCGTAAATCTAGTGTTAAATAATAAATAAACATTTTGTCCGTACGCAGCAGTTAGAGGAACAAAGCAAGAGAAACGTTCCACTTCATCGTGGAACGTACAAAGCAATTAAATTTTATATCCGTATTCAGAACTTGAACATTGAGATCTAATTTAAATTCTGTATCAGTCGTGCGCGCTTTCTCGTGGGGGGCGTAATTAAAGCGTCTGGTAATGCTCGAACATTTTGCAAAGTGGTTCGATATTTTTCTCGACCAATTACCGTTTATTCCATTACCACAGAGACTTTGACACGATTTAAAGACAAATTTCTTTCGAAAACAAATTAAAAACTATGCATCAAGGGCGAACGTAATAAACGTGTACCGAATTTACTCGTATGAACTGTCAGATTCATAACGATGTATCGCGAGATGCGTGCTCGAAGCTGTTTCTATCGCGATTTCTTCTCGTAACCGCGCGGAGGAAGTGGAAACGCGAAAGTTCGAACAGCCCACGAAAATCCTCGAGAGTTTTTCTCGTAGGGTACAGTCGCCAGCGATACGGGGAGAGGAAAAATCCGTTTCGATCGTTTCGTTTCATCCGATATTTCTCTCTGTCTAATCTACCAAGAAGACTCTGGGCGCTCTCGAGGGGGCACAGAGGCAGGAACCGAGTGAGGATCTCGTCTTCTGTTCCGTTTCTCTTCGTCTTTTCTCCCTTTGATTCGACTCCGCCTCGGTTGACGGCAAGCGCAACAGATCGTGGTTCTCAACTCTCAAGTAGGCAGTTGCAGTTCACCTTTCAAAGGATTGCATTCCTTCCTCTTGTGCTCTCTTACCTGATGGAAACAGAATCGTACTTGTTACCTTTCTTAATTTCCAGTTCGCTTCGATACTTCAGCCGTTCCTTGCT
Source organism: Colletes gigas (assembly GCF_013123115.1). Classification (NCBI taxonomy): domain Eukaryota; kingdom Metazoa; phylum Arthropoda; class Insecta; order Hymenoptera; family Colletidae; genus Colletes; species Colletes gigas. The sequence continues at coordinate 1,145,998 of NW_025106664.1, forward strand.
CGATTTACCAAAACCGGTTACCCTATATCGACGATCACGGTATCAAAATTCTCCCCAACCGTTTGTCACGCGACGTTCCGTCGTTTCAAGCTTTGCTAATTCGTAATTTTGAGGTTCGATATGGTGCTTTTTTAAAGGAAATCATTCGTTACAGATATTTTAACACATTAACGATGGGGTATTTTTATTAAAATTTTCCCTATTTCAATGATTTAGAATTTACCAAAACTGGTTACCCTATTTCGACGAACACGATATCAAAATTCTCCCTAACCGTTTGTCACGTGACGTTCCGTCGTTTCAAGCTTTGTTAATTCGTAATTTTGAGATTCAATATGGTGCTTTTTTTAAAGGAAATCATTCGTTGCGAATATTTTAACATATTAACGATGGGGAATTTTTATTAAAATTTTTCCTATTTCGATGACTTAGAATTCACCAAAACTGATTATAAAACTGGTTAGGTTTGGGTTAGGTCTGGGTTAGGTCTTTCCCTATTTCGACGAACACGATATCAAAATTCTCCCCAACCGTTTGTCACGCGACGTTCCGTCGTTTCAAGCTTTGCTAATTCGTAATTTTAAGTTCGTAATTTTAAGGTTCGATACGGTGCTTTTTTAAAAGAAATCATTCGTTGCAGATATTTTAACATATTAACAATGGGGTATTTTTATTAAAATTTTCCCTATTTTAATGATTTAGAATTCCTTCAATATGTGCATACTAAAAATCTGATAAGGATCATTACTATATTGTAGGAGATTTGTATTGCATATTTGTGCCACGCTGTAGTTTTGTTCAATGTTGATTGAATGACGGACGTGATTATAATTTGTGTTGCTAATTATCAATTTGTGTGTTCCAAATTCGTTTATTACAATTATATGATTTGTACATTTGTTCCTCAAATAAATCTTCCTCGTTAAATTCTATAATATATTACATATTCAGGTGGACAATATTAGAATTCTTTTCTTATATTGTCGGAGAAACTACTAGAAAAACACACACTTGTCGTAAAAGTCGGTTCACAATTGTGAGATCACGGCACTAACTTCATTTAGATTTCACGATCGATAATATCGATGAACAGTGACTTCATTTTCAATCGAAACAGCAAAAGTGATTCATCGAACACGTGATCTTGATCTTTCATCCATCTTGATCTTTGCACTCAGTACTCCGAATCGTTGTACACAGGAACGGAGACGGTAATGGAGTCCTTCGAATCGTTAGAATTTCGAGTCTCCCCTGTTGTCGCGCGATCTTCAGCGCTGTTAACCGCGTTTCAAAAGCAGAATTTCGCCCCGATGTCTGCAAAGTCCAATCAGCCGCGGAGACAATAGGCGAGATCAAACTCCCGCGTCTCTAATTGTCGCGTGCTCGTTGGTGAAAATTGTCAAAGATAGTAGACGGGCAGCAGCAGCTAGCGGATCGTAAATTCGAACGCGAGGCGCGCGTTTGCGACAAACAGTATCGGTAAAGAAACGACAACACGAGAGACAATACCGTAATATATCACGAAATGCGTGGCCGCGTTCGCGAAACGACAGAAATCGTAAAATTGAATACGGAACGAGTAGCGGATAGCTGGTATTTTATTATCGAAGAAATGTTTGCGACAGTCGGGGAGACGGTGCTTGTAATATCTACTAAAACGTTCGACTGCGTTTCGCGAGATCGTCAAATCGATTGGAAAGAACCGGCGACACTTAACCGGGACTGATTGCCACACCAAGTCCCTCAAATTGCCCGTAAAAACGGAACTACATTTTATTTTTTATTGTATTAGATAGCTTTTTCTTATATTTTGTTTCTTCGATGAATCCCAGTAGGTTGCTCTAAAGAGTTATTGGAAATAGGTGGTGGAATAAAAATAAAACAGTTCAAATATTTTTTTTAAACTAAACTATGTCTTTGTTTGAAACACTTGGAAGGGCACGTCTGTTCAGCTCGAAAGAAACTGTCAGAATTCATGTACCCATAGACCTGATCGGTCTTATTCATTGTCTAAATGAGTCAAAGAAGGGTCATGGCTGCGCCCTCTGATTTCCACCTATTTCGATCATTACAAAATTCCCTTAATGGAAAAAATTTCAATTCATGTGTGTTGGAAATCCTATAAATACAATACAAAACTGAAACGACTAATGTTAAATAGGCGTTATTGTACCTGTGGATGTATAAAAGAATTCACCCGATAGATTCAGGAATAACAACCGCTATAGCGAGACGTGATTATTAATAAATGGTTATCGTTATACGAATGTCGTATTGAATATATCCCATAATATCCAAAAAAAAAAACCTGAGAAATTCTGGAAGGACGGAATTTTTCAAGTTGCCTGAAAGGTGGGGAAAGGTTGTGGAACAGAATGTCACCTATATAGTTTAATAATTGTATATTAAAAGTAAAATTTTCTGCGTTTCAATTTTCCTTAAAAATCGTCACGAACTTTCCGGACGACAGATTAGAAAAAGTTCTCGTTAAAATTCGAGAGTCTTCTCCAGATTTATTTCCTTTGATATTTAACGTCGGGAATGCGTTTAATCGATAAAGAGCTGTCGTTTCGCTAATTGACGGATCGTCATCGAGATTCGCGGCAGGAATATATCGCGGATGTGTTTTCTCCAGCCACGTTGCATGCATGTACATCATCGCAGACCGTGGATGCTGTAAGTGGGACCGTTGTACGGTTGGAGAAGAAAGGAGAGACAGAAGAGATGCGATGCTCGTGAAGGAGGAAAGGAGAGAGGAACGAGAGGCTCCCGGTTCAGCTGCATTAATTAAACTAGCGGAGGACAATGAGCCTGTCTGCCGGCTCGCTTGCCTCGCTGTGTAATTCACGCCTCTCACGGGAGAGGCACCCTTCGACTTTGCTTTCCAGTTTGAACCTTCCTATGGATAATTACCTACGCCCTTCGCCACGCCTTGTCTCTCTCTCTCTCTTTCTCTCTCTCTCTTTCTCTGTCTCGCGCTTTATCCTCCCCCCGTCTCCTCGTTTCTTTCTTTTTCCGCGACTTCCTCGTTCTTTTGCGACACGCGTCGCGCTTTCGAGCGTGCAACTGCACGACGATGAGCTCGTCGCTTTAGTTCGTTTAACACTTGGACGACTGGACGCGTAAAAATACGCGTTACAGGATACGCTGAGGTCCCGCTTTGGATGGATACGGCGTTACAACGGCCGCGCACCTCCCCCCCCCAACCCACCTTTATGGCTATGTAGATATTCGTCGGGACAAAGACGTTTCACGGGACGAGTGATGAATGTTGCTAATAATATCGACTTGTAAACACCTTTGGCCGCCCCGTGGATCGAATCACCACCGTAGACACACTTAGCGTTAGAACGGTAGTGGTTCTTGCAATTTTAACACGTTTACTGCCGTGGGGGTCACCGGTGACCGGCGCCCGAGTTGGCGCTGCGCCGTGGGGGTCACCGGTGATCGGCGATGCAACCAATGGCAAAAATATATAATCAGAGTGAATAACGATACTGATAAATTTGACAATAATACTAATTAAATTTGATAATAATAATGATTTGAAGAAATTACTGATAAATTTGACAATAATACTAATTAAATTTGATAATAATAATGATTTGAAGAAATTAATCCATATAATCCACATAAATAGGAAGGAAGAAGAGAATCAAAATATCGAATTTATTTGTAAAAAATAAAATTTCACAGACACATATCAGGCACACATTATTTATCCAATGAGATTAAAAAGATAAAAGTTGATACATACAATTAAGAAAAGTGATTTTATACAAAATCAAAAACTAAAAATGTGCACATGGTTGCTCAAACTATCACGACCATTTTGTCCAATTACCCAAAAATAAAAATACTATTAGCTAGGAAAATAATGTTTATTTGCTAAAAAAAAGTTTGATGATGAGTGCGTGAAATTCTTGAGATTCGAGATTTCTAAATGTCTGAAAATTGTCTCGTGGTATCTTGGGAACCAGAGACTAATCGGGATAGTGAGATTTCATGCGAAAGGGTTCGGGCGAGACGGTTCTCTCGTTTTTTGGTTACACAACTGTCGGTCACTCGAGTCGACGATCGCTCGAAGTGAAACGCAACCAGTGGTGGGTGGGGTGGTTTCGTTGCAAGTATCCCTAACGCAACTTGATGCATGTATCGAGACAGTACCGTGTACCTCGATCAGGAATCTTGGATGCTCGATGTACACACGATAACATTCAGCGAAAGTAGCAACGGAATCGAGAAAAGAGGGGGGAGTATAGTTCTTGTAACATCTTCCTCCAAGTCTTTCACTTGCACGACCTTAAGAGATACAGCATTACATATGTGCCAAAGTCGTAGAGGTACATTATTCTACGACGACCTGAGCCTTTATTCGCTCGAGGGCCATAAACAATCGCCTATAATGCTGAAATCTTACACTCCTTCACTCTAAAACAATGTTCCCTACCAGACAAAGGTTTCTCATCGTTTCTCGTTAATATCTAATTTTACTTAAATAATTCCGCATAGTTTCGTTTAAATACTTTGCACTGTAGAGTTTCAAATAAAAGTATAAAAATATAAAGTGTAACCTCAGTGTTCAAATTTATACGAGGTCCAGACGGTATATTTTTGACCTGGGATCGTTTTCGTTCGAAACCCCCGTTAATTTTGAAGAACCTTCCGACGCGAGGCTGTCTCCATCGTTTCTCTTACCCGGGTTGTTGTATCCAGCATTCGCGTCTCACGAGGATCATTTAACCGAGATAATTGCCAAACATTGTTTACCTTGTTAGCTGTTAGAAGCTGGCTCGTAAACTTGCGCGAGTTAATAAGCAGAAGCAAGCAAGCAGGTCGGAGGAGTCAAGCAAGCTTGAGTGCGAAACCGTGTGTAAATTAGCGTCTTCAATTTGTAACCATTCGCTTGACTTTACGCCGCAGTTCCGAGAGGTTTCGCGAAAGACGAACACCGGAATAACACGATAGCGCAACCTGCGCCGAAATTCGACGATGCCTCGAAACCGACGTCGATTCCGAAAAATACCGGAACCTCGAGAAACCGTCGACCTCTTTCGATTCTAAGTACCTTCAAAAGTTGAGTCGTTCCCGCGCGAAACTCGCGAGGAATATTCATTTTGTTTATTCTTTGATATGCATATAATCGAGAACTGGACGATAAATGGAAATTCAACGGTTAGAAACAAAAGAAAATTCATTTGCAACTCTACCTCAAAAAGAGTTTCATTTTCCTTTTATCGTGTTAACTACAAATTTGCCACGAGTACTCGATTGAGCAGAGATCGAGTCTCGAGTACTGTGCGTCCGCGAGAAGGCGGCTAGTGAAAGGAACGCGGGTCTCATTGGTTCTCTGCTGTAGTCTGGAGTGGGGATGGGCGGAGCAAACCAAGTACCGTCCCACTAGCCAACTTCTCGCGACGACACAGTAGATATCGCGGTTCGATCGTGTTACGAGCGCGCCAGTTTCGTATAATATTACAACAGCTTTTCATAAAACGAGAGAGAAAGCGGGTAGCGAATAATGGGAACGCCAATGCCCGTTCCCCCGGATCTAATAAGCCAAACAGGTAGCATCGACGACAATAAGAGCCGGATTACGATTCTCGGTGAGCCACCGTCGCGAATAATCGAGAATCGCTAAGAGTCATTCGACTTAATCGTCCTGTCATTCGATCGATTCGACTTTATGATGGCTGATTGTCGATGCGGACGCGTTTCCTGGTTTCCTTACCGGATCGTTGCCGCCGTAACGCGCGTAATTACATGAATTATGCCGCGAGCGGTCCTTCTATTCACCGATCCCTCGATCGTGCACTCCGTCCTCTTTCTCCCTTTCTTATTTTCATCCGCCTTAGAAACTGGTTCCTTCTCCGCGTCTGAAACATGCGCGCACATCGGCCTTCGTCTTTATGCAAATCGATTAGCGGTGCATCCACGCGTTCCCTCTTCGCCACCAATATTGGTCGATAAATATTCACCGTACCGTCGACGTCGCTCCTTCTGTCCCGATTATCCCCGATGATTTACCAAATTACTAGCCCCGTGGACCATCCAAACGGCAAATTGCTAATCTTTCTCGTTCCGATCGCTCGCCAGCGTTACTTTCGCCTTTGAGGGGGTTCCCTATTCTAAACCACCAAAAAATTCGATTTTCTTTTTCACCGAGTGTAAACAAAATTTACTGATTTTCATGAAAATGTACGCCTTAAATTTAAACAAAGTCTAATGCTTGACCCCTTTTTTCTGGTGCATTTATATTACTAAGCTCAGTGAATTATGAATGTTTTGTACGAAAGAATATTTTGATGAGATATTAATATAAATATATAATTTATTATTACTTGAAAATTTAAATTTGAAATTAATAATTGTTTAAATTATAATAAATAAAAAAATTAATTTTATATTAAATCAATACGAAACATAGAATTTAAATTAATAACTTTTTTAATAATTATTATTAGAATTTTATCTTTTTTTTTCACAAATTTTTTTATAGTCCGTCCGTCAGATATAGCCCTAAAAGGAAAATTTTTTTTATGAAAGTATATACCTTACATTTAACCCTTAAATTGATTATTAAGACCCTCCGCAAATTTAAATTAATATTGTATGATACATGTCAATGTAATTATTTGAAAATTTATGTAATAATTTTTAAATGCTTTGAGGGAAAGTTGATTTCCATTTACCACTTTGGTAAGAATCAACATTAAGTTAAATAATTCAGTTGAGATTTGGAGTTCACTCCTCGATGGTATCTTTTGATATGGGTCTAAAGATTTGTCTATTTATCTATTTGGTCAATCTAATGGCTTGCACCTTTTTAACCCTCGTATGTCGTCCGTGGAACGCAAAGAATTAGTGGCCGGATGATCCTAATGATCGGTAAGGATTCACCGTACCGATAGCTTCGTAGATCTTGCAGTTTCATCGTTGATCGTGGACGTCTTTAGAGTATGATGGATAACTTCGTTAGCGACGTGCGTTGCATCATCGCGAGAATCAGGCTTTTAGATCGAAGCAGTTGCAGGATTGCAGTGGTTGAATTGCTACCTTTCCTCTAGAATTCTATTCATATTGGTTTCAGAAACAGGTTTCTATAGGAGCAATTCGCTTTGACGCTGTAATTTGTTTTGCCAAGCAACCTGCAGAGGTTTTTGTATTTTACTCGATTACGCTTAGTTTTGATGTAATTGCCCTGTTTCAACATCTTTCGTGTAGCATGGAAAAATAATTCAGTGCAACGAAACTCAACGATAAGTTAACGTAGATATTTTAGAATACTGGGAATCGATAATTATTAGAACTATTATACATTTTCTTTCGTTGTCTTTACCATGCAAGTACACCTCGAGGGGCTATATAAATCGATGCAAAAAAACAGGATTAACTGTTAGAAACTGAAGAATTGTTTCGTAATCGTGATCTTGGGCGACAGATTCTCAAGTACACAAAGTACGGTCGCACAAGTGCTGAATGCATGGATACTTTGGCTCGATATAAAACACGATTGCAATAGTTTATAATTATTGAATGCAAAATACACCGAAGTAAAAGCGTACGAAAATAAAATACCTTCGAATCGACAAATTTGGACGTGAAATGGCTCGAGAGTCAAACTCTAGCGTTTTCGAGGATGCGTGCTGGCGGTCATTTTGTCTATCTGGCTGTGCACAATATCGTAGGATCGCGATGGTAAAGGAAAAGAATAAAGGAAACGGAGAACCGGTTGTTGCCTTTCCAGCGGTCATCTTCTTGGCCGGTCTCGAGTAAGATCGAGCATCGAAAGAAACGTTCCAGGATCGATCGACGATCTCGACGGCTGTGCGAGCTCGTTCTTGAAAACGGGGAGTCACGATTTCCGTTACTCTCGCCGCATCTTCGCTTTCTTCCTCCTGGTACCGCGTCTTGTCGCGCTCGTGTATCCCCCTGCGGTGTGTTCTACCGTGTTACACGTAAGCCAACACCGTGGATAACGTTTCGTCGGGCCCTGAAGAAATCAGCTGTTCGATGGAGCCACGCAAAAAAATTCAGGAGAGATTACCTGTTGCGTGGCGTGCGCAAAAATTGATCACCAGCATGCAAATCACCGACGCGAAACGCTATCGAACAGTAATCGTAAACGTGTTGGGCGCAGTAATTAATTTTTGGTCTTTTCATGGAAATTTTTCTATTAATCTTTTGTAATAAATGATATATTCCAAGAAACCACACTGACGATACAGGAGTGTTAATCTCTCGGTTGATAAGTGAAAGGATGTTTATAAGAGGCATGCAGGAATATTAAACAAGGAATCGGTGAAACGAGAATTTCCTCGAGCAACGCGACTCGTCACTTTTCTGACGCAATGCAGAGCTAATTATGATCACCATCGACCACGTACCTGTTCCTCGTTTCTATTATTGTCTTTTTTTCATTCTTGTGCAGATGTTTACTGCCATTTTCTTAAATTCTTAAGCAGCTTATTAGATCGAACGCATTTTTGAGTGGTTCGTATAGAGAATGATTAATACATGCGTATAGCATAGATGATGGACAGCTGTGTTGCGTAATAGATATGTAGAAATTTGTTGCTACGTGACACCAGGTCTCCAAACGTGACGATTAATTTGTCTGAAAATTCTATTACTGGAATGGTCGAGGTTCGACCCTAAAATTCTTAGTGTTTTTTTCTGTTATACTTTACGTAATGTTGTGATTTAATAAATCTTGTTCTTTGATATAAATATATGAGCAATGCGTAGTATACAGAGTGTCCCAGCATCGATGGTACAAGCGGGAAGGAGGTGATTTTACATGAAAAAACAAATCGAAAATAAAAAATATCAACTGAAATATTTACAGGATTTAAATGAAAATAAGGCATTTAATTAACTTACTAAGCTAACTTAATTAATACAAAAATTGTTGAAAATTGCTCATTGTGCTGTATACATAACTGTACTTTCTGAATTATATTTGTATGAACATACATTCTAATGTATTCTCTGTCTTTAATTCTTCAAATACCAAATGATTCTCACTTTTAATTAAGGGAGGCTTAAAATATTCTTCTTGCACACTTTTGTTTTAACGTGATAGATAAATATCAAGGAGTATCAAATCTGGAGACCATGATTAAAACTAAAGATACTAACATACTAAAAATAAGACAACAAATAAAATTATGATACATGCTAAGGAGGTTTCATAAACACGAGTGTATAGAAGTGCAGAAAACACAATAAAAGTCTGTATTGAGATCTATCCGACATAGTTAAATGTATACATACTCAGTGAATATTCAAAATCAATTTTTTCAACGACAAAGCTTCAAATAAACAAATTTTATTCTTTAATTTTGCAAAATAATCCTTTTTTTTTATGCAAAATAATCCTTTTCTTGGCTGTACCACTGATGCTGGGACAAGTTAAAGATCTTTCTAAATTTCATTTATTTCATTTATTATTTACCCTGTTATCTTCAGTTTTGCTTTGCTTTGACATACTTTTTATATTTCGTTAAAAATGTCAGAAAAATTTAATTGTATTCTCGTAACATACTATCGATATAAAAATCAGTAAGATTATCGTTCGACGCTAGAAAACCCGACAATTGCAGTGTATTAATTACAGAAAATTTACAGATAACTGCGATAAATTTGCAAGAATCCAGCCTGGTAAATTTTTTACAATTCTTGTTAGAAATTACGAATTGTGAACTTAGAATTAAGTTTAAACGAGCTTCTAAATCGTGGAAATTTTGTCATTCGCAGAGTAGACCTTCCTCGAATGTTTTCTGTTCTTTTTCCCAGAATTTCTAGCATTTTCGTACGTTGGTATATTCTTGCTCGCCTCTCGGCGTTTCAGCGTTTTCGAGTCGAAAGTAATCGCTCTTATTCTCGGCGTCTTGAGGCTCGGTTACATCAGCAATGTTTCCTTGGCCTTTGTTGGAAGATTGCATTATTCGTCATTAAAACGATATTAGCTCTCACAACGGCACGTAGTTCACTCATGCTTACGTACAAAGTAGATGATATTAAAATCAAATTTCCAGTGTACGCGGGGCTATGGCGTGCTTCCCGTAAAATGCGAAACGCGTCTTCTATGGATCTCTCGAGCCGCGAATTCCGCGGCGAACGATAATATGTAATTATTTCCGAGAAATAATTCTAGTAGTTTTCTTTCGCTCATCAAATATAATTTAAGGAGACTTTCCAAAGCGTTGCTCGCAAGAAATTAATACCGAGAATAGTGTTGTTCGTTTATACGTTCAGCTGTTCGTGCATATTACTTGCCCCGTATAAAAATTGGTAAAAATAAATAGAAATAATTCATAAGAAATAAAGTTTCCCTCCATTTTTATCACGGAACACGAGTTGCGGAGTGATTGTACGTAAAAAAAAACACAATTGTTTTCTCAATTTGTATCGTCCAATTCAGAATGGATCCTTTATTCACCAGACGTCTCGAGCTCTCTCGACTAGAATTATGCCCCCTTGGGAATGAAATCGTACGATCGTATTCTAAGATTCAGGGATACTATAAATAACGTATCGTACGTTATCCCGAGCACTGCACAGTTATTAATTCCGGTTCCGCGGCTTCCCCGCCGCGCGATCTCGTTTTTCCGCGGATATAATAATACGGTTAATGCTTCTTTACTTTAGCGGGAAATCGAGCATAGCTCTTTCCTTATTCTCGAGGAGCATTCAATTATTGACTTCAATTCAATGCCGTTCGCATTAGCATACCCTGAATAATTCATGCCCGAACGGTTAATCCGGCAATATGTAAATTAATCCCACTAATTGCGACCAACAATACGCGAACGTTGCGACGCGAATCGTCGGGCGCGATTTATGTACATATTTCGCGGGGGCGGGTTTAACGAGCCAACGCGACAATTTCGCGGTTCGAGTGTCGATCGCGAAATGAGGGGAAGTCGGCGAGCAAAGAACAGAAGAGAGAGAAAGAGAGAGAGAAAAAAAAAATATCCCCGCATCATCGTATCCACGAATTATTATTTTATCCGTAATTGCCGCGCGAGAGCGATTTACCGAGCGCCCCGCGAACACTCGAGCGTCGATCGATCCGTCTTGATGATTTAACGGCGGCCTCCCGCGCTCCGCCGAGCGACGCGCGAAGATACACGGACCTGGCGAACCGTAAATATTAATTGCGACGACGAACAGCGGTGAAAAGGGTACACGTGTAATTAGCACTTAAACAGCGAATACATTACGCGGCGGGTAAATTGAAAATTTTAGCCTTAAGCCGTGCGGGCGTTTCAGCCCTCGAGTAATTAGGGTGAAACACTTGTTACGTAACTGTCGGAGCGAGGTCAATTTGACCGCGATCGAAAAAAATTGCTGGAAATACGCTCCGCTTCCGAGACGAGTGGACGACGTTGCATTATACGCATCACGATTCTCTATTTTTTTATTTTATTTCATATTCAAACTACCGACCAGTCTCTCTTTTTCTCTTTCACGAGGCAACGTGTTTCTAATTTTTACATCGCATCTATAGAAAGTTGTATTCTGAAGTTTATTCGTAAGATGTATCTTTTATGTCGCATATTTTTTCTTGGTATGCCTAATACTTTGGCTTTGTACAGAAAATTTAATCTTCATCGAATAGAAGATAAAACGCCCTTGAAAACGAATTTTGTTTCGAGTCGATATCGTAGTTAATTTCGGAGAAAACAATTATTTACGGAAAAAATGGCATGGTAATTATGTAAACATCTTGTATGCAAAAGATTAATTTTCAACCAAATGAATTCAATTTCTAATCCAGTTACAACGCACACCAGTCGTATGATTAATAGGAACTGGTGAAACTTCTTTGGGTATGTAACGTAGAAGGAAATGTTAAAATAAACATAGAAGACACCATAAATAATAATAGTTGATATTGTCATCGGATAGGGGATGAAATGCCCTTTAAAATGAGCGTTTGTGCAAGTCAATAGCTTTATTAGTTCCGAAGATATGAGAATTTTAGTCTCAAGTCGATGCGGTGGCTAATTCCGGAAATAGAAGGGTTCGAAGCGTTTGTTTACGTTTCGTTGTTGCGCTCGCGAGTTCATTGATCCCCCCGCGCGTAGATAGTAAACAGTGCGTAGTAAATTCTTGGAAATACTACGCCGAAACTAGGTCACGACAGTCACGTACGCAAGACAAAGAGGTCCGACTCCGCTAGACGAAGACAGTGATAGTCGAATTAAAAGAATTACCCCTTTACATAAATTACGATATCTCCGAAACGAAAAGTCGGATCGACATAAATCAAAAGCCATTTCAAAGTGGAAGCTTTACCGCTTCTAACAGTGGTTCAATTATGGAGAAAACACTAGTAACTTCGGAGCTGCACGGGTCTAAAGTTTAACTATTTTTAATACGCGTTTTTCGACTGTTTTGAGACAGTGGGGGCGGAAGATTCTTTTCTTTCACTTTTGCTGTACATATATTTCCTACTCACATTGGAAGCTAACCAGAATTTGGTACCAAATTTTGTCCAGTTCTTTACAAAAAAATATAAATCAGTCAACCGATCAGATTACCCTTCGCGATAGGCATTAGAGACTACTAAATATTGTAAAATTCATTGGACGTATACTGTAAGAAAAATACTGTGTATTAGAGATTCTAAACGAAATTTTAAAAACGGTCATTTGACCGGTCGTGATAGGTTTAGTGTTAATTATTCTTATTTCTAGATCATGTTATATACATCGATGTCCTTTAAAAAATTGACGAGTTTCATTACGTTCTCAATTTTAATGTTTAATTATGAATCTTTGCAATCTGTTGGTTTCAAAGTACCCAGAGAGCTTCATTCATCTAAATATTAAACACTAATAAAAAAACAATTACTTAAACCTCTATAAAAAATATAAATGTACAACTAAAATATAATTAAACAAACTACAAAAAAAATCACAACCTGACACGTAGCATTCCCTCAAAAAAAAATTCATGAAAATTGCTAAAAATTACCTGTTTTCCAAACATTGCACTTACTAAATGCCAATAAAAAAACAATTACTTAAACCTCTAAATAAAAAATATAAATGTACAACTAAAATATAATTAAACGAACTAAAAATCACGAAAATTGCTAAAAGTTAAACTTCCCATTTTTGAAACATCGTACTTTTGATTTTTCAGTTGAATGGAAAGAAAAGCAGAGTACGAGCACGAGATCGGTGGTAATCGCGGTACGAATAGCATCGACGTGGAACGAGGCACTATCAAACGGACGTGGCGCGAGAAAATGGCGGGAAAACACTCGCGATGCACCCGAGGACTCACAATTAATTCACCGTTAAGTCGCGGGGATCCTTTTCAAGCCGCGGGTCGCTTCAACGAATTATTCCGTTCTAATTTCGCACGCGCGCGTAACGAACCAAGCCCCGGGACAAATTGCTTCGCCCGTTGGCGCTAATCGCTTTTCGCGGATCTCGCGTTAAAAGAGCAACGATGACGTCGCGCGAATTCACCTGGCGGCCCGACCGCGCGGGCGGCTCGTTTCTTTTCTCCTTGTGCGACGGCGACGCTATTCAACGCGTCATTAACGGCGAAAAGAGGCATCCTGGAAAACGCGAACAGTATCAACGATACCGTAATCGGGTTCCCCCGGCTCTCTGTTTACCGCTAATTGAAAAGCTTTCATCGCGACGGGGTCCATTCGGGCACTCGGCGATTCTTATCGCGCAGCCTCTGCTCCTTTTTTTCGCCCGCGGAATCGCAATTAAGAATTGAAAAACACCACGTGTGAATATCCCCGGAACGAGGCGCCCGCGGCGAAACCGAAGAAAAGATACGGAAATGGCTAGCAGTTAATCGCTTAACCGCTTCGTTCCCTCCGTTTTGTTTTCCTCCTCAATGGGCTTGTTTCTTCGCAAGTTTCATTCGCGTTACCTGGTGTGGGGGGGCTCACTCGATTTTCACTGGTTTTCCCGCGTTCCTCGAAACCGTAGTTTCACCTGGATCCAACGAAATGCGAAGTCACGGCTGTCGATGCAGAGTCGAGGGCGATGAAAGGACAGTTTCGCGGATGGACGTTAATTACCGCGGATTTGAACGTTTCGAAAGAGATTGTACGAGGCGATGAAGTAAAGAAAATGGAAAAAGAGGCGTCGAGACAATATAACGCGACATTTGCGATTGAAATGTCATAACAACGCGGCATTTAAGTTTTCGCGATGACAAATGCTGCGGAATGCAATATTACGGCGTTAAAAGTCGTGACTTTACGCCGCGCGAAAACAGACCTTCGGACAGGCATGTCAAACACGTAGCTCTGCTCATTGGATTATGCAAGGATAATTGAATATACGCACTTCCACGCGTAAACTCCAAGGAGACAAAAGGTAACTTTATTATTAGAATGTCCAGACTGTCGTGGAGGAATTATACTTTGGACGTTTCGATGGTTCACCTTGGGTAGAAACGTTATAAAATTGTACTGATTATCGGAGAGTACATTCTCGATTTGTCATTCGAGTTTCTCGTATACATCTTCGTGGATCAATTACGAGCACTGGAATAAATATCGAATTTGATATATCAACCAAAAAAAGTCCAATTTTATTTTTTTCAATCAATGAATAATGGAACTTTTATGATGGTCCGTACCTTATGGAATTTTAATAATTAGATGCTACAAAGAGAAATTGTACCCCCAAGTAGAGAAATGTATTTTTCTATTTTGATAAATATAGATCTGGTCTATAAATTATGCAATTTTAATAATTACATACTACAAAGAGGAACTAAATTCCCGAGTACAAAATTGTATTTTTCTAATAAATCGAGCATCGATTGCTTTGGTACGAGTGATAAATGCATAAAGAAAATTCTATATTCTAATTTTAATAATTATAGATAAAAAGAGAAACTGCCCCCCCCCCAGTAGAGCAATGTATATATCTTTATATCCTGATAAATATTGTTCTGATACAAATGATCAACGACTAAAGGAAATTCTATTTTGGTCTATACATTATGCAATTTTAATAATTACACACTACAAAGAGGAACTAAATTCCCAAGTAAAAAATTATATTTTTCTATTCTGAGAATTTTTTAATAAATCGAATATCGATTGCTCTGGTACGAGAGTTCAATGCATAAAGAAAAGTCTATTTTGGGCTATACAGTAAGTAATTTTAATAATTATAGATAAAAAGAGAAGCTGCCCCCCTTCCCCCAGTAGAGCAATGTATCTATCTTTATATCCTGATAAATATTGTTCTGATACAAGTGATTAACGAATAAAAAAAATTCTATTTTGGTCTATACCTTATGCAATTTTAATAATTACACATTACAAAAAGGAACTAAATTCCCAAGTAAAAAATTGTATTTTTCTATTCTGACAATTTTCTAATAAATCGAACATCGATTGCTCTGGTACGAGTGTTCAATGCATAAAGAAAATTCTATTTTAGGCTATACATTATTTAATGTTAATAACTACAAACTGCATGGAGAAACTACACCCCCCAAAAAATGAATTTTCCTACCCTGACGATTCTCTAATAAATCGAGCACCGCTCTGGTACGAGTGATCAACGAATAAAAACAATTCTACTTTGATCTATACATCATTTAATATTAATAATTACAACCTACACGGAGAAATTACACCCCCCAAAAGATGAATTTTCCTACCTTGACGATTCTCTAATAAATCGAGCACCGCTCTGATACGAGTGATCAACGAATAAAAACAATTCTACTTTGATCTATATATTATTTAATTTCAATAATTACAAACTACACCTCCCGAAAAGATGAATTTTCCTACCCTGACGATTCTCTAATAAATTGAGCACCGCTCAGGTACGAATAATCAACGAATAAATAAAATTCTATTTTGGTCTACACGTTATCTAATTTTAATCATACACGTTGCAAAAAGAAACTGCACCCCCGCGAAGGCTCGATGACGCCATAGTTGAAAGTTACAAGTATCCCCGGATCGCGAAAGCCCCGTAAGAATCGAGAAGAAAACATCGAGAAGAGGCGAGAAGAAAAGACGTATGCCTTCTGTACGCGTCTGGTTTCGCATCCCCACCCCCGTCGGTCGTGGTGGTATCCCGCGCAGATCCCCGTCGCAACCCCAATTCGACCTACCGTAAGCCTGAAACTCGAGGTGTATTCCCGTGGAAAGATTCAAGTGCGTTTATTATTTTTCCCTCTCCGGGCGTCGTTGGTGCATGCGCATCCCTTCTCGCTCTTTCCCACCCTCGGGGGATGAATCACAGTCGAGGCTCATATGGCCGCGTACAAGTGGATATATGCGAGGAAACGAGGCGCGAATCGGGCTTGTTTTTTTTTTGCTTTCTTTCTTTCCTTTTTTTCCCGTGGGGCGAAACAGGAAAACGGGGAGAAAGAGGGAACCGTAGAACTCCGACGCGGAGATAGGCAGAGCGAGTGGAACGGAGAAAAATGAAGAGAGAGATTAATTACTGTCATGCAGTGAATGGATGCACCTGTGGCCTCGAAGCAAGCTTTTTTTCTATCGGGTGCTTCAGGAAATTAACCTTCCCTACTTGCCAGTTGAATTCTCGAGTTTTTACGGGCTCTCCGGTGCGTCGCTTCTTTTTCCAATCTCTCTCTCTCTCTATCCTTTTCCCGTCTCGCTCTAATTGCACCGCGCCTTTTCTGCCCGGCGAGCGCTTAGAACAAACCGATCGCGATTAATTGTACACGTTCGCGTGCGTTTGGGCTCGTTGAAACTCCAATTAAAAACGAGGAAAAGCGTGGAATTATTATCGGGGAAAGAAAATTTTACGAGACGTTTAATAATTTGATTTCGTTCGTCGTACGGAGCAGGCAAGTTTTCAGCACGCGTGAGGGATAAAATTCTCACTTTACACAAAGCTCTGAAGGAAGATCGTTCACTTTGTAAAGTCTCCGCGAACAACGTACGGTACCACGTACGAGGAGCACCCTTCATCGTCTTCTTCTTTTTAAACGACATCTTGTCAAAGCGGAAAACATTCTTTTGCCCCCTGTGTCACGGGACCCGTGTACCGTGCACTTTGAGCACGAACACCTTATTGCTCTTCAATAATTCGAAGATAAGCGTCGTTAAAGTGCGTCGAGCTACTACGATGCTTAACGCAATGTTTTATCGTCGTATAAAAGGGGATTGGCGAGCGACCTTTTTACAGTTGAATAAAATTATGTAATACCGTGTAGGAAGCATGCGTTCCTTTGTTGGCTGGCGAGCTTTATTAAATTACATAAAAGGGAAATTAAAGAACTATTTATAATTTTAAATGTGCCGTTGTAAGGTGGACGT
This sequence comes from Colletes gigas, assembly GCF_013123115.1. Lineage (NCBI taxonomy): Eukaryota > Metazoa > Arthropoda > Insecta > Hymenoptera > Colletidae > Colletes > Colletes gigas. The sequence goes on from NW_025106664.1 coordinate 1,163,303, forward strand.
TGGAATAAAAATTCGAACGATGGCATCAAGTAGCCTCTTTTTGGGGCTAAAAGTAAAATTTAGTTGCGATCTATTCGTTGTACGGAATAATATTTCGAAGTGGCATTGTTTTTAGGAAGCAATCGGCGTTAATATCGAAAGAGTTCGCGTAAAATTAGAGTTAGAATTTTTAACGAAACGTTGCAGAAATACAACGCTGTATGGCTCGCGTCTTTTAATAAATTTTACGGGACGTTGGCGCGCAGCATGCGGCATCACGATAGTAATTTTCCACGGAATATTTTCCAACGAGAATGTACCTTTATGTGGGTTAAACGTATATTTAATTATACTATATTATAATATCACCGTTATTTTATGCCGTGAATGATAATTTAATTCCTCTCGCGAGGGTTCGAAAATTATGATATGCGTCCCCCCGTTTACCTTTTCTTCCTTCGTTCTGCCTTTGACGTCGCGCTATCGATTCCCTTTCCGTCGTAACTTTGTGCATTTTATTTACACTTTTTAATAACAGCTCGAACAAAGCAACGTACGCGTACCGAAATTATTCGCCCGTGACAAGCGATGATTTCTGGTAATAAAAAAAAATTTTAATGCGCTACTGGGACCATTTGTCCGGTTTCCCGAAAATTTGTTTCTGTTGGAATTAAAGAAAATATACTCAACTTGTATAATATTTGTTTATTAATTTGACGTGAAAGGAAATATGTTAACAATTTAGAAAAGAAAAAAGAAACAAAAGGGACATAAAAAGGGCGCATAAAACAATGCAGCCAACCATACAAAAACAAAAGTAACTTTTACTACACAAACGTTAAACCAGATATCAAAAAGGGTTATAGAAACATACTTTTAACAGTTTCAAATCTGACAAACTTTCATCGACAATATTATGGTGAATATATAGCGAATATAAATCATAGCGATCAATCGCTTGTCATATTTAGTTTGACATCTGCTGTGGACATTTGTTCCTTTTTTTTTTTTTTTAACATTGATCACCTTGAAATAGTTAGGTTGAGCGAAAATTTTGTGTCAAGTAGTTTGCCATACTATCATACATAACAAAAATATTATGTATTCTCATTTAAAATCGGATACTTTAGAAATCCGAGTCACTCCTAATTTCACACTCCATTTAAAGACAAAATTATTTCTATCGTTGTATGTCCTCCTTAAAATTGTATAATTTTGCGCTAAGTAGCCATAACTAACGAAAGTATTTAAGTATTCTGATTTAAAATTGCAAGTTTTAGAGATCCAAATCACCGCTAATTTCACGCATAAATCAGACATATATCAGACATTAGGGAACAACTTCTAGTTAGAACTAAAATCGTCTGATTTAAAGAGACCTAGGAAGTTCTTAATCGATCGAAATTGAGTTCAAAATCACAATTTTCTGCATTCAACATTATCCATCGACGAAGCTCGACCAAAGCGATTAAGTTCGTCCAAAACTGAAGCATCCCCCGTTGTCTGAGGTACTAATTGACCAGCTAGCTTAATCGTCACGTTGATTGGCAAGTTCAGAACCTCCCCTTCGAATTTTATTTTTGGATCGGGTCACATTGACCCGAGGAAAGATTTCAACGAGGGGTGATCGAGAGAGGGATGGGTTGCTTCTGAACCGTGTCCCAGTGTTTTCATTCACTCGGTTCTCATCTTCGAACGCAAATAGACGCCGCGGTAAGAAGAATCCGCCGGTTTTCGGGGCGTATGTCGTGAAAACTACGAGGACGAGTCAATGTCGCCAAAGGATCGTAGGTGGTTCGTTGGTGTGTTTGTACGTGTTATAGCATGCGGTCCGGGCAACGTGGGGACAAGAGAGGCGATATATAATGTTCCGCGATATTAAACGGGACGCATTCCACCGAAGCCACCCTCTGGTCCCTGCTATGAATGCTTCTACGACCCCCGTCTCCTGTCTCACCCTACCACTTCGCCCCGGCAACCACCCACGGGAGCTGGCAGACCTGGCCTACTCGACCAGGGCTACCCCCGAACGGTTATACGCCAAATTTACAGCTTAGCCAGACCCACCGCCATCCACGAACACGCCATTTACTACACTCCCGGGGACTGGGAACCGGATACGCGGCTCTATGACGCGTTTGCTCAAGGATAAAGCTGCTTCGAAAGGATTTACGGATGTCACCGATATACGCGGGACCGCTGTTCGAGCATTCGGTTGTTAAAGGGGTCGTTTAAAGGAAACGTATCGGTTCTTAACCACCCTTTCTTGCCACTTTACCCCCTGTACTGTTGTTCTTTACCGTGTTCGATACGTCCTGTTTCCCATAATTGTTCACTATATTAAACCGAACATTAATCTCTCAATTCTTCGTATTATATCGTATTATTCGTATTATTAGTATATCTTTCTTCTATGAATGCAATTTTATTAATTTTTGTGAAGATCGACGTATCAGGCTTTGCCAGTTTCAGTACTGCGATTTAATCCTTAAGTGGACTCTCAATCTCGACTGAATTATTTTACTCAATATTGATTTTTACCAAATTGGTAAATCCAGGGATTACATGAATTTTTCAAATAATTACACTGACATATATTATACAATTATTAGTTTAAACTTGTGGAGAGTTCAGAATTGATATGTTCTTAAAATGTACGATTCGTTTTAGTATCTAGATTGAAAATTATTTCTCAGTCGTAATTCTTTGTATTCACCTTGTTTATTCTATAAATGCAATTTCATTAATTTCTCTAAACATTGACGTATCAGGCTTTGTCAGTTTCAGTAGAGCGATTTAAAACTAGAATTAATATGTTCTCAAAATGTACGATTTGTTTTAATATCTGGATTGAAAATTATGTCTCAATCATGATTCTTTGTATTCGTCTTGTTTCTTCTATAAATGCAATTTTATTAATTTCTTTGAAGATTGCCTGACGTTTAAGGTTTTGTCATTTTCCTTTTTAGTCATAATAACAGTGATGATTTCTCGAATTGTTGTTCACGTCGAACTCTGCAGCATCGATATTGGTTTCTAATGACTTATAAAACTCGTGGCAGCCCTCGTTCGCAAAAAATAGAATAGACAAATCTTCCTTTTTAAGAGGATTGATTGGAACTCTTCGTGTATTGGAGAACTGTATTGGTATATCCATTGAATTTTCCTTTTAATTAATGGCGTTTGAGAGGGGCAATCTTTATTAAAAGAATATTTAATAATAGCATCAAAGGTTGGCGTATGTCGAAGCTATTGACCATCCGAATCTATTGATCTACGGATCAATAATACGGAGCGATGTTGAATAACATCGGTGATATCACATTCTGCCCTCTGTTCATCAAATATAGTACTTCGTCTCACAGAATGGTACAAATGAGATATTGCAATACCTTTTCATAACAGAATGTTCGAGATATTATGAATTGCCTCCGTGCTCCTCAATTTTCCTAATTATAATCTGTCGAAGTATTTAAAGGCTGGGAAACGAAGGGAATCCCTACTTTCATCATTTTATCATTTTTTTAAACATCTGAACTGCTCAGGGGGCAGTTAACAAAGTCGATTCTTCTTTTTCCTGTACTTTATAATCCAACATCGATACATGTCGGTCATGGTAGAACGTATGTTGTAAAAGAACTCTGAACACAATTGCCAAGCAAGTCCCACTGATCGTTTGGATCATCCAAAATGGACGAAAATAAACACGTTTAACACATTGACTATCACATCACCACATATATAGGTGACATGAATTTTCACTGAGGAGCTAAAAAAATTCATTCTCAAGATTAGACGTTAAAGAAAATAAATCTGGATAGGATTATGGGTATGCTAGTTTCCAATAGATTAAAAACAAAGTATCGTTTTCGTAGACAATTTGAGGAGTTTGGTCTGACAGTCAACGTGTTAATCCTCAAATGCACGATATTTTAATTCTGACCAAAAAAATCTACTATATAGGTTTATGCAAAAATACAACAAAAAGAATATTTATTCAGAATATAATAAGATTACTATACCCATTTTTTTAAACAGACGAATCAAGTAAAAAACCAGTGCAATACCAACGTATTTTAGTAAATAAACACGCTTATCAGCATAAAATACAGTTACTCGCCTATAAAGTATCTTTTCACCTAGAATGAGTCTCCAAAAAATTTAATTTTATTGTCACTCCCAACTTTCACAAACTTCGTCAATTTAAATGTCAATTGACTTTTTTCGTACTTCGTTCGAATGAACCGATGCAACATGGCGTACAGCCAAAAGTAAAACTTTGACAGTGTTTCCTTTTTGAGACGTTCTGCATTTATGTGAGAAAGGTGTTAATGTCGTGTTTGGTCGCGTTAATTCGAGCGGGAAAGTCAATAACCATGCCGAAATTGCAGAACGGAAGACAAAGAGGGCAAGTGTCGCATTGCACGGTTAGGTATCTCTGGCTCTCATCAGTCCGTCCCCCGGGGCAGACGTCCGGAACCATTTCGTTCGAAGTTAAAAGGAGACAAGAAATTTAGTTATGTCGGGACAAACTCCGCCGGGTGGACAAGGACGTTCCGGTCTCTCCCATGACCGGGAGTAGCCACGACATTCCAAAATGCTTTCTCCCTCCCCCTGGTCGGGGCTCTTGCGCCCTATCACGGCTGACCCGGCCATTCCCTATCCTTCATCCGCGCATTTCCATCCCTCTGCTGGTCAACCCCCGTCGAGCGCCGGGAACACCGAATGCAACCATGCGTCATCCGCCATGATCTATGCTTTCTGCCGTGCTGGCATTACGCTCGGCGTGCACACGCGAGCGCGACGGCTCTATGTACACATAAGGACCAGGGACGCATTTACATAAGCACGTACACCAGCTTGGACCGCGAGCCGGAAATATATGAATCCAGCGGTTGCGCGACCAGCACGCGTGTGCGTTGCCTTTCTGGCCGGGCTCGCGTCTCTATTAAAGCTCCGCTCATTTTCAGGGCTTTACATATTGTACCCCCACACGCGCGAAACCCTCCCTACCACCCCCTCTATGTCGCACGCGCGAATATTCGCGGAGCATACGGCCCACGAACGAAGCACTGACCCTGTTTTATCCTCCTCCTCTGCTTTTGCCACCGCGTATCGTCTCTCTGTGTACACTGTTTCAGGTTGTTTGCGATGGTTGAGAATTTTCGTAATACACTATGGAGAAGACTATTTTTCTTTAATCCCTTTGCTACTCCACAAATTCTGAGTGCAAACTCACAGGTACTTCTGCTATCTGCCCCCTGTCTATTCGTCTTTACTTTATCCAATAATATATAAATGACGTTTCTAAGGTATTCCAATACTCTAAATTTGTATTATATATCGATGATCTTAAGTATAAATGTGTTTATAATCAGCAAAGTACTCGATCACTTCAAGATGACCTTAACAGGCTTCAGAATTGGCGCTCGTTAAATAAATTGTCCCTCAAACTAGATAAATGCCATATTGTTAAGTTTAGTAATGAGAAAAGTAATATAGTTTATAATTATACTCTAAATGGTATCGTACTAACCTCGCTTAATCATGTTAAAGATCTTGGTATAACTTTCTCTTCTAACTTATCTTTCGAAGTTCGTTATGAAAAAATTATTCCGCATAGTCTTTGCTCTCTGGGACTTATTCGTAGAGTTTCCAGAGAAAATTATAAATAATTGTCAGACGTGATAGAAGACGTCAACGATTTTCATTGTTTTGTAAGTTTTCCAAATTTCACAACTTCCCTATGTCGTGAGTTTCTCGCATAACCGTATATTTAGGTCATATTGTAAAGGCGAACATCTAAAAAGGGCAGCAAAGCTCGAACAATTTCTACGCAGAAATAAACATACCCATTATCAAACTCATTATAGTATTTAGTGAAGCTTCCTTTTTTGTACATATGAATTAAGTGAAAGAAAATGTTAGAAGAAAAGTATGAATTGTTTTGACTCTCCAAACTAGTCGAATAACTCTTTCGACTGATACGGTATCCTTGGGTCACTCATGACTCACTGGTATTTTACAAGAAAAGCGATGAATAATTGCATCGTACATATTATTATCGATTATATAAAAAAACGAATACTAGATTTTTTTAAAACAGTAATACTATTAGCTACATTAGAAAAAGCAAATGGAAAATGGGGTAGTTACAAGAAATTAATTTGTACATCTCCTACGTACGTTTACTCCTATTTTTTAGTATATATTAGTTATACTAAATTGTTAATAGATATTAGTATCCAAGTTTCCATCTATAACCCCCTAACTTTCGCTAGGGACGATCGATTAAGAAACAAATGCTAGATTTTTCAAAAACATTGATACTATTAGCTACATTAGAAAAAGCAAACAGAAAATAGGGCACTTACAAGAAACTAATTCGTACATCTCAACGTTTTCTCCTATTTTTTAGTATACAGGGTGAGGCACGAATTAGTCCCCAGTTTGCACCCCCTTTCGATGGTCTGACAAAAAAATGTTCCCCATCGAAGTTAATCGGTACTTAATCGACAAGAAATAGCAGTAAAATTTAAAAACAAATTGATTTTCAGATGACATCGAAAGAAAAATTGTCACGAATCGATTGCAATATTTGAAATTATTCAGTAACACACAACATTACGAATGCTTATTTATTCAACTTCAGAACTCAACGCACAACATGAAAGAAAAGCTTATACAAAACCAGACTCAAAAAGGTGCATGAAATTAGTAATTAAATTAAGTGTTCGAACTGCATTCCATCTTCTGCAACACAAAGTTCTATTCTTTGTAATACAGTTCAATTAGAGAACTTCTTTGTACATTTCTACACATTTCTATAAATTTTCCTCTTATATATACTAATTACGTAAACTAGAGAGCGTTAACCTATTAATAAAGAGACATTACTATCCAAGTTTCCGTTTACAACCCCCTAAGCTCGTGTTCGGGGGAGATCAAGATCCTCAGGAAGTCTCATGTGTAGCTTCAATCAGAGAACTTCTTTGTACATTTCTACACATTCCCTATAAATTTTCCTCTTATATATACTAATTACATAAACTAGAGAGCGTTAACCTATTAATAAAGAGATACTACTATCAAAGTTTCCATTTACAACCCCCTAAGCTCGTGTTCGTTGGAGATAAAAATCCTCAGGAAGTCTCATGTGTAGCTTCAATCAGAGAACTTCTTTGTACATTTCTACACATTTCCTATAAATTTTCCTCTTATATATACTAATTACATAAACTAGAAAACGCTAACCTGTTAATAAAGAGATACTACTATCCAAGTTTCCATTTGCAACTCCCCAAGTTCGTGTTCGTTGGAGATAAAAATCCTCAGGAACGATCCACGGAGGGTATCAGGTCGCGTACATATCGAAATAAAGAAAGATAGCGTTGATCGAGATTGGAGGATCGCTTGGAACGCGACAGGACGTTTCCGTCGGTTTTCGGGGGGTTCGAACCCGCGAAAAGTACCCGGTTCGGTATTGCGGTCGTCGGCGAGAAGCAAGGGGCTTCTCCGGGGGCTTAACGTACACACTCCACCCCCGGTAGGCGGAGTGTACCGCCTACGTGCAACCCCCACCACCGACCGCGGTACTGATACGCGATATCAGAGAACACTTGTTGCTCCGACGTATACAGATTCCGGCCCGGCCGCGCCAACGAGCGCTCCACGTCGCGCTCCTGCCACCGATTTTTTACGTGCTGATTTTTCCACCTCCCATGACCCTCCCTCCACCCTCCTCCTTCCTCCCTCCTCTCCCCTCTCTCTTTCAGGCGTCGGTGCTCGATCGCGCGCGGCCAACTTCCGCCCCGGTGGATTTTCGCGCGCCCCTGTCGACGATATTCCAGGCTCGAAAACGAGCCGTCCGTGAATTCCGTCACGCGGCCCCCGTGTGCCGCGAGTCGGGGAAAATGGAGGTGCAACGCTCGTAAATCTTGTATGTTTACCTGATACACGAGGAGGCTGCCCGCCATGACACGGCTCCCGACGCTCATTCTTTGCGATTAGTAATTTACTCGTTCGCGTTAGGCTTTCGATCTCGTCGTTTACCGAGTATCGCGTGTATTATTAATGAATTGGGCATCGTTTGATTGTTACAGGCAGTGCGGTGGCTGCAGCCGACACCATTTCCGCGCCGTGGACTCCAGCGAGTTCCGGGCCGCCGCCCGACGCGAACGGCTCCGGCTCGGATACCAAGAACCTCGACGTTGGCGAAATTAGCGATGTAAGTCTTTCTTACGGTTCCGATACACGTGCACTGATCCACATTGAATATTTCCATTGGGTTGTCTGGGAAAGTAATTTCCCCATTTTCTTACAATATACAGGGTGTTGGGTCACCCATGGGAAAAATTTTAATGGGAGGTTCTGGAGACCAAAATAAGACGAAAATGAAGAATAGCAATTTGTTGATCGAGGCTTCGTTAACAAGTTATTAACGTTTAAATCTGCGAACAGCTGCGTACGCGTGATAGTGGCTCTCATTTAAAAAACTGTGAGACTGTCGATACTAAGTAGAGTTTCTCATGCTGAGAACCAGTATCACCCGCAGCTGTATGCAGGCTGTCTATCTACAGGCGGAAATTTAAACGTTAATTACTTCTTAACGAAGCCTCAATCAACAAATTGGTGTCTGGATTTTCGTCTTATTTTAGCCTCTAGAATTTTGGTTTTTGAATGAAATTCTAGCTTATGTATGATTAGAATGTTCTACTTGTTTTCATTTCATTCCCAATCAAGCACATTATTATTGATTTGCAATAAAAACGTACATTCCTAGACTAACCCAGACCTAACCCAGACCTAACCCAAACCTAACCCAGATCTATGAGTGCAGGGGACTTAAAACGTGGTAGCTTGTAAATTTAGTATAACTAATTTTTACTTTAAAAATTATCGTTTATTCCTGGTTTATTCAGATTCCCCAAAATTTGTACTTTCTTGAAAATTCTTGAAAATACTTGAAAATTGTCAAATATCACTTTTTGTTTTACCATTTCACATGAATCTCCCACCCTCAAATCATTCCCACCTTCATCGATCTGATTGCAGTATTGTCTAATCGTACATTCGTTGTATAATAATTGATCCAAGTCGGTGAAATTCAAAGTAAACGCATAACGAACGATTAAAGATAGCCAATAAAACTTCGATCAGAAAATAGTAAAATATCGCGCTGTTTTCCTACCACATAAAATTTTTATCGTTCCGATTCCACTTTTAATTGCTCGTTGTTCCCTTTCGCTAATAAATAATCGCTCGATGCTCTCCAATGTTTCAAAAATCGTTTTACATCACGGTAAGTAATTCATTTCCTGCGCCAGCGATTTAATTTCTTCCTCTTCAATTTACTTCCTCCGTACTGTTTCGTATCACTAATTCTTTATCAGAGCAATTTTTTGTTATACTCCATGTTGGTAAGAATAAAATGTTATAGTACCTTATTTTTTATTTTAATAACACTTGTTGCAAAGGAGAACATTTTACAGAATTTCCACACGACATTTTCTTATATCTTACAGGGCCATCTAGTACCTTGCAGCGTTTAATTTCTACAGTAATTAATTTATCGGATGTATGAACATCCACGAAACAATTTCTTTCGTGGTTTTCAAAGATGGAATAAAATACATGCAACAGAGGGTTGATAAGTATCGATCAAAACTCGTTGAATTGGTCCCACCGCTAGTAAGAGCTGTTCAGTTATAACTTATCACACATTAGTTACTTATTTATTCGAACGAATCACTGATACTCAAGTTTCATTTTGATACGAGAAATCTGCAAAAAAATTCTTTGAGATGTTTAAAGATCTCTTTCTAAAACTGATTCTAAGGCCGGTCTATAACCACGCCTGGAACGTAGCCGAGTCGGTCCACCGACGATTTCTTTTTGTCAATCCGAAAGATCCTCTCGCCAATTTCGTTCTGTTTGTACATCGTGTAGCGTGTGTCTCTCTTTTCCCTCGTACGTGTGTCGCGTACACGGACGCCAGGCCCGAAGATAAGGTCGAAGTTGGAATTTCAACGAATCGAGGACGTCCGTGTTGCACGAACGGACGAGAAACGGCCGATTACTTCGCGCGTTAGATCAAGTGCCGAAAGGTAGAAGGTGAAACGATCGACCGGGGAAGGGAAAGTCTTTTCTGAGAAGTCCGGTCACGTTTGTTTCGCCGATGTTATGCCCGTGTAATCCAGAACCGAGGACCCCGTGAAAGCCTCTGGATCGGTTCCCAAATTTTGTCGAATCCAAAATCAGAAACAATTTCCACCCCTCTGATTTACAAACAAAGGCATTTCTATCGATTTCGATCGAATAAATTAAACATAAAAGATTCTTTCAAGCTGTGGTTCTTAACTTTGGTTTCCCTAGGATCCCTTTTGCGAGTCCAATGGAACTTACAGACGCTTCCTAATGTTTCATTAATTTTAGTTAAATCAATGTTTTCTGACGAATGTTGAACATTCTGACCTGGCTCATCTTTCTTCTTCTTTTATCCTCTTTTATTATACACAATAGAAATAAAAAAGAATTATTAAAAGGATTAAATCTAACTCAATTTATATCCAATCCTGTCATCTTAAAATAACTAATGCACTGACCACGTGGATTCGATGTACACGATTTAAAAAATTAAATCAATCGAGCACACAGACACTGTTGACGTTAGGAATATGGCGAGAAATAGATAAACTGTGTGAAATATCATTTTTTTTTTTAAATGCCAGACGCCTCGGAGGTACGTCGCCGCGGAAATTCGAATTGATTCGTTTCGGTGATGTTTATCGTGTACGGAGATTACGAACCGATGTAAAACCGAGGCGATATTTACGACGGTTGAAATATTCCGGCCCGAAGGATCGAATTATCGATGAATCGGTGCGTTCGTATTTTTCAGGACGAGAAGGACTTATCGGCGGCAGACGCGGAGGGTGTATGGTCGCCGGATATCGAGCAGAGCTTCCAGGAAGCTCTCACTATATATCCGCCATGCGGCCGACGCAAAATCATCCTGTCCGACGAAGGGAAGATGTACGGTGAGTCGAGCAATTTCCTACCAAATATCTCTTCGACGTTTACGCGAGAAAAAAAAAACGATCCACACGCGCATGTTACCGTGCAAACGGTGTACACTCGAACGAATTTATGTGCATGATCGTCGGTTCTCTCCCCCTCTGAATTTATAAGTTCGTATCAGTTAATTTCTCGCGAGAAAATAAGTCGAAAAGGAGGAATCAATTTTTTCCGTTTCGAGTTTCATTTTCGAGAAAATCGAGCTCGAAAATTTATCAGCTTGGTAACTGGTGGTACGTGAGAAAATGTCTTTATTTTCAAAATAATTCGAAAGTAAGTCGAAAAGGAAGAATAAATTCTTTTCGTTTAAAGTTTCATTTTTGAGAAAATCGAGTTCGAAAATTTATCAGCATGGTAACTGATGGTACGTGAGAAAATGAATGGAAAATGTGGTATACAATATTTTTATACGAGTCTTCGTTCTCGAGATAATTGACGTTGAAAGTCCAAGTTTAACGCGTCTGACTATTACTCATTATTTCTACTTATGTAGAGTGTCGATTGTGAGTATCAATATTAGCGCGGTATTATTTGCTTCAACCAGCTGTAATTAGTTAGTAAATGATGATATAAACGAAAAAGAGACAATGCAATGCTGAAATTAATGTTTTGGAAATGGTAACGCAAGTAGAAATAACGAGCAATGGTCAGACACGCTCGCCAGGTCGTACTCGGTCGCGCGCGTACTCCATGAATTTTCAAACTGAATTTTCTCGGAAATGAAACGTCGTGTGAACAAACTTCACTCCACATTTTCGATTCATCTTTTCACGTAGAATGGTCATACAACGTCGATCGTGCCACCACTTACCGGACACTCTGTGTATTTCCATGAGAAACCATATAGTAAAATGCAAAGAACTTTTTAATTCAAACTTTATTCTGGCCACGCACTTTATTAACGTGGCTGGATATAAAAATTATATTAAAAATGAAAGTCATATAGAAATCTCTTGTAAGATTGATTTTAATACATTTGTTCTTATTGATAAGTACTATAAGCTTCTAAAATCTTGGAGTATTACTTTATCGCCACTTTGGTTCGACTCTAGGATCTTCGAAGGGTGGTTGAGTAGTTCTTTAGTTCTGTGTATTTCCATGAGAAACTATATAATAAAATACAAAGAACTTTTTAATTCAAACTTTATTCTGGCCACACACTTTATTAACCCTTTGCACTGTCGAGTGTGATTCGACATAAATTTTTATCTCAGGAGCTCCTTCGTCAAGTCCCATTCGACATTTTTTCAAGTCCAAACCAAAGGATATCGTACACTTGAAAATTACAAAACACAACAACAGTGTAAATAAAACAGATATTCTAATAGGTAAATTTCAAATAAAACACTTAAAAGCGTTGAAAGGGTTAACGTGGCTGGATATAAAAATTATATTAAAATGAAAGTCATATAGAAATCTTTTGTAAGATTGATTTTAATATTTATATGGACATTTGTTCTTATTGATAAGTACTATAAGCTTCTAAAATCTTGGAGTATTACTTTATCGCCACTTTGGTTCGACTCTAGGATCTTTGAAGGGTGGTTGGGTAGTTCTTTAGGGCCCCGGTGTACTCAAAGAACGCTTTCGTTCGTAAATAATATCTTGGCGAGAGAAAAATATCCTTACGCGGAGGACCTACCAGGTCCTTGCACTTCACGTACGTGATGCGATGGGTAGAAACGTCCGGGCGGGCGTCGTTATTGCTCGATGCTGAGGTCAGTCTACGTGACCGACCAGATATTGCCTGCTACGACCACGGGTATCACCGTAGTCACCACCATTAACCGCCATGAGCTCACCACCGAGGCAATAATGCCACGCCTCGAAAGATACCCCCCTTGACCAACATCTTTGTCCCAATATTGTTTGCTATTTTCTACCATCTCCCTTCCTTATCACTCTCGTACTTTCAATCACTTTTTTTTTTGGAAAAGTATTTTTTTTTCTATACTATCCTTTCCATACCCCAAAAAAAAAGATCACAAGGAAGCTTAGCTGCGTTCTCCTAGCCGGTTTAGGTTACACGGTGGACATGATTTATTATAGTAAATACCTTGTTCTACTCTGTTCATCATGGGTTACTGCAAATTATGAGGGCAAAACTTATTCCACTTTGATAGTAACTTGAATTGTTCTGCCCCTTCGCAACGAAATTGGGTTTTGGTTATTTAAAACAGTTTAAATATAGAACTCAACGAACTCAACTTTTCTGTTTTCAGGAAAATGTATTTCACCGTCACGATTTAAAAATAATCGAGCAGGTGACGTCGATCTAATTCTTTCATATATTATAAAAAATCAGTTTTGGAGAACACGTTGCCGTTAAACAGTAAAAAATAAATCCTTAATCGTGTTTTAATAATTTGCGCAACTTGGCAAATTCGCTCGACAAAAAGAACGAGGGCTCGTGCCATTTTTTACCAGCCGCCGGTTACAACCCTTCTTGGTTCTTGGGTTTCACGCGTTTTTCGAGCAGATGCTAGCTTGAATCCCATTCGTTAAGGCACAATGTCGCTTAATTTTCGAACACGCTTCGCAGGAAAAGCCGACGGGCGGCAATTCAATCTTGGCCCGCGGCTGCTCTATGAAAACGAAGCTTAATTCGGCACCGCCTCGCCGACAACGAGCACGCGGATGAAAACAAGAAGGACGACAATCGACAAACCTGCCCGTCGTTCCCCGACTGTCGTCGAACACCCTCGCTTCTCGCTGCAAATTACAGGGTAATTAACTTCGCGCGCGACCCTGTTGAGGGCTAATTCGCGAAAGAAACATCGATCACGAAACAAAATATGCCGGGCGATACCTGAAAACGGAATATCCTTTCGCGAACCTTAATATAGACGTATTGACAGTGGTCCATATTGGAGGTCCTTCAAATTCTTGCATTTTTTAAATCAAATATAGGATGTTTCAAATATTGAGAGATTATTCTACGTGCAGAAAAAAATTGCGTTTGAAGCTTTTTTTACTTTTCAGTACTCATTGTCAGGGTGCCCCCTAGCTTGTGGGACCCATTTCAGGACTAAATTCTACACATAAAAATAGTAAATAAAATTAATATAAATATTCTATTTAGTTTGATTGGAGTTTGTTTTCGAGCTATGAGGAGTTGTATGTTGGTATAATCGTTTTTAAAGATATTAATGAATGAACTATGCGAAAGAATTGTACAAGGCTTCTATGAAATTCGAACAATTCCTGGACAAATAGAAAGGGTAAAGTAGTAAACGATAAAACGTCTCCAGACCTGTAATCAGATGCAAGGTGCTCGTTTCAAACGTTTGTTGCGAAGTTTTTCTGTTGAATATTTTAAATTTTGTTATATTTTGTTTTTTTGTTGACGAACTTTTTTTATTATTTTCACGCGTAGAATCTTGTTCTGAAGCGAGCCCCACGTGCTACGGGAAACCCTGTATAATTAAAATATTCTAACGAAAATTCTTCTAACGTCAGTGCAAGCTCAACTTTAACAGGATAAACTCGACAAAATATTTAAAATATTCAGATACCATATTTGGGAGTAGATTGGGAAATTTAGTGGAAACTATGTTAGATTTATTTAGAATAATTATGCGGACAGTGCTCAATTAAACAGTCTCTGCAAAGAAGGTTAAAGACTCGATCATCTTTCATCGAACCATGTACACTACAAGATGAAAAGAGTGATGAAGTTTGGGTACAAATGGATCTATGTGTCGCGTTGCGAGCCCTCATTTACGACCTCCAGGCAACAGCCAAATCCATATTTTAGAAATAGCCTTTACGCTAATACACTTTCATAGGTAGCGTCATATACAAAATTTTGTTTCCGTGTAAGATGATTAACAGTTACCCTTCGAGGCCATTTTTACAATAGTTCTTCCCGATACTTAAGACTACAAGTATTATTGCACGCCTCGGTTAATAGGGCCAACCTTTGAAGATACAAGCTAGCTCATTCCTTGCTAGCTTGCTAGCTCACTCCTTGCTAGCTAGGTAGCTGACTGCTTGCTAGCTAGCTAGCTAGTTCACTGCTTGCTATCTGGCTAGCTAGCTCACTGCTTTCTAGCTAGCTAGCACACTGCTTGTTAGCTAGGACCTTCTTGTTAGCTAGCTTGACCACCGACAAATCAGTGTTTTCTTATATTAATATCGCCCAGCCGCATTCTGAATAAAGAGCGACGCTCACTATCAAGTCCAGCGATCGAACAAGAAATTTTCGACACGTAACAAATAAGCATTACTTAATTCGACTCACCACATTGACTATCAACATCCAATACAGTCCACTAATTCTTACTTAAACATTCGCACAAAGTTACTTCAGCGTGCAAAGTACTTTACTTGTTCGAGCATCGACAGTGAAAAACGCGTACACTATGTTAGCTTTATTTATAATAATTATGCGGACAGTGTCCAATTAAACAGTCCGTGCAAAGGAGGTTACAGACTCGATCATCCTTCACCAAACCATGCACAAGTTTGGGAATCGGTCTCTAGCAACATAAAATTAAATAGCCTTGGGAAAAATTTTGTCCCGGCATAATTTAGTGTCTGGATAGCGAGATGTTTGCTCGGCGATGAAAACGAGACGCAATAGAAGATCGATCTGGACGTCTGAGGGATGAGAGTGCATCGGCATCGGCATCAGCGTCCGTCCGCCGGATGGAAACAAAGGATAACGAGGCGCGAAAATCGCTTAACGCGATTGGCCATCGATCCTATGGGAAACTTATCTTGCCCGTTGCTCACTCGCCGAGCCAATAAAGGATCCCTCGGCCTTTCCACGGGATTAAATATCTCGGGGCAATTTACCTCCTTCGATCTCCTCCTACGCCCTCCCCCTCCTGTTCCCTCTTTCGCGAGCCCTTCCACACTTCTCTCTCGTCTCCTCCGCTTCCTCTGCTCTTCTTTTTCCATCAGAACGTCGACGCCCACGCCGAGATTTCTCCGCGAAAGACCGATCGTTTCCACAGACCGGGGCGAACGTAAAAGAGAAGCTGCTCGAAAAAGGAGAATCCCTTCTCGCTTCTCGAAATGTTATCACGGGTTCCTCGACTCTTTTATTGTTTCTTACTTCCGACCTCGTTCCTTTCTTCCCGACTTGGGCTTCTGGCGCTTCGACCTCACGGTTCTTTCTTTCATTTAATTATTGACGTAAATCAATTTCGCTGTAAAGCCGGGGAAGAGGGGAAATCCATCCTTTGTTGCGTAGCGTTCTTACACTCGCGATGGTGGTTTATTAACAAAACCGTTTACGTTATCTTCGTATGTTTTTAGCCAACACAACTTTCTATTCAAAATCTTAAATAGTAATCATTACGATCAATTATGGCGTCAAGATAGTGTCTGATAACACCTTGGAGATGGTGGAATTAGAGCGTAGAAGCATTGTTTCTGTAATCAATATGGCGGATATAAACGTCCACTGTATTCAGCTTCACGATAGTCTTTGTTTCGATCGATTTTAAGAGACAATACAGATTTATGGGGGCGGCGTTCGTCAAAAGATATCGCGAAAAATCCAAGAAGCGTTCGATCTACCGCTATATCCTTTTTCTCCAGCCTTTCGAGAAGCTGCTCTTCGACAAAGCGAAAAGAAACCGCGTCTCTTCCTTCTAGTGTCCGGCGTCCAATAATCTGGCAGAAATAGAAGGATGCAGGCTCTCTGGAGCATGGATGAGTGCTTAGAAGAGCGTTTAGGTTCTTGTTGGTGTATCGGGAGCAAAAAGAACTTCGTGGCTAGTGTCTAAGAACGTTTTCATGCTCCTACTCCGTCGCGTAACTTCTTCCGCGTAGGTCAACGTTCCGCAACGAATTCCAGAAATATCGTTCCTTGCAAATTTCTTGCAAACTCGCGATTTTATTTTTCTGGTTCCCAGTATCCGTCGGACAGGTGTTACCTGGACTTAACACGGGCCTCCTCTTCTTCCGTAAACTCGATATTGGAAAAATCTTCCGGTTAAATCTTTAAATTCCTAGGCGTCATCTTCGATCGATTGATCCTCGATGCTCCTTGCATTAATTCTTTCGTGTTAATGTAAGCCAACAATATTTGCAGAATCTGCCATTCTTCGTTGTTGCTTCGAATATTAAATACTCAAAATTGTTCAATTCTAGTACCAGAATATTAAAAACTTGAGTTAATAATGTCGAAAATTCGAAGCTTTCAGAAAAATGAATTTTTTTTTATTCAATAAAATCCTTCGAATGCAACGAACTTTATTCTCCATTTTTTTTTTTTAAATAAGAATAAAATAAGAAGCCTCAGGCTTTGGATAAACAATTTAAAAATGCTAATGCATTAAAAATTAGAGTCGATTAACACAGCGGAGCTTCATAATAGTGTCACTTCATTCGATAACGTTAATCGACGTTTCGTTGGGAATGAATCCCCATTAACATAGCCGTAGAGCGAAATGTCGATGCACGGTGGTTAAAATAAAGGTAAAACACGGTTGCTTTGTTCGAAACTCTCGCAGGCGAGCGAGACGGGGCGAACGAGCACGAAAGATCAGGTAGCGCGTCGTTTAAACACGACCGGGTGTGCACCGCCTCGGGACGTATTTAAACAGATAAATCGTCCGTTCTCGAGACCAACCGATCTTTGCTAGTAGCCGGTGAAACCTCTCGTGCAGTGTGCCACGCTCGTTCGAGTACGTGGCGATTCGAATGAAAGTGCAAATCCAGATATCGAGACACGATTCCGCTGCAACACCTTCGCGAATCTCGCAATTATTCTACGAGCCTCTTTCAACTTTTCCGGATTCCATCTGTATCGCTTCACAGAGTCGAACTGGACCATGCAATTCATTCTTAAATGAGTGTTGCTTCCATTGCAATTTTTATGTTTTGGAAACAATATGCGCGAAGAGCGCAAGAATATAGTGTGTGTTCGCGAGAAGTTGACAAGTGGAAGAAATGCGAATTCTCGCGAACGCACAGTAGCTCATTGATCTAACACAATCAATAATTCTCTAGCCAACGAATTAAACTATTTCCACGAGAGTTTGTCAAAATTACAGTCTCATTACGAGAGAAAATAATCTAACGAAAGTTTCTCGAAATAACTATAACTTAAGTGACAAACGATAACGTTTAGAAGCTCATGAGCATACAAAACTTCAGCTATTTTATAACGAAACGTAATAAAATTCAGCTGAAGATCAAACGATGGTACTTCTATTGAACCAGATACATGCGAATTTGTTTTCTTTGCGTAAATGCCCGTTATTACTGAATTATTAACACGACAGTGGTAAAAATACACCAATAATAACGTTATAAAGGGTCTGCGATTCGTTTACAGCCGAAATATTAGAACATCGTTGCCTGTTGCACCGCCAAACCTGTTAACCATTTTGTCATCGGTTTCTGCGGCAAAGTTTCGAGCACCCCGTAGATTCGCGGGCACGGATACGCGATAATACGCCTTGGCGTTTATCTGATCGCCGGGAACACGTAGAGAGGTCTGTTACGAGCGTACTCGCGAGCACGTCCGTCCACTCAAGCTTGCCAGGTGTCGTGTGCTCGTACACGTATCCCGATGTATCCTGGTTTATGGGTCATCCAGTTTATCCACTCCACGAAATCACGCCACGCTGCCTGGATGCCATTAATCGTTGCTCGCGAATCGGCTCCACGCGTTCCGGAATGGTTATCAACCGGCTCGAAGACCGTCGGACGATAGACCAACCGGAAGCTTTGGAAATTATTTTACTTCATGCAAACAGTCGTCGATTTCGAGGAAACGTTCGACGACTCTGGTATTACGATTTATTTTAAATATACTGCCACGAGTGTATTCTTCAAACGTCGCGAAAGATATTAAAATTTTTTTGTTTTTCATTTATTTTTCCATAAATTTGATTCCGTAACAGCCGAAGGGTAATTCGATTCGTTTCCGCGAAAGATATAGTTTCTATAAAAGCGAAGATTTTAGGTTCGACCACGTCTCTCCGAGCCTCGGAGGTCGTAATTGGAAGTACAAAGCTGCTGAACGTAACATGCAAACATTTTCATATTACGAGAGAGATTTCATAATCCCATGGTTCCCGGCAATCTTCCTCCGATATGACAAGACCACCGTATTCTGTTGCGTTGCATTTCCCTCGGAAGGGAGGAGAACAGGAGAAGAAAGGGACGGAGATAGCAGCGGGAGACCACGAATGTGGCATGAAACGAGGGTCTGTAGAGGGTGTAGAGAAGCCAGTGTCCACTTATTGACCGGCAGAAGGAGAGTCTCAGCCACCTCCGGACGCTTTCCCTCACAATTCTGAAACTGTCCTCCGTGAATCCGACCGGACAAATAAACATTCGAAACCTTCGAGGGCCATCGTGATCGGAAAAGGGATCGCTTTCCATCGTTCGAGACGACCCCTGCCACCTACACCTGGACCATTCCTATTTCTTTCTCGTCTATTCACCTTTTACACGATCAAAAAATTTCATAGACTCGAAATTACTCGATGAGAGTTTTTTTTTTAGTAATGGAAATTCATGTTTAAAATTGTTTACGAGACCAAAACTTTGATTTTAGACAATTGTGAACTACATAACATAAAACTTGATGTAGTGCTTAGTATCGCAACTTCACTAAAATTTACGATGCTTATTCAAATTTATTTTCTTTAATATTTCAACTTGAGAATTAATTGTTTTAGTTCCACTGTTAAAAGTTCTATCCCTTGATGTGATGCATTTGTTATTTGAATAATTTATTTCCATTGAAAATAATTGAAATGATTTGAAACTAGCGTATCCACAATTTTTCGTAGAATTTATTTAAAAAGAAATAGTGCTCCCTTGATGTGATGCATCTCTTATTTTAAATATTTATTTGCCTAGGAAATAATTGAAATGATTTGAAACTAGCGTATTTACAATTTCTCGTAGAATTTATCTAAAAAGAAACAGGGATCCCTTGATATGATGCATCTCTTATTTGAAGTATTTATTTGCCTAGAAAATAATTGGAATGCTTTGAAACTAATGCATCTTTTATTTGATTTATTTGCCTAGAAAAAAATTTGAAATGATTTGAAACTGGCGTATCCACAATTTCTCATAGAATTCATTTAAAAAGAAACAGTGATCCCTTGATGTGATGCATCTCTTATTTGAAGTATTTATTTACCTAGAAAATAATTGAAATGATTTGGAACTAGAGTATTCACAATTTCTCGAAAGAAACTAATTTCTAAAAAGAAACAGTGATCCCCTGATACGATGCATCTTTTATTTGAAATATTTTTTTCCATAGAAAATAATTGAAAAAATTTGAAACTAGCGTAATACACATTTTTTCGTAGAATTTATTTAAAAAGAAACAGCCATCCCTTGACGTGATGCATCTTTTATTTAAAATATTTATTTGCGTAGAAAATTTGAAGTGGTGGCGTTAGGAGACTCGTCCTGTATATGGAGTATCGCTTGATAAATGTCTGTCGACCGGAGGATAGGTAGTAACTCACCGAGAAGAATTTCGAGACTTAAAAAGATTCGAAAGCGTTCCTCTCGCAATTTCGATCGGTCTTTCATCTTTCCGAGGCGATGGCCGCTGGTCCCCCGAGGGCCTTCGTCCTGTCGCAAGGACGTCCACTCTGCTCTTTTCGGAGCAGGACAACGATTGCCGGGTACTCTTCCTTCCTTGATATCCGATCCAATAATCCAATGCCGAGACGTCGTTGAAGCGTGAAATTATGGGCATTGACACGGTACCGTGGATTCTTTTTCAGGGGATCGGATGCGGCGTTGAGGTTGAAAAGACGCGAAACAAGTCGCAAAAAGGACGAAACTGTCTGTGAGAGATCCTTTTCCGCCATATCGGCGACTTCGGTCCATTCGTGATCGATAATATTCACATTGTAGCATTCTCATTGGCAATTTTCTAGGTTTTATACTTCGATATTATGGTATCAAATTGAGCAAGAAGCGAAGTTGCAGAGCAGCCGACTGAAATTACAAGCTACAGAGTGTGGGACGATGCGAAATATTTCACTGAATAATTGAAATTTGTATTCTATTCGCTATTCGACGTTTTAAGAATTCTGTGAACGATTTAGAAATCGAGAAAGAAACGATGGGGACTTGAATTCGAAGCCTCAGGAGCGTTTCGTTGGCATTTTGTGGCCGAGCGTTTTCGGTGGTGCCTTCAAAGGAAGAAGATCCTCGTGGGTGTTAAACGGAGGATCTCAATGGTTCGTTTTCCCGTCATTTTCCAACGAACCATTGAGATCCACCTGTTCGAGACTCATGGTTCGAGCCACTCGTCTGTACGGGGCCTGGAAACGGTTTTCAAAGGCTTCGTCGAAAACGTTCAGCCGTAAAACGCCAACGAAACGTCTGACGTCGTCCGCAGGATTGGCAAGCTCCTCCAATGCGCCACCACAGCTTTCATCCTGTTGTTCTAGACCCCCTGGGGATCCGAATTCGCAATATTTCATTTTGGAAATAATCTCGATCCAGCAGATCCTTCCATCTTGTCAAGTGACTCAGGATCAAACGGTGATACGATGAAAGGGTGGATCAAAAGATCAATGAAACCTTCGTTAATCTAATCAGTGAAAGTGTACTTTACTATTTCTAGTTCACATTCGCTAATAAAATATACTCGAACATAATAATTGTTAAAATGGTAACTAGTTGTATAGACTATTTTTTAATGAAGGTATGTAACTTGAATTATTTATATCTCAAGAAGCGTCGAGTATTTGAATCTAATATTTTACGTGCACCAAAAGGGGTACCTCTATTGTTGTCCTGCAATAGCAAAATCGAAGTCGGACCTAACCCAAACCGAACAGCGATACAATGAAAGGGTGGATTGAAACCGTACTTTACTATACCTAGTTCACATTTGTTAATAAAATATACTCGAACATAATAGTTGATAAAATTATGGCGTCGCCTTTTATGCGCGCCACCAGAGGGCTCGCTCTCTCACAAGCGCTCGACTGACCCCTCGGTTGCTATATATACATTCCTCGAACAATTTCCCAATATTCCAGTCGTCTAAGGCAGGGCCTGCTAGAAAGCCTTACTCCTTCCCTTTTCTGTCCTACGATTCTTACGAGATCCTAACCCTCAGCCAGCAGCGCCACAAAATGATAACTAGTCATGCATTTTTACTATTTTACTATTGTGTATTGTACCGTTGAATATGAACTATTTGTACGAATATATCTTTTGGTACAATCTTACGCAGTAAGGTGCATAACTTGAATTACCTATGTCTGAAAAAACGTCGAGTGTCCGCATCCCAATATTTGACATGCACCCAAAGGGGTCCCTCCGCTGTCGTTCTGCAGCAGCGAAATCGAAGGACGATTCGTATCGTTGAATTTATAGCTAGTAAACATTACGACGACGGTTGATGCATCGAATAGAGAGAAGAGAGTGCAACGGAGTATTCGGTGGAAAATGCGTCCGTGCACGGTCTGACGGAAAGCAACGAACGAGCAGAGATAGAGAGAGCATGGCTGGCACACACGCCGACAAGGAGAAGAGGACTGGACGAGGAGGGATGTAATAATCTGCGTCCGCATTGTCCGTCTTGCCGGCATGGCCCAGTCCTTTGACATCTCGCGGAGTTTAATTAAACTCGAGCGTATAATAGCTGCCCGTCGAGAAGGCGACCCGAGGTCCGACGTCGTTGTCCGACGCCTGCTACCGAACGCAGCATCGCGTCTAACATTTTGCCACCACCTTCGTCGTTTTGTTCTCTCGCTGCCCGTACGACGCTCGTCGCCCGCGGAGACCGCTCGATGCTGTTATTGTGTCGACCTCCAAGACACGCACGGGCTATCCTAGCGAGTGGAACCACTGTCAAAGTTCGATATTTAAAAAATAATCAAGAAGGAATTTTTTTGTGTTTGAGCTACTTGCTAGGAAGACTATTCGATCGATGATTAAATTGTAACGATCTGAAAGTATGTCTCGTGACGATCACAGTGTGATTATGAATTCTGTTGAATATTGGTATTAATATCGAGAGATCCATGGAAAGTATACAGGGTATTCGGTCAACCCTGGGAAAAATTTTAATGGGAGATTCTGGTGGTCAAAATAAGACGAAAATCAAGAATGCCAATTTGTTGATTGAGACTTCGTTAAAGAGTTATTAACGTTTAAAGTTTCGCCTGTGGAACCACTGTCGCATGCACGCATATTGTCGTTCTATAGGCGAAACTTTAAACGTTGATAACTTTTTAACGAAGTCTCGATCAACAAATTGGCATTCTTGATTTTCGTCTTATTTTAACCACCAGAATCTCCCATTAAAATTTTTCCCATGGGTGGCTGAACACCTTATATGAACATATTTAACATACGGGCTACCCTAACGAGTGGGACCACTGTCAAAGACGGATTCGATATTTAGAAAATAATCAAAAAAGGATTTGCGTAAACACACGAACCCATATCTACTTTTGTGTTTGAACTACTTGCTAGGAAGATTATTAAATCGCGATATAATTATGAATTTTGTTGAATATTGGATTGACATCAACATATCCATGGAGAGTATATAAGCATACTTTTCAAGGATGGAAATTTCTTTGTACCAGTTTGAAAATATGTGAAAATTCTCATCAAGATGTCGTTAACTGGGGGGTTTTTTTTTACAAAAGTAACGGTACTTTCTAGACCAGTTGTCAATAGCGTCATCAACTGAATTACCTTAGTAGTTAGAGGATATTAAGGAAGTGCGTGCATAACGTAGCTTTCAATTTAATCGTTATAAAAATGCGTCAAGGAATGTAGATGTACAAGATGGATCAACAGATTTATTCTGATCACTGCTATCTTTATAATGGAAACGCATTTTAAAAAGAAGATTTCTAAATAATAACGTGCTCTTCCACATCAAGACGCTTATTAAGTTCCTTAAAAATACTTAATAGTAAAACTAGATTTATTTGGAAAATGTGACTGTAATTTTTCGCCTTCGTTCTAGTAAATAATGTTATCCAGTTTAATAACTATCAAAACAACAAGAGAATAATACCATCTTCCATTTTAAAGAAATCTAGGAATCTCATTCCTCTTATCAGTTACTCCAAAAGAATACACATTAGTTACGAAATAATTTTGTGCACCTTTCAGTTAATAGTAATAGAAATATTAAAAATAAACAGAGTAATTGTACATTTTACGAAGAACAGCTCACAGAGTATTTACAGATTTATCATGGAAAAATGTTTGCGACATCTGCAAGAAACTTTCAACAGACGTTTCGCAACCTATTGTTGTTTTCTCATTAAAATTTCATACTGGTAACTGGAACGGTATAATGGCTTCAATTCCCGGATTAGAACGTGCGCAACAGGTATCTGATTTCTGCGAATACGTCATAAATTCTTTCGAAAAAATATATACGATCTTTCTATTCCCTCTTATTACCAAAACAGTACACAACACATCATTGTACACCATTTTAGACAAAACATATAATCGATATGAGAAAAATTCTAAGAACGAATACTAACGAAAGTAAATTTTTCACAAATATTGGTGCAACGCGAAAACTATAGCAACTTCTCGATTTTGGTTCGTATTTCTAAAAACAGAAACGAATCGAAGAATAGAAAATTCTTTCTTTAGCAAAGCTAAATTCTAAATACGGTATAACGAATCTCTTAACACGTTGGCTGCCAGTCTAAAATCCTAAAATTGTTTACGAGACCAAAACTTTGATTTTGGACAATTGTAAACTATATAACTTAAAACCTGTCGTAGTACTTACATTCGTAACTTCACTAAAATTCACGAAGCTTATTCAAATTTATTTGCTTTAACATTTCAACTTGAGAGTTAATTGTTTTAGTTCCGTGGTTAAAAGTTCTGTCACCCATATATGGATGACATGGCAGTTAAAGTGTTAACAGTTAATCGTTAGAAAACAAATATTAATGGCGAATTTAGAGAGTCGTCGATCCGTAACGTCCGCCATCGCGAGGTTTCCACGCACGTATTACGTCGGTTCTGTTAAGTGGCTGACCCGGAGATTACTCAAAAGGATGACAAGATGGTTATTTCATTTCACGTTTCCCTCCGCGGATGGAAATAAAACGAAACGCTTGAAATGCTCAGAGCCTCGATAGAAATGCCTTTACCGGGCATTTTTCGCAGCGGAGCATCAGTTTCCGGCGAAATAGGAAGCGGAAAGAAAGGGGGAACGGGACGAATTTTGTTCAGCCAAGAAAGCGGCCAGGTATTTTAATTAGCGCAACTACGTCGTTTCATATTTGTACAAGCTGGAGCAGCCAGCTTTGGCGTTCCGCGAGGTAATGAATATTAATTCGTGGTAGTTTGCCTTGCCGCCCCCTTACATCCCCAGAAACCAGGCGGATGGGCTGCCTTATATCTCCTCCCGAAGGTAAGCCAGCCGAGCTTTTCTTGTCCTGCTTCTTTGAGCCCGCTTTGCCCCTCTTCTCCACCTTCGTATGCTAATTTAGGTTACCGCGTATTTTACAGACGCAATATTTCGTTTATCTGCTTCCCCGCCCGGAGGAAGAGAGACGAGGGAACTAATTAAAGAATGGCAGATAAAACCGTGAACGTTCGGTCGGTACGCGTGCATGCATCAGAACATCATCTTGACTAAAACCCTCCCTCGAGATGCGTTCGTTGAAAGAGACGGGAAAGCGGATTAAAAAGTACCGCCAAGTAATGTTAGTTAAATGTACGCGGATGTAAAAACGAGAGGCACTACTTACCCTCAATTTGGGAACCATAGAGTCTTACAATGTGAAAACCTTTTCATTTACACGTTCTGTAAATAACCTTGGAATTGAATTTAATTAATTGCAATCGCAATGTCCGTTTTTATATCGACAGTTTTTCGATATCTGGTTTGGAAGTTCATTGAAAACCCTTGTTTAAAAGATCAATTAGTGCTCTGTCGCTCGTGGACTTCTGCTTGAGTTTATGCTGCGTTTCTCTTTGGGCAGATTTCCACTTGGAGCAGTGCAACTTTCACGAAATAATTAACGTATGTATTTCCTTTACACATGAGAGTGTCCTAGAGTGATTCGATGGTTCATATTTTAAATTAAAATTAGAAATTTAATCAATTTACTCTGGTCTCCAAGATAATAGGAATCACTTTTAGGATGGGATTCAATCTTAATTCATTCATTTCCTGGTAAAACCAATCTACGATTACTAAAACACCCCTTGAAATTAGTAAAATATTATCCTACTAATTGATTAATAAAGAGAGCTTTAAGAGCTTGTTTGTCTCGTTCGCTGTTCGAATTATGACGTTTACGATATCGAGTACAACTTCCTCGAGAGGTGTACGATGATAAACTTCACCCTTTGCCTAGTCCCGCTAGAGCCTATCGACGATTCTCTTATTCCGGGTTAAGAAAAAACCATAC
Source organism: Colletes gigas (assembly GCF_013123115.1). Taxonomy (NCBI): domain Eukaryota; kingdom Metazoa; phylum Arthropoda; class Insecta; order Hymenoptera; family Colletidae; genus Colletes; species Colletes gigas. The sequence goes on from NW_025106664.1 coordinate 1,189,729, forward strand.
TCGACGGATCGAAACAACGGTATATCGCGGTTGAGAGTTTTATTTCGCCAGATACTCGGTCGTTTTACTTTCGTTCGGGGATATTGAAATTTCCCGGGGGCGGCAGCGAGTATGTAAGCTGCTTGGAGGTTGGTTCGCTCGTTTCCAAAACTCGCAGATCGGCGCAAGCGGTCGAGTAAGACGGCTCGTAAAAGGTGCTCGTAAAATGAAAAGGGATTAAAGCACTAGGCGGGTTTCTCACCGCGCGAGAAGGGTGGTCGAAGGTAAAGGAAGGGCGAAAACCAAGGAGTGTATATTCTCGGATTTACGAGGACGATAAACGGGATTATACGCCTTTCGTAAACCTTGCAACGATCTTTCGAGTAAGCGCATAGTTTGCGTAAGACTGCTATTTCTCTCTTCTCCCACACTATCACCTTTGATACGGTTTCTGACATTCCCCCTGAACACCGTTTTTCAACCCTCTCTCGCGTTGTCCGATTTCTTTAAAATTTCTCTCATCCGCTTCTGTGCACGATCAAACTACTTTATGAATTCTAAAATTCTTCGAGATTTGTCCCCTAACTACGTAATAAATTAAAGCATGTCAAAAATAAATTTCTTCTGTTATTTAATAATTTTTTTAGGAATATAAAATTAATAATAATTATTAATATAAGTAACTGTTCTGTTTCTGCGCGAAAAGTTCGGGCTTCACGATGAAGGGTAAGAGAAAAAAATTTGATACAACGCGTTATTAACATTTCGGGGACGGTGAACGGTACAGGTCACATAAATATAGTGCATGCTCGTACAAAACGCAGGGAGCGTATGCAGGAAAGTTTTAAATTGTATATCGAAACCATCGATGCGAAAATACGGGGAGAAATCAATTTATCAGTTTAACATGCTGAATACGATATACGTATGTACATATGTACTTTCGCGCGATAATCTATGAAAAATTGAATTCGCGTTCGGAAGTATCGCGAAAGCCCCGCTTTATTCGACGGTAAAAAAAGAATCAACAATGCCACGTGCATAGACCTCGTACGTGTTTTGAAGCTTCGCGAGAGCTCGTTCGTTCATGAAATCGTCGCGAACGAATAATATGGTCGCTCTGTACGCCAGAAAAATAATGCGATATGACCGAGAGATATGCGGAGCAAATCGTTAATCGGTCGTCGCGATGGCTCTGATAATTCGACAAGAATATATTTCAAAATTCGTCGGTGGAAAATGAAAAATTTGTTTGCTGTAAACAACACCCATCTCTGTCTTTTTTTATCTGGAATATTGGGAAGTCGTTCGAGGAATGTATACATATATAGCAACCGAGGGGTCGATCGAGCGCTTGTGAGAGCGCGAGCCCTCTAGTGGCGAGCGTGGGAGGCGACTCCACAGGTTCGAGCGTAAGACGGAGACAGAAATAGTAAAAATTGAAAAATCAGGCCTTGGTTTAAACTACGATATCACCAAAACGAAAAGTCTGATCGACATAAATTAAAAGCCATTTCAAAATGGAAGCTTTATCGCTTCTAACAGTGGCCCAATTATGGAGAAAACACTAGTAACTTCGGAGCTGCACAGGTCTAAAGTTTAAGTATTTTTAATACGCGTTTTTAGACTGTTTTGAGACAGTGGGGACGGAAGATTCTCTTCTTTAGAAGCTAACTAGAATTTGGTACCAAATTTTGTCTAGTTCTTTACAAAAAAATGTAAATAAGAAAAATATTGTGTATTAGAAATTCAAAAATCATCAGATTTTGGGAAACAAGTTATTTTCTCAGACGAGAGCAAGTATAATACTTGGGGGCTCAGATGGACGAAAATTAGTGTACAGAAAAAAGGGAGAATCTTTGAGGCCCAAAGATATTAGACCTACAGTCAAACATGGTGGTAGTAGCCTTATGGTATAGGGCTGTAATGGCCGCAAATGGCCTGGGAAACTTGCATCTCATTGATGGAATAGTAGACCAATATAAGTATTTAGATATTTTAAAATCAAATTTGAAAGACAGTGCACGGAAATTAGGTCTTTCTGACAATCACTATTTTCAGCAAGATAACAATCCACAAGACTCATTTAATTAGAGAATGGCTTTTATATAATATGCCTCACGTTCTGGAAACTCCTCCGCAATCGAACATATATGGCGAGAATTGAAACATCGTTTGCAAAAATATAAAATTACAAATAAAAATAATTTAAAAAATGCTTTGCAAGAGGAATGGCAAAAAATGGAGGGAAATGTAACAAATAATTTAACTCAATCTATGCTCAGACGATTACAAGCGATCATTGATAATAACGGGTATCCTACAAAATATTAATTACTATAAATATGACTGATTTTCTTTCTCTGACTTTTTTCTCGCTGATTTTCTTACTTCATTCGGCATTTGAGATTTGTTTGTTATATTTTTATCTAAGTTACAATGAAATTCATACTATCAGAAAGCTGAGTTAAATCCCTAACTGCATATGTGCCTTCCATAGTTAACTAGCCTTCTATAAAAGTTTTTACTGTTTAAACTGAACGTGTTGCAATGTATGGATATTTTCTTCGGTAATTATATCTATTATATTGAATAACAGGAACAAATCGTGAAAGGGGCAGGGAAAATTTCGACTATCGATTCTATTTTATCGAACTATGTAGGGGGGGAGGGGGGCTGGTAAGGACAGGGGATGAAAATTTTGCAAAGTGTCGCGCATGTGGGAATGTTGTTGATTTAATCCACGGTAACATGGAAGCTTTCGCTGTCGTGTTGGTTGCTCGCCATCTCGCAGACGATCAGAAATTGAATGGAGGGTCGTGGAAAGGTAAAGGCGCCCGGATAAGTTGTGGCTGTAACCAGAAAATAAATTTTCTCTCGGCAAAGCTTGCTGACGCAAGGGTAGACACGTTTGCTTGTAGAATCTGCGCGTGTGTACGCTCTCTTGCGTGCGGCTCTATAAATGTTCCCACACGAATTCTGAGAGAATACACGCACACGACGATCCTTTATTTTTCGCAACCTCCAGCGCAGGGAAATATTTCTAACAACGTGGCCAAAAATTCTACGCGGAAAACACGCGAAAACGAAGGGAAATTTGGTTGTCAAAAAGTGCTGGTTTCATTGCTTTCTGTTACGTAAATGTTGACGACGTAATCCGAAAGAATCTGATTTGCACTGCAAGTTCAAAACTTGATTATTTGAAGGATTTACGAAAATTTTGCGTGGTAGTTAAATAGATTCTATTAGTATCTTTATTTACATGTAAAGGAATTTAAAATATTTCAAAACAAAATTTCACATTTTCAAAATTTTTTAGAAACAATGTAACGTCGATGTAGAATCGAATTAAGGGAGAGATCAAAATGAAAGAAGACTGAGGAATAAAGAACTAGATTTCCTACGTTCTAATTATCATGTTGTGCGTGAAACAGGTCGTAGCTAACGTTATTAAAGATATCACGTGTTCTTGGTCACAACGTATTACCACATGCAGGAATGCAATTGCAATTGACCATAAATTAAGCGCACGACTATCGAGTGAAAAGGCCTTATCCGTGTACATCGAGGGACAGTATACAGGATGCTGTGAAACGGAGATTCCTCCTATATTAATTAGTTCCCCTTGCCAAAATTACTACTTCGATAGCGAAATAATAACCGGAGAAACTACTGAAGTTTTTCCATAAAGTTTGCTCAACCATGCAGCTTGCTCCACAAAAAAAAAAAGTATTATTTTCAGTGAACGTGCATGAAAAAGTTGGCTCGTTAACAAGTAGGACTGCGAAGCTCCATGCAAAGTTTACACGAACAAAGAATTTGTGAAAAGAATCCTACCGATGAAAGGTATTCTGGCTTCATCTTGGTACTTTTTATTATCGAGAGTCAAATCAATTATTTCGTCGAACCCCAAGCCCTTTCTCTAGTTATTCAAATTTTTCATAACATGGTGTTCAAAAAAATTGTCAGAAAAATTTACAATTCGGTGACAACCGATCTATTCGATGTTATTATCGATATGGATCGAATATTTGAAAAACCTACGAACGAAAATAAATTGCAATACGATTTATCCGCATGGTGTTGTGTCAATAAAAAAAGAATAAAAATAAACGGAAGGACTGTTCTTTGATCGTCCCAGAAAAATCGAGGCTAAATTGGACAAAACGAAAAGATCGCATCCCGCTGAAACTACCCCTACATGAAATTAAATCGACGGGGTATCAGAGTTCCCTCGAGTCTTTCGGCGACGAACAGACGAAGATGTCTGCGTAATTTCCATGCGTCGTTCCATCGTGGCTCTCACCTTGGAGATCGCACTGAAATATATTCCCGCAGTAACCCGTCGAACGGTCGTCTCTTTCCCGGTCCCGTGCGCTGCCCTCTTTTCCTCTCTTTCGCGGACGTAAGCGCTCGGGCCGAGTTCGCGACACGAAACACACCGACTCACGAACACACGCGTGATTTCCGGGAAGCGTGGACTCACTGAGTTAGCGGCACAAAAGTATGGGGGGATGCTTGAACGAGGGTGGCGATGTCGATGGGAAGGGGTTGAAAAAAGGAGAAGGAAGAGGGGAGGTACGGTGGAGTCAAGAGGAAAGTAGAGCGTGCAAGAAGGACACGCAGGTACGATATAGTGGATGGTATGAACATACGAGTCCTGTAGGAGGAACGAGCTGGATAGAAGAGAGCGAGAGGAAAGGGGGGCAGAGCTAGAAGCCAGAGGAGAGGCGAGAGTGGTCGTGTGTCGAGGGCTTACAATCCCCCTTCGCCGTCCGTCCTTCCCGTGGATGGGGGTTGGCACGGAGCGGAGGGTGGCGAAACTATGCGAAGAATGTGCAATTAGTGAACAGAGCACGAGGTGGAGGCGCGGGTTTTGAGGGGACGGGGACGGCGCACACGGGTCCCGGAAAGGGAGCACGGGGCGAGGGAGGAACGGGGGGAGGACGAAGGGGGAGGAGGGGGGGGGGTGGTTCTGGTATGGTGTGCCATGCCTAGCCCCGGTGTTGGCGGCGATGCGGAGACGAGGGTGGTAGTGGTAACGTCAATGGTAGTGGCGGCGGTAGTGGTGGTACCATAGCACCGAAGAAAATGGAAAGAAAGGAAGATGGATGGAATGGCGGCCAGGGATGATAAGAAGAAGAGAGGACTGGTTCGGTAGGGGTTTGCCAGGCTTTTGCGAGCGGGTTTCTGCAGGTCGCTGGGGTGGGGGGTCACCGTGTCAAGATGCGAGAGGATCCTCCTTCTGGCGCAAGGACACTTATCGACTTCTATCTTCTCTCCCCTCGACTTTTGCTCCCGAGTATACACGCCCTGTCAAGAGGGACAAGGACGGGTGTACAGCTTTTGGTGTATCAAAGCTTTTGAAGCTTTGTGTTAGCGCCATGGTATTTCCCGGCGAATGGTCTTACCGGATCAGCCGGTTGACGATTCACTCGATGTCCGAATGCTTTGTTTCCTCGTCTTTCGCTCGTCACCGTTCAAATTCTCGCCTCGATACGGCGTCCTCGTCGTTCTTTTCATCTACCTTTTGGATCCTGAGACCTGGGATCGTCGCGAATCGCAACGTTGCTAGACCTATCTTCGATCCTAGCCATATCAGGCATTATGGAAACGCGCCTGGAATGTGTTTGCAGAGTTCAAGAAATCGTGCGTGCGTGGGTGTATTTAGTTCAGAGAGTTGCGTATAGGGACATATAGTTTATCGCCTTCCCCAAGATTTTAACGAAACTTTGCAGATTCATAAAATAGCCTAAACTGTGTTGATAGTTTAAGGGGGGAAATAAAGACAATTTTCAAGAATTTTTTGGACGTTACTATCGAAACTTTTTCTGATAAGTGTTTAATGTTTTCGAAAGTACATTTCTTGGACTACTTCTTGTAAAAATTTCGTACAAAAATATTCATTATTAATGGCGGACGTGTGATTTTTCACTGCAAATTGTGAAACAAGAAATTGTGCAATTTTGTTGAAGTATAAGACACTATCTTCAGTTGCATGTACTGATTTTTAAAAATAATTATTTATTATAAAATGATGGAACTTTCAAGGAAAAATCTAAAAAAACTATGACAATATCAATATTTCTTTTAACACCACGTCGTAACTAATTATTCACATTACATCTACTAATTCTTCTGTAACTCTGTCATTTTTGCGAATTTTACTTTATTTTAGGGGGTCATTCTTAAACCCTCCAAACATTGAAAAGAGGTAAAAAAACAAATTTCGATTTTCTCAATCCGTCACAGTGGTTTCCCCTCTTAAGGGTTGAAGCTCTTCTTCAAACTGTCTATGAAATATTTGTAAAATTATGAATAAGATTACTGTCGTTTAAAATATCGTGGAACAAATATTTTTAAATGTGGAAATCTGACGTGTCAGCCATAACTGTTTGCATCTCGAATAATTCTCACCCCTTAAACTTGACTAATCGCACCTGAATACAATAAGTCCACTTTGCGACTATTCTATTTTCCAGCGTGTAACCAAATATTATTTCTTAAAGTCTGCAAAAAGCCTCTCTGAACCGAGTGATGATTGTGAACTTGTTATTCAGAGTGAATAGTTCCAATTTAAGATTGTAAAAAAACTTTTCAAAGTGTCGATCGCTTTGTAGGAGGAAGAAGAAAGGCTTGACCTATCGATAAACATTAAAATTGTGCTGCTTAATCGCAGGCGTGCAGAATGGAGTCCGGTCGAGCAAATTAAGCGTAGACTTTGGGAATGTTCTTTAGGTAAAATCGAGGAAATCGGATTCAAACGTATTCGCTGATTGAAGCGTCTTCGGAGCATTTCAAGAGGCCGTAGCGTGAAAGGAGCTTTAAGCCCGCCTTTCGAGTATCCCTCGACTCGATCGAATTGCTCGACGATTACTAATTGACTAAACAAGCTTAAACGCACTTGGGTACTTAGAGGACCGGCATAGACCACTGTTTGCGAAGCATCGATTAACGACGGCACTTGGTGGTGAAGTCCAGAATACCCGGAGGACCACTGCAACGCTGGATCCTCATGTCAAAAGCGATCCCTTCCGTCAACGTCGACCAAGTACCAAGATCGTCGATCCGTGTGCCTTTAGCCGCACGTACACAACTATGCACTTGATGGTTCTCCTAGAGGACGGACTAATTGAAAGTGGATTGCCAAGAATGCTACGGAGTACCTACACCCGGTCTAATTAATTACTCTTAAAGTATACGCTCTATCCTACTTATTATTGAGCAAAACAGGCTACCATTTCGAGAACAGTGTTTAGCTCGTCTAATGGATTCGTTGAATTAGACTCATCTACTTGCAAATGACTTCGACTTCAAATTTTGTACCTGTTTCATCCTACCTCAACAGAATACTGGAGGAAAGCATTATTTTTTCGGGATTTTTTATTTCAGATAATTGACAACGAACGCATTTTAATCCCGAATAACACTGTTGCAAAGAAAAAACTGTTACTTAATTTCATACTTCCGTTTCCCAAACATGAAATACAAGTTAATATTAACGTGTACACGATCAAGAACGAAACCCTAAATATATAGTTGTACGTTTCATAAATCCTATTGTGAGTATGTATTTATTCACGCATCGTTATCGGTGGATCTATGCAGGGGTCTGCCAACAGACAGACAGTAAAATTTATCGCAGTTACGGTACGAACGTTGCAGGCGATTCTTCGGACCAGTGGTTTCCAAACTTTTCGAAAGGCACACAAGGGAATCAATTTGTAATATTTAATTTATTTTCCGCGTTAAAAATGTTCTTTCGCGCCCCGTTTAGGCAGCCTGGTTTGGAAGATACCGTCTTGGACGCTTCGGTACGAGGACTGTCTTTCGTGGGCGCGTTGGTAGCGAACAGATGGAGAACGAGGAGAGTCCCGTTTCCCGTTCTTCCGCTCGCATTTTTACCCGCCTCCCTTGTCCACCATCGTTCCTCGGCATCTGCAGTTAACTTGCAGTTAAGTTACCTTGCACGCGAGACCGTATCGTGTTCCGAGCGTCATCGTGTCGAAGGGAAACGGATTTTTGCGCGAAGGAACGGCCCACGACGCCTCTCGTGCGCCTTTCAATAGGAACGAGCACACACACGGATCGTCTTGTTTCAGAGAAACGAGTTTTCAGGGTACCGAGCATCGGCAGATAGCGGACGATCGATTTTACCGAAGATAAATCTGACCGTAAGTTTAATCGCGTCGAACGGGAAATACAACTGTGTTATCTATCGAATGCATATTAAAAGACGCCATTTGCATCAAACGAACTGCCGTCTAATCTCTGTCGTGTCACGCTGATACAACTTTGTCGATAAATTTTCTAATTACCACAATTTCTGCAACTGTTTCTAGCAATAACGGAAATAAATTTCGAGAGATTTACATTGTACGCTACGGTCAGCGTCAAGGGGGACATTACTAAACGTTAAATGCGCTAATTTATTACTCGTCGAAGATACAAAGAGAGACACGAAAAATAAAATAAAAAACAGCGTCAGATTTTTCCATCTTTGACTATCCTAATATTTACCACTGTGTTCTACTCTCCAAAAAAGAATTTATCATTATTTTTACGGTTTTTACTCGTTCTTCGGCCTTTTCGAGTATTATTTTTCTTTCATCCGCGATATTTTGTTCATTTTTCCAGTACTTGTGTACTGGAAACGCGATCAGCTAGTTGTTTCGAGCAACCTACACGGCTCCGCTCGCAATAAACCGTAGTTTGCACTGTGTTGTTGGTGGATTTCTGTGAACTCTCTGCGTACAAAAGGGAGGCCAGAGAGTAACAGAGAAAGCGGTCTTCGTGCTCGTTACTTCGAGTTCGAGATCATAATGGCCCTTCTTGTTAAATTGAGCATCAGCCAAGTGATTTACGTTGATTGCTCGTCGCGACGCGTATCCAGTCCTCTCTCTCTCTATCTCTGTCTCTCTCTCTCTGCTCCATGCATGCTTCCCGTCTCCTGTTTTCTCCCCAGCAATACTCTCTCAGTGTGCCTGTACGTGCATGTAACTTTCCCCGTCGCCGGCGTGCCACGGTCCGCGTATTGATCGTGGATCTTTTCGATCGCACCTACGTCCGTGAGCGTAGCAGTCTCCGTTTCGATCCGAGCTCGAATCTCAAGGGAAATTCTCCCTTTTTGCGCCTCCATTTTCTTAACTTACGTCGCGCGATTCGAGCCTGAATTTCCTTCGTCCGATGGAGCACTTTGTATCGTGTCTTTTAGCCCTGTTCAGCCTCGATCGCGAGTTTATCTTTCGCTCGACACCGTTATAGAAACGTACGATATAATTAATCATGGAATACTCTTATTCTATTACGAAGAGCATAGCGGGTTTTTTTTAAAAAAAAAAAGATAATACACATATAAATTAAGCAATGTTTTTATGTATTATTGCAATGCCAATAGTAAAACTAGGCCGCTATTTTCGTTCACACCAGAATTCATCTACGACTATACACTTACCAGAACGATATATTCAAAATGTTTCACGATAAATGTTGTACGAAACGTTGCAAAGAGATGTCGAAAACTGCCAATAAAATACATCAGACGATATTGATGCACATGAACAGTTTTACAGTTGTAGCCGATACGAAAGCACTGTAAGTTGGAAAGTGTGAAATGTTGACTGTACGACTGTGCAATGGATTTGTTTTTGTCAAATAAACAAACGGGTAGATGACCTCTCCTAATTGTGTTCTTGACTCACCTTGAATACTTGTTTACGTGCCTTTATTAAAGATTAAGAATGGAAACGATCCCCCTGCACGTTTAATACCTTTGTTGATCCACTGATTATTTTATATCGCGTTAATCGTTCGATGAGGAGGATTCGAATGAAGCGAGTCTCGTTGCAAGTAAGAAAAGGCAAATGAACCGAGAATAGATTCTTCGTAACGGTCTTTTCCACGCTGATCTAAGTAGACACAAGCAACCCCCTCCGAAGAATGTTCGGTCTTCAAAAACAGAGAAAGAACGCGACCAGTACCGGCGCATGGTTCATAGCGGGCCATTTAACGGTCTTTGCGAAATTGAGTCATCACGCGGTTCGCCTGGAATCTCGAATATTTTCCTCCCGATGCTTCAGAGTTCTCCGTACCCCAGCCCTTTACCTCCACACCTCTCTTCCTCGTTCTATCTCTCACTGTGTCTGCTTTCCCTCCGTCTATTTCACCGCCGTGCAGCGAACCATTCGCTTACAACCACCCACGCTTGTCCGAAAAGTCTCGAGGATCTTCGGATTCGTCGCGACGAATCGTCAACGTGACCAAAGACTCCGACTAACCCAGATACTAACATTA